>NC_045801.1:30731120-31331120 GCF_009873245.2 Balaenoptera musculus | reverse complement strand
ATGTGTTCTTGAGCTCTTGAAAATAGGAAATGTTAAGAATCAATGTCTGCTTTAAAATTATAACAATGAGTCATAAGAAAGGTGAGCATAAGGAAATATTTGGGGGAAAGAAAGGGGTTAAATGGCTTTCTCTGTGTTTCATTCCAATCTTCTGGTATTAGAGGATTGTGAATAGTTATATATTTCCTTATTCTTTTTGTTCCTCTACATTTTTTTTCTCTGATGGATTAAAAAGACAGACACTGAGGCGACTAGGAAAGTTAGATGAGATTATGCTGTACTGGACAAACTAGCTTGTTTAGGAAAGACTTAGGTTCCTTTCATTAAAGAAGGCACATTTAGAGAAGAAAGAAATGCTCATAAAATTGACAACTCAGAGGATGAAATGAGAGAGCAAGCCAACTGTGTTGTGGTATCACTTTACTTTTTTAACAAGGGGGTGTTCTTGAGAAACCTTGAAAAGGACAGACTTTTATTGAAATAATTCAGAACTGTAATTTATGAGATTTATACTCACTAGAACATAATAGAACTAAATTCTGTTGTGAATTTAGTTCACATCTCTCTTCCTCTACCTGAAAGAACATTTAACACATCTGTCTACCTGACATTTCAAAATTCTGATTTGCCTTGTGAGAAAAACAAAATCTCTCTGACATACCCACTGAGTAAACTGTAGGAAGGAAGAAATCTGTCTGTTTCCATTTGGGGGAAAAGACTGAGGATACTGATTAAGGACATGTGGCGGGGGGGAAAGCCCAGATAAAGGAGGGAGAAGTAAAAAGATGTAGAAAAGATTTAAAGACATGTGAAAGAGATGACAATAAAACCAAGACCACCAATTTGTACTTAAGTTATGCATTGGCGCTCTCTGGCTGATTATTTATCCATATGGGTGGCGTATCTTCCCAACTGGGCTGTGAGTTCCTTTCAACTCCAGCACCTAGCTAAAAGTTTTTCTCTGCACTAACGGCCAAAAATCTTTGGCTGTCTACTCATCAGAAAGAACAAAATGGAGTTTGTTTTTTTTTTTTTTTAATGTCCAAAGACAAGATCTCTTCCTATCTTTTGTGAAAGCCTTAACTGAAAAGAGAATTATCCCACAAGGGAAAAGGAAGAGACGTAAGTGCTTTGAGGGAGCTGAGGGAAAGAGCAGAGAGAGGACGAGCTCCCTCTAGCCCAGGGAGCAGAAGAGAACCATAAATTTTATGAAAAGCAGGACCTCAAGAAAATGGCAAAGTTTCTTACATGCTAGGTGGCAAGATAGTGAGAGCTCTTTGGCCTTCAAGGACCCAGATCTTCCTGGACACTAGCTAGTTGAGCAGTAACCAGTGTAGATCAATGAAAAGTAGGACCTTCAGATGCTGTGTTGTACATACAACATTCAGGGCTGTTGCAGAATTCTGTTGTAGGGAGAGTTCAAGGTGTATCTAAGGCTACAATTCCTATTAGCCCTGCAGGTTGGGAGATTTGATTGGATTAAGTTGACTCAAAGGAAACATTTCCTGCACAGATGCATTTTTGGAATAAAAATCATAGCTGCTACATATTTCAAGTGCTTTGAGTCTTTCACGGAGTCAAAAAGGAAATATAATTTTACAGTAAAGTTTTTCTTTCTTATTGTTTTAAAAAATATAGAAAATTATAATGAGATAAATGAGATATAACTTCACATTCCAGAGATCACCACTTCAGAATTCTGGTTTATTTTTCTTTCATTCTTTCCATTATCTATCTAAAAGACCAAAATTTTCTAAATGCTCTTTCATAGAAAATGGAACATTTATATAATTGTAATCACTGTCATCTATTTCTACTACATGTTGTATCTTCCTGGTAAAAAACACATTTAAAATTAACTTTGTAACCATATGTAGAACAACTACCTAGAGTTAGCTCTATATATCTAAATAGTTTAGTTTTCTAGGAAGCAGCACAGCATGGTGGTTTTTAAAAATATGCATTGGTCTTAGGTCACATAGCTTAGGCTTTGAATTCTACAATAAGTGATCTTGTGACTTTAGGATATTTATTTAACATATCTGAGACATAAAAATAACTACCTCCTAAGGTAACTGTAAGGATTAGATAAAACAATCTCTTCTGTTAACCACTAAACTAGACTGGAAACTCATAAATTTTCAGTGACTAATAGGTGTTATTAATATTATTCCAGGAGAAACTATTGCACTATAGCCTCTGTTGAAGAGTTAGTTCTAGTCAGCAATATTTGGTCCTATATTACCCTCAAACATCATCTACAGCTCATTAAGTCAAGTATGGATTCTGTACCTAATTGCAGCTAATCCATAAGCTGATATGAATTGATAAAAACAAATGATCCAACAATGGCTAGCTGGACCCATCATATTGTCTTTTTTGGGTATTTGACATAGGTGATCTTGTAGACAGAAACAGACTTTTAGGCCATGGATGGAATGGATGTCTTTTAGGCTAAACAAAAATGATGTCAGATGGAAAATTGGACCTACAGGAAATGAATGGTAAGTAAGTAGCTGTAAAAATGGTGGGCTTTTTTTCCTCATTTTTCCTCAAAAAAACAATTAGCTATTTTGTTTAAAGCAAAACAATAATAGTGTAGGTACTATTTTGCACTCCCACAAGCAATGTATGAGAGTTCCTGTTGCTCCATATCCTTGCCAGCTTTTGCTGTTGATAGTGTTCCAAATTTTGGGCTTTCCTGTAGATATGTAGTGGTGTCTCACCACTGTTTTAATTTTCATTTCCCTGATGACATATGATGTGGGTCATCCTTTCATATGCTTATTTGCCATTTGTATATCTTCTCTGAGGAAGTGTTTGTTAAGGTCTTTGGCCCATTTTCTAATTTGGTTATTTGGGGTTTTTTTTGTCATGTTGTTACATTTTAAGAGATCTTTGTATAATTTGGGTAATAGTTCTTTAACTGATGTGTATTTTGCAGATATATTCTCCCTGCCTGTGGCTTGTCTTTTCATTCTCTTGGCATTGTCTTTCACAGAGCAGAAGTTTTTAATTTTAATAAAGTCCAGCTTATCAGTTATTTCTTTTATGGATCATGCCTTTGGTGTTGTATCTAAAAAGGCATCACCATACCCAAGGTCATCTAGGTTTTCTCCTATGTTATCTTCCAGTAGTTTTATAGTTTTGTATTTTACATTTAGTTATCTGACCCATTTGAGTCACTTTTTGTCAAGGGCAAAGATTGTTTTAAAAAGATTTAAAAAATGGGCAAAAAAACCTGGCAATGTTAATCAAATAAAAGAAAGCACAAAATAATAACACTGGAATGAAAGAGTGAATATCGTAACAAATTTTACAGGTATTAAACTTATAAAAAGGGATTATGAATATGTTTAAGCTGATACATTCAATAATTTGAAGAAATAAAAAATTCCTTGAAAAATATAACTTACGAAAACTCAAGAAGAGCTAGAATATCTGTATAGCTTTATGCCTATTAATTGACTTTAATTGATAATAAAAAAAGCTTCCCACAAGGAAAAATCTAGATCCAGATAATTTCAGATGACATCAATCTTACACATATTCTCTCAGAAAATAGATAAGGAGAGAACAATTCCCAACTCATTTTCTGAGGCTATCCTAATTCTGATACCCTGACAAAGACATTACAGTATAGGCAAATTATAGACAAATATCCCTGGATCCACAAAAATCTTCAACAAAATACAAGCAAATTGATTCTAGTAATGTAAAAAAAGAATAATGCATTTTTAGCAAGTGCAGTTCATCCCAGGAATAAAAGCTTGATCCAGATTTCAAAAGATTGATCACTGTATTTCACAATTCATAATAAATTTTTAATACTGACAAAATATCATATTACATGATATGTTTGATGGTATACCTAAGGGTATACTTTATTTGGTTGAGAAAAGGCAAGCATGTCTTCTATTCATCACTGTAATTCAATTTCTAGCCACAGCATTAAGGAAAGAAAAAAAAAAAAGACGTGCATTGGAAAGAAAGAAGTAAAACTGTCTATTTGCAGATGACAGGATATTCTACATATAAAATCCTTAGTAATCTATTCAAAGGTTACTAAGAACTAATAAGTTAGTTTATAGGATACAAGATTAATATACAAAAGAAACTGCATCTCTATATACTTTCTACAAACAATTGAAAATGAAATTAAAATAGCAATACTATTTACAACAACATTTAAAAATATAGGGCCTTAGAGTCTTGGGGCAGACAGGACATAACAAGTACCAACCCTAAAAGAAAAAAAAATTTTTTTAACAACCTCTGGAAGTGGAGGAAAGAACTTGATTAGTTCTATAGCTACAACAGGGAATGCCTTCAAAAACCCTCTCACTGCACTCCTTCCTCTATTGTACAAGAGTTTACACTACAGTCAAAATACAAGGCTTTCTCCTAGTGCTGAATGGGTCAAAATGATCCTGATTCTTAGAAGAAAGTGTAAGTCCAGGATATGGGCCTTTTAACCTCATGGTCAATCCTCACCTCCACATTTGCTTCTCTGAATTAAAAATATCATCAAGATCAGTTCCTTCTCCCTCAAATCTGGGACACTGCTCTGTAGAGAGAGTGTCCTTGTTCATTCAATCCATATTTATTGGAGGCTACTTTGTGCCTAGGCACTGTGCAAGTGTTGGAGATATTATCTGAAACGATATACGCCTTCTCTCAATTTGGGTATCAGGTGAGAAATTAGTCAACGGCAACCATGAAGTATTAGAGAGGAATGAGTAGGATATGATAAATTGAGAGTATTTAGGAAGAGCATCCAGTCCACCTCTGAGTGCTGGGGATGGGGTATCAGTGATTCCAGAAAGATGATGGGAGGTGGGTAGGTGAAGCAAATTCATCTGAACTGCACTAGCAAAATATGGCGTGTAAGTGACACATTCCTGGTTTCCTGTGTAGATTTTTCTCTGTTGGCATAACGTATTTGTTATTGAGGAAGGAGTCTCTTCTCATTCCATCTTACCCTAGAAGCTTCAAATCAACACAATTTTAATTTTAATAGTAAAAACCAAAAATTTTCACCAACTATTATTTGGAGAAGCCAAAAACATTACATATTTCCCTCCTTAATGACTTCTTTAAAGATCTGATATAAAATAGTGCCTTAGTGATGTTTCATTTTTTCTTCTTTCTTTTGTTCCGTTGACCTCCTGTCTTATTAAATATGCATCATTTTGGTGTTTCACGAACTGTTTGCTCAATAGTAAGTGGTAAAACGAACGACGGATACACAAAAGAATATCATAATTGCCCTATGTGACCAGTATCTTCTTAGCATCTCTTAAAGTAAGTAATTATTCTGTCCTTTTTCATAAATGGAAATTCTTTCAAACACAAGTCACTGAGATTTAAGGACATTTATAATGTTTATTACCTATTCCAAACCATGCTTCATCCTCCAAATGATTTCACAACAAATCTTGTTTTAGCACAATTCAAAACCTTTCTGAATTATAATGTCTACCAGTAAAAACTTCATCTCTAGCTGAAGAAGATAGCTGTTATAAAATTCTCACCATTCTTTACGAGAGGGTGTGCATTAAAGAACACACCTATCCATTGAACATTCATTTATTCTAGGTGCCAAGATTGTGCTGGGAATATGATGATCAACAAGGTAGACACAATCCTTGCTCTCTTGGAACGTACATTCTAGTCAAGAGGAGCACCATTAAATAAATAACTGGATAATAAGTACATATATCCATAAATACATACTTACATGGAATTTTTATCTGAATCTATCTCCCTATCTCCTGGATGTCTTATCAAGGCAACTAGTACACCTCCTATTTTCTGATCACCAGATCCCACTAGGAGAGTGTCATCAGTGTAGTTGTCCAGCATGAAAGCTGGGGGATGATGACATAGTCAAGGGACCTCTGGATTATATGTTATGGTGCAGAACCAGAGAGTTGATCTTGCCCTGAGACAAGACAGTAAATTGTCCTGCTTTTCTATCAAATAAAGAAATCGAATACCTTCTGCAGTTTTGTGTTTATAGAGACAATGAAAAACACGTGTGGCCAATAAATAGATGCATACCAGGTGTCAGGGGCTGTCTTGAGTTGTTCCAGTAATGAGGTCACCTTTGAAAAATCAACTGCAGTTGGTGCAATCACCTAATTAAGCTTTTGAGAATCCTCTGTCTTTTTCCAGTATCCGTATAGCTTGTGCATAAATTAAACAGGTGAGTTAAATGGGGGATGTGATTGCAGTCACTACCCTTGCAACCTTCAAGTATTCGGTGGTGACACTTTTCTCTATGATTCCCCTAGCGATGTGATTTTGCTTTGGCTCACTTCTTGTTACTTTGCTAGGGAGGTTAAGGTCTAGGTCTTTGGGGAGTATTTTGGTTTGTTTGTGTGTTTTGAGGGGTGATTTTCTGCCTTGAAAGCCTTCATGATAAAGTCAGAGAGTTAATAACAGCTGCTGAGTATATGTATTCTAACTCTTCACTCAGGAAGGGGAAAATTAAGTACAGAATGGGTTTGCAGAACCACAGCGCCCCTTGTGACGCTGATTAAGAACAAAATTTCTATTTATCCCCTGCCAGCGGACCACAGTGCACTCTGGGCTAGAATTAGAATGCAACAATCCCCAGAAAGATCTGGGTATTTCCCTTTTCCTATGATAGTCACTCTGGTAAATAATTGCAGGTCCTTTGGGGAAAAATGAGGAGAAAGAATTAAGTACTTGTGATGGAGGACCCCTCTCTGAGTGTACCCAGACTCCAGTGCTCTAACTCAGGTCTGGAAATTAAGTGAAGAGCCATGATTTTTCTATTGTGATTTAAGTCAAGTCCATTTTCACCACGACAGAAATTACCTATAGATTAAGTGGGACCTTACTGGGATACCCAAGTATCCAGTCCAAAAGAGACCATGACTTTTTAGCCAATTCCAAAGATCACTGTGTGTTCCACTTTCTATGACCATTTCAGCCTTATCACCCACTATGAGAATCACCCACCTTGACTCTGGTGGTTAAGTTGCTACCTGCCTCCTCCACCCTGATAATCCTTTATTTCCATTAAATGCTAGAAACCATTTCAATGTCAACATCTCCCACCTTCATTCGTGGCCAAAGAGGAGAGACAATGCAGCAGTCAGTGTCTTGATGAAAGAATAGTCTTCTGGGTCTTCTCAGGGACCAGTAGGGAGTAGGTGAGCCAATCCTCCTTGATAATGCCACTCTAATATCCCTAGCTCCATAACCTCTCACATACCCTTTATATTGCAGACAGGAACTTCTAGCATCTCAACTTCATTCAGTATAGTACCTGTCAAGACCAGGATTTAGATAACCAAGTGAACAAACCATTAGAACCTTTCCCACCTATTCAAGCTTGTACATCAAACACAGACTCTCCGATAATTACTCCCACATTGATAAATTATGTCCCTCTTTCTTCCCTGGGCTAGCAACCTCAGAATACACACACACACACACACACACACACACACACACACACACACACACAAACACACACACACGCGCACACATTTTCCTTCCCCTGAATCTTGCTGATATAATTTTATAACAGCCAAATATTGTATTATGTAGGCATGTGGCTAATTACTATTAACTAAACTCTAGATCCAATTAATTTTTTCATTAATTTCCTCTTTTTGCTCCAGGACCCAATCCAGGGTACAACTAGTTGTCATATCTCCTTGTTCTCATTTGGTATGTGACAGTTTCTTAGCCTTTCCTTGTTTTTTATGACTGTCAGTTTTGAGGAATACTGTTCAGGTACTTTACAGAATGCCACTCATTTTGAGTTTGTCTGATATTTTGTAGAATTGTAACTTTGGGGAAATAATTCTACAGAGATGAGTGTCCTTTTTATCACAGTGTATCAGGAGTTAAAAAAAAATCCACATGACATCACTGGTGATGTTAACCTTCATCATTTGGTTAAGGTGGTATCCACTGGAAGGTTGCTACTTTCCCTTTTCCATATTCTATTCTATGGAAGCAAGTCACTAAGTTCTCTGGGAATTTTAAAGCTAAAACAAGTGGAATAGATTCAACATATATTTAAAGGAGGGATCCTTGGACTATGCAGGTTGTAAGGAAGGCTGTCTGCAAGGTGGGTAATAAAGCTGACACAGGAGAGAGATGTTGATGAGAAATGTACAGAATCATGATAGTATTTCCACACCCTGAGGTTCAGAGAAGCCCCCTGC
This sequence comes from Balaenoptera musculus, assembly GCF_009873245.2. Taxonomy (NCBI): domain Eukaryota; kingdom Metazoa; phylum Chordata; class Mammalia; order Artiodactyla; family Balaenopteridae; genus Balaenoptera; species Balaenoptera musculus. Next base: position 31,322,910 of record NC_045801.1, on the reverse strand, counting down.
CTTCTGGGGGGCACCACTATTGTACCACTATTGTGCCAGAAAATCTCCCTTTTCACCTAAACTAGTTTAGGTTGGATTTCTATATGTACAGTTAAAAAGATGCCAAGTAACATACTACCTCACTGGATTGCTATGAGAATTAAATGATAAAAAGTATGCAAAGTGAGTGCCTACTGCAGAATGAGACAGAGAAGTACCGATAAATGTTGGATATTATTATTATTAACTGATGCAGATTCGTATTTTGAATCTATTATATTCAAATGTATTATGGAAATAAATTAATGGTCATGAATCTCTTGACAATACTTGAAAATCTGAGATCATATGTTAAGAATATTTATTATTGTAGCATTGGACTCAATGAGAAGTGAAAAGAATTGCAGCTATAACAAGACCTTGCTGCTTGTTCAATAACTAAGTCATGTTTGTGTTAGAATTAGAGGCAAGAAAAGAGCAGCCTGATATTTGAAGTGCATAATTATCCACATTCTTTTTCCCCGAGGAAAGGGCCATCAGAGCTAAGTCTTTTAGTCAAGAAGCATCTTTGATTCACATATACTATGAGCATCCTTAATGTCCCATGACTATTACCTAGAGCAGTTTTAGTCTTGAAGTGCAGAGAGAGGGGGAAATGAACATTTATATCTTTAGTACATATCACTAGTTGATCTGTTATGACATTTATCTATGGTCATGAAATGAAAGAATAATTTGGGCATTAATGACTTTGATTACTCCCATTTAATTCTCCATTTTATACATTTTTTTTCACAATGGGAAAATAACAGGTATCAAAAAGACAAGCTTTTAATAGCTCTTCAATGAAGCCATCATGATATTTCCATTTCTCTTAAAGAACTCAATTATGAATTACTTCACATTCCTAATTTAGTTCTGATTTTCTAAAAGCAAATTTAGTATGAAAGAAGTACAAGGGAGAGGCAGCCCAGTGTCCAAGTGTCTAAAATGGGCTCTCTCTATGTAATAGAGGCAGAATATGCTCAGCGGTCAGTGCCAATATCTGGGAAAATTAGAGATGCTTGGCAGTGTGGCACAGATCATATTGAAGGCATTCCAACTTCAAGTTACCAAGAAGTTTGGTAAGAAAACATCAAGGAGGGAAGAAGGGGCTATACTGAGCTTTCCCCAGACAAAATGGTGAGTCAGACAAAGTCTACATGCCATGTCGTCCTACCCCCAGCATCAGTCCCCTCCATCCTTTCTCCAGTTCATGAAACTGGGGACTTTGTGCTTAGACCCATTGTTTCAGACCTAAACATTCACCTCCCTTTATAATCCATTAATGCGTCAGCGAACATCTATTGAACAATGAAGAAGATAAAAATACACACATATATAAATTTGCCATAGTCCCAATCCTCCATGGACTTGTGTTTCAGTGCGGGAGGAAAAACAAGTATATAGATAATGAAAGCAAATGGGAGAGTGGTGTAAGAGAAGGACAAAGAACTGCACTGGTGAGATAAAGGAGAACTAGGAAAAGAGGAATAATCAGAAGTGTGGATTAAGAAGGTGTGGTGTCCGGTCAGAATGGCCATCATCAAAAAATCTACAAACATGCTAACACATATATATGGAATCTAAAAAAAAAAAAAAAAAAAAATGGTTCTGAAGAACCTAGGGGCAGGACAGGAATAAAGACACAGATGTAGAGAATGGACTTGAGGACATGGGGAGGGGGAAGGGTAAGCTGGCACAAAGTGAGAGAGTGGCATGGACTTATATATACTACCAAATGTAAAATAGATAGCTAGTTGGAAACAGCCGCATAGCACACGGAGATCAGCTCAGTGCTTTGTGACCACCTAGAGGGGTGGGATAGGGAGGGTGGGAGGGAGATGCAAGAGGGAGGAGATATGGGGATATATGTATATGTATAGCTGATTCACTTTGTGATAAAGCAGAAACTAACACACCATTGTAAAGCAATTATACTCCAATAAAGATGTTAAAAAAAAATCTACAAACAATAAATGCTGGAGAAGGTGTGGCGAAAAGGGAACCCTCTTGCACTGTTGGTGGGAATGTAAATTGATACAGTCACTATGGAGAACAGTATGGAGGTTCCTTAAAAAACTAAAAATAGAACTACCATATGACCCAGCAATCCCACTACTGGGCATATACTCTGAAAAAACCATAATTCAAAAAGAGTCATGTACCAAAATGTTCATTGCAGTACTATTTACAATAGCCAGGACATAGAAGCAACCTAAGTGTCCATCGACAGATGAATGGATAAAGAAGATGTGGCACATATATACAATGGAATATTACTCAGCCATACAAAGAAACGAAATTGAGTTATTTGTAGTGAGGTGGATGGACCTAGAGTCTGTCATACAGAGTGAAGTAAGTCAGAAAGAGAAAATCAAATACCGTATGCTAACACATATATATATAGAATCTAAAAAAAAAAAAAGTTCTGAAGAACCTAGGGGCAGGACAGGAATAAAGATGCAGATGTAGAGGATGGACTTGAGGACCCGGGGAGGGAGAAGGGTGAGCTGTATGAAGTGAGAGAGTGGCATGGACATATATACACTACCAAATGTAAAATAGATAGCTAGTGGGAAGCAGCCACATAGCACAGGGAGATCAGCTCGGTGCTTTGTGACCACCTAGAGGGGTGGGATAGGGAGGGTGGGAGGGAGCCGCAAGAGGGAGGGGATATGGGGATATTTGTATATGTATAGCTGATTTACTTTGTTATACAGCAGCAACTAACACAACAATGTAAAGCAATTATACTCCAATAAAGATGTTACAAAAAAATAAAAAATAAAAATAAAAGAAGGTGTGGTGTGAGAAATGCTGAGTGAGGAGTCCTTAGAAGACCATGTGCAAAGAAGTCAATGAGGAAGAAGATTAAGGAAAAGATGGATTTGATGATTTTAATATAACTATAAAATGCAGTTTAAATGAAGTGATTCATCGATTGCATTCATTTATTCATAAACAAATACTAAAAAAGGGAACAAGCGAATTGCAGTGATCCATATGAAGACATAATACATTTACTATAGGAAGGTCAGCATTTCTCCTCTATATGTTCAGGATTGGAGGCAAAAGAGAAATATCTCACTTTTTATTGTCAAATGGTTTACATAATTATCAGGTATGTTAAATCAAAAAAGGAAGAATGGGCTTTAAGAATATGGAAAATGTCCTTTGCCCATAGAGACAGATTATCTACTGGAGGCCTCAGCTGACTGAAGGCTCATTAGAAGACTTTAATGAGTGGCACCACCTTGGAAGTATCTATGGCCCCGAAATAAAGACAAAAAGGCAGCAAAGAGAGACTAACTGCTACACTTAGGCAGGCAAATCAAAGCACCTCTTCCTAAAAAGAGATAGGAAAAATCACTTCTAAGCATCATTATCCTTTTGCTCTTTTCTGAATAACTCAAATCAACTGATATCCCACCAGGGGCTTGCTGTCCTTTTTGTTCTATGGGGAACCCTGCCTGTGGTGGATACCTATTATTTCTATCTTGCAAGCATCCCTTATCCCTTCTTCCGCTGACTGGATACTTTATTTCCTTTTGAGAGGTTTCTTCCCCTAGAGGATGCACAAGGATAGCCAACCAGACTCCTTTGACAAAGACTGATCTGCTCATCAGAGCACAAGGTTTGCTTTCTTTGTAAGATCGCAAACTTTGTCATCTGTGTAGGGCTGGAACTGCACTCTGGACACAGTCTGATGGAGAATGAAGCCAAACCAGAAAGCAATGCTGAGAGCAAGTGAGAGAGAGAGAAACACATTCTAGCTGATGTTGTTAAGCCTTGGATAAGCCCAACAACCCCTTGTACTTCTGAGTTACATGGCCCAGGGAATTTCCTTTTTTGCCTAAGTTAGTTAGAGTTGAGTTTCTGTCACTTGCTATTAAGAATCCTGAATGCAATATGTTTTCGAACTACACATTTGGGTAGGAAATCATAGTCTTTACTGTGAAATCAAAATCTGCCCGTTTTCATGATTATGCTTAGTATGCATGCTATAGTATGAAGATGTTCAGATAATCATACCCACCTTAAGATTAATTACTGAGAAAGGAAGAAGAAAAACAACCAGGATGAAGATAAAGTATATTTTTCATTTTCTTTCACTACCTACAGAAAGGAATGGGTGAGTTGTCCTGATACTCTAAGGGAAATTCCATTTTGATCTTCCCAATGAATTGCTCATGGAAAATTAGGAAAATGATGTTGTCATTACAAAGTGGCTCTAGTCTTGGAGATGACATCTATCGGAGGCACACACTAAAGGAAGAAGGAGTCAAGAAGCTGGAGACTAGCAAGTAAAATGTCAAACATTAACTAATCATCTATTTTGGGCTAGACATGGCACTAAATTTAAGTGGGGAAGGAAGGAGGAAACTTAAGAGGGAGGACAACTTGGTCCAGATACACACATACCACTCAGTTCTGTGAAAAATCACAACTACATTACTTAGTAGGGTTAGCAAAACCTCATTAATTTGTAACAATGGTAAAAGAAAGTAGGCTTACAAAGAATCTGAACTGTGAGATATAAAATACATCCCCAGTGACTGCATTGTTCTTAGAAGATTCTCGGTAAATTCTCTCTGAATGAATGAATAAAAACGAAACACATCACTTTCAACAGAATACACACAATCTAAGCTGTGAATGTTGAGAAAGAAATTAGGGGTAAAATAATGGAGAACAAAACTCATATTTGGCATTTTTCTATTCTGAGCACTCCACAGAGAAAAATCTATTTTTTTTCTGCCCTTATCAGGTAAAGCTATTGATTCAGGGGAATAGGTTATGCGGAAACCATGGAAGTTTCTAGTCAGGCAGACTCTGGGTTCAACACTATTACTCCAGGCAACAGACGAGCGTCTCTGAAGTTCAACGTCCTCATCTGTCAAATGGGAACAATAATGATTCTCTTACGGGATGGTTGTGAGGGGTGAGTTAAATACTGACGGGAATTTGACCCAGGAAACTTTTGTACCTCTCATTTTAAGGGAGGAAAATTTTCAAAAGTAGATGATCAGGAATTAAGGTAGAATACACTGAAAATGAATAGCGGGGATAGTTTGTTTGCAGGTGAGGCGGCTCTGAGACCTCGAGGTTGGAAGAGCCGGATGCTCAGGACACCTAGGACGCTTCCTGGCCCGACGTGGCAAGAGGACAGACCCCTCTCTGCGCAGGGTCACCAAATGGCCCGGTTCCAGTTTAGGTGTCAGAATCTACCCACCTCCAGTTTGCGTCCTTTTCTTTTTGCAACTTAAAGTCGGACAGGAGGAGGAAAGGTGGAGGTAAAACGTGCGTTAAAAAAATTACAGTTCAGATTACAAGAACAACAAAATCACCAAGGTCGGGGTGGGTGTCAGCGAACTCTGCAAAATCCTGCGGAATGAGGAGTCATAAACGGCCTGAAAAGAATTCTACATTTTAATTTTAGAAGCTCTTTCCAGAGTCCCCTACAACCTGCCGCTTGCCACCCTTTGGTCCTCTCTCCCGGCTATTGATCATCACCTTCCTTTCCTCCTTTTTCCTTCCAGCAAAAGTAAGCATCCAAAAAACTTTAATTCTTCTCCAGAAGTCCTAAGCCAATTTCGCAGTCGCGGAGCTTTTTCACTGCTTTAACCCAACTTTCTTTCGTTTCTTTGGCGAGAACCTGAAATCAGGGCTGCCCGACAGGCTGGAGCCCTACATCGGGGAAGCGTGGGGCTTAGTTCCGGCGAAACCCTCAGGTGCCTGTGCGGGAAGCTAATTTTCCCCCGGGGTGGGGTTCAGAGTGCCGGCAGGGACCTAGCAGGACGCTCGCTCAGGTTCCCAGCCCCAAGTCCCTGGCGGCGGGGACGCGCGCGCGCCGGGGGTGGGCGCTTTAAGCCCGAGCGGCGACTGCCGCACTAGCTAATTTTAGCGGCGCGTCGCCCCCCCTTTCCCCCGGCCTCCGGCTTGGTAGCCTCCGGCTGGCGGCCGCCGCTCCGCGGCTCCCTCCTGTCTCCCCCGCCGTCACTCGCTCTTGGTAGCGTCCACGCGGGCAGGTCTGGAAACTGAGCATGTCTGGAAGCGCTCGGCGGCCTCGGCGGCGGCGGGGGCAGAGCCAGGCTGCGTCAGGCTGAGCCCATTCACCGCGCGGCCGCAGGAGCGTAGCGCCGACGCCGCGCCGCCCAGCCCCGCCGAGAGGGGCGCACTCGCCGCCGCGGGGCCCGCCGCCGCTCACCGCAGCCCCCTCCTGGCGACCCGCAAGTAAGTTTGTGAGGCGGCTGGGCGGTGGGGCGAGGGCTTGGCGCCCCGGGGAAGCCCACGCTGGCAGGCGGGAGGCACGGCTGGCGCTCGGAGAACCGGCTGGCCGCTGCCCCAGGTGCCCGGCGCCTCGGCGAGCCTCTTGGCCAATTTGAAAGTAGTGGCCACTGGGATGTTCTAGCGGGGTAGAGGGGGCCGGCAAAGCAGGAAGTCTGAACTGACTCCGGCGGAGGCCGAGGGGGCCGACTTGGGCAGAGGGAAGGACCGCGCAGCGAGAGAGCGGGCTGGTGCGGGATGGGTTTGGGATGCGGGCTGCCGGCCGAGAACAGCCGCAGAGGGAAAGCCGGGTGTCTCCGGGGGGATAGGGTTGAGAGCGCCGTGTGGGAGGCATAGTAGAGGGTGAGCGTGTCCTGACCGGAGGGGCGGGAGGGAAGATGGATGGAAAGTGGGGCGCGTGGAAAGCGGATTTGAACCAGAGCTTAGGACGCCGGTGGAAGGGGCCGTGGGCTCCGGAAACGAGTGGACTCGAATAATTTGGGGAGTCTGTACCAGGTCAGGGCGATATAATGATGGAGAGGGACAGCCTTGGATCGAGGTCTTCGAAGCGAATACGCGAGGCCAAATGTTGGGAACTGGCTGGACAGAGGATGGAGGCAGAAAGTGGCCTGGAAGGGCCAGTAGGAAAATCGCTGAGGGATTTGGGTGAAGGGGAGGAGGGGAGCGGTGCAGAGATCGAGCGGAGGAACGGGGCTGCTGGTGGGGCTAAAAGGCTCAGGAAAGGCTTGGAGGCTACTACGTGCGGTCCCCCTGAATAGTGACTTAGTAGCGGTTCTCTGAGGTTTACTTGCACGCCAGGCTCCTCCTTCATCTTCTACCTCGCTTGTTAACAGGGCAGCTCGCCTTAGGCAAGCTTGTAGATTTGGACAGATTAAGCCACCGGGAAGGTAGTCATTTGCAGGGGAGCCGCCAGTGCTTCTCTTGAGTGGTTCCCGGCACCCTCAGGGTGCAATGTAGGGTCTGAATGTGTGTGTTTCAGGGGGTGGGGGAGGGTGATTTCTGCTCTAGGCCACAGGAATCCGCGGTCTCGCCCGGGAGGTACGGTGTTTGGGGCCGGGAAGTCAGGCAGAAGTCTGCAGTGAGCAACTCGCGGCGGGGCGTGTGAGTATGCGTGTGTGCGCGCCTGTGCGCGTGTTGCCCGCCCGGGGTCGCGTGTGTTGCTGCAGTCTGTCTCCATGACGAGGAGATCCAGGGCTCCACAGGCGGCACGGGGAGGGGATTAAAGGAAACGTGCTTTCCTACCTCTCTTCTGCCTCCTTTCCCTAGGGTCACATTCTTTGCTCGTCCAGTGATGCTCTTCTCTAACCTCTTCCCCCGACTCCTGCACATCCCAAACCTGACGCCGGTCTTGTCCTCTGATTCGGTACCCCGGAGGACGCTGCTGTCCCTCCTCTGCCAGAGGGAATCCGAGGAGTCCCGCTGGTTAGAGGGGCTCCCGAATCCACCAGTCTTTCCCTGGGGCGTCACTGCGGGGGTCCTCAGTTCACTCTGCTGCCCCTGCAGGTGACGCAGTGTTGTTGCCCCACGGATCCCAGTGATGGCTCCAAATAGCCAGCACTTACTGGTTCTCGCGAGGTGGGTCTCCCCGGAGTTCCCCACAGGTGATTTTAACTTAAAAAGAAAAAGATCAGATTAGTAGAAAAAACAAGCACTGAGGGCTAAAAGCTTTATGTAAAAGCGCCTCTTAGAGTAACAAATATTTTACCCACCAACCACAAGAAGGGAAGAAGCTTCTACAGCGTATGCATCTGAAAATGGAGGGGAGGGGGCGGCGGAGCGGGAGTTGTCACCATGTCCACGGCTTCTTAGACTCCGTCCAGCTTGATATTTCCTGTCCTCCGTGCCATATTTTAAGCGAGACTTTACCAAATACAGGAAATGAGGATGAAGGCGACTCTGGAAACCTGTGCCATCTGTGGAAGGACTCAGAGAAGGGAGAGCGAGAGCTGTGCTTACTGTCTGCCAGATATTTCAGAGAGCTGGGCTCTGAGATTGTGTGTTCAGACATCAGAAATCATTCTGAACATCCAAATTGCAGGGGGGAGACTCAGATGAAGGGAAGTGAGAAACTCTAAAAAAGTGATGAGGACCACAGTTTGGGGTTGTCTTGCAAGGGGATCGCTGACCTGTGGAGGGACACAGCAGAAAGAACAGCAAGCTGCTAATGGCCAGGGGCATATCGTCTTATTCCATAGGACAGTGGCTGGCCCAGTTTCTAGTACAGTTACTACTGAAAAATATCTTTTGAAATATGGCCATGATTCTGGATATCTGTAGGGTGAAAAGTTTGCATAAAAAGACATATACTGTCGTTTTCTGCTTCTATTACTGCGTTTGTTTCATTGATTATTATTAGAACATGTGGTGAAGGTAAAATAAATTATTATCTTACCCATGAATCCTGTTCTCCCCAGACTGCTGCTCAAATAGATATAACCAAATATGTTTGCCTGTTTTTTGTTTTTGGGAGTCATGGAGGAAGGAGAGTTGGGCAAATTGATTAGGATGTCAAATAAAGGCAGAGTTTAGGCACCTGAAGATCTTTTGGGTGCGTGGAGGTGAAAGCTTCATTTATATAATGCTAAATTCAGTGCAAAATGAGAAAACCCTTCTGTCTCCACTCCTCACCTCCTGCATTTGAAATACAAAGGATTGTACCCTTGGGCTGGTTCCTAGTCCTCTGAAGCCTAGCTTAATAATTTTCCTGGAGGATTGTTCCCTAAATTCAGGTACACTTTAGGAAATAATCAATGGACTCTTTGCAGCCCTAAGGTAAAGTCATTTAAAAAAAAAAAAAAGTGGTGAAATGGCTTGATGAAGCAGAATAATGAGTGAGAGAAATATTAACCAAAGTGGAAGAAGAGAAATCACTTTCTCTTGCCTCAGGGATAGATCTTACTGATAGGCTTAGAACAGTGGTTCTCAACAGGGGCAGTTTTGCCCCCCAGGGGACACTGGCAATGTCTGGAGGTGTTTTTGGTTGTTACAACTGGGTGGGGAGGGGTGCTACTGGCATCTCGTGGGCAGAGGCCAGGGATGTTGCTAATATTCTACAAGGCATTGGGTAGTCCCCCATAACAAAGAGTTATCCAACCCCACATGTCAGTAGTGCTGAAGATAAGGAACCCTGGCTTAGAACTAGGTATGATTATAATGAAAAGCAGCTCCTGTCAGGATGCTTTCACGTATTCCTATTGGAAGTCTATCTTGAAAATCAAGAGTAGTTAATATTAAGAGACTTTCTTTGCAAATGGCCCCATATTCAAAAACAGTTGCTTTAAGGAAATTAAAGAGGTTTCCTTTTAGCAGAACTTCTTTTCAGCCTTCAAAAAAAAAAGTCCTAAAGTAGATTGGGAATGTCTGAAAAGACATATATAGTATGCATAGGAACTGAGTAAACATTTTTTTGATGAAAACAAGTTAAAACTGTTCTGCCACTGTATTTTTCACTGTACTTGTTTGGTAATTGCTTTTAAAAATACATAGTTTTAAAATTAATTTAATTTAAATTACAACTAATAAATTCTTCATGTAGTGAGGGATTGAACCGAATCAGAGAAAAATGTTAGCTGAACACTTATTAGAAGCCTCATGAAGTGTTCCAAAATGAAACCTTAGTATTTGTAGACCTCTGCCCAGGAAGGTAAGAACCCTGTATAATTTTCGTGCATTTAGTTTCAGTTTTAAATCGACAGCAAGGCATGTATTGAGAAGCAAACCTTTCTGGCTTGCAGCACAATACACTGCCTGGAGAGGGGAAACAATAGCTTACACTCTTGGATGTAATAAGATCAGGGAAGTGTTCTAAGAACACCTGTGTGCAGGAACTCAGAACGCTTGCTTGATAAAACCTTTGTCATGATCACACTGAGGCCTGGAGAAACTAAACAGATTTAGTCAGTATTTCTACCCTCTCCCCTCCATCTCCCTCACCTGCCAGCACTTTTGTTGGTGGGTCGGTTTCAGAATTCATTCTAAAGGGATCCTCATTAGGACTGCTAACTTCCCTTCTTGTTCTAATAACCATTCCCTCCATCCTTGGCCGTCACCATCCCTCAGTCCTTCAGGAATTCATGCAGCAGAAGAGTCTCCTGCTTAGTTTCTGGGGCACCCAGTAACCTCTCCTTTTCTCCTGTGTGTACAAAGACAAACAGCTCTTTCCTGCTTCTAAGAGGAACAGAGATTTGTGTCTCTCTTGGAAAAAGGCAGTGGGGAGAGTCCTTGTTTTCCACAGAGGCAACCTCAGTTTCTCTGCTTGCATCCTTGAACTGTCTTGTTCAGTTGTTTGTTCAGTTGCATATTCTTGATTTTAGGAAGGCTTCCTCTTCCCAAAGACACAGTGAAAGAACTGAGGAAGACAGAACTTCACTGTGAGCCGCACTGGTGTTGATAGAGGGCACCTCTCATGGGCTTGTATGAAGCCTCAGGAATATGATTTGAACCAATGATAATTCTATTTGTAAATTCGACAAGCATTTGTAAATTCAACAGTAGCAGGTTCTGTTCTAGGCACTGGGGCTCTGCATTTGCAATGCCGAGCTGCATTGTGCATTGCAACCGGTTTGCAAAACCAAGTTCGTTTAGAGTAATATACATATATTTCATGTATGTCTCAAAGTCTATCTATAAAAAGAAACACAGGATGGGTATTCGTTTTCATTAAAGTTGGAGAGGCTATAGAGATATATAGCCTTATTCTTAAAAATACTTCAGAACACAGTGTTGATATGCAGAAGGCAAAAGAAACCATTAGGGGGGAAACAGTTACATGTCTCTCTATAGATCAGACAAGGAGGGAGTGAGCAATCTGAGGTGAAAGGGGTCAGTTCTTATCTCCCTTTTCCTTTCTTTAGGAAATAGTTATTGATTTTGTTTGACATTTGAGGAAGGAGAGATGGTTTCCTTCCCCACAGATACTTGTTGAATGGATCTGTGCCCTTTTATACTTCTGATAGCCATAGTAGGAGGCAGTGGGCTGGCTGGTATGATGGTTAGAGTGAAGCAGAATTTCAAATCAATTTTGTCAATAATGTTTGTGACAAAGGCTCACTTTCAAAAACTGTGCATACCATGTCACTATTTTGATGAGACTAATATAAAGATTTCAGAGCTGAACATCTCTGCTGATTTGGCTACTAGGTACTACCTATGCTTTAAACTATCAGAGTATAAGCATTGGGAGTGGGGAATGAAATAATATGGCAGCTTCTCTTACCTATGAACAAACTTGCGGGCCACTGTGGCAGGTCATTGCCCAGCTGGAAGAAGGGTAGTGTCAAGGCTGGGAATTTGATTGAACAGTGTATGCTGTCCTTGCTGAATTCAAGAACAAGAAAAAGAACAACAAAAGCAGGAATTTGAAGTTTATGCTACAGCAGAGGCAAAGAGAGTTTCTGCTTTTAATTTCATTGTAGCTGATTATTGTTAAGGACAAGCAGCAGTAATGCATGAAAAAGGTAACCTCGCCTGTGGAAGGTTTCACTTTTGTTCATAAATGCTTGTTCATCTTAAGAAGCAAATAGCCTAGAACATATCCTGAGGCTTTCAGCCTTCAGTGTAAATAGCGTGTCTCTTCTATCTCTAGAATATTTGTTATGTGATATCATTTGGAATCTGAATACTGGGCTAAATTGGCTGGTGCAATCCCTTCTAATTTAGTGATTTAGAGTTGTCTCTGTCCTTTTAAAGAAGGTGGAAGAGATATACTGTTTGCCATTGGGAGCACAGTTATGGGTGCTGGAAGCAGCCTCTTTTACACACAGACGTGCCTGGTACTGGACATTGGTCTGGGACTCCACTGACCGAAACATAGATCTCAGTCTTCTGGATTATGAAGCCTGATTTTAACAATTTTGATTGGAACCAGAGCTGCGACCAGGCTTGTGAATCAATTGATGTTTTCGGAAAAGACCAAATGATGAGCCAGAATACTCGCCACCCATTGCCAGGAAGGAGGTACAGCAGTTTAAGGAGAATCAAGAGATTTGCAGTCAGATCTGGCACTCTTACTTAGTAGTTTTGTGACTTTAGATGGGGTTTTGTTTTTCTTTTTTAACTTCATGGAGCTCCAATTTCCTCATCTTTGAAATGGAGATTTTTTTTTTTTCCTGTAGAGTTCACTATAGGATTAGAGGAAATATTTTCAAAGCAAAAGTGCGTATTAATAGTGTTGGTGATGGTGGTGCTTATATGTCCTTCTAGTGCTGGAATTTAAATGGTTACCATCTAGGAAGTGGAAGTAGTGGGACCATTGGTGAGCAAGATGAGATGGAAAAGGACAATGGGAGTGGATCATAGTTAGGAAGGGGTTTTGGAGGTGAAGTAGTCTGATGTCCTCTTTTGACTGATGGGGCCTTGGGGACTCAGGATTATGGTGTGATTTGCCCAAGGTTATGCTGCATCATTTCAGTTGAGTCTACAATTTTTCAAAGTCTCCATCCTAACATTCTCCACCTTAAGAGCACACTTATTTTCTTGGTTAAATCCATGTTTCTTCTGTTTATCTAAAAATGGTTATTCAGCTCAAGAACCTCTCTTTTCAGTTGTTATATTCCAGGTGTTTTATAGGCAACTAAAGAAGGCATCAATGGATCTCTAATTGAATTTGTTTAGGAGTTCAACTCAGCTGTTCACTTAAATGATCAAGATGATCAAGTACATGTTTATTTTTTCCTAATTGGGGTGAACATTAGTAGAGTTTTAAAAACAAAAAAAAATGCCACTATGGATAATGTTCTTAAACTAGGTTATTGCTATTAATGACAAGAAAATTGAAGATTGGCCCTTGTTGATGGTTCTGTTGCTAAATTAATAGTTTCGTTTTTGTTTTAAATCAGTGCTGTTGCCATTGTGGTTTCTTGAAGAGTTTCAGATTCAATGAAAATGTTAAAACCTACATGTGTTGGAAGTACTTTGTGAGTTGTAAAGTATATTATGTATGTTGTCTCATTTGTAATTTATGGTAAAGATATATTATCAGTTGCAATAATGAAAGACTTAAAATTGAAAGCCAGGACAGAAAAAACATTCCCTTTCGAATCAGACAAACTTGAATTCAAATCTCCATTTTTTAGTCACTAGCTGTGAAAACTTGGACAAATTACTTGACTTTCCAGCTTCTCTTGTCCTTTGCAAATCACACCCACCAGATTACAGGTATGATTCTTGTGATGATTAAGTAAGATAAGCAAGTAAAGATCTTAGCATGATGCCTGGCACGCTTCTTTGTCCTGGTACACTGCTAATTCACCGTACTTCAGCTGTACCTCGAAAGTAATCATTTATACTTGAATTAGTTCAGTTTTTCACTGTAAAGAATCAGAAAACCTGATTTTAAGTGACTTGAGGGGAAAAAAAAAAAGAGAGACTTCATGAATGTGTAACTGAGTAAAATAGGGGAGTATATCTGGCTCCAGGTAGGACCTAATTTAAGGCTCAAACCATGTGACTAGTTCATTGTTAATGGGAGTGAGAATAAAAAGGTTGTTAGTAGTCCAGTTGGAAACTATGCATTAATTTCTTTTAAGTCTTCCAATAGCTTCCTCTTCTTGGACAGAAGCACACAGCCTTGCAAAAACAATAATAAATCCATTATAGATAGCTGTACATAGAAAAGTTTTGAGCTGCTTACATAGATTATTTTGTGGGAGGGAATGGAGTGAAGCTGAAATTTCAATGGAACCTACTAATAGTGGTAAGTCAAAATAAGATAAGCAGTAAAACACAGCAGAACAAAATTCAAAGCTTCAGTTTTGTAATTTATCAGAGTTCCTTAACTGAATTAAATAGAAACTTGTTCTGGGCAATCTAAGCAGAAAGGAATTCATCATATGGTCATGGAGTAGTTCATGGAATCGAAGGAAATGCTGAAGAACAAGACCTTGGAAAGGATGCCCCGCTGTCAGGTTGAGTCAACTCTAGCTGTTTTCTGTCATTGTGTCACTGTGCCCAAGACTCAGAATTCTGAGAGAGAGAGAAAGAAAGAGTCAGTTCAGAGAAAGAACAGGGCATCTTGACTGGCAGTCCACCAACATTGTGTTTCATGGGCCCAAGGGGCTACCAAGGCATAGTCTCTAATCTGCTCCTACCAGAAGGAGGGGACTAGATGATACCGGGCAGGCATACTCAACTCATGTCCACTACATAGATTCGGATGGGAAAAACTTGCTTCAGTGATGATGAATTACTAGAAGGGAAAAAAGGAAAACAAAAACAAAACAACAGCAACAACAAATAAAACGAGTGTATTATCTAAAGGGAATCCATGTGCGAGACAAAAATACTCTGTCAGTTTCCTAAGGCTACTCTTACAAATTACCACCCACTGGGTGACTAAAAACAACAGAAATTTATTCTCTCACAGTTCTGGAAGATAGAAGTGTGCAATCAAGGTGTTGGCAGGGCCATTCTCTCTTTGAAGATTCTAGGGGGAGAGTCTGTTCCATGCCTTTCTCTTAGCTCCTGGTGTTGCCGGTAATCGTTGGTGTTCCTCTGTTTACAGAGGCATCACTCTAATCTCGGCCTGCATCATCACGTGGTGTTCCTTCTCCCCTGTGTTGAATCTGTGTCTCTTCTTTTCTGATAAGAACACTGGTCATATTGGATTAAGGGCCCATACTGTTCTTGCATGACCTCATCTTAATGTAAGCAATTAACATCTATAATGACCCAATTCCAAATGAGGTCACATTCTGAGATTCTGGGAAGGACATGAGATTTGGGGAGACACTATCCAACCTAGTACTGATGTAATGTGGATAAAATAAACAACAATGCACATAGCTAGGCCTAAAGGGTGGGAAGGGGGTACTATCCTATTATTCTGTTATAAAACTCTATCTGAAGTATCATGCCTGGTTTAGGCACCCCTTTTCAGATGATCATGTGTCCCCTGGAAAACTAGTGGAAAAACAATTTGCTTTGTAAGAGCAGTTTTTTTGGAACTACAGACCATAAACTTGGCAAAGAGGAGCTCAAGATAAATATAATATGAGCTTCCAATTGTTGAAAGGAAGAAAGATGTAATCTTTATTGCTCGCTTAAGAGCTAAGACCTATGGCCGGGAATTTCAGAGAAGCCAATTTTCTCTCACTGTAAGCGAGAGCAATCTTATATAAGTGTGGTTCAGGAGTCCCCATCTCTGGAAGCACTCAGTGGAAGCTCATTATCCATATTTGCTATGGATGAGGTAGAAGAGATTTCTAAATATCCAGGGAGCTTAGATTAGATAACTGCCCAACGTTCCATGTTTAAGATTCTCTTCTTCTAGGAATACATAGGACGTTAGCGGTCCCCCAAACATTTACTAAGCATGAAGCATGGTATTATATGTTGGTGGAAACAGTAGTAAACATGGCATGCATAGTCTCTGGTTATTACGTAGATAAATATTTCAGTGGTCTACTATGGTAGTGATAGTACATATCCAGGAACCTGTAAAGTATCTGGCACAAAGCACAAGATTCGTAATTACTTGTTGAGTGAATTTATTGTTTAATCGGAGTCTACTTTACAAATATATGTTCAAGTTGTTTACCTGGAGTACTTAACCTGATAGTTATCAACGCTGTCATATTCCTTCATACGATTTCTCCATGGCCTTCTGGCTGTATAGGATTACCTTGTTCATATATCATCCCTCTCTTTGTTTCATTTTTAACATCTTAAAAATAGGGTTGGAGTTGGGGAGTGATTTTCCCCTTAATCTCTTTCCACCTCTGGGCTATCTTTGCCAGCAGAGGCAGCCCTGAACCTCTGAAGTTCATGTGTTAATGTGAAGACTGGAGCGGACTTTGGCTAAAGCAGTGTTTCTCAGAGCGTGGGACACTATGACTGATTTTATACGAGATGACTTTGGGTGGTGTATGGATATGTATTGAAGTGAATTGAAAGGATTTTGAATTTGTTCTCTTCCAATGTTTCTTATTAAGGCAAGGAGGAAGTTTCAATTTGGTGCTAGTGTTAAACATGTATTCGAGATACTAGTTTTAGCTCCCTTTTTAACAGAGTAAGCTTCAGTTGCCAAGCTTTCAAAAGTCCAGTAAAACTATTTTGTTTTCATTGTATTCATTTTTGTTTTATTTTCTTTCATGCTAAGTGCTAGTTTCCATATAAAATAATGACACAAAGCTTCCTTTAAAAATTCATGCAGTTACATTTTTTAATGGTCTGATATTTTTAAAAAATCGAGAAGGTAATATATATAGATGATTGAGACTTGGAAATTTCTATGTCAAAGTTCTCCTGATGATTCGTATGTCTGGACTTTCTTCCTTGCTGTTTCTGGCACTCCTTTGCACTGTGGACACCTGAAAGCAGCTGTTCTGTGTAAGAGTCCTCCCTTTCTGTGTTGGTTCACAAGATACCTGTTGGCCCAGAGAAAGGGAACTTTGTGCATATAAATATGGCTTTGCGTTGCTTATAGTGCCTAGGTACTATGTATTTCTGAACTATCCTTTAAAAGCAATTCAAAATTTCTTTTCTGGCTTTTAAGGTAGATTTGTACATTGATAGAATAAATGTTGAATTAATTTTAATTTATGTAATTTTTTCTCCATTGTATTTGTTTTTGTTTTCCTTTCTTTTTGTGATAGGGCCCAGACTTCATAAAGAAGAAAGGAGATTTTTTTTAACAGGTTTTTTTATTTTTACATTTTACTACCTCAGGGAATCAATTATAATACTGAAGGAATTTAAAATTTTTTCAGCCAATTTTATGCATGAGCATGTTTAAAAAGTCAAAATTTTCTACAAGGCATATGATATAGACTAGTAGTTTCCTCCTCCACTGCTCACCATCTCCAATTCCTTATTCATAGGAAGCAACCACTTTTTTTCTGGTGTTTATTTCCGTATTCCTAAATACATAGAGTTCTAGATCTTGATATTTGCTTTTATCTGGTAACTTCCTAGATTAGAAGATATGGAAGATGAGTATTAATATCTCTTTCACTAACTTCCCTCCATCTTGTTCTTCCTCCATCTTCCCACTCTTCCCAACATTATTTCTTTCTTTTATTTTCATTTTTTTATTTTTGATGAAATAAAGTTCAGAAGTTTGGTTTCCACTTAAGATGGAGAAATTCACAAGAAATCACTCCCACTATCACAATGACAAAAAGCTGGATTTTGTATATTATATAAAGTCATAACTTGTCTTGGGCCCATCAAGAGCTGAGGTCACAAGATAAGCAAGTGAACTGAAGTCCAAAAAAGGACAAGTCCTTCTAAGGAGATATGGGACATGAACACTTTTTTACCTGTGCCAGCTCATAGGAAGAAGAAATAATATACATAAAAGTGAATAAGAAGAGTACACCCATGTTCAGAGCAGCATTAGTCACAGTAGACATGGCGTAGAAACAACCCAAGTGTCTATCGATGGATGAATGGATAAACAAAATGTAGCATATACATATACAATACAATATTATTCAGCCTTAAAAAGGAAGGGAATTCTGACACATGCTGTAACATGGATGAACCTTGAAGACTACGTAGGTGAAAGAAACCAGTCACAAAAAGACAAATTCTTATATGATTCCACTTTATAAGGTACCTTGAATAGTCAAACTTATGGAGATGAAAAGTAGAATGGTGGCTGTCCTGGGCTGTAGGGAGGGGGAAATGGGGAGCTCTTGGCTAATGGATACAGAGTTGCAGCTTTGCAAGATGAAAAGGTTCTGGAGATGGACGGTGGTGATGGTTGCTCAACAATGTGAATGGACTTAATGCCATTGACCTGTACACTTAAAATGGTAAAGATAATAAATTTTATGTTATGTGTGTTTTACCACAACTAAAGATAATAATAAAAATATTTTAGAAAGCGAATAAGAAGAAAGATTTAAAATCTTTAAAAAATTCTGGAAAGTCAAGTGAGGACTAGCAGGAGAGCTGAGAATACCTGGGAGCATAGATGCAAGGGGAGTCTGCATTCTCTCACAAGTTCTTTCTTTTTTTATAATTGAAGTATAGTTGATTTGCAATGTGTGTTAGTTTCTGGTATACAGCAAAGTGATTCAGTTATACATATATATATTCCTTTTCATATTCTTTTCCATTATGATTTATTACAGGATATCGAATATAGTTCCCTGTGCTATACAGCAGGACCTTGTTGTTTATTTTATATATAGTAGTTTGAATTTGCTAATCCCAAACTCCTAATTTATCCCTCTCCCTCCCATGGTAACCATACATTTGTTTTCCATGTCTCTGACTTTGTTTCTGTTTTGTAAATAAGTTCATTTGTATCATATTTTAGATTCCACATATAAGTGGACAAGTTCTTTCCCATGGGCCTCTGCTCAGTGCTTACCAGAGAGTTTGGGTGTAAGGAGGTTAACCAGAGACAGAAACCCCATTGGTTCCACAGGTGTGCACATAGTGAGAGGCTGCCCCTGGAAACAGGTGTAAAATCCCACCTCCAACCCCAGATTCTTCTCTTACTGGCAAAAGCCTTTTGCCACTGGGGGAGGGGCAGAAACCCCACTGAGCCCAGCATCCTGCACTGGTACAAAGTGGAGATCTGTAGAAAAGTTGAGGAAAAGCCAGCCCAAGGCCCAGGTTCATAGCGCCTAAGAGTGAGGGTAGACCCAGAGAACTCAAACGTTTATGTAGCAGCTGTATTCATAATTGCTAAATATTGGAAACATCGCAGAGGTCCATCAGTTGGGGAATGGGTAAACAAATTGTGGTGGTATTCCATAGAATAGAATTCTACAGGACAATAAAAAGGAATAAAAGGAAAGTTCTGACTTCACCACTGTGCCAGTGTTCACTGAGAGTAACCATCAGGGAGACAGCCATGAATATTTCATGAAAAACATGGCACTTTAGAAAATGTAAAGGTTGGGAAGGAGATCAAGACAATTATGTAGAAAGCAGGAGTACTTAGAGGGGCTGATTGTGAGGCTAGGAGAGACTTAGAGGTCATAATTTGCTCAACAAGAAGACAGTCCTATATATGATCTGAGGGCTTTTTTCATTATGATACATAAAATACTATTGATTTATAAACTACTCTCCTTTTGAACCTCAAAGCCCTCTATAAATACATAAACAGTTTTTTCCCTACCCTAAACTTACGTCAAGTTGGTCATAGATTCTTCAAAGTTAAAGCATCTT
This sequence comes from Balaenoptera musculus, assembly GCF_009873245.2. Classification (NCBI taxonomy): domain Eukaryota; kingdom Metazoa; phylum Chordata; class Mammalia; order Artiodactyla; family Balaenopteridae; genus Balaenoptera; species Balaenoptera musculus. The sequence goes on along the minus strand of NC_045801.1, from coordinate 31,303,473 downwards.
TAGAATTCATCTAATATCCTTCTGAACTGGGGTTCTTAACCTGTAGTTCACAGGCATGGATAGAATTCAGCTAGTACACAAACTTGGGTAAGGAAAAATGGCATCTTTATTGTTATTAACCTCTAATTGAAATTTAGCATTGTCCTTCATTATAGGTGTAGGTTACCAACCACAGTAGCATCAGCAGTACCTGTGACTTTGTCACCAATGGAAGTCACAGATAATATCATATCCCATTACAGTTGTTGGCAGATATTTTAAAAAATCATCTAAGGAAACACTCCCATTTACCACTGCAACAAAAAGAATAAAATACCTAGGAATAAACCTACCTAAGGAGACAAAAGACCTGTATGCAGAAAACTATAAGACACTCATGAAGGAAATTAAAGATGATACAAACAGATGGAGAGATATACCATGTTCTTGGATTGGAAGAATCAACATTGTGAAAATGACTATACTACCCAATGCAATCTACAAATTCAATGCAATCCCTATCAAACTACCAATGGCATTTTTTACAGAACTAGAACAAAAATTTTCACAATTTGCATGGAAACACAAAAGACCCCGAATAGCCAAAGCAATCTTGAGAAAGAAAAACGGAGCTGGAGGAATCAGGCTCCCGGACTTCAGAGTATACTACAAAGCTACAGTAATCAAGACAGTATGTTACTGGCACAAAAACAGAAATATAGATCAATGGAACAGGATAGAAAGCCCATAGATAAACCCACGCACATATGATCACCTTATTTTTGATAAAGGAGGCAAGAATATACAATGGAGAAAAGACAGCCTCTTCAATAAGTGGTGCTGGGAAAACTGGACAGCTACATGTAAAAGAATGAAATTAGAACACTCCCTAATACCATACACAAAAATAAACTCAAAATGGATTAAAGACCTAAATGTAAGGCCAGACACTCTAAAACTCTTAGAGGAAAACACAGGCAGAACACTCTATGACATAAATCACAGCAAGATCCTTTTTGACCCACCTCCTAGAGAAATGGAAATAAAAAGAAAAATAAACAAATGGGACCTAATGAAACTTAAAAGCTTTTGCACAGCAAAGGAAAACATAAACAAGACAAAAAGACAACCCTCAGAATGGGAGAAGATATTTTCAAATGAAGCAACTGACAACGGATTAATCTCCAAAATTTACAAGCAGCTCATGCAGCTCAATATCAAAAAAACAAACAACCCAATCCAAAACTGGGCAGAAGAACTAAATAGACATTTCTCCAAAGAAGATATACAGATCGCCAACAAACACATGAAAGGATGCTCAGCATCACTAATCATTAGAGAAATGCAAATCAAAACTACAATGAGGTATCACCTCACACCAGTTAGAATGGCCATCATCAAAAAATCTACAAACAATAAATGCTGGAGAGTGTGTGGAGAAAAGGGAACCCTCTTACACTGTTGGTGGGAATGTATATTGATACAGCCACTATGGAGAACAGTATGGAGGTTCCTTAAAAAACTAAAAATAGAATTACCATATGACCCAGCAATCCCACTACTGGGCATATACCCTGAGAAAACCATAATTCAAAAAGAGTCATGTACCACAACGTTCATTGCAGCTCTATTTACAAAAACCAGGACATGGAAGCAACCTAAGTGTCCACCGACAGATGAATGGATAAAGAAGATGTGGCACATATATACCATGGAATATTACTCAGCCATAAAAAGAAACAAAATTGAGTTATTTGTAGTGAGGTGGAGGGACCTAGAGACTGTCCTACAGAGTGAAGTAAGTCAGAAAGAGAAAAATAAATACCGTATGCTAACACATATATATGGAATCTAAAAAGAAAAAAACAAAAAAACAGTTCTGAAGAACCTAGGGACAGGACAGGAATAAAGACGCAGATGTAGAGAATGGACTTGAGGACACGGGGAGGGGGAAGGGTAAGCTGGGACGAAGTGAGAGAGTGGCATGGACTTATATATACTACCAAATGTAAAATAGATAGCTAGTGGGAAGCAGCCGCATAGCACAGGGAGATCAGCTCCGTGCTTTGTGACCACCTAGAGGGGTGGGATAGGGAGGGTGGGAGGGAGATGCAAGAGGGAGGAGATATGGGGATATATGTATATGTATAGCTGATTCACTTTGTTATAAAGCAGAAACTAACCCACCATTGTAAAGCAATTATACCCCAATAAAGATGTTAAAAAAAAATCATCTATGTTCATTCCTTTGAAATGAGCATAGATGAAAGTTTGGTTATTATTAGATCTGCTGTTAGATCTTTTTATTTAGAGTATTAGAAAAAGAAACACATATACCATGTCACGAATTCATTCTTTTATAATTTGATGACTGTTTTATTGTTTTTCATTTCCTTTGTAATCCTGTGTATCTCATTCTTAGAAGAGGTCATAGGCTTTGGCAGACTCCTAGAGGGATTCGCAGCATCACAAAAGAACCTGGAACCTCTCTTGGACTGTCAGCAGCAAATTCCACTCAGCGCAGATGGCTTGGTCCAGAAAGCCGGAGCTGTTGAGTGCGTTCTCACACTCTGCACGTGGTGCTTGATCTGCCAGATGCCATCTGTGCCGTTCCGTAGGGAATAGTGGTTCTAGCAGGTTTTATGTCAATGGTGAGGGCAATGGGCATGTTTTTGAGCATCTGTAGATTCTCTGTGGCTTCTTTAAGGAGGCTCTCCTATAGTGGGGCCAGTGCAGCCTTAGAAGTAAGGACCTGGTGTCATGCATTTTAACCTTGCCTATTAGGGGCCTAGGTTTTAGAGCACCATCCCATGTTCATGGCTCTGGGCCCCTGGAATCCTTGGTGGGGAGACAGGCAGCTCTAACAGAGGTCAGTCTTGTGGGTTCCACTTAACATGTTTGTGAATTCCAGGAGGACTGATGTCTAACTTCAGAGCCATAGGTCAGGGCTCTTTTTCTAGTATTGATTCAGTTCCCTGGCAGGTAGTGTAAGATTTAAATGAACATGTCTCCCTTGCCAAGATTTTTATATTTTTACTTTTATTGTCTTTTAAACTTTATTTTAAATGCTGTCATGCCAGAGTGAACCATTTGGGTGACTTAAATGATAGTGATATTGGGCAAATGGGCATCCACTTGGACGCCCGAGGAATGGGAGGATTGCTTCCCTGTGGGTTATACTTTGCAGCTAGATACATATCCATTATGAAGGTAAGTTTTCTACATATCTCAGGATAGCGTATTTCATTTTTGACAACCCTGACAGGAAGTTTTGCCTCTTTTGGAATAAAATCTGCTTTTGTTTAACTTCTATCACTGAGCTAGGTCTGGTCTGCAAAACCTCACAATTAAATTTCCTGAAGTTACTACAGTGCTCTTACTGTGACCTTCCTGATGTGTTCAAAGAATGCAGATCATTGTGAAATCTGCCAAAGTATATTATGACTGAAATATACTTTCTGGGAGACATTAATCTTAGGCTGCAATGGAACATTTTTCTAACAAATGTTTGGGATCTTAATATGTGTCAGGCACTCAGCTGAACACAGATGGTATATATAATAAGGGGCAGAGCAGATGTGTCCCTGCCCTTGTGGGTGTTGGGGTGAGTGTGTTAGCTGTAGTGCCGGAAGGAGCTCGGCACACCAAGTAGGTGGGGTGGGAGGCTCTACAGAAGAGTGACATGACCCTGTGAAAAGGGGGGCTCCCTAATTGAGGGCCTCCTAGGTGGAGCTGTGGGCAGGAATAGGGGGGTGTCCCAAGCAGAGGAAACAGCTTGGCCTTTATGAGGCAATGGAAGGTGATCAGTGTGGCTGAGTCAAGGGTGAGGGTAGGACCAGATGGAGGTGGAAAGGTAAGCTAGCGTCAGACAGTACAGGATTTTCTTGGCCAGGCTGAGGATTTTGGTCTTTGAAACAGGGAGTGACATAATCAACTATTCTTTATTGACACAATGACCCAAAGGTAATACTGTTTCTTTTCCAAGAGAACAGATAGCATTAAGCAGAAGCAGAATGCCTTTCAACTTAAAAAAATAAAAAGTTTGCTATTTAAATACAGTGGACATGACACATGCTCCGTAATACACGTATATTATTACAGATATTCCTTCACCTCCAGTAGCAAGCTTTTTGTATCAGTGTTAAGATTATATTACTAGTTTCTTTGAGGTTCTGAGCTGAGGGAATTCTAAACCACTTGCCTTTGTCATTTGCCTTTGAAGACTTCTTCCTAAAGTTGCCATTATGAAAGCTATTGTAACATTATCTTCAATCTTTAAAAAAAAGGGCTATTAAAATCACTCAGGTATCTGCTTGCGATTTTAGCTGCCATTGTTTACCTGTTTATTTGGACCTCATTATAAAAGGCTGGAGGTATTATTGCTATAATTGAATTGAACTGACTTGCACTTTTTAGGGATGGTTATCTCTGCTACATTTACCTTTGTAGACTAATTTTGAATTTTCCATTTGATTAGAAAATATGGCCCATAGTAGTATTGAACACTGATGACTATGTGGCCTTTTTATCCACTTCTCTTAATTAAAAATTCTTGCAATATTTAGATCATTTGAGTAAGAATGTAAAACACAGTTTTTATTTCATGTATATACTTTTTGAAATGGTAACATTTTGTCCAGAAGTTAATTGGAGCAGCTCTGCCTCATTTTATTTTTAGCTACCAGTGGGGATGAATTAGTTACCAGATCATTGTATCATTCTTGTGGAGGCATTGGACATGAACTTCTTCCCTTTAAAGCTGCCAAACCAAGATCTGTGTGTCCCCTTATGTACGATTTCTGCAACGTTTCACATGAAGCTAAGGCAGCATGTGCTGAAATGGCCAGCATCCACCTGGACTTAAGTGGCTCATTATTAATGCCCCAGTTCTTTTTACCTAGTATACGGAAGATCTAGGAGGATACTTATTGGTTCTACACTGTGAAGGACTTTGAAAGGACCTTGAGACAAGGATATTCAGAGGAGGTGACTAAAGCAGTTACAGAGAATTATTCTTTTGTGTGTTTGGCATCTTTACACATGATGTCAACAAGAGCCTCAGAGCCTAAGCATAACATCAAAGTCCTTTGTTCTGTATTTTAGGTTCTTCGTTTGAAAACGTGCTCCCATGAAAATGTGTCTTTTATCTGTGCAGCTTTCCTGTGTGGACTGCCCCCATCCCTAGAATTAACGTTTTCAGTCCTGCAGGTGGTGTGGAGCTAGCCTGCCTTCTTTGCTCCTGTTCACCTAGGGTGAGCATGTGACCCAGCCAGCCAAAGGGCCCCCACCTGCAGCCACAGTGATTTGTTCAAGGATGGGTGTGTGATCTCAGCCGGCAGGATGATGAGAGCACTCCCTGGGGTTTTGACAGAACACGGAAATGATGCTCTCTTTCTCGTGGGGCTTACAGAGTTGTTAGGATTTGTACCTAGAGCTGCTGGTGGCCATCTTTGTTATTAAATGGAGAAAGCCTGCCTGAAAATGAAGCTAGTCCAAGGAAAATAGAAACGAGATGAGATGAAAAGGCACACTTCAGCCTATTGATCTCACCACACCCGAAATCAGTAAGATTACCAAGTGTTTCAGTTGCATGAGCCCATTTTTTTCACTTCCATTTAAGCTAATTTAAGTTAGGTTTTTGTTACTTTTATTTTAATATTTATTTATTTATTTGGCTGCGCCGGGTCTTAGTTGCAGCACGCAGGATCATCATTGCCGTGTGCGGGATCTTTAGTTGTGGCATGTGAACTCTTAGTTGTAGCATGTGGGATCTAGTTCCCTGACCAGGGATCGAACCCGGGCCCCCTGCATCGGGAGCACGGAGTCTTAGCCACTGGACCACCAGGGAAGTCCCGGTTTTTGTTACTTTTAAATAAAATAATTAAAGCATAAAAGCAGCCCATAAACTGGCCCTGCACAAAGTGACAGCAGGAAGGGAGAGGTCTGAAGATGTCATCTGGTGTGGAGTGAAGGATTTGAAAATCTCCATTGCCCTGAGGCAGAAAGTTTGTAAGAGAGACCAAAGGATGTGCTCACTTTTCCCTCCTGATGCCATTTCCTTTAAATAGCGCTGGATCTTTTAAACTACATTCTGTGGTAGTAACATCCTAGTCTTTCCCAAATGCAGAAATGGGAGACTTGGTGTTGCTGTGTATTACAGAAACAAACATTAATGGTGGCCGGCTGATTCCTAGTTACAGCCTTGCCATCTGAAATCCATGGATACATTTATATGTTATGAGTTTGCTTTTACCATGAGGCATTCTAAGGTCTATTGTTCAACAAATAAGATATTACAACACCAGTAATGGTCTCTAACTTGAATAGCAAGATTAGGAGGACAAGCAGTAACAATAATAAAAGACAAATTATCCTCTACTTCTAGTAACTCAGCATTTGGACATTAAATAGCTAGAAAATATGACTCAGTCATTTTGCATGCACAGTTCTGCAACACCTTCATTCCATTTGGCATCCTAGGTATTGGTTTCTTACAGCCATTTCCTTTTAAAGACAGGTAAGAACAAATACACAGTATGGTAATGAAAAAGAGCATTTCAAGTGTCCTGTGAACCTAAAGTGGAAAGCAGAAAAGCAGAGGATCTATAATGACATGTCTGATACAAGTTTATGCTAGTGGCTTATGTTTTCATGCTTTCTTTCTGAAGAGATACATGAAACATCTATAAATTAGGATTGTTCATGGCTTAAAGGAGGCTAGGGGAATCAGAGGCATTATTAAGACTCGTTTCATTTTACATTGATGCTTGTCTCGTGGATAATAATTTGTGCTAGGAAGGGTTATAACACAAGCCCTTTAGCTAATAATAGAACCTGGTTACTAAGCTATAAGAAGAGGTACTCTGCATATCATAATTCAGTGACCAGAAGACATTGTCTTCCAAGCTAATGGCCTGAATGGTCTCCAAATAAGTAAAGAAACATCTTGGTTAGCTTGCTCTCTTCCATTTAGAAGAGAAAATACAACAAACACCAGTTTTCCATTAGAGATCATAGAATATACTGAAGTCTTTATTATCCCTTGTGCTCCTGCAATAGAAAAAATTAGATTTCTCCTTCCCAGGTAATTTAATGGGGAAAAACATCACATTTTCCAAAGACAAATGCCGCACAAGAGAAAGTAGCGTGAGGGTAATGAAACTCTGTTGTGCTGTGTTTAGTGAACCGATGGCTTAATAAACTATCTCCTTGGTGACAAAAAAACAAGAACCAAAACAGTTCTCACCTTTGTATCCATAGGAGATTGATTAGTAAACACAAATTAGCACACACATCTAAATTTGGTGTTTGCCTGCAAGTATTCGGTTTGTTATCGGTTATCATTTCTGTAAGTATATATAGCTAAGAGAACAGAGCCCCCTGGGGGCGGTTCCAGCTAGATGGATGCTTTGTAGTCTCACACAGAAAATGTCTGGAATGCACACTTCAGTGCAGTGGAGATTCCTGTGCATTTGACTCTCAGTCTGCATGTTCTTCTACCAAAAGGGGTGAGGTACGAAGCACATCCTGTTGCCCTGGCCGTGCCCGTGTAGAATGCAGAGACTGCTCGCTGGGACCTATAGCTGCAGCCCAGGGACGGATGGGCCATGCAGACAGATGGGGTTCCTGGGCAATGAAAATTGATTTGTGGCAGGCAGAGTGTATTGGAAGATGAGGAGACTTCTTCAGTTTTGTGAAATTAAGACAGGGAAGAGCTAGGTCTACAGAAGTTCAAGTGGCGACTCTGAATTTATGAACCTTGCACTTGGTACAATTGCTGACAGAAAACCTGAGCATTCTCTGCTGTTTGCAGTACAGCCCTTGACACAGGGAAGGGACTGTTCCAGTGCAGAACAGCATAAGTCACAGAGGAGCAACATCTGGGTGGCGAAAGTACAGGGAAAGTCCAGACGTTTCCTACAGCCCGGCATGAATGAGCATCTGATTGGAGTTGATGTGTAGGAACCCCCCTCTCCAAATACATATTTTTGCATAATATACTTCAGCTAACTGTATAATAAACTGATGGTAGTTTTCATTTTATATTAATTTTGAGGAGTCCCAACTCATTTATTCATTCTTTCATTCAGTACGTAAATTGATTGCTTACTCTTTGCCAAACGTAGAAAAAACGTGGTGAATAAATCCAAAGAAATCCCTGCTTTCACAGACGTTACATTCTAGTTTGTGGAAACAATCAACAGTTAAGCATGTACATAGGTAAAGGCTTTGAAGAAAAGATATTCGAATAATGTGGATAATATGAAAGAGTATGACAAGCCTGGAGGTTGAGGAACAATAATAGTATGTAGATTAAATATAGGAGGGATCTGAGGACTGGCTCAGGGTAGAGAATTTGGAGAATGGGAAGCAAAGGAGGAAAAAGCAAGGTGCCTGGAGAGCGGTGGCCAGTGAGGTAGCAGGAGAACCAGGGAAGCAGCCCTTAGAGAGTGTCTAAGTCATTTGTTAAGCCCAACAGTGACCTGACCCAACTGATGATTTTAGAAGTTTCATCCTGGCTGCCAAGGAGGCAGGATTATCACAGGACAGGGACAGAAGAAGAGAAACCATTTAGTGAGCTGCTGCAATAATGGATGTGAGAAATAAGGATTGTTTGGACTATGATTATAGTGGTAGAAGTGGTCAAAGAAGCTACATTTGGGTTATGCACAAAATATGGTGGAAGGTAGGAAACCAAACATGCTCATACACATATGACCTAGAGTTGGATTCGATATTGGTTGTGAGGGAAAGAGAACTGTCCTATTTGGGTGATCTTCATTTAGATGAGTGCTACGCAAAGTACTGGGGTGCAGACTTCGTTGTCACTGGTCTGTGACAACATAAGAAGCTTGTGCCAAAACGTAAATCAGCTGAATTTCTTTTGCGTAGCTTGGTTTTCTCAAGGAAGGAAGCAGTACATTGATTTAAATTCTAGCACAAGCTCCTTCTTTTGCCGTAGACCGGAAAGAGTTTCCAGACCAGACTCATCTGTGGCCCTCACTCTGAGGAGCCTTGCTTTAGATAAAGTCATCAGTGAAAACCTTGATGAACCAGTTCTCAGGGTTATCCAGGTATGGCACATTCTTGAAGAACTGCTGATTTTGTAGTTGTACATGTGTGCTGTGGTGGCCAAAGTTAACAGAACTGCACACAGATAAGTTATAAAATACTTTGTGGAGCGATACCTTCTTAAAGTTATGGTTTCTAGATTTTCATTAGCTTTGTTTTTGTTTTTTTGATTAGTAGGCAAGTGTAAGAGAATAGGCTTAGGAGAGCATTCTTTTAAAATAACAAATTAACTCATATTTATGAAGTAGGGTCACAGGGCAACTCAAGCTATACCATACTTGTTCTTCAAAACTTAGCTTAGCACCATCTTTTAGGCAGCCTTCCAGATCATCTAACCATTCGGATATCTGTCTTTTTTATGTGTTTTCACAGCACTGTGTGTGCTTTACCTTTGTCATAGAGCTATTATAAATCAAGAATGGTTGACTGACTTTTCCCTGCCTACCCGCAAACTGTAAGGAAGGGCTGTGTCTTATAACTCCAGTAGCAAGTAGAATGTGTGGAACATTGTAGATATCCAATTAAACTGTATATGCTTTGTAGCATGATCATAATTTCAGAGAAAGGATACTGTGTGCATTGCTGGGCATAATAGTTAGCATTCAAATTTGGGGTAGCTACCAAAGCAAAGACTTCTCTAAGCTAACCAAAATTTGAGGTAAATGATATCAGTTGTAGCCTCAAATATATGAAAGAGTTTTTAATAGTTAAGTGAGTTTTGCACATTGGACTTGTCAACCATATCTATTAAGAGAGAGCAGTTGGCATGAGTGATATCATTTCAGATATAAAGGACACTTATGTATATATATTATAATAATCTCACTGTAGAGGGAATGACTCATTATACCACGAACAATGTCACAATCAAATTTGAGGTGGTGGGATCTATCAACAGCAATTTCTCTTTCTTTCTTTGTTAGCTGGAGTTCAGATGTGATGTTTGGCAAAATCCCTTGAAAATCTTAAGGTCTGATTACAGTTTACAAGTGAACCGGTCACCATCCAGGGACTCTAGGTTTTGTAACCAATCCGAATACTTGGAGCTAAAATTTTTAAAAATTTGTTTTCATTCAACAGGTTTTTTGAGCATCTAGCGTGTACAAAAAGTACCAGGTGCCGTTAAAGTGCTAGGTGCTTTGGGGGAATACAAAGATGAATCAGACATGGATTTTGTCCTTAAGGAGGAGTAAAATGAGATATCATCAATCTTTTTGCTGCACATAACTTCCAGGTATTATAAAATAACACAGACTGAACCCCTTTCCCTGGAGAGTAAGTCATGCCTTCTTGGTGGAGATCGCAGAGCCTGAAAGTCTTCTACCCTGACCCTGTCTGCTCTTCCCAGTGATTGCTCCCCGAGGTGGTGCTTCCATCGGTTCTCGCGATCGTTGTTCCCTTGGGTGTACCACTCATAAGGAAGATCTCAGCCATGGCAGCAATTTTCAGAGCCAGTGTTGTTCTTAGTCTCCTGCTGCTTGCTCCAGTCTGCAGTTCTTATAGGGTCTAATGGGTTTAGCATCAATTTGCATTGTACCCGCCCCTTTCATTTCCTTGTTCTTCTTTGAGGCAATCAAAGGTTCTATCAACTCTCACTTGACTATAGGTGAGCTGCCTGTGGATATTCTTCCTATTGCTATTCCTAAAAGCACGTATAAAAATGACTTAGTCACTCTCCCAGCTTCAATCATAAAATTCCCGGGAAAGTTTCGAACGGGCCATGTCGATTCCCTCGACTCTCAGCTAATCACTGTGACTGGAGGGAACAGAGGCTCTTATTGGCTCAGCTCGGGCCACGTGTTCAGGCCTATGTGTAGAAACTGGGAAACCCTCATGGCCTGAGTGAAAAAGAATAATTCCTCCAAACTGGGGGAACTATTGCCAGAAAAATGGTGAAATGGTTTTGGCAAGTTAAAAAAAAACAAAGATGGCTACCACATTTTCTACTATTTTCATGAATTTCTATATATATGTGTGTGTATTTATATATCACACTTTCTCGTACATACATACACACAAACACAGACACACACATCACTATTACCATATATCTTTCTCCTTTTAGTTAATAATAGATGATGATTATTATTATAGGTGAGTCCCTGACCCAGGCGGTTTGCAGACATTTTCTCATTTTTTCTTTATAAAAACTCTAGAAGGAAAGTATCATTATTATGTCCATTTTGCAGATGAGTAACCAAGGCAAAGAGAAGTAGCTTGACCATCACCCTCCTCAGTTCCTACCACCAAATAGGAGGCACCTACAAAAGAAGCCTCAGATAGAGCTCTGGTTCTCCCATTAGCTTCTGGTGATTGGCTAAATTCTAGTGATGCCCTGGATTGTGTTGATGAGGGGTGGTGAGGCCAGTGTACATATTGTGGGCTAAATATAATCTCTGGCTCTCATTCTGTCCTTGGACAAGCAGTGAATATTTGTCTGCATGGTCCCCAAGATTGGGTCAAAGGCCAAGGCAGGTTCAAGAGGGAAATGATAAAGCTGGGGCAAGAGTAATCTTAGACCTTAACACTTAATTCGTAACCCGTGCTGGTACAGTTTTCCTAAATCTTGGCTTACGATTTCCATTACTTATTTTGACCTGACCTGGTAATAGATGCTGTGTTGTCAACTGGTTTGCCCTAAAATCATTATTCTTCACCTGCCAGGGGAGTCCAAGCACACCCTAAATCTGTGATGATGGCTCCACTCAATGTCATCACCACTAATATTTAGGGGCATTTACTCTGAAACTGCCACCTACTTCATGTGCATTGTCTCATTTAATCCTCATAACAAATTTTAAGAGGTTGATTCCACTGCATTATCCATACAGCATTCCCAAAGCTGATAACTGCATCTCTCATTCATTTACTATCGAAGTAAAGTGATTTGGGCCCCATGATTGCAATATATTAGACAAATGGACTCTAAGATTTTATTTTATTTTGTCTTGGGTTGTATAATTTTATTGCGTCTTAAAGTAGATATATTCTTTTGTCTATTTTGTCTTGAATTAGATAATTTTCTTAAGGGGAGGGATACTACCACTTATTAAGTATCTGCTAAATACTAAGCTAACTGTTTGCATACAGGTTCTTACTTTCACCAATCTTTTGGTTCTGTGTAAATACTCACTGAGAGTGTTTTCTCACAGATATACAAATCTCTGTCCAAGAACACCTTGGGAAAGTAGTCGGGAGAAATCTACAAGATACAGGAAATAAACAAAAGTTGGTGAGGGTACTTCATGAATACAGCACAGATGCTTGACATGGAGAACCGATTTTTTTTTTTTTTTTTTTTGAGAACCGATTTTTGATGGCAAGCTGTGGCCCTGGCAGATACGTAAAATTTATCACTGTGGGAGGCGGTGATCCTGCAAAGGAATATTGTGAAAAAAACCTGTAGATAGGCAACAAAATCTTTTCTTCTGTGCTCTTCTGCCTTCTCTGTCAGATTTGCTGCTGCTCATCGATGCATATCAAGTAGGGATTAGGAGAGAATAAATCCTGACAATTGGTCAGTCATGATGAGTGCTGTCTCCATGTCTATGATACCTATTTTTTATGCAGTATTTTATAAAGATGAGTGGACTAGAATAGAATAGAGTGGAATTGAGTAGAAAATGATGCAAAGGCGGATAATCAGAACCAGAACTGTACAAAGATGGAATATGCACATAGCTGACTTGATATGGAGTATCAAATGGTATTTATGTGTATTGTTTTATTGAGAGGAGACCCTTCTGGGGGAGAAAATATAACAAAAGCAATTTTGTTTATTGGCAGAAGAATAAGAACCTTACTAATCTGTCCATACCGACATACCTTTCTTTCCCCTCTAGTGACTGTGAAACCCCTGAAAATCAAAACATGAGAAAAGCATGTTTACACACATATGTGTGTATTTTGTGTATGTATGTGTTTATATGTGCTACCCTGCTTATGTAATCCCACATATATATACACACGTATAATGAATTGGGATAACCTAGGCTATGGTGTGTTAACAGTCAACCCCCAAATCTTAGTGGTGTAGACCACAAAAGTGTGTCACTCATGCTGCATGTCCATTGCAAGCCAGCTGCAGCTCTCCTTTACTCAGTTTTACTCTGGAGTCAGGCTGACAGTTCAGCCTATATCTGGAATATTGCTTAGCTCATAACAGAGAGAAAAAAATAACATGGCAGACCTTATAATACATCCAAGAGCTTCTGCCCACATGCATCAATTCTTCCCACATGTCATTGGTCAAAGAAAGTCATGCTGAAGCCTGATACCAGCATGGAATGAGTATAGATGATCCTCCTGCAACGATATTTTTGAATGATAATGCAAGCGACTACAATATGATAACCCAATATAGTGATACACAAACTAATTCTGTATTTGTTGGGGGAGAATTGGTGTACAGTGAATGCACTGTAGTTTTCAGAATGTAACTGTACCCACAGGAATTGGTACATCTACTCCTAGGTGTTTTTTCCAGGTGGTTGGGGAGATAGTAATAAGAACAGAACATTGCTTTATGGCTTTAACCTCATTTATCCTCATATCCTCTCCCATTCTCCTCCTCCAAAAAAAACCCTTTCATATTTCCATTCATTCTATTATTAAGGACATTAAGTCACTATTTCTATATTATAAAGTTCACTCTGAATATTTTTCAATCAAATATCTATTGAGAACCTCCTCTGTGCCAGGCACACTACCATGTGCTTGATCACACCTTGATCTCATTCAGAAATGCTGTTTCTTAGTGATTTAAAGCCTGGAGAAAATAGTATTTCATTAAAAAATGTATATTAAGTAAGCACTGTAGTCAGTGAATGAAACTAGATCACAGTCTTGTGGAAAAGACTTGTTGAAGGAGAGTTTACCAAGTGCTTTGGAACATGGAGAAGAGAAAGGTAGATTCTTGGGGAATGGAATCATTACATGGCACTGTAGATGAGATATGTCCTGTCCTGAGAAAGTTGGATAGGAGTTTGTTAAAAGTCAAGGAAGAAGTGGCGTGAAAGCCTTCTAGGCAAAGTAACTAGCATAAACAAAAGCAGAGGCACAGGGGAAAAAATGTAAAACAGTTTTGAAAAATACAAGTAGTTCTTTATAGTTAGGGTATAGAGTTTGGGGAAAGCATAGTTAAAGACTGGGTCTATAGATTAAGAGAAATGGTGGATTTATTTGATAGAATTATCATATCTACCTAGAAAGATTAGCCTTCCTGAACCTCTCAGTGTTCTCCCTGGCCCCGATAGTGGAGCCTTTTCTGTTATTTTCACTCCCCTTTTCAGTTGAGCAATGTCCCAGTCGAGTCCCAGGGTTCCTTGCATACATTACCTTTGATTAATTTGGACCCCAGATCTTTCCCTTTTCCATGTCTAAGATTTGCATTTAAGCCTCTTTGTTTTATGGCTTATTCCATTTTCATAGAGTGAGCTTGTCCTACTGAGTCACCTAAAACATTTCTCTCCTCTAAATTAATTCCTTATGTGGATTTCCATATTTTTGTTCAACATATACAATTTTCCCTTTTATACATGGATCCCTCAGTTAATGTGTTTAGAAAAATGAATTAATGAGTCATTTGCATCATGAAATGCACCATGAATCATTGTTTTTATGATGTTCTACAAATATTCAACCCAAGGCATGCAGTGACTCATCTGTGGCATAAGGACTGTGTTGTACAGACATTTCAGAGACAGATCAAAATGTAACCTGCTAGGAAAACCATCACCACTTCAGTTCCTTTTTTATAAAAGTCAGAGGGACAGATATTGAAAAAGAACTTCTTCTGCATTACCTTTTTGAAAAGGTTTGATCAAATTGAGGTGGGGAACACTATAAGTTAATGCTGTGCTTTCCACCAGGGAGAAAGAATCTCATCATACACTGCCTTTCAGGGTATCTCTGCCGAAACCCTGTTGGATAATTTCTGTTGGATGATTTCATTCTTTTTCCTCACCCTTCTTTTTCTTCTTTATATCTGGGTTAGAGAATGAATAGTTTGGGTTTAGAACCAGAATATTTCAAAATGATTCAAACCCTTATGTTGTAAAGTGTGACAATTTTCGGTCCAAAAATATGAAGTGATAAAAACTCATCATATAAAAGCTGAGATCTAAAGTCAGGGTTCTTGACTTTCATTATAGTGTTTGGGCATAACTGTAACATTGCCCCAAATTAGGGATGATGAATGTTACCTGGAGGCAAATGATTTGAGGAAGGAGTGTTCGTTACTGATAGGATGTTGTTTATAAATTTTATAACCACTGTATATTTTAGCTATACTTATGTATTGATTTCACTACTTAGAAAGTTGAACCATATAATTTGAGTTGAGGTGTCTTCATGTTATACATATAGAATATCTATTTAAAATTTTCTTGTATTAATTTATTTTTTATGTTTTGGAGGATTGATTTCAGTGCTCAATCAGTAGGAATATAAAAATGTAGTCAGGCTTTGAAATATACAGGGGCTGGGAACTCAATCAAATGTTGAACTCCGAGTATAGATCCATCTAGTCATTGTAATGCCATTGTGTAGAGGAGCAAGAGGGTTTGGATTGAACAAACCAGTTGGGGTCCAGATCCCTGCCATAATGCTCTTCTTATTGAATTTCATCAAATGAAGACACCGTTGATTTTAAATAGTATCCTGTTTTCAGGGATGCATTCGAGTGAAACAAGCCCATCTTAGAACCTAGTAATCACAGTCGCTGTGTGATTTGGGGCACGTTATGTAAGAACCTCTTTGAACTTTAATTTCGTTATCTGTTAAAAAGGTGAATGAATAATAGTAACTTCCTCAGAAAGGTTTAGAAATTTGCAGAGATAGTCTAAGAATTATATGGGAGAACATGTACAAATTTTGAGCCTTATTTTAAGGATTCAGTAAGTACCTCAGTTATTCAAGATAACTTGTTTACATTTCAAGTAAATCTTAGGAAGCAGAAATTAAAATATAGTTTTGGCATATTTTTCTTCTAAGAGAGAACAAAAGTCTCTATCACATGAGAGAATTAAAAGCAGAGTAGACAAACATAAAAATCAACTTTGTTAAATTACTGATGATAGGGATAAGAAAGAAATAACTAAAGAAGGACCTACCTACATATGGCCAGATTGAAGTTACATGGGAATGTTAGCATCATAACTTTATAAAGAGTTCATGGCCGCCTGCTACTTTTCCCTAGTTTATTGTCTGTCTTCTTTGTCCCAAGTTCTAGAATCATTCTTCGGGCAGAAGAAGTTCTGACTGTATTCGAATTCAGCAATTTGGTTTTCTATAATACTAAGTTTATTAAATTTCATAGTCAAGGGTGAGCCTATGCCTTAAAAAAACATGGAGAATCATTTAGAAACTATGACATAAATATGACAGTATAGTATAACTAGGGGAAGAAAGCTATAGATTGAATATTTTGAGAGAAGAAGGGAAAAAGGAATGCATACCTGTCTTTTCTAAATTAAAAACATGAAAAGGAAAGCCCTGAGTAAGTTAGCCTAATACTTTAATTTTCTATATTGACTTCCCTGAATTTGTTTCTGATTGTTTTAAGTGTACACATTTCACATTTATAGGGAAAGGAATAAACTTTATTGGATGTTTACTCTGCCATTAACTTGGAAATTTGTCTACATTACTCCCTTACTTCATTCAAGTAAACCTACTGGATAGATTGAAAACCAGGATTCAAAGTCACTGTGGCATTTTTAGTACTTATGGTTCACATGCTCAAAAACACAAATATCTATTTAATGAAATATCTTAATATACATTGGAGTAAAATATGTGTAATATATAAACTTGTTTTAATTAAAATTTTAACTAAATATTTTAAAACTGGTGTATTTTCCCTTTCACTACCTGTCAGGTAAATATATTTGAGTATGTAGCTCACCTTTCATAACTGTAATATCTACTAGTAGTTTAACAAGTATGTATTTCACTTATCTTGGTAAAAACAATGGAAATAAATAGTATTATTTGTCTCTCTCTTTTTAGCTGTGCAAATTACTGAAAGATTTTTCTGTAATAGTAAGAATCACTACTATAAAATGCCTTATGTGTTTCATTAAATAAAATTGTCTGGCTACATTAGTATACATTATTTTTAATTACTTTTTCAGGAAAATTGATTCAGTCAGGTCTTTCTGCTAGTGATTGAAATCCTGATTAAATTTGAGTTGTTTTAAATCACATCCTCTCCAATTTAGTTCTAATCTCTAAATAGTAACAACTTCTTTGGTAACCCAAAATATTTAGTCATCACCGACATGCCTAAATATTTCATGTACTTCTTTTAAAAGGCAAACGACTGGACTTTTTCCATCCTATTTTATGTTCTTGGACTTTTTCCATCCTATTTTATGTTCTATGTCTTTTGCTTGAAGACACATTTTCTTGGATAAGTGTTTTGAGTTTGGTCTTTCCTGCTGTCTAAATTCTAAGCCTAGAATTATGCCTATTTATTAAACTGTAAGAACCAACCTGTTAGTCCCCCAAAATACTGGACTTAATTGTTGTGCATTTTAATTTGAAGAAAGTCAAATGAATCCATAGCTTTTAAAACCTATCAGAACCAGACCCTCTGTTTTTGTTTTCTTTTGAAGAATTCAGACCAGAGCTATCTAGTAGAAATGTAATGTGAGCTATGTTTGTAATTTTAAATTTCCTGGTAGTAACATTAAAAAAGTAAAAAGAAACAGGTGAAATTACTTTTAATAATACATTTTATTTATCCCAGTGTGTCAGAAATATTATTATTTCAATCTGTAAGGAAAATAAAGTATTAATGAGATATTTAGCATTTTTATGCTAAGTCTTTGAAATCCAGTGTGTATTTTACACTCACAGCATATCTTGATTAAATTAAAAACATTCAGCCCCTCCATTGCACTAGCCTCTTTCCAAGTACTTAATAGCCACATGTGGGTAGTATCTACCATATTGGACAACTCAGGTCTAAATGGTTATTTTGGGGATTATCTCTCAGCGGGTTGTACTTTGACTCAAGAGAACTTTCACTGTTAATTGGGTCAGTTGTCTGGAGTGATCACAGTGTAATTCACAGTAGCTAGCAGTTCAGCTAATATATAGATAGAAACCCACATGCCTAGTTTAAATTGGTTTTCCTTATTTGCAGCTGAGATAAAGGTGTAATAATGTCTACTAGAATTACCTCTCTTTTGCTACATGCCACTTTAAGTAGTATAGTATTTTATACAGAAAAGAGTAAAACTATGTTCAGAGATTTTTTTGCTTTTGCCTTCCAAATGAGAAGAAAAAATTATGTTAGGCTAAGGTAAAACTATTATATAGAAAAAAATTATATTCATTACAATTGAAGATGTTACAGTACTTTTTTTCCCATGCACTCAGTCTACCAATTAATTGTATTTTAATAATTTTTTGTTCTATGTTTTATACCCTTTTTTTGGTACTATAATTTGTGTTATCTTAAAATTTTTTCTTAATCTCCAAGATATAATTTATAAAAACATAGCCAGAAGAATTTATATATAGTTCCAGCCTAAGATTCAACATGTGTAAAAGAACATGCTTTCAAATATTATTTACTTCAGAGAGTCAGATTTAGCAAATATACTTTTAAGTGTTAATAGCGCTGGGTAAGGAAACCACTCCAATTAAATAAATTTAAATTAAATTTAGGAGGTAGCTTTAAGTAATTTTTTTCATGATTTCTCTAATAGTTCTTTTTTTCACTGTAATAAAGATGATCTTAGATTTATTTACATTTACTTGAGAAATATTCGATTAAAGTAATATTTAATGATTTTTTTAGCTATGTGGATAATAATTTCCAAAGTCTATTTTTACCTTCAGACATCCCCTAAACACCCATCCTATTTTCTGCTATGACTGCTACTCATGTTTTTCTTTTTATCTGCCAGTGTACCACTTGATTTCTCTAAACCCAATATCCTTAGCAGCGACTGTGTCTCAGATTCATTCTGTTCTATATTTTTGCTCCATTGCCATTTGTTTAACTATGTCAGTTGGATTTTCCTTCTGTTTTGTTCCTACCTGTAACTGATATAGAGGTGTTTATTGCTGTTTCTCACTCGAAGCCACAGTTTGTATTCCAAAGCAAAAGCTAAAGGATTTTTTGCTAATCTACTTAAATACCTCAGGAGAGGGTAAAATGTTGTCCAAAGGGCTTAGATTTTAGGAAGCGAAGTGAGTTTTTTCCTACTTTTTAGGCTACCTTCATTGTGTATTTTGCCCCATACCTTCAATGCTCTTTTTTTTTTTCTCATTAAAATGCAGTATGAACTGATTCTCTAGATTTTGAAGAGCTACTGATACTATTATACAAATTAGTTTTTAAAATTTCCTTGTACTAAATGTTTCCTCTTTGGGGACATCAAAGGAATGATTTTCTTTAATGGCTCCTAAATTGCAATATGAGACATAAGTGTTCAGATTTCATCTTCAAGTGAGATTCAACAATTTCAGATTTACAAAGCACGGATGTATAAATCCTTAAAGTTAATAACTTTATTTCATCTTTACTCTTAATAAATTGGGATTTAAAGCTGTGGGAATCCATTATCACTGTGTCTCAAACATACAGCTAGCCTATGACTAGTTCAAGATATTTATTCAAAACAGATGGAAAGCTTTGTTTACAGAAATAGTTGTACATATTCAGAGTAACTTTAACTGTAATAGCTAAAAACTGGAAAAATCCCAAATGTTCACCAACAAGAGAATGACTAAGCAAATTGTGGTGTATTCATACAATAGAATACTAGTTAGCAGTATAGAGAAAAATGAAGTACTAATACACACTCAAACATGGATGTCTCTACAACTTTATGTTGTGTGAAAGAATAGTATTGTATTGTGGAATATTGTATGATTCCATTTTTATGACTTTCTGGGATAGGCAAAACTAATCTGGGTGATAACAAATCAGAAGAGGGGTTGCCTATGGGGGTTGATAAATGACTACTCCACAAGGGAAAGTGAGAGAACTTTTGGAGATAATAGAGATGTTCTGTATCTTGACTAGGGTGTTGGTTACAGGGGTGTATACATTGCTAGCACTTATCCAATTGTACACTTAGTATCTGTGCATTTCACTCTATGTACATTTTATGGAGATTTTCCAAATAGAATGTAGGTATTAACAAATTTGCAATAGTAAAAGGAAAATGTTAGCCAGCCAAAGGGAGGAGATGTAAAAAGAATCCAAAGATGGAAGGCAGCTGTGCTAACCACTATACTGCCAACACCTCCCAAAGATGGATAGAGAAGAAGAAGCACTTGTAGGTTCAGCTTACACAGCAGGAGGAGGAGACACTGATCCTATATTTAAATTTACTTAAAAATGGGTATTTTTGTCTTTAGGGTAACATTCAAAACCTTTATCTTTCATGGGCTGGCACCCACTTACCTCTCCAGCCTTATCTTTTATCAGCCTTCTCCCTTTCTTACATTCCTCATCCACCCATAATCTTCCAGTTTCCAAATGTATCTTACTCTCTTTCATTCTGGGCTTTTATACGTGCACTTCCCTCAGTTTCAAGTACTCCTTCCACAAGATTTGTGGCTCAGACTTCTTGGGTCTCATGCTCACTTGCTCCAGGATTTTTTGATCTTGTTTGTTGTCCCCTAACTTTTTATCTATATGTATCTCCCACTAGAATGTAAGCTTCCTAAGGACAGGGACCCTATGTGTGTCCCTTTGAAGGTTGCGTCCTTGACAGGTAGCGCAGTGGCCTGGGGTGTGGTTGATTCTAGGGATATATTTTAAATTAATGAACAGTTGGAATTGTTAAAATAGTACCATGAATTTAAGAAATGATAGTCTGTAGACAGCTCTTAAGATGCTAGGTCAATGGGTACAAATTCTTGGAGGGAGATTTCTGAGGATATAGAGTAAAGGCGGTGATTGTCAGTCTACTTTCTGACAATGTGTGGGATCTACTGTAAGTCACTAATCCAATGCTGACCTGGCCAGACCTAGAAGAAGGGTTCAAGAATTCCTTCCCTGCCCTTTGTATTAGTTAATACTTCCTGTTAATGCTTTCCCATTATATCAAAATCAAAGAAAGAAGCTACAAGTGAATATCCACGCAACAAGAAGTTTTAACCTAATCCTCTATTGATTAATGCCTTAAAAACTCCTTTTTTAATGCTAGAATGCATTTAGAAACTCTCTCTTGTATGAAATACAAGATCTACACAAAGTAAAATTGAAAGCCTGGTAAATGTGTGTATTGCCAGGAAAATACTAAATATTTACCTGATTATTACCCTTATTATTTATAAATTATTGACAAAGAAGAACATATATATTTCTCAGTTTGATGTAGTCAATATGTGATTTCAATTGTATGACCTGAAAAGCTTTAGAGATCTGGCTACAGAAAGTATTTGCAAGATGGTCTCATACAAGAAAGGATTACTTGAATTGATTACTAAATGATGCAGTTTCTGCTTCTGTTATAAAATCTATTCTCAATCTATTTGGAAATAAAACTATATTGTTGGCTAGTAAAATGTAAATATATTCATGAAATCTCTTACTATTCTGTAATATATTCTTTCTTAAAGGTTATTGGGTTCATCATCAAGGAAGTCAGTATACTTAATTGGAAAACAACTGATGAGTAACCTCTGGAACTAAAAACTTCAAAATTTAGAATAAGTGTATTTTTCCAAAATCTACATATTCATTTAAATATTTAGCCATGTTCTTTATTCAAAATAATACTCATAAAAATCTATCTATAACTTACAGATATATGTTAAGTTGAAGTTCTTATAATAAGTGAAACATTTCAGAAAAATAAATAGAAAAATTGTCTTTCTAGTTCCTACCTCCAAGTTGTAAATAATTTCTCTCTATATATAGATATATATAATAACTTATATAGATAGGTAGTCTCTCTCAATGAGAGTTACATGGGAGGTAACCTCAACTCTGCATACATTCATTCATTTAATATTTATTAAGCACCTTATGTGATAGAGACACTCTTCTGGGCATTGGGGATACAGCAGAAAATAAAACAGACAACATACCTGCCCTCATGGAACTCACGCTTGTGTGCTACGTGTTACTCACTGTACAATGAAACCTTGACGTTTGAGAGAGATGCCTAACTTCTTTGAAAGTCTGTACTCACTTAATGCCTACCACTAGAGCATATACCTTACTTATAAAACAGATATATTATAACAAGTCAAGTGTAACAAAACACTGTGGATTGGCAGTGTTGGGTATACTTACCCATTACTGTGCATTAATTTATCCCACAAGTTCATAGTTGTCCATTATCATTCAACAAATCACCCCACAATCTAATAGCTTAAAGATACAACAAATACTTGGCATCTCACACAGTTTCTATGGGTCAAGACTTTAGAAGCAGCTGAGCTGGATTCTCTGACTGGGTTTATCACAAGATTGAGTCAGTTTGCCAGACAAGGTTGCGGTCATCTGAAAGCTTGACTTGGGATGGCTTCCAAGATGTTTCATTCACACAGTGCTAGTGGTTGGCAAGAGGGCTTAGTTCTTTCCCATCTGGACCTCTCTATGCTTGAGTGTCCTCACAATGTGACTCCTGGCTCTGTCAGAGCGAGCAAGTCAAGAAAGCAAGGCAGAAGCCACAAAATCATCTATGACCTTGCCTGAGATGCCATACTGCTTCATTTCCTCAACATTCTATGAGTTAAAGAGGTCAGCTAGCTCTGTTCTTTGTGAGAGAGGATGCACAGTGAGAATCACTGCCAGTCATACTGGAAGTTGGCTACCACACTGGATATTTATCCAGCTCCCTTCCTGGTTAAATTGCTCTCTATCTTCATCTATAATGGCTGATGAAACAATACCATAGACTTGGTGTCTTATAAACAATAGAATGTATATCTCACAGTTCTGGAGGCTGGGAAGTCTAAGATCAAGGCACCAACAGACTCAGTGTTGGGTGAGGTACCACTTCCTGGTTCATAGATGGCACTCTTCTTGCCATGTCCTCACATGGCAGAAGGGACAAGGGAGCTCTCTGGGGTCCTTTTATAAGAGCACCAGTTCCACTTGTTAGAGCTCTGCCCTCGTGATCTAATCACCTTCCAAAGGCCCCCACCTCCAAATACCATCACATTAGTAACTAAATTTCAACACATATAAATTTGGGGGGTGGACACAAACATTCAGTCTATAATACTCTCAAGCTTGAGTGACTCAGATTGCTACACTGAGATGCACTAAATTTTATGGTGTTACCTGTGAAGAATCAAAATAAAATTGTTTATTTCTTGAAAGCCATTTACAAAGCTTAGATTAATCCAGCAACCTATACAATTTGTTATATAATGTGAATTTGGTTGTCAGCTAACACAGGACTCAATGGGTTGAACTTAAAATTACTCCTTCAGATGTTAATAAAGGGTGCCTACATTGTGTGTAGATCCGGTGTTTCATGGTGATTATCTAGGCAAGACAATCAGATGTCAGATCACACCAAAATAGAGACTTCTGTTTGAAAGAGCAAATCCTTTGAACTGCATAGACTATTTCAGAGGTATTTTCTTATTTAAAAAAGTGGTCATTAGAAACATGTGATAATAAAGAACATCAGAGACCACTAGGCAAGGTGAAATTTAAGAAGGGTATATAGGATCTTCATTTTTGTTTCTTCAGTATACATTTGTATTTCTATACTAATATTCTGAGTAGTCATAATGCTGTGAAATATTATTTCAAGATGGTGGAATATTGGTCTCTCCCTTGTTAAAAATAATTGCTATTATCCGTGACTGCCTTCAAGATTGGTGAAAATTTACTCTCACCTTACATCGTGTTGTCAGAGCTGTAGTTTCATTCTTGAAACTTTTAAAATTCCCTAAGTACATACATTTTTTTCAAGAAAGTTGTAATTTAAATTTTAAATCCACTGGAAACCAATATAATTAGGGTACAGCATATTCTGTCTTGCAGTAGTTTTCAGAAACATGCAAATAAAGCATATTGTTTTCCGTGGTTGTTTGATTTTCATTTGGGTGTTTTGAATTTAATGAGATTTTCCTAAATGGGTGACCAGTAAGCTCACACCATGTTTTACTGTGGAATTTTTTTTTCTCTTAGCAAGCACAGTTATGAATTGCTAGATTGGTATTTTGTGATGAGGAAGAATCTCTAGTCCAATGTAATTTTTTTTTTGTTTCCTCTTCCTAGGACAAAATGAATTCTTCCAGTCATATCATAGCCTAAAGATATATTTTTTGTGTGGCAGGAATCCATTGCCAAATTAAATCATAAAGCTTTTTATGGAACTAAAACAGTTAATATGAAGTATAAGACTCACTGCCCTATGCTATTCTCATCCTGGAGCCCTCCATACTAAATAAGTTGAACTTTTAACATGTAACTCCATGCCTCTGTAGCAGAATTTTTCTGAAAATTGAAGAGGAAATCCATAATGCTATTGCTTTAACAAAAAATTAAAGAAGAGTTTTTCGGTGAACTTTCCAGTAAGGTCTCTTGAATCCCGGACTATCTTTCCATAGAACTTGGTTTAATAGGTGTTATATGGAGAGAAAAAATTCTGTCATCATACAAATTCAGGAAATTATAAATTTATAGCGTTAAACAGGCTTCCTTACTATATAGGTGGTCACAGAGCATTTGATCATCATGTGTGACCAGAAGGGAATATTTTATACAGTAGGAATCCAAAATTTCAGGGAGCTCTTTTCCTTCTAGGAGTATGTCATGAGGTTAGTATATATGGAACAAATTCTGGGAAACACATTTTTAGGTATTTCTCATTCATTGCAAACTGAAGTTCACCTTGATTCTTGATGTTTTTGATCAAGGTGTGATCTCTAAACCTGTGTATTATGGACCATTGTGGAATTTTCACCAGTGTTTCTCCAATTCTAAAGGGAAGACAATGTTTGATTGTTAATTATTGAAGGAACTGAATATGATATGCCTGAGTCTAAAATTAGGTTTAATTACTTCTGTATGTAAGACACTGAGCGCACTTTGCTCACTGCCTAAGCTAAAGTTAAATGCGTTGAGATTTTGAATTCCCTTTCATAGGCTTTATACCTCAGTAACACTTAAAATATTTATGGAAAGAATCAACTGAGCTTACTCTGTGCTAAGTGGGCTCAGAGCTTTCTGAACATGAACTCTTAAATGATAATGACATTGTGGCTTAAAGAAGCTCAGTAAGTGGTCTGGAGTCCCACAGCTAGTAACATAGTGAAGCAGGGGCTCAAAACCAGCCCAGCCTGGCTTCACACAAGCTCCTAACTACCTCTGGCAAATACAGTCGTGGATAGAACGTGAATAATCTGTTGTTTAGTCTCATTAAAGAAAGAGTATCCTGATATATGTGAAAATAATGGGGTCTTAACTGAATTTTAGAAAAGATGATTTAATTAGACTGTAACAATATAGTCACTCAGAATTATCTCCAGGGGATGACATTGGTTTTAGGGTTAGTGATTAGAGAGTAAATATCCCTGAAGAATTAGGTTGAGATGATATAAAAGGTACATTTCTCAGCAAATTGTTTTAAACATATGAAAGTTTATTTTAGCAGAGATGTTGTTTTTTGTAAAGTTGTCAAGTTGGCATTTCTTGGAGAGGCATTATAGTAGAAAGGGTCTTATACTTTTTGACTTGCCATTCTGCCACTTACTAAATCTCCTACCTTCGTCAAGCTTTTGTTGTTGTTGCTGCTTAACCTCTTTGGAGCCTGAGTTTTCTTCAGTGTAAAATGGGAAAAATATTATGTATTTCATAGGATTGTTGTAAATATTAAATGAAAGAACTCATATACAGCACATACATAACACAAGTAACCAGTATCAAATAAATGGTATTTTCTTCCCCTTTTCCCTATGCTAGTAATATTTAATAAGTTTGTTATTGAAATTAACTTATGTATTTTTTTAAACACAAGATAAAACATATGAGACTTTCTACAACTGGATAGCATCCTCTTGACATACTGATTTATAGTTGGAGATCTTTAAAGCCTGGCTGAAAATTACTTTTGAAAAATCCTTTTGTCTTGATTCTAAGATTCATGTTTTTACTCATTTAACATTTCAGAAACGACGTTCAGAAAAGCTGTTATTAATTCACTAGTGAGACTTAAAATCAATGACACCTTAGAATCAAAGAAATACCGTAGAAAACATAATGGGTAAGGTAACAGAGAAGTATTGTAACTGCTCATATATGCAAATGTTACTTTCTACATTTCATTAAAAGGAAACCTAAGCTCAAAAGCCCACAGAGCAGTGGGTATAGAAAGGACTTCTGATTCCATTCTATTTAACACTAGTCCTTACTTCCACAAAGAATAACTCCAAATGAGCCAAATTGGAAACAAGAGGCACGTAGAGTAGATCGGAAAAAAACCTTTTTTTTTTTTTTTTTTGGTATGTGTATTATTTTTAAACTTTGATGTGAACAGAAGAAGAATCATGAAATGCATTTCTCAAAGGCCTTTAGAAATGGATAATATGTAGGATAGACCATTTGGAGAGGCAGCTGGTCTTGAAAGGTTGGTGTGACATGATAGTAATTTGTGTCAAATAAAAAGCTGTAGTAAATCTACAGTACATTTGTATCATTGAAGTAACAGGGTGTGTAAAGGAAAATCTGACCATTGGAGAAACATAGACACCTATATTGGATAATTATATTCTAATGCAAACTTATCTGTTGTTTGGTTATATAAGGGTAAATTTATAAAGTACATGATTCAAAGCTTCTTTTTTTCTGTGTCAGGTATACATAAACGAAGGCTAATAAAAATCGCTAGGGAGGAGTTTAACCGCCCAGGATGGGATATCTGAAGAATAATGACGTACATTCTTCCTTGAAGGCTACAATCAATCTTTATTGAAAAGAATCTAGACTAAAGACAGGCAGGGCTTTTTGGACAATCCTGCCTCATTACATTTTGCATTTATCTGCCATCTTCCTACTTCTGTTGGTCATTTGAGGGTTATAACCATTTACTTACAGTGATTTTTTATTTTTACAAAAGAAGATAAATGAACCTACAATATTAAATCACATCCTTGTTTCTTTATTTTATTTGGCTCGCTGTAAAGATTCAGTGTTGAACTTCTCTCCCTTCGAAACTTAAGTAAAACATTAGGCTAGGAAAGGGTAGTGCTTGATGTATTTGTTTTCTCCTTGAAAAGACAGAGTAAAAAACTTTTTAAAAAATTTATTGCAGTACAGCTGCTTTACAATATTGTGTTAGTTTATAGTGTACAGCAAAGTGAATCAGCTATATGTATACATATATCACCTTTTTTTTTGGATTTCTTTCTCATTTAGGTCACCAGAGAGCCCTGAGTAGTACCCTGTGCTATACAGTAGGTTCTCATTAGTTATCTATTTTATACACAGTATCAATAGTGTATATATGTCAATTCCAATCTCCCAATTCATCCCATCCCCCTTCCCCCTTGGTGTCCATACGCTTGATCTCTACATCTGTGTCTCTATTTCTGCTTTGTAAATAAGATCATCTATACTAATTTTTCAGATTCCACATATATGCATTAATATACGATATTCTTTTTCTCTGACTTACTTCACTCTCATGACAGTCTCTAGGTCCATTCATGTCTCTACAAATGACCCAATTTCATTCCTTTTTATGGCTGAGTAATATTCCATTGTATGTATGTACCACATCTTCTTTATCCATTCCTCTGTTGATGGGCATTTAGGTTGCTTTCATGTCCTAGCTATTGTAAATAGTGCTGCAATGAACATTGGGGTGCATATGCCTTTTTGAATTATGGTTTTCTCAGGGTATATGCCCAGTAGTGGGATTGCTGGGTCATATGGTAGTTCTGTTTTTAGTTTTTTAATGAATCTTCATACTCTTCTCCATAGTGGCTGTATCAATTTACATTCCCACCAACAATGCATGAGGGTTCCATTTTCTCCACACCTTCTCCAGCATTTGTTGTTTGTAGATTTTTTGATGATGGTCATTCTGAACAGTGTGAAGTGATACCTCATTGTAGTTTTGATTAGCATTTCTCTAATAATTAGTGATGTTGAGCATCTTTTCATGTGTTTGTTGGCCATTTGTATGTTTTCTTTGGAGAAATGTCTGTTTAGGTCTTCCCATTTTTTGATTGCGTTGTTTGTTTTTTTGCTGTTGAGTTGCATGAGCTGTTTGTATATTATGGAGATTAATCCTTTGTCAGTTGCTTCATTTGCAACTATTTTCTCCCATTCTGAAGGTTGTCTTTTTGTCTTGTTTATGGTTTCCTTTGCTGTGCGAAAGCTTTTAAGTTTCATTAGGTCCCATTTGTTTATTTCTGTTTTTATTTTCATTACTCTAGGAGGTGGATCAAAAAAGATCTTGCTGCTATTTATGTCAAAGAGTGTTCTGCCTATGTTTTCCTCTAAGAGTTTTATAGTGTCTGGCCTTACATGTAGTTAGGTCTTTAATCCATTTTGAGTTTATTTTTGTGTATGGTGTTAGGGAGTATTCTAATTTCTAATTCTTTTACATGTAGCTGTCCAGTTTTCCTAGCACCACTTATTGAAGAGGGTATCTTTGCTCCACTGTATATTCTGGCCTCCTTTGTCATAGATTAGGTGACCATAGGTACGTGGGTTTATCTCTGGGCTTTCTATCCTGTTCCATTGGTCTATATTTCTGTTTTAGTGCCAGTACCATACTGTCTTGATTACTGTTACCTGCAGTATGTTAACTGCAATTTGTGACCAAGTTTGCAACATACCTTAGTATTTTTCATATTAAAGTGTGTGTATATATATATATATAAATATATATATATACACACACACACACATATATATATAAATTTTTGTGCATGTGAACATTCTAAGGTTAAGGTCTGATTTTAAATGTTGATCATATTAACGCATTTTCCATAAAGTATGACCTTAATGTGTATTTTCCTTTGGCTCATGCCCCCAGATGACCTTCTAGCTAGGACACCATTGGAGCAAGACAGTTAAAACACTGACAGCTTCTCTCCCATTACACAGCACAGTGCTTCCAGATATTTCCTATTTGGAGCAACTGTAGGATCTAACTGACATAGAAGGATGCCTCAGAATACCTTTCTGTAGAACTCTCTCTCACTCTTTCTCTACCCACCCCCCTTTTTTCATCTTTTCCAAATAACAAAAAAAAGGAGTTGTAGAGTTTGTATCATTTTTCTAAAAATTAACACTTAGTAAAAACTTTTCTTTTTGCGGCCAGCCACAATAAAGTGCATTGACATTCTAAACTTTAATCCCTCATGAAAGAGGACACAAAAGAAAGACTAACAAAGAAAATAAACCTGTTGTGTAAGGAATAATATTAAATGTGAAAAGATAAAATTAATATAGTCCAAACAACCTTGACAAGTAATAATGATTACATTATTAAATTCCAATCCCCCCTTGGGCTTCCCTGGTGGCGCAGTGGTTGAGAATCTGCCTGCCAATGCAGGGGACACGGGTTCGAGCCCTGGTCTGGGAAGATCCCACATGCTGCGGAGCAACTAGGCCCGTGAGCCACAATTACTGAGCCTGCGCGTCTGGAGCCTGTGCTCCGCAACAAGAGAAGCCGCGACAGTGAGAGGCCCGCGCACCGCGATGAAGAGTGGCCCCCGCTTGCCGCAACTGGAGAAAGCCCTCGCACAGAGACGAAGACCCAACACAGCCATAAATAAAGAAATAATAATTTAAAAAAACAGAAAAAAATTTCCAATCCCTCTTACATAAATTTTATGAATACTAAGTATATGTGATACTTAATACACATAGGCACTGTAAATAAAGACCCAAATTTGAGAATTACAACAAAATTGATAAATTTTAAAAGTATCTATTGTAGAGGGCAAACAGCAGAAGCAAGAAGAGCTACAGTCCTGCAGCCTACGGAACAAAAACCACAAGCACAGAAAGATAGACAAGATGAAAAGGCAGAGAGCATGTGCCAGATGAAAGAACAAGATAAAACCCCAGAAAAACAACTAAATGAAGTGGAGATAGGTAACCTTCCAGGAAAAGAATTCATAATAATGATAGTGAAGATGATCCAGGACCTCGGAAAAAGAATGGAGGCAAAGATCGAGAAGATGCAAGAAATGTTTAACAAAAACCTAGAAGAATTAAAGAACAAACAAACAGAGATGAACAATACAATAACTGAAATGAAAACTA
Source organism: Balaenoptera musculus (assembly GCF_009873245.2). Lineage (NCBI taxonomy): Eukaryota > Metazoa > Chordata > Mammalia > Artiodactyla > Balaenopteridae > Balaenoptera > Balaenoptera musculus. The sequence goes on along the minus strand of NC_045801.1, from coordinate 31,273,199 downwards.
CACTAGAAGGAATCAATAGCAGAATAACTGACACAGAAGAACGGATAAGTGACCTGGAAAACAGAATGGTGGAATTCACTGCTGCAGAACAGAATAAAGAAAAAAGAATGAAAAGAAATGAAGACAGCCTAGGAGACCTCTGGGACAACATTAAATGCAACAACATTCGCATTATAGGGGTCCCAGAAGGAGAAGAGAGAGAGAAAAGACCTGAGAAAATATTTGAAGAGATTATAGTCGAAAACTTCCCTAACATGGGAAAGGAAATAGCCACCCAAGTCCAGGAAGTGCAGAGAGTCCCATACAGGATAAACCCAAGGAGAAACACGCCAAGACACATAGTAATCAAACTGGCAAAAATTAAAGAGAAAGAAAAATTATTGAAAGCAGCAAAGGAAAAACGACAAATAACATACAAGGGAACTCCCATAAGGTTAACAGCTGATTTCTCAGAAGAAACTCTACAAGCCAGAAGGGAGTGGCATGATATACTTAAAGTGATGAAAGGGAAGAACCTACAACCAAGATTACTCTACCCAGCAAGAATCTCATTCAGATTCGATGGAGAAATCAAAAGCTTTACAGACAAGCAAAAGCAAAGAGAGTTCAGCACCACCAAACCAGCTCTACAACAAATGCTAAAGGAACTTCTCTAAGTGGGAAACACAAGAAAAGAAAAGGATCTACAAAAACAAACCCAAAACAATTAAGAACATTGTAATAGGAACCTACCTATTGATAATTACCTTAAATGTGAATGGATTAAATGCTCCAACCAAAAGGCACAGGCTCACTGAATGGATACAAAAACAAGACTCACATATACACAGTCTACAGCAGACCCACTTCAGACCTAGGGACACATACAGACTGAAAGTGAGGGGATGGAAAAAGATATTCCATGCAAATGGAAATCAAAAGAAAGCTGGAGTAGCAATACTCATATCAGATAAAGAAGACTTTAAAATAAAGAATGTTACAAGAGACAAGGAAGGACATTACATAATGATCAAGGGATCAATCCAAGAAGAAGATTTAACAATTATAAATATATATGCACCCACCCAACATAGGAGCACCTCAATACATAAGGCAACAGCTAACAGCTGTAAAAGAGGAAATCGACAGTAACACAATAATAGTGGGGAACTTTAACACCTCACTTACACCAATGGACAGATCATCCAAAATGAAAATAAATAAGGAAACAGAAGCTTTAAATGACACAATAGAACAGATAGATTTAATTGATATTTATAGGACATTCCATCCAAAAATAGCAGATTACACTTTTTTCTCAAGTGCGCACAGAACATTCTCCAGGATAGATCACATCTTGGGTCACAAATCAAGCCTCAGTAAATTTAACAAAATTGAAATCATATCAAGCATCTTTTCTGACCACAATTCTATGAGATTAGAAATGAATTACAGGGAAAAAAACGTAAAAAACACAAACACATGGAGGCTAGACAATACGTTACTAAATAACAAAGAGATCACTGAAGAAATCAAAGAGGAAATCAAAAAATACCTAGAGACAAATGACAATGAAAACACGATGATCCAAAACCTATGGGATGCAGCAAAAGCAGTTCTAAGAGGGAAGTTTATAGCTATACAAGCCTACCTCAAGAAACAAGAAAAATCTCAAATAAACAATCTAACATTACACCTAAAGGAACTAGAGAAAGAAGAAAAAACAAAACCCAAAGTTAGCAGAAGGAAAGAAGTCATAAAGATCAGAGCAGAAATAAATGAAATAGAAACAAAGAAAACAATAGCATAGATCAATAAAACTAAAAGCTGGTTCTTTGAGAAGAGAAACAAAATTGATAAACCATTAGCCAGACTCATCAAGAAAAAGAGGGAGAGGACTCAATAAAATTAGAAATGAAAAAGGAGAAGTTACAACAGACACTGTGGAAATACAAAGCATCCTAAGAGACTACTACAAGCAACTCTATGCCAATAAATTGGACAACCTAGAAGAAATGGACAAATTCTTAGAAAGGTAAAACTTTCCAAGATGGAACCAGGAAGAAATAGAAAATATGAACAGACTAATCACAAGTAATGAAATTGAAACTGTGATTAAAAATCTTCCAACAAACAAAAGTCCAGGACCAGATGGCTTCACAGGTGAATTCTATCAAACATTTAGAGAAGCGCTAACACCCATCCTTCTCAAACTCTTCCAAAAAATTGCAGAGGAAGGAACACTCCCAAACTCATTCTGTAACGCCACCATCACCCTGATACCAAAACCAGAAAAAGATACTACAAAAAAAGAAAATTACAGACCAATATGACTGATGAATATAGATGCAAAAATCCTCAACAAAATACTAGCAAACAGAATCCAACAACACATTAAAAGGGTCATACACCATGGTCAAGTGGGATTTAACCCAGGGATGCAAGGATTCTTCAATATACGTAAATCAATCAGTGTGATACACCATATTAACAAATTGAAGAAGAAAAACCATATGATCATCTCAGTAGATGCAGAAAAAGCTTTTAACAAAATTCAACACCCATTAATGATAAAAACTCTCCAGAAAGGGGGCATAGAGGGAAGCTACCTCAACATAATAAAGGCCATATATGACAAACCCACAGCAAACATCATTCTCAATGGTGAAAAACTCAATGGTGAAAGCATTTCCTCTAAGATAAGGAATAAGACAAGGATGTCCACTCTCACCAGTATTATTCAACATAGTTTTGGAAGTCCTAGCCGCAGCAATCAGAGAAGAAAAAGAAAGAAAAGGAATACAAATTGGAAAAGAAGAAGTAAAACTGTCACTGTTTGCGGTTAACATGATACTATACATAGAGAATCCTAAAGATGCCACCTGAAAACTACTAGAGCTAATCAATGAATTTGGTAAAGTTGCAGGATGCAAAATTAATGCACAGAAATCTCTGCATTCCTATACACTAATGATGAAAAATCTGAAAGAGAAATTAAGGAAACACTCCCATTTACCATTGCAACAAAACTAATAAAATACCTAGGAATAAACCTACCTAGGGAGACAAAAGACCTGTATGCAGAAAAGTATAAGACACTGATGAAAGAAATTAAAGATGATACCAACAGATGGAGAGATATACCATGTTCTTAGATTGGAAGAATCAATATTGTGAAAATGACTATACTCCCCAAAGCAATCTACAGATTCAATGCAATCCCTATCAAATTACCAATGGCATCTTTTACAGAACTAGAACAAAATATCTTAAAATTTGTATGGAGGCACAGAAGACCGTGAATAGCCAAAGCAGTCTTGAGGGAAAAAAATGGAGCTGGAGGAATCAGACTCCCTGACTTCAGACTATACTACAAAGCTACAGTAATCAAGGCAATATGGTACTGGCACAAAAACAGAAACATAGATCAATGGAAAAAGATAGAAAGCCCAGAGATAAACCCACGCACCTATGGTCAAGTAGTCTATGACAAAGGAGGCAAAGATATACAATGGAGAAAAGACAATCTCTTCAGTAAGTGGTGCTGGGAAAACTGGGCAGCTACATGTAAAAGAATGAAATTAGAACACTCCCTAACACCATACACAAAAATAAAATGGATTCGAGGCCTAAATGTAAGACTGGACACTATAAAACTCTTAGAGGAAAACATAGGACGAACGCTCTTTGACAGAAATCACAGCAAGATCTTTTCTGATCCACCTCCTAGAGTAATGGAAATAAAATCAAAAATAAACAAATGGGACCTAATGAAACTTCAAAGTTTTTGAACAGCAAAGGAAACCATAAAGAAGACGAAAAGACAACCCTCAGAATGGGAGAAAATATTTGCAAACAAATCAACGGACAAAGGATTAATCTCCAAAATATATAAACAGCTCATGCAGCTCAATATTAAAGAAACAAACAACCCAATCCAAAAATGGGCAGAAGACCTAAATAGACATTTCTCCAAAGAAGACATACACATGGCCAAGAAACAGATGAAAAGCTGCTCAACATCACTAATTATTAGAGAAATGCAAATCAAAACTACAATGAGGTATCACCTCACACCAGTTAGAATGGGCATCATCAGAAAATCTACAAACAACAAATGCTGGAGAGGGTGTGGAGAAAAGGGAACCCTCTTGCATTGTTGGTGGGAATGTAAATTGATACAGCCACTATGGAGAACAGTATGGAGGTTCCTTAAAAAACTAAAAATAGTATTACCATATGATCCAGCAATCCCACTACTGGGCGTATACCCAGAGAAAACCATAATTCAAAAAGACACATGCACCCCAATGTTCATTGCAGCACTATTTACAATAGCCAGGTCATGGAAACAACCTAAATGCCCATCGACAGACGAATGGATAAAGAAGATAAGGTACATATATACAATGGAATATTACTCAGCCATAAAAAGGAGCGAAATTGAGTCATTTGTTGAGACGTGGATGGATCTAGAGACTGTCATACAGAGTGAAGTAAGTCAGAAAGAGAAAAACAAATATCGTATATTAACACATGTATGTTGAACCTAGAAAAATGGTACAGGTGAACCAGTTTGCAGGGCAGGAATAGAGACACAGATGTAGAGAACAAACGTATGGACACCAAGGGGGGAAAGTGGCGGGTGGTGGGGGTGGTGGTGGGATGAATTGGGAGATTGGGATTGACATGTATACACTGATGTGTATAAAATTGATGACTAATAAGAACCTGCTGTATAAAAAATTAATAAAATAAAATTAAAAAATTCAAAAAAAAGTATCTATTGTTTTGTTATCAGCGTAAACACACTCACAAAATGGAAAATCTGAAGTAATTGGTTAGGATTTCTTCTCTGTTCCCACCCTAGAACTGATTAACTAAAATCTAGGTATAAGAAAATGTTTTTTAAACACTATGTTGTATAATGTTTATTACAGTTATCAGTTGTCTCAGTGGTAATTTTTCTGGCCAGTAGTTTTGCTTGTGGGTTTGTCCTTGCTCAGAAATCTTGAACAACTCCTCGGAGCCTCAAAGAAAGTTTTAAATTTTTGTATGGTATTCAAGGCCTTACAGAAAGCTAGCTTGTGAGCCACTTCTCCTACCCTTTCACCTTGCTTCCTGTGCTCACCGAGCTCTCTGCCTTTCCTCAAATGTGATATAGACTTCAGTGTCTGAAATGCCCCCTCATCACTTAACTGCCTAGCAAATTCTGATTACTCTCAAAGCTCAGCTCAAATTTCCCCTCAAGTGAAGGCTTCTTGTATCTTTCTTTCTTTTGTCTCCTGGCCAGATTATTTACTTCCTCCTGTGCATTCCTTTTCTTTCTTTATTCACATCACAAGTGTGGCATATATTACACTGTTATTAAAGGATGCTTGCTCTTCTGCTAGTTTCTTAATCTTATGGAGAGCAGATACAATATATTGTTTATCTTTTCATCAGTAGAGCCTGGCATGGTGAAAGAGGTAAATAAATGAATTGAATCACGGATCTTTTTACAGCTGTCAACAGCCACTTAATAAATGAGAAGATATCCAAAATGTCTTTGTCTTTTATATGAGTGTATTAATCTTAATGTTTAAGTGGATGGATTCTTTGAATAGTTGGTATTTCTAGTAGCCTGTATATTCCCAAGGTAATTTACATTGCTCCCACTTTTTTCCATAGCTTAAAGTCTTACCTGTGGGCTTCCTAAAGATTCCTTACAAAATTAATGTAACTAGCTAAAATATATCATAAAATTTTCTTGAAACTTATTACTTTACAGGCTCTTGTTTCCATAAGATCTTCCAGCAGAAGTAATTTAAGGTTGGTGTCTATCCAAAAGCCTTCTGTATAGCTGATGGCATTGAAGTGGAGCCAGAGAAAAAGATAAAGAAGCAGGCTAGCTACTCCTTTGCCAAGGAGCCAGAAGGACAAGCTGAAAAGTGACTTTCTTTTGACTAAAGAAAACCACATTCCACTAAAGGCAGCACATTTTCAGACTGGTGATTGGCTAACTTTATATCCAGAAGAAAAGCTATTTAATAGAGGAGTGGCCTTTCAGAGAATTAAACTTTTTGTCTAGGTCTGGACTGTAGAAACAAGGCCTGTCTTGCCCATCCTGAAGTAGGGCAATTAAAGCTCTTTTGATCTATAAGAGAAAATCAAACTCCCAGGGAATTTTAAAAGGCCTTTTGCTTGTGAAATATGACAGTTTGCAGAGCCTTTTCTTCTTCTATTTACCCTTTCAATGAGGAAACTTATTTTCCTGACCAAAAAAATGCATTAAGAAGCAGCTGCAGCCATTTCCCCTTAGGCAACATGCTGGGGGAATATTTGAGAGAATAACTCCCTGAAGATAAATGGGTTCCTCGGTAGCCTTGAGCAGGGGGAATCAAGGTGAATCCTTTATTTTTATACTCCGGGCACTTCTGTGGCTTGGCTGGTTAGCCCAATTTAAAAATCAGCCAAACTCTTGATAAGGAATAGTTGCTCATCTGCAGTGTTTCATGTCCCAGTTGTTGAAGTTTTGCAGGGGGTCCCTGTGCCTGGTTAAGGTTCTTTTCTCTATTTCCAAGTTGGAGGCAGTTTGAGAGGTGACCTCTTATGGTCTGGGGTGAGGTTGAGAAGCTGAGTGAAGTTCCTCCCCTTTGTCAGGAAATTGTCTACTTCTTTCCACAAGTACTTTCTTGGTGATAATTATGAAATCACTCTGTGTTTGTAGCTCTCATTCTTTCTTTCTCTCTCTCTTTCTTTTTTCTTTCTCTCTTCTCCCCTGTCATCCTTGACAACTGTTTTTACTTGCTTATGGCTTTTGACAACTGGAAGTATTGATTAATAATGCATAAGATTTAGTAACACAAGTCTGTAGTACTTCATGTGACAGGAACGAAATTTCTTCAAATCTAGGATTCATTTTACCTCTTCAAATTATGTGTTGAAAATAATCATTTTTAGGTAAAATGGCCTTTGGAATCACAGTTTACAAAAACAGAGCTTTGTGAACAATTTTATTTGTTGAGAAAAGGACCAGTGGATTTAAATACATCTTTCCCATATTAAATGTTTTGAGTTGATAATTCATGTTTCAAAGAAAAATATATAATAGATCTGATAGTTCGATTGTTTTTTTTTTAGCATATTCTTTTTTCTCCCTCAGTTAATGAAATGAAGTGTTTATAGTGAGGAGGGTCCTCTGACAGTGGGCCTGTGGCCAGCAATAGTGTATGTAGCAGGAGCAGGTGAGAAGAAAAAGTTGGAGGTGAATGCTGAGGTTGGAGGGGGGCGGTCCTGGGAAAGGTACAGATTAACCAAGCAAACCTAGATGTTACTCAGTACAAAGCAGCACCTTTTCCCACTTCTAAATGGCATTAAGACTGCTTTGAAAAGCTGTTAGGTGAGCAGTGAGAAGTAAGAGTGATGAGGTAGAAGAGGAGATGAGAGTGCAGCCTCTCCTTCACACGCAGGCTTTCCCCCCAACCAAAGGCAGACCCCAGATTCTACCCCAGAGTTTGTTTGAAATGAGGTTAGAAGTTGCCTTCAGCTTCCCTGACAAGGGTTATATTCTAGAATGATGATTTATGCTACCATTGTGAAATAACCAACTCTCTAATTGGGAGCTACCAAATATCTCTTGTGCTTGATGTTTTGAGGTCCACATTTTGTTGAGAAGGCCCTAGATTATTACTTGGAAAACAGATTTGTTAGAGCACCTCTTTATACAACTTTATTTATCTTTATTATGCAAATAAAAATTGAGCAATAACAAAACATTATTATATGAAGGAACAGTATGTGATACAAGGAAAGGGCCAAAGGCTGTGAGCCGGTATGCCTGAATCCCAGCTTGGCCATCCCCATTCGCGGCGAGAATGGCATCATTTTTATTCATTTTGTGTATTGAGTTTCAATGTAATATTTTATTTGAAAGAAGGTGTTGTACCGAAAAAGAGAAAAAAAGCTTTAGAAATGCCTGCTGATAGATGTGCCGCATCCTGGGTTTGTCCTTGGGTGCAGGGGTGTCTCCTTTCTGCTTTCAGAGAAGCTGGTGCCCTCAGTTGACATCAACCACCCTCTGCCCCCCATGCTGAGCTCACATGTACTGAGTGATGATCCCCATGGGCCAGACACTCTGAGTGTTTTACCTGTGGGCTATCTCATTAGTGAGTAAACTTTTTCTGTAAAGGGCCAGATGGTAAATATTTTAGGCGTTTTGGGCCATAAGGGCTCTGTCACATTTACTCATCTCTGCTGATGTGGTGCAAAATAAGCCATAAGACAGAATGTATTGTGTTTGGATAAAACGCACACAATACAAGGTAAAAGAATTAGAAATATAATCCACATCCTTTAACTTCAAATCTTGTATTTTTTCCATAACTCCTGCTAGCAGAATGGCCCCCTGAAATATAAAGGAAATTTTCTAGGTAAAAACAAAAATGCATTTATCATTTCTAAGTGAATAACAGACCTTTAGGAAAAGAATAAAAGTAATAAAAGACGAAAGAGGAAGGAAACCTTGGAAAGAATTTTTAAATTTTTTTTATTTCATAGAAATTCCCCCCCCCCCCAATAGAGCAATGCATTGTCATAATATTGTTTGGTTGACTGTTAATGTACAGTAAGTCCCCTACATACGAACCTTCAAGTTGCGAACTTTCAAAGATGTGAACATGCGTTCGTATGTCCAGTCACGTAAGTTACTTCATGTGTCTGGCGTACATTGTCACCTGCGTGCACCCTCTACAAGTGGTTGTGCTTTTGTGTACTTTACAGTACTCTATAGAGTACAGTAGTATAGTATCTTTATTTCAAGCCCAGGATGTCTGGAAGCAAGGGTAAAAGCAGCGGTGATGTAGCTGGTACAGTACTACCCAGACATCACTGGATCGTTTTTTCAAGAGGGTAGATAGAATTGAATCCAGAAAGGAACCAGAACCTGTGCCATCGATGTCAGGCATGAATGAAATTGCAGGTTGCCCTCCGTCCCTATTGCTGACGATCCTCAGCTCTACCATCTCCCACCCCCTCTCCCTCCTCCAGTCGGTAACTCTTCTTGCCTGTTCACTTGATACCAGCCCCTGTATGCCAGCTGTTGTACTGTACTACTGTACTTTTCAAGGTACTGTACTGTAAGATTAGAAATGTTTTCTATATTTTTAGTGTTTGTTTTTTATGTATTATCTGTGTGAAAAGTATTATAAACCTGTTACAGTACAGTACTGTATAGCCAATTGTGTTAGTTGGGTACCTAGGCTAACTTTGTTGAACTTACGAACAAACTGGACTTCTGCATTTGCTCTCGGGAAGGAACTTGTTCACATGTAGGGGACTTACTGTATTGTTATGTAACATATCTGCTAATAATGTAAAGAAACATTAGTATCTTTGCTTCTTTAATATTCTCTCTGAATCTACACATTTTCCCTTCAGAAGTAATCTGCCTGTGTTTTCCTTTGTTTATTTGCATATTTTTCTTTTTTATTGGCCACATGTGCAGCTTGGGGGATCCCTGACCAGGGATTGAACCCGGGCCACAGCAGTGAAAGCGCTGAATCCGAACCACTATACCACCAGGGAACTCCCTATCTGCATATTTTTCTTACAAAAGACCTACTGCCTGTAGGAGACGATATGATATAATAGTGCAATGGTTAAGAGCCCTAGAGCTAGGATCAGATTTCCTGGTTTTGACCTCCAGCTCTGGCATTTACTTTTTTCAAATAACTGAACTTCTCTATTCCTCAGTTTTCTCAGCTGTACAGTGGGTACAATAATAGTGTCTATGGCATAAGGTTGCTGTGAAGATTGTATGAGCTAATACATGACAGCACCCACTGCATATGTGCTGGTTACGCTTGTGCATGCTCAGGGAATGTTGTCTATTATCACTCTTGTTATTAATACACATCAACTCTTGAATCACCCCGAAATTTGCCAATCACATTTATTTTTCTTGATTTATATTTTTCACTTGGATCTGAATGTTTTATGAAGATGTCCATACAGAAGAAACCTCAAAATATATTTTACATTTACATTTCTGTGGAAATATGCAGACTATTTTGATTTTAATTGCTCTGTAAAAATATTTATACCGTTTTTATTGTTTGCTACAACATAAAATTTTCTTTAAAGGTGAAAACATTTGTATATGAGGGTCTGTAGAAGAGTAAATTTAGATGATGTCATCTATCACAATTCCTTTGTGTTGCTTGTAAAATAAAAGTAGAGAGGAGATGTGTGCACAGCCAGTGGTCATCATCAATGCCATTGATTTTTTAGAGCTTGGGATATCAACTGTGGTAAGTCAGTTGTTTTGGCATCTTTGGAATTATAACAGGTTTAGAGGAATTTTGACTATGACTGCTGATAAGTATAATATTTGGTGAGAATGTGCCATCTTTGTCGACATCCTCTGTCAAGAGTTCAATTGATCCACACGTCTCCCTCCATCTGTCACCTTTCCAAGCAGCATTCCCAAGGTAAACCAGTCTTACTAATAGAAGAATGTCCCTCTAGTGTGTTGAAAGGAAAATGACAACCACTATTGTGAAGTGCATTTAGATGAGGAACTGGGGTACTTCCTAGGGAAAAGACATCACCCTTTCACTAACAGTTTAACCCAGTAGCAAAGCTGGGAGTCATTTTTCTGGAATGAGTAGCCTAGATAGAGTCTAGACAAAAACATAGTAAAAATTAAAGTATATAGTTTGCTAAAAGGTGGTAAAAGGAAAGAGAAAATGAAGTAGAGCAGGGTAAGGGGAGCTGACAGGTATTTTAGGGCAATTTAAAATAGAGTGGTCAAGGTAGGCCTTCTTGAGAAAATTGAACTTGAACAAAGTCTTGAAGGACGAGTGAGCCATGTGAATATCAGGCCAAAGAGCATTCAAGGCATATGGTACAGCTCATGCAAGGTTGGAGCAGGCCTGGAACATTGGCGGAGCATTAAGAAAGCCAGTGGGACTGGAGCAGAGTGAACAGAGGAAAGCAGTAGGGAATAAAGTCAGGAAGGTAGTGGGCAAGAATGAGGGACATGATTATATGATTTTTAGGAGATAGTGTCATTTGAATTATTTCTCTGCTTGGAACTTTCTATTTTATAAAAGAGTGACTATTTTGTAAAAGAAATTAATTTATAATTAATATATAATGAATACTTTACAATAGAAATCATTACATTATTTTAACTTTTAGGAAAATTCATACACATACCCATATAATCGTTTAAATTTCCCATTTATGATGAAAATATTTGCCTATAGTAATTTCAACAATGAAGTGTCCTTTATAAAAGTTTTCTCCTGTATCTAACCACCAGATTATTTTTTAATGTGCTATATTCAGTTTCATTGCAGGCCTACATTGATCGACTCACTGTTCTCTGTATTTTTATTATATATTTAATTCATTCACATTCGAACTACTTGTGGAGAATAAACATATAGAGAACAATTTTATGTCCTCTTAAAAATTACAGCTTGAACCAGAAAGAGGTTACTTCTTGCTCCCGCTCTTTGATTTCATTTTAATTTCAAAACTAATTTCATGCTTTTAAATGTTAAATTACTATGAGGGTTTTCAACTTCCTGTCTTTAATTCTAGCATTATCTTTTATCTACCATGCTAATTTCTTTCCTGATTAATTGGGAGTACAGCAGACACCAGCACAGAAATAGCAGAGGTCAGAATGCTTACCAAGTGAGGTTCTGATATAATGCATAATTCATGAAATATATTCACTCGTGTTTTCCATTGTGCTCAGTTGAAAATGTGCCCTGCTAAATGCAGCTCCCCGCATTGTTTTAAATGTTGTTGAAATCTACAGATTCCTACTGTTTTTATACTTTCGAGAAAGTCTCTTTTAGTCTTTGTCATTGGCTTTCTTTATAAATGGTTCTTCTAAAAAGAATCCTTTTTAGTTTTGTCCCTCAAGGTTCTCCGAAGTTGGTTACTCAGTGCCAAAGGAATTATAAGTACCAGCTCATAATTCCTTGAGAACCAGTTAGTTCTTAAGTTAATCTACTGATAAGCAAAGTTGAGTTTATTTCATTGTATAATGTAGCTGTTTTTAACCAATATTCTATTATTTTGTGTTTTCAAAGAGAAAATTAATTTATTGCTGTTCTTGCTTTGTGAATCAGGACTCTCTCAGCTGCAAGTGGCAGAAATTCAATTCAAATTAGCTTAATTGAAAAAGGAATGGAAGGATAAAGGATGTAGGGTCGATTCAAACAGTACATCCAGGGCTTCGTGTGGTAGCCTAGGATTCTAGATGTATGTGTGTCTCTCTTACCTTTACTAACTTCTTATTTTGGCATGATTTTTGAGTAACAGGTGGCAACAAAGATGGTCAGCTGCCAGTCCGAGGCCTCATAGTTAACATTTCCAAAGAAAAGACCATGATTCTCTTCCCCCTAATGTTTATAATTTCTTCAGAAGGGTTACATTTGGCCATTCTCGCCATGTGCATACCCCTGGATAAATTTTCATCCTGAGGGATGAGAAGCTCTGATTAATATGAGTTAGTGCCTTACTGAGGTGGGGAAGGTGAAATGGCCTGGTTAAGGGACGGGAGGTTCTTACACAGGAGAAGCAAGTCGAGCAGCAATAACAAACTCCCATGTCCAATTCAGGTCTTTTTGATGCCGAGTGTTAGGCCAAGGGTCTCTCTACTAACAACAGTTCTTTAGGTTAGTTACTTAAATTTTAGAACTTCTTCAAAGCGATCTTCTAAATCTCTGGAAACCATGAACAGCTCAGATACAAAGACTCTCAAAATGTAGGAGCATGTTTTTTCCCTCCATTCAAATCACTGTCTCCACAGTTAATTATCCTGGGTATTCAGAGCTCCTAGAGAAATATAAGCAAACTACATTGTAGTAAAGTGTGTATTGTGTTTGTGTTCTATCAGGTAGTATTCTTTAAAGTGTTAAAGTGCTAAGGGGTCAAAGTGCAAGATGTGAATCATAAGATAGCGTCCTGATATGAGTAGTTTGGGGCCCTTTTAAATTTGGGAGGTGGAAGGAGCCCTGATGTTTGTAGAGTAGCCTCATTTGTTTCATAATAATAAAGGGGAAGATTGTGATGACATGTTTATTATTTGCTTGTTTTTGCTCCGATCTAGTGAAATCCTCTTTTGGATTAAAAAAAATCCCATGTTAAAAATTAAAAATAAATGTAATAAGCAAAGGAGGCACAACTGTTCTCTTGGATGTGTCTGAAAGGCCGCGTAGTGAAACGTAAACACAACTGTGCCGGCCTCTGATTGTAGGGGAGATGTTACACTTCAGTGTTGGTCAGCCTGCTTTCTGAGATTCACATATCGAAAGCGTGACAATTTTGTTTCAGAGCCAAGAATAAAAGATAAAAAAGGAAGAAAGTAATAGGAGTAAGGAAAGCTCTGAGTAGGAATAGTACCATAACAGGATTCCTAATCACCTGTCACCCTTTCAGACCAGGACATTGAGTGACTCTCAGGGATTATCAAGAGCATATTTCTCATTTCAGAGTCATTATTTAGAAATTTAAGTATATCTAATTGAACCAGTGCTCCAGTAGAGCCATTGCTTCTTTTCGTTTCTGCTGCCCAAATTCACAACTCCATCATCTCCAGCCTGGATTACCACTTTGGCCCCCTGGATATCTGCCTGCTCCATGGTCTGTCCCCTGTAGTTCATGCTCAACTTTGGGGTCAGGGTCACCATTCTCTGGAGTCAAACTAATTGTGCTACTTTGTAAGACTCATTCATGACACCTTTTCATCTACAAGGAAAAAGCGAAACTTGTTTTTCTACACAAGACCCTTTATATTAGGTGTAGAATCTGGAATCTGGGAGCTGCAATCAAATCACAGTTCTCCTGCTTATTAGCTGGGTAGCATGGGTATAAGTTTACGTACCTTCTTTATATCTAAGCCTCCTCATCTATAATGGGGTGATCAAAATAAGATCTGCTTTACAGACTTGTTTTGTAAGGACTAAATGAGAAAAAAGTATGTAACATATTTACCACAGCAGCTGGCATATAGTTAATTTTTTATTGAGGTACAGTTGACGTACAATATTATATTAGTTTCAGGTGTACAACATAGTGATTCGACATTTGTACAATATATGTTGTGAAATAATCACCACAGTAAGTGTAGATACCATCTGTCACCATACAAAGTTAATACAGTATTATTGACTATATTCCCCATGCTCTAGTTTATATTCCCATGACTTAACTTGTTTTATAGCTGGGAGTGTGTACCTCTTAATCCTCTTCATCCTTTTCACCCCACCCCCATTCCCCTCCCTTCTGGCAACCACCAGTCTGTTCTCTGTATCTATGAGTTTGGGTTTTGTTTTATTTTGTTTGTTTGTTTGTTTTGTTTTTTAGATTCCACTTATAGGTGAAATCATGCAGTATTTGTCTTCCTCTGACTTATTTCACTTAGCATGATACCCTCAAAGTCCACCCCTGTAGTCTAAAATGCCAAGATTTCATTCTTTTTTTGTGACTGAGTAGTATTCCATTGTGTGTATTCCACATCTTCTTTATACGTTCATCCATTGATAGACAGGTTGTTTCCATATCTTGGCTATTGTAAATAATGCTGCAGTGAACATAGGGGTGCATATATCTTTTTGAGTTAGTGTTTTCACTTTCTTCAGATAGATACCCAGTAGTGGAATTGCTGGACCATTTGGTAAGTCTATTTTTAATTCTTTGAAGTACCTCCATATTGTGTTCTATGTGGCTTCACCAAGCTATTATCAAAAAAGACAAGAAGTAACAAATGTTGGCAAGGATATGGAGAAAAGGGAACCCTTGTGCACTGTTGGCATATAGTTAGTTCTTAATAAATATTGGCTACATTGTGAATTCTCTCTCTCTTCTTAGCCCCATCCTTGGCCATTCCCCTATATCTGCCCTGTGATTTAGCCACGAGCTTCTTGGTTCTTGAATTGCCGTTCTGTTTTATATTTCTTGGCCTTTATACATTCTGCTTCCTCTGTTTCCCCCACTAGATTGAATGGTTTAAGCTCAGTAATTATATATTACTTGTCTTTACTGTTCTTAACACAATGCCAGGCACCTTGTTGAAGACTTGTAAGAAATAATGTTGAATGAGAACAGCTGTTCATTCCTCAAAATAAAATTGGGTTCTTCAAGTATTTGCTTTTAGTTTGGCTTTATAGTGGGGTAATGTAGAAGCCTTGCTGGAAAAAACTACTTCACACTAGGGTCCTGGGTATCCAAGTGTTGTGGAATAGGTTCTTTGGGCTAAGTCAGTGATTTTTTTTTCACAACCCTTTTCAGTTGTCTCTGACCAGACCATCTATTACAACAGGCAGAAGCTCAATTTAACATTAGATACTTTGAGAAAGGAAAATATGCTCATTCATGGAATTAAAAGGGAAAAGAAGAAAATCATCTCATGGGCAGAAGTTTCTCCGGGTGTGTTTTGTTTTCCTGATGGATAGGGTTAAGACTGCTGGGTTTTAAGAATTACTCCTTGATTATGGCTCGTTCTCTCAAGACCCCACCTTTCCTACATGGGAGAGAACCAGCATGATTCAATATAAGTGCAGGTCACTGCTGTTGAGTTCGTCCAGCTGTGTCATCAAGGTGTGAAGAGCTAGTGGCACTTTCATTTTGATCAGTTTTGAAGCATTCAACCAAAGTGATTGGACCACAGTAAAATACATTAGGAACATTTCTACTACAAAAACGTGTAGTTGTTTCTCAGCAACTTTTTCTAAGGACTCAGAAAAAATAATTCTCCTCTGATCTCCAGAAGCTAGTTTTGTTAAGGGGTGACCAGCTGGTTTTAAAAATGCAGTTAAGAAGGGAAAAGTATGAAGTGCTAAGAGGAGCTAAGGTTCATTGTAAACATTTCTTAGACTTTGGAGTTGCTGTATTTGCATATTGCAGTGATTCAGTGTTGGTGAGTTGCCCAGAATCACAGAAGTACAATAAATGACTGTCTTGTTCAAGACCTACTCGTTATTTGTTTGTTTATGAACTACTACTCCAATATTGTTTGCCCTACTTTATAAATATTTAAGTTCACTTTAACTTTAATCCTCAAGTAAACAAACATTTCATCCAGTGACAAAAAAGAGTAGTATATTCTAATTGTATAATATCAACAAAATATTTTAAAATTAACTTATGCAAATATGGTTGGATGTTTTCCAATTGTTGATTGAAATGAAATATTTGAAAAATTGCTTCAAATGTTTTTCACAATTAAAATTTTTGCTACCATAGATTAATTTGTCATGGAAACACTTATACAAATACATTTTTCTTTACGAATTCATTACAATTACAAAGTCTTAGATGTGTCTTAGAAATAAATTATAAAATTACTTTAAACAGATATTGTATTAGCTTTTTAGTAAAAATAAAATGTAATAAGCGATGGCTTGGAAGTTATTTGTGAGAATTGCAGAAGGAAATTCTGTAAATCCCATTTTGACAGATTTTTTATTCTTTGTAATTTGTGATGGGAAACAGTACATAAATATCTTTAGTGGTATGCTTTTGGCACCATTTGTTATATTTATTTCTTAGAAAGGATGGGGGTGTGTGTGTGTGTATGTGTGTATATACATCTACTCTCCTTCCGCCCAACTCCCCACACATTAGTTTCTTTTTCTTTTTTTCAATAAAATAAGTGATAACATTTTTTGGATTTGGGAATTTATAAAACCAAGTCATGTGTTGAGGAATTGGGAAGCAGATATGGGAGGGTATCAAGGGAAAATGTGGGCTAACACGATAAATTAACAGCTTCAAAATTTGAGCCGTGCATATACTGTTTTAAGAATCTGTTTTTGCTGTATTTCTTCATCTAGTTGGATCTTCTTCCAGTTGGATCTCCACTTTTATAAATATTATCGAAGAAAAGCTGACACTTAAGATCTTGCCATGTATATTTAAGAAACTTGCCATGCTTATCACAACGAATTAATGTTTTACATTCTGTTACAACCTCCTATCTCACTGCAGACTGGTAACTAACATTTCGTCGACTGGCAGAGATCCATGAATCATACTGGGGGGTAGCACTACTCGAAGTCACCTCCTGGGTCTTTAATTCATGGCAACTCGATATTTAACACTTTCTACGTGCAACATCAGAGTTTCTGTGCTCTTTCCCATTCTGCAGTGTATTGGAATTAATGTGTATCTTGTCGTTTTCTGGATGTTACTCAGTCTTATAAAAAAGAAAAAATTTACAATACTTATCATAA
Source organism: Balaenoptera musculus (assembly GCF_009873245.2). Taxonomy (NCBI): domain Eukaryota; kingdom Metazoa; phylum Chordata; class Mammalia; order Artiodactyla; family Balaenopteridae; genus Balaenoptera; species Balaenoptera musculus. The sequence continues at coordinate 31,255,986 of NC_045801.1, read as the reverse complement.
CGAATTAGATTTTTACTGATTCCTACATAACTTGTTGGTCGGAAGGAATGCATTTATAGTACAAAGGCTGATCATGGGAAAAGCTAAGAAAGATAAAATTGGGTTTTGGAGACTTGTACCTGATAATTGAGACCCAGGCCTACTATGTTATGTCTGTAGAGTTTGCATTTCCTTTGGCAACACATTAAATTTTTTAAAAATCAAAATAAAATACGCATGCCATAAAATTCACCCTTTTAAAGTGAACAATTCAGTGTTTTTTTAATATATTCAAAACACTGTGCAACCATCACCGCTAATTCCAGAACATTTCCATCATTCCTGAAAGAAATTCCATACCTATTGGCAGTCACTTTCTTCTCCTCCCTCTCTTGGCCCTTGGTAACCATAATCTACTTTCTGTCTCTGTGGATTTGCCTATTCTGGACATTTCCTGTAAATTGAATTGTACAATATGTGACCTTTTCTGTCTTTATTCTTTTACTCAGCCTAATGTTTTCAAGGTTCATCTGTGTTGTAGCATTATCAGTACTTCCTTCCTTTTTATGGCTGAATATTGTTCCACTGTATGGTTGTATGGGTATCCTACATGTTGTTTACCCACTTATCGGTTGATGGACATTTAACTTACTTCCACTTTTGGCTTTTATGAAAACAGTGCTATGCATATTTATGTATGTGTTTGTGTGAATACATGCTTTCAACACTTGTATAAATACCTAGGAGTGGAATTGCTGGCTCATGTAGTAACACCATGTTTAAATTTTGGAGTAACTGTCAAACTGTTTTCCACACTTTTACATTCTCATCAGCAAGATACGAGAGCTCCAATTTCTAAACATTCTAGCCAATATTTAAATGTGGTAATTGCCCAAATTTTAGTTGGGTTAGTTTTCTTTTGTGAATGCTAAAGTCTTGACAGATATACTTTGCAAATATTTTCTCCCACTCTATGGATTGTCTTTTCACTTTCTTTATAGTGTTCTTTGACATGCAAAAGTTTTTCAATTTTGAAAAATTCCAATTTATTTTTGTTTTGATTGCTTGTGTTTTAGGTGTTATATCTAAAAAAAGTTGCCTAACATCTTTTTTGAAACATCAGACCTACCTTTCCTGTTTCATCTCATGTCCTACCCCAAACACATACACACACACCCACACACAGACACACACACACCCTTTACGCCTTAGCCATTCCTATTCCTAACCATGTCAACATGCCATAGTCTCTCTGTGGCCTTGGCGTATGTTTCCTCCCTCACTCAAAGTGCCTCAGTTGGCAATTTTTAAAAACTCTGACATGAACTTCTTTAGGAAGCTCACCCAGATCTGCCTTCCCTTGCCCTGATCCATGGCTTTATACCCTCCACTTTCCTCCTCTAATCCCCAGGTATACAATTGTGTGTTATTTTAATTGTTCATTTTCATCTCTGTCACCCACCCTGCACCTTGAGCTCCTTGAGATCAGATCTTTCTTTGATTTCTGGATGTCCCAAACTGAACAGTGATCTGCAGTAAATGCTGAAAAATATTTGAATGAATGTCTACTGTTGTCCTTAGACTGCCTTCTTTGCCATCCGTAATTAAAGGCTGCATGTTGCTTATACTTTTTTCCATGAGAGGACATGACAATTTGGACCTTTAACGTCCCTTCTCCCTCTTTCAGCCCATCATACCCAGTTGGCTACAGTCACTATAGTACTCTGTTCACTGAAGTAAAATCAGAGCAAGTAACTTGAGCTAAATGATTCCTGGATTATTTAGTTCCTAATCTGATTGAACACTAATTCTCTGGGTCAAGAATTAGAACCAGGTTCAGGGCCTTTGATTTTTCTCTGAAAGAGTGAGTTTTTACCCAGATAATGCAGACTCACAAGATATGAATAGAAAAGTTGACTTTAATACCAATCTCATTTTCCTTAGACCCATTGGCAAGAAGGGAGAGGTGAGGAAGGCTAGTCAAAAAGCAGATTAAAGGATCACAGTTTATGCAGGTGGGGCAAAGTGCAGACTGACAGTGTAGAAGAGGAGCAGGCATTATATGACATCCATCCCTTGGATTTCCAAGGACACTGAGGTTTTCATTGTGTGCTGTTGGGAAGAATAGCAATTGAGATGCGAGCATTCAGCAGTTCCAGTGGCAGAGTCAGAGACTGGGTGTGTTTCTTCAGGCTGCCCTGAATGATGGATTATGAGTCGCTCCCTTGGGGGACAAGGGACCTGGCTCTAGTCATTAAGGGATTGGGTTTCCCAGGCATAACTAACCCACTGATCCCTTTGAAATATATTGCTACCTCACTTTCACATTTCACATGTAAACTTGTGCCTAAATTCAAACTGATGCTGAAATTGCATCCACCAGCTTTAACTAATTTAGAGCACAGGTTTTTGCATTCCCATCCCCACGACCAGGTGTCATTACTAACTGGATGTGGGGAGGGACACTGGCAAGGCCCACTACATTGACTTCACCTTCCTCTTCTGAAGGTATTTTATTCTTGTTGAACTCTTCTACAGCTATTCTTAGGGGATGAAAACCAAATTGGAGGATTTGGGGCACTGTGGCAGGTTGAAAAAACTTCCTATTACTTCATATTATAAACATTGGACCAGAATGACTCCTTAATGACCTGGGAATGTTGACATAAACCAATGGCTTATGCCAGCAAGAGTCATTTAGGCAAAGAGCTTAATTTAAATGTTGTTAGGCAAATGTCTATAACACGATGATAGGATATTATAAAGCCTTCATGAATAAAACTGTATTTGTATTTTACAAATGTGTTTAAATTTAACATCAAGAAGCTATGCTTAGTCAATTTTCTAATTGGGAAATATCTCTGAGTTATAAAGCATGGCTTAAAATATTTAGTTTTGTAATTAACATAGAAGTACAAAGATAATTCATGAATATTCTTGTTGTTTCCCAATGAGATTTTAGTTATGATTTTTTAAGTCCAAAATATCTCTATCAGATGGCATATTTAATGAATACAAACAGTTTGGAAGAAATTATTACTATAAGAAAATAATTTTATAGTCTAGACGTGTTCTGCACATGGTATTGGCTTATTGACTAAAATAAGAAAACTGAAAGTAAGATCTTATGTAAAATGTGACAGTAACATAAACTGAGAAATACAGAGGGAATAAAAGTCAGTAAATGAAGAAAAATTAAAATTTCTTTCTCAATTATTTAATGTATATTTCAGCTACATATGCCAACATTTGTGGAAATTAGTTTATCATAAAAATCAGAGAATTTTCTAAATATACACTGTCACTGAAACATAGGACATACCTAGTAGAATATTAAAGACTTGATTTACCAATTTTTCTAAAAATAGGGAAGGAGTATATTTATGTGTGTGTGTGGAAAGAGAGAGAGAGAAAGAGAGAGACAGAAACAGAGAAAGACAGAAAGAGAGATACAGAGTAAATCAGGTTATTATTAAAGCGTGACTTGTGACTAAGGCATTCTAAATAATTAAATATCTGATAAACAGATTGTTATATACCTAATAACTAGAATACAACAAAATACATTTAATGTTAATATTATATGGAATACAATTTCATATTTGGGGATTTAAAATTTATTAATTTTTCCAAAGAGCATTATAGCACAATTCTAGAATCTTAAAGCTTGTTAACTTAGGTAACAATGGTAATAAATAATAAAGATTATTGGAATAGTGCTTGACATTTTATGAAATATTTCAGGCAGGTGATGTAGTTCAACTTCCTTGTTTTACAGATAGAGACTGATACAAGTTCCTAAATGTTTCAAAGTTCCAAACATAAATGTTCTTTTTTTTTTTTTAATTTTTATTGGAGTATAGTTGCTTCACAATGTTGTGTGATTGTACAGCAAAGTGAATCAGCTATACGTATACATATATCCCCTCTTTTTTGGATTTCATTCTCATTTAGGTCACCACAGAGCACTGAGTAGAGTTCCCTGTGCTGTACAGTAGGTTCTCATTAGTTATCTATTTTATACATAGTATCAATAGTATATAAATGTCAATCCCAATCTCCCAATTCATACCACCCACCCATTTCCCCCTTGGTATCCATACGTTGGTTCTCTACGCCTGTGTCTCTATTTCTGCTTTGTAAATAAGATTGTCTATACCAACTTTTTCAGATTCTACATATATGTGTTAATATACGATATTTGTTTTTCTCTTTCCGACTTACTTCACTCTGTATGACAGTCTCTAGGTCCATCCACATCTTTACAAATGACCCAATTTCATTCCTTTTTATGGCTGAGTAATATTCCATTACAGGTCAATATCAGTGATGAACATAGACGCAGAAATCCTCAACCAACATAAATGTTCTTGAAATCATACCTTTTCCATCAAGTTGTAAGGGACAAAATAAAATATTCCTGCAAGGAAAGGAGTGGAAGTATAAAGTCTCAGTTGGAAATTTAGTTAATCACCTTTATCTTATGTTGAAGTATGAACAGAACTCCAAATCATGTTTGGCTTTAAGTACTCTCAGAAGCATTTGTATTTCAATATTTAAAATTGCACAAAAGGAAGACATAAAGTTGTAATAACTATCTCAAAAACTAAAAACTAATTTGGCTTTTTATAGCTTTAGGAGAACAAATCCTGATCTCTTCAGTGGGAAATCTCAGAGTTTTCAGTGTAAGTTGTTATGTTTGAAATGATTTACAAGTATAATTCATGAAATGTCAATATATCCTGAACCATCCATGCTTTATAACTTGTAATTCTCTAAAACATATTTTATTCTTCTTGAAATCTATTCAAAGATTGACTATTTAGAAAGGAAATATGTGCTTTCTGTTATCATACTGCTTCTCTCTGTCTCTTTCTCTCTCTCTCTTGCTCTCTCTCTTTCTTTTAACTTCCTATCTGGTCTTGATCTGACTTTTTAGCAAATAGGGCTGTCAGTACTCTGTCCTCTCAAGTTACCCTCATCCTCAAAAGAAGGAATTTACACACAGCATAGAAATAAAAGTGATTGCTTTTTTCGGTTTCCTATTAGTTAAAGCTGTTTCTCTTCTTAAAGGGAGATTCGTATTTTGGATTTCATGTTTCTCTGTAAGAACAGAGTTACATTTTCTGTTTCCATGTCAGGAAATTTATTTGAAATCTTGCTATTTGGGAGTTTCCCCCTCATTGCATGTGTTCAGCTGTAGGCATTGACAACTTTAACAAAGGATAAAACAGATACAACAGATAACCAATAATATTCTGGCAAATAGCACATACTGCTTTTTAGATATACGTTCTGAATCAGCCATACTGGCCTTTTCCTCTGCCTTGAGCGCAATAAGTTCATTTCTGTCTCAGAGTCTTTATATGTTATTCTATCTTCCCTCTGATAAAAAAAATTTAATTCTTTCTCTGCTAAATATAATATGTAGGGAATCATAAATTCATCAGTAAAATTCTGAAGAAGGTACTACTTTTCTCCCCATTTTATAGACAAAAAAACTGAGAGAGTGTGCTTAGCTTTTGAAGGAAGAATTGAGATAAAGTGCTTAGAACAACGTCTGAAATAGAGTAAGCACTTAATAAATTTTAGCTTTTGTGATCTCATATGTAAATCACCTTTTGTGTTTATATGTTCCTTTTCCCAGAGTTAGTTTATAAAACACAATTCTCAGAGCTAATGAAAGAACTTTTGTAAGTCTACAACCAAAACCTCTTCTGTAGGCAAGCCTTAAAACCATCAGTCAGAATATTTTAACTGTTTTCACTGAGTCCTTTTAACCATAGCTCTGAATTTTCATACCATAGCAATTAGCAGCAGTCAACAGATAGGTGGTGATTGGAGCAGCTGTCAGTGGGGGAAAGGAAAAAAAAGCTTCTGATTTAAATGGATCATAATAATGATCTGCCACCCAAGTCACCAATAAATTTTCTTTGTTTTATTCTAATTAAGAAAGCAAAGGTAAGTGTAATAGTATAGTTTTACCTGAGCTGCTGAATCCCCTACTTTTATTTTTGATACAACTTAAAAAAAATTCATAAAAATACATAAGTACTTTAGAAAGGAGATAAAATCATTCCCTTTTATATTTTTTGTCCAAATATCACCTCTTTAGATGGGTCTTCCCTGACCACCATATCTAAAATAGTGACCCCATCACCCACTGGCCCCTTGCCTTGCTTTGCTTTTCTTCATAGCATTTATCATTTCTTGATATTATATATATATATCCCTTTACTATTTTGTTCTTGTAGCTTTTCTCCTACAGTATGATATAAGCCACATGAGGACAGCAGCTCTTTCCTTATTTTTTTGCTATGTTCCTAACACATAGAACAATGCCTCTCGTGTGACAGTCATTTAAATATGGACCAAAGAATCAGTGAATGGATGAATTAATAAAGAATATAAAAGCACCAAGGAACACAGCAGGAAGCAATGACTTAAACTGCTATAAAGTTATACTGCCTACTACAATCTTAGAAATCTCAAACTTTTTCTCTTAAAGCCTGTTTTATTCAACCTTTACTGATGTTTGCAAAACGTTTATAGCAAATCTTACTGTAATCTCAAAGATACATTAGATAAGCTTGCATTATCCATACTGCAGAAATAAGCAAACATAAACTGTGAATAAAGATATTAAGTGATAGATCTAAGCTTAGGTAGTTTATCTGACTCAAAAGCATTGAAAATATTCAACTGTTACGCTAAAAGTTTTGTTCTACATATCCTGTAAAAAAGCAGGGAGGGATTCCAGTATTTATGTCATCTATGTGTATATAATCTCTTTTATAACCAGCACCTTTACTTAAAATTATTGTCTTGGGACTAAGGTGACTTTTCCCCAAATAAACGCTCTCTTGTCTGCAACAACAACAAATACCTTAAATATGATATTTAAATTCAGGTTAATGGGGTTTGCATGAGATTGAAAAATAAATAATATTTAAAAGAGTACATCCTTTTAGAAATACCTACATATTTTTCCATGTTTATTTGATCATCCAGTCTACCTATGCCTACCTACCAACAAATAATAATGTTAAAAGAAAACTAAAAGAGCTAGGATATATGTCAGGGAGACAAAGGTAAGTAAGTTGCTTTTATTTCTCTAGGGGAACTCCAGTGTAGTGGGGGAAGATAGGTAGGAACATCAAATATATGCATGCACACATACACGTATATTTATTTAGTACTTGCCCCTGATCACCCTCTGCTCCTATTCCCCACGTGAGCTCTTCTATCTTGACTGCCCAGTGCCGCCTGATTGTTAGCTTCCTACTTTTCAAAGGGATTGGAAACTCTGAACTCTCTTAGTCTTAAGTACCACAATTTCCCATTGCTATACCTAAAAATGTTCCTCTATCTATAGCCAACCTCACCTCCTTTTGTCAAGGCTCAGATGAAGTTTTCTTTTTTTCTGTACTGACTTCATCCTTCCATCTATTATTCACCTGATCTCGTCTCTTCAAGAATTTTCTTCAGTGCTTCTCTTTCCATTTTTTATATATTGTGTTAACTTTCCCCCCTCTGCTAGCTCTTTCTCCACAACTTGTACCCCATATCCAGATTATTTGCCAGCCCACACCAGCACGGCTCCTGAGCTGATCGTGAGCATCCCTTCCCAACTCTGCTTTCAATAACGCCACATTGGTAGACTGAAATCACCTCCCCCCCCTTGTAGTGGAATTATTTATATGATAAAAATTTGGCGGATGTTCCCCCTCTGTTTTGAAACATTGACAGGCAATAATAGGGGCTCTTAACTGGCAGCAATTAATTCTGGCTAGAGCTAGGAGGAATGAGTTGGGCAATGTTTCTTACTCTAAGATTTTAAATTAGAAACTATTAAACACATATATTCCTGCAAAGCAGATAACCCTCACTATCTGGACTCTTGCTATCCAAATATGTGCTATAACATTGTATGAAATTTTCACCAAAAATTTACTATCCAAATAGAAATTCAACTAACAAGTTTATATAGTGCAAAAATGGAAATGTTTTAAGTTGTAGGTGAGTCCATGTAGGAGAATGTATTCTTCCATCGTAGCTTAGCTGTTCTCTTTATAGGGTCATTTCAGGGTCTTCTAAGGAAATGGAAAAGCTTTTGAAGAAAGTTCGTGAGCACAAAAGGTCTAGGAAATCCCATTCATTAGAAGGAACATTGGAAGTATATTGAGAGGGGTGAACGCAAGATATAAGCCTGGTCATGTGTATGTCTCCATCTATAACGCATAGGCTTTTTTCTAGTTTTGAAAACATCTATCACAGTGCTATACTATGATTATTGGTTTTGGAAAGCTTCACTGTGTCACTCAAGCATAATATGGTATGTTTGAAAAGCTAGAAATTTGTCTCATGCAGTGCAGATCATCATAATCTTTGAAACCGGGTAGATGCTACTGAAGGTACTACACACCTCTGAAGATCTGAAGAAGAAGATGAAAGAGATTGATCATCTGGTAAGAAGAAGTCAAGTTTCAACTTCAAGCCTAAAATGGTACAAACGATTTAAAAACTATGCAAGACAGCATCATTTGAAGATCACAGAGGAAGCAGCTTCTTGGTAATGAGGTTGTAGCAGTTTTTCCCAGTGAAATACAGAAAACAATTGACAAAAGGAGCTAACAAATTTTCATAAATACTAATTTTCTTGATAAAATTTGGCACTTTAAAAGGATAAGAAAAAAATATCGGAGGCATTAAATATCCAAAGATAAGCTGGCATACCTTTTAAGTGAGAGTTTAAAGTAATGTTTAAAAACAAACAATTCAACAAACAAAAACCTTATGTATTTGTATAACTCTGAATACCCCAAGGAAATGTTGAAGAGTAAATTGCCTATTCTATGGTTCTCAAATCATAAAACTTTGGCTGACAAAGGAGGCATTCAATCATTATTCAAGGAGTCATAATTTCTGACAGTTCATTTCTTAAGGGTGTGAATTCTTAGAAGAACATAGAGAATTGGGGTTGAGACTTGAGTTAATTTTTATTTAATAAAATAGTTGATGAAGAGGTTGTTGAGTAAGCGCTGCTGTGAAGAAAGAGAATTTGGATGATAAGCTAAGAAAATGCTTTTTTTTTTTCCATCTCAGAAGGATATCTGAACTATTTTTCCATTGCTAATTCATTTCACCAGTGGTGACATCATCCCTCTGCAAAGGTGACTGTGTACTCACTGAACCTTCTGTGATACTCTCTGATGTTTAAAGACACTTTCTGTTTAGCTCCAAAAGATGGAATTTCCTCAGTTTAAGGAGGTCGATCTCTGCAAAATGAAAGTCAAAGGCTATTAGAGAAAAGTCAGTTCTTCTCCAGGCTTATCGAAAGGACTTGTTTAAAGAAATGAATTGATTTGTGATGATGTTGGGTATTTTCAAATAATGTCCAAAAGAAGAAAACATTTGCCTTAGCGAAGAATGACATGCAAATATTTTTCTTGTAATCCGTATCTGAGAAAAATGCCTCACTCTAAGATGTTATATTCCTTAAGAAATAGGTATTGCCTACATGTAGGGGCTGACTAGTGGTTATCAACAGAGAAGGTCTTAACATTTAAGATTTCTTCTCTTGGAAGTAGGCTGTTTTTCCTTATATCTATTATTTGAATCTCTGATATGCAGATGACTTCACTGTCAAACAAAAGGAAAAACAAAAGAAAAATCAGAAAGAAAAGTCAATAATTTGCATGACCATAATAATAAAGCAACTCAACTAAGATCAATTTAACAGATACTTATTGATTGTTCCTTCTAGATAATAAACCAGGCTAAGTAGTACAAGAATGAAGAAAAAAAAAAGTAAGATATAATTATTTCTCTTAAGGAAATAGTATGACTCAGATAGGTGAATAACTACTGGATTTCTTTGGCTTTGGTAGTTTTTCTAAAATACCTACAAATATATTTTAAATAAATATTACTATATCTCCTCTCTGGTTGTCTGTCCATTTGTTGTAACACAGGGTGCTCCCCATACGCATGGCTAGAAACTTCAAAGTCCATGTTTCTTAGCTATTTCTTAGGTAGTTAAATATCATATTATTAACATGCACTGCTCACCTTTAACAGACAGGTAAACCATAACACTAGTGAAATGTGATAAATATTGCAGTAGAAATATGTATATCATGAGAAGGGTACAAATATGAAGGGGTCATCATTCTACTAAGTTTTAAATAACAGGGCTATATCAATATTTGAGCTGTACTTTGCAGGCAAAATAGATCTTCAGGACCAGGAGGAGAGACATTCCCAGAAGTGGGAACATAATGACCAGTCTGTTAGTTCTGAAACGTACAGGCATGAAAGTGTTCAGTTTACTCAGGAAAGAACGAAGCACGGTGTTGCCAGGCCTTAGGGGGTGGGCAGGGTTGGGGGAGCTTGAGATGAGGATCAACAAGGTGACCTGAGCTGAACCATAAAGAGCCTTGAAGCCATGCCTGGCAAGTCTTCAGGGGAAAATCAACAACTATATATTACATTCCTAGACTGCATTGTGTTCACGGGCTGGTTTTCCCCAATTCTCCTAAGTTAATTCTGAATACTAAAATGCTTATTTTCTGAGACTACAGGAAGATTTGTTAAGTGTGCCTAGGATATTTTTTCACTTGAAAGATTTATTTAGAAAAAACTTCTGCTGCTTTGTTTCTTTCTGTTTTTAATTAAACTGAGTTTTGGCAGTCCTTTCTACTAGGCAATCCACATTAGATTGAACCTTTAGTGACTCATCAAAATGTATTGTAAATTCTAAAAACCTTAGGCAGTTTCGATGTATCATACTTTTTTAAAGGCTTATTTATTTAGTGCTACCCTTGAGTACAATAATGTACACCTGAAAATTTTGAGTTTTGAACTGAGAATTCAATTTAGTATTTTTGACTAGTTCCAATGTGTACAGAGTGCTCTGATAGGCCTACAGCAGAGGGTGAAAACAAATTCACTGAACAATGGTAATCCAACATGAGTGAAGACAAGCCAGAAAATAGAGGATAGACAATATGGGAGAAGATCTCAAGGGTAGTATTCAGGTGGTAGGGAATCATTCGAGGTTTCCTAAACAAGGAATTTGTGTACATAAGTGCTTTGCCTTAATAAAGTTAATTTCTAATATGGATTGAGGGTGAGAGACAAGTTCACAGCCAATGCAACCATTTCCAACCAGTGATTTGAAAACTATGTACCAGAGAAGACTAGCACTCAGGGGAGAGTCTTCAAGTGTTTTCCAGAAAATGACATGTTCCTCATCAAACACTAAACTGTCCAAAGAACTTTTTTTTTTTACTCTATTTTTCAATTAGAATACTGGTGCATCTTAAGATTTTAAATATGCTTTATTATTTATTTGCTGATATGTTTTTAGATGCTTTAAAATATCTGAAAAAAAAAAGATGGTTAAGACAAAAGATAAGAGCTTGAACTTGGGTGGTGGTAGGAGGAATAAAAAGTAGACAATGACTTGATATTATTAAGTAGTAAAACAACAATAATGACAACAACAACACAAGATCTGGCAACTGTTTAGTAAATACGAAAAAATGATTCTGGAAGTCAAAAAAAAATCAGATCCATAGGTAGAACTTTGTGAATTATCTACTGGGAAAGTCACATTGGACAAAACTCTGAAGAATTTTGACATAAAAGGAAATGGAGGAATCATGATAGATTAGTGGAGAACAGAAAGGCTTAGGAGAGCCTGGATGTTTCCGCATCCTGGAAGTCAAAGAAGGAGAGTTCAGGACAAGTTAACAGTGAGAGTGGCACCTGACAGAAGGCTATTGGAGTTAAATATTGGCTAGTTGACTGGTGATGAGAATATTGGAGTAGAAACCAGGAAGCAAAAGAGGGTGATGAAAAAGAGAAGACAGTGAATGTAGGTAATATTTTGTGGAGTTTGTCAGTAAAAAGAAGTAAGAAAAAGGAATAGTTTGAACTCACAACAAGGAAAGAGTTAAAGAATCAGGGACACAGAGTAGAACCAGGAAGAGATGGAGTTGGAAGACGCAGGCAACAGAGAAGCTTATGACTACATAATGATTCGAGAAAAGATGAGATCAAAGCGTGAAAGCACAGGTGGAAAAGCCATCCTTATAGTTTGTATAAGAGTAAAATGAATTTTCCTCAGAAAATTCTAACAATGTCTGGTACGGTCATTTATTCTGAAGAAAATAATCTCAAACAGTTTTAAAGGGATCTTTGTTTCGTGTGTTAATTTATTTAAAAATTACTCTAAGACACATAACCCTTTATTTCTCTGCCTATGATAAGTGCTTCCTATAATTTGAACATAGGGGATATTTTGGAAGTGGGTACTTATGATAATCATAAATATAGCCAAGTCTCTCTGATAAATGCTTTTAGACCAATTACTGACATGCTCAGTTGAATACTAATACCTCCCATGAAATGGCTTTAATACAAGTAAAATGACAGCTGCACTGCAGCAAAAGGACACATAAAGCTTTGCATTAGCTTGTCTCCAAGGTTACCATCCGTGCTAATCTGAAGTTTCAATGTGTGGGATTTCTCAACCCTCTGCAAAGACTGTATTTTTGGGCTAGGTATCAGTCGGGTATAAAAACAACTTGGAAGGTAATTGTGCTCTTTGGTCTATAGCCATGCTGACCTGAATCATGCTGACCTGTTCTAGAGAGACACACCTGTCTCCTGTTAGAAATTTTGTGTGATGATTGCAAAAATAGCTAGAATATCAGGATTGTTTGATTCCATTTTGCATGTCTAAACAGAAAGATCTTAGTTTGCTACTAAACCATGGTCTGGATAAAATCGAGGAGCAAAATAGATTTGAAAAACAGAATGACTTCCACTCAAAGTTTCCATAATTAATATATCATGAATAACATACAAGTTTCAAAGAAATATAAAAAATCAGTTTAAAAAATAATAACATTTGACAAGTCTGGAACCTATAAATATGACCAAAATTAAAGAAATAATATTTTTATAGTTTAAAAGGAAAAGAGAAACTGCTTTTAGTTCAGCATTCTGTAGAATTTTACATTTCTTTATTTCAGACATTTATTCTTTTTTTTTTTAACAGATATTTATTACATATCTTCTCTGTCTCAGGCACTGTGATAGACCTTGAGTTTACTAGGTTATGCAAGGAATTTACAATCTAGAAGGAAATATAGACCAGCATCAAGGAATTAAAGCACTGTTTCTAAAAGTTATTATGGATTAAGAACAAGGTATTATGAGGGAACACAGAAGGCTACACCTAATGAGGATTAGGAAAGTTTGGAAGAAACACCATCTATGATATCAGATCACTTTGAAGTCTTGCTAACAATATCAAGGAATTGGGGCTTTACTATGAGGGCAAAGTAGAGCAGTTAAAGAGTACTGAGACAGACATCTATTATGATCAATGTCTCCTTCTCTTTCTTCTTCTTCTTCCTCATCATTATCATCATCATTACCATTATCATTTTTTCACCTCTTACTATGTGCCAGACAATATTAAGTCCTTTTATGTATTATTATTTTAATTCTCACCATAATCTTATGAGAAAAAGACTATTAACGCTCCTATTTTAAAAATAAAGAAAACCAAGAGAATGTACTTAATTTTCCTGAGATCATAAGTTACAAGGAGCATAGATGGAAATCATACCCAGATTTGTCTGGCATCGTCTCTGCTTCTGTATTCTCTACTGCTCTTAAGTAGAAAATGAGTGCATTCCATGAAGACCACTCAGCCCATAGTGTGCTGCGGGAGAATGTTTTGTATGAAGGCTAAACTAGAAAGGGGACCTAGTTATGAAGTCATTGTTATTATTCAGGCATCAGAAGACAGTGGACAGAGGTGGTATGAATGGAGAAGAGTGGACATGTTCCAAAGATATTTCAAAAGTAGAATCAACCAGGCTTAGGGATTAATTGGTTGTGTGGAACAGTATTTCTGTTGAACAATGAATACACTTCAAGAAGTGTATTTGTAAAATCTACCAGGTTTATTTGTACTCTAAGGAGCAGTAATATCAGAAAGATTAAACTTATACACTGCCTGTAGGAGTGCAAATTGGTACAACTTCTCTGAAAGGCAATTTACCTGTATCTTTCAGAAGTAAAAATATGTGTAGATTTGACCCAGAAACCTTACTTCCAGGTATTTATCCACAAACATGTATCTGCGTTGTAATATAGATAGCTGGATAGATAGATTGATTGATAGATATAGATATAGATATACACTGCAGCATTGTTTGTAATTGCAGAATATCAGATGCAAACTGAATCTCCTTCAGTATGAGACAGGCTAATAAATTAGAGTAAATCCATTCAATGAAATGCTTTATAATCCTTAAAGGCAATGAGGCATCTCTATATGTGAATTGATAAGGAAATATTGTATATAGACATATAATTATGTACATATGTGAAAAAGCAAGGTACAGGAAAAAAGTGTGTATGTAGGCTACCTATAGTAGATAGGTAGAGAGAAAGAGAGAGTTTGATATAGATAGAAATCCATAGGATATCTCTTTAAGGATAAAGATTAACTTATATTCTCCTGAAGCCCTGGAGGTCCTGAAATTGGTAATACAAATAAGAGAATAAAATAAGAAAAAAAGTTAATGTTCGAACTGTTATTTTTCAGTCATTCAAATCATATTGCTGCTAAGGCATTGAATTTTGTCCACTAGTTTATTAACACCTGGAGAATACTTGATACTTTTAGACATAAAAGGCAATTCCTGACCTTTGCAAAATTATGGTTTGTTTAAGCAAGTAAAAATAACATATACATGAAAAGTTATGTATACATTTTAATGCTCAATATATTTTAATTGCTAAACTGGATGTAGGTTAGTTCAGAAAGAGGGGAAGAGGGGAGATCAGAGATACCTGAAACTATGAGACAAGAATTCACAGGATATGTGGGCTTTGTATTGATCCTTGAAGAATTTGGATACATGCAGTTAGAGGGGAAAGAAAATATCAGGCCACGGAGAAGAATCGGAACTTTGTAGTACAGTCAGGGCTTAGGAATGGACACTGTAAGCAAACAAGCTCAACCAGAGGTAGGGAATCTGGGTTTGGAAATATCAATGTTAGTTTATAGGGGGACCGGAAAGCAAGGAAAAGGCCTTTGATTCGATGTGATAATAAAGAGGAAGCCACTCTGTAAAACTCAAAATATTCTAATATCTTCTTGATAATTCTCTTTGCTAACATTTATTTTGAATCTTTGGCATAAAAATGTTCTTTCTATCCTTAATGCATTTTATTCTTCACTTTATGCCTATTATTTCTTATAATGCCTTTAGTGGAATTAGAGTACATAATGTGTACCTCATTACCTGCACAATACATCATTTAAACAAAATCCAATGGTCTCACCCAGTTTGAAATTATCCTATAATGTTTAGTATCACCTTTGAGCTCCAAGCTCTCTTTTCTCTAGGCAAAGCAATGTGATTCACTTATGTACATGCAATGGTGTTTATGGTCAAAAACGCTTAATCATTTTCCTTTCCTATTCCAAGTATTTTTTATAGGTTTACTGTCTTAAGTATGGGATATATAAAAACATACTTTTATTGTATGGTAGATTGCTTAAACTGATATTCATGGAATTTTAACATCTTAAAGATACAAAAGTATCTGTATTTATAGACTAGGTTATGAAAACACTTCTTTTGCTTAAGTCAAATCACTTTACAAAAATTCTTTAATGCTATATAACTAAATGGCAAAGTAATTTCAACTAAATGAACATATGAGAATATAGTATTCCTTTCAGCTGGATTTGAAGCCTAGAATCTTATTCGTGAATAAAATGAATAAAAAACCAATAAAAGAATTATTTTGATAAAGTATAATCCCAATAATCCACTGTTTTGTTCAAGTATTATTCACATTTTTAATGAATCTGCCAAGTGAAGGGTCTTGTATTAAATTCACATACCATTTTCCTTAACATTGTGCTAAAAGAGTAACCTAAAGAGTACAGTTGTGCATTTGCTTATAACTTACAATCCTGGCTGGGCATTCAGGGAAAGTCAAATCATTCCATATATTTTGAAACATTTCTATAGCCATAAAGACATACTCTTTTTCCCTTTTGACAAAGGGGCAGAATGTGGCTCTTAGTAATGCTAGAATTTTGGCTGAAAGCTAGAAATTCATACTTCAGTGTGGAGACTGATATTGGGATTAGTATAAAGATTGTGAATCATCACAATAAACAGAAAATTTAAACTTGCCTGAAGATCATAAAGATATTTCCTCTGGAACGTTTGCACTGATAAGCAATGAATCGTTTAAATGTCACTTAAGAGAATAACAAGCCCACTAACAAGGCCTTTGAAAAACTCTGCATCATAAAAATGCAAACAGAGACGTCCCTGTGGCGCAGTGGTTAAGAATCTGCCGGCCAGTGCAGGGGACACGGGTTTGATCCCTGGTCTGGGAGGATCCCACATGCCACGGGGCAACTAAGCCCATGCGCCACAACTACTGAGCCTGCGCTCTAGAGCCCATGCCGCAACTACTGAAGCCTGAGCACCTAGAGCCTGTGCTCCGCAAGAAGAGAAGCCACCACAATGAGAAGCCTGCACACTGCAAAGAAGAGTAGCCCCAGCTCGCTGCAACTAGAGAAAGCCTGCGCACAGCAACGAAGACCCAATGCAGCCATAAATAAATAAATAGATAGATAGATAAAACAACAACAACAACAACAAAAACTCTCTCAAAGAAAAGTGAACCAGACAGAGTTAATTCAAGACTATTGCAATAGGGAAGAGAGACTGAACTCAACTCTGCTGAAACAAAAGGCAGGAAGGTTTTTAAGTGCTGGGATGAGCTAGTAGAAAAGTACTGGAGGATATTAGGGGGAGGTTGGTCGATGTGATTAGGCATCTGTCTTTGCTGATTGGTACTTATAGAAGTTAGGCTCCTGTCCTCCCACAGAGAGTGGGCAATAGAGTGCTATCTCCCTTTACATTTACATTTCAAAGGGATGGCTCTCAGGTCCTGGAGAAGAACATTCCTGGGTTGTAAAACTGGTCTGGGAGGCTGGAAGAAGGGCAGAGAATGAATTTACGATGGCAGTTTTTCTAAGGTGAATGCTCTAAGAAAGCGGATGTCAGTGGCCCACAGTCAAGAAAAAGCCTGTCTAAAGTTTAGTCAGGCTGAAGGGAATGATAAGAGGCTGTCTTGGTCGACTCTTCACTTATATTAAGTAGTACCATGTACACCAACAATATTTGACCATTTTTGACGTACAAAAACAACAGTTTCATATGGCTTGATCAAAGATCCTGGATCAAATTTCTTTGCATGTTATTTCTTAATTTTGCAGAAGCAAACATATCTGGAACTGTGGTCTTTGTTATGCCCTTTCTCACTCTAAAATAGAGTTGGGGATGGTTTTATATGTATTTACATAAATATAGTGTGTATACATGTGTGTGTTTATCAAAAAGAGGTTAAAAATTAAAGTTGGCAAAATGCAAAAATGGATTAGCACTAAAAAAGCAGACCTCAAGGCCTTATATAGTTCTTAAAGAAATATCATAAATTTGTTTCAAAGCTTCCCATAAGTTAAAGCAAGGAAATAAGCATAAGTTGCAATAATGCGCCCCTGTTGTTGAATAGGGTTCAAGCAAACCAGATTGAAGCAAACCAGACGTTTAGGACAATGGTTTTCCCGGTGTTGAGATCTGACACATT
The DNA here is from genome assembly GCF_009873245.2 of Balaenoptera musculus. Classification (NCBI taxonomy): domain Eukaryota; kingdom Metazoa; phylum Chordata; class Mammalia; order Artiodactyla; family Balaenopteridae; genus Balaenoptera; species Balaenoptera musculus. The sequence continues at coordinate 31,238,298 of NC_045801.1, read as the reverse complement.
TTTCCATTGAGTACTTGTGAGGGCAATATTTTTGTGTTGGCTAATGTTTCACCTAATAGCTGATAGCTATTAGCTGATAGCTAATAGCTGATATCACAGGCCTGGTTTTTGCTTGTTTACTTATTATTTTCTTCAGTGATGTCCCTCAGTGCAAACTCTTGGCCAAACACCAAAGTATAATTCAGTAAAAGTAATTTAGTTAGGTATTAAAATAATAACATCCAGACATACGTTTCTCTAAAGATAGAATTAAGAATATCTAGAAGGATGAATTGTGTTAGACAGTATTACATACTTTTTGGGGGGGAGGGGAGGGGTGGTAACCAAACCCTTGATAAGAATCAGGTAATACAGATTGTGAGAGTTTGCAGTTACCAGTTTGGGGAGCAGAATTTGGGGTTCCCATATCCTTAATAGATGTAAGCCCATATGTGTTAACAATTACCCAACGGCAGGATGGACTTGAAAGCTTCTTGGACTGTAAAATGCTTTAAGATACGGACTTTCTAGCTGCTTACACCACAAGCAGGCAGGGTCTATTAATATTAGAATCCGTTAGAATTATGGTACTTTCTCTGTTCCGCTATAGCTTCTTGTATGCCTTTGAACGTACACAACGATTTTCAGCATGCATTTTATTTTGTTTTATTTTTTACGTGATGGCATCTGTGTTAGACAGTGAATTCTTTGTGAGCAAAGACTATATTTTATTCATCTTTGTGTCCTTAGTACTTAGTTAGGGCCTTGTAAATAGTAGGGCACAAAGAACATTTTGTTGATTCTAGGAATGACTTAAGAAAACCGAAGAAGTTTGATATTTAAAATTACATATCAAATATGTAAAATTACCAGTGAACAATGGATCAATTCCACTTCCCCTCTGTCCCATGTTTGTCACTTTGCAGTAGGTGCAGCATCATAAAATATTGGGGGTAAAGGTCACAGAGTCTCAAACATGATGGCAGACAGTGCTAGTTTTCTCACAAGACCCACTTCCCCCCTCTTCCTTTCTAATAGGCACCTTGGTTTGTGGTTGGACAGATGGCTGCCTAGGATAGTGGCTGCATTTTCCAGTCTCCCTTAGAATAGGAGTGGTCATGTGGCTACACTCCAGTGAATGAAATGAAAGTAGAAATTTCATGCGTAAATTTTAGGGTGCATCCTTCTTTCCCTCTTCCTATTTTCTGCTGGCCGGATGCAGACACACTCCCTGGACTCAGCAGCCACTTGGAGCATGATGGGGAACCACGTGTTGAGACTGAAGAAACAACAAAAAAGGAGCCTACCTCTCTGGTGTCCACGGAGTTGCTATATGCACCTTGGACTTGTTAAGACTCAAGATTTGTTTTTGAAACTTGCAGCCAAACCTAGTGGTAGTAGTGTGGGGCATGTTTTCTTTAGAAATCCTTCCCAAATCTCTTGAATGGGTTGGAAGCCCCTCTTCTGTGCTCCCATGTACTCTGTGTAAACCTTTCTTATCCTATTTTATTACAAGTATCTTTTTTACATAAAACTTTTTTTGAGGGCAGGAACAATGTCTTATTCATGTGCCATTTATCTTTATCCCTGAGCTGTACCTAGGATAGACTAAATGCACATAGTATATGTTCAATGAATGTTTGTTAACACTACTGGATTAATGACCTAAACTAATGAAAGTGCCTAAAATAGTATCATGGAATTAATTGCACCCTCAGAAAATTTTTGGTTCAAGATCATAGAACACTGTACACAGTATATGTTGCAAAAAAGTGTGTGGAACTGTTTGTTATGTAAAAACACACTGCTTACCTCCCATGTGTTGCTCATTATAAATTCTCATTTGCTCAGATGTAGTAATGAATGATTTTTTTATTAAAGCTTTGGATATGACAACAATTTGTGCCAAGGAACTTTTTTTTTCAGTATCTGCTACTGACTAATCAAGATCTTGATCTGATCTTTTTATCACAAGTATATAAAACTGATCTAGAAAGCATAATTGATTGACCCTATGGGGAAAAAATTCAGTGCCTCTAAAAAATATATTCTCTTCCCTCCTTGTATTCTCTACTTCAGGGAATTAACATTTTATTAACCTTTCAATTTATTTTCAAGAAAAAGCATTCAGCTCATCACAAACTCGATTTAATTTTCTTTGGTTTATGACATGTCTTATATTTTAAGAAAAAATTCATATTTTCTTTTGTGTGACTTATACCATGACAAAACTATTGACCTGGATGAAGTAAATCTGTGAAAAGTTATATAGATCAGGTACTAAAGATATCATTTTCTTCCTTTTCTTTCCAGGTCTTCTCAAACTGTGAGTAACTAAGTGGTTTGTGCATCATTGCGGTAGCCAAGCTAAAGTTCCCGGCGGCCTTGTCTGCTTGATCTACTCATTCCCTACTCTGAAACCAAGAGAAGACTGTGCCACAAGACTCCTCCAGAAATCGCTACAATGTCTGTATCTAATTTATCATGGTAAGTGAATGACTTCCTAACTTTAAAGGCAAATACACGTATATCATGAAGCAATATTTTATAAGTTGTATGGTCAGAACTAAAACAGGGAGGGAACTTAAAAATCTGTTTTCAAGAAATTGTCCTGTGTTAGGGTGAGGAAGGCAACCTAGAATTAAAAGTTTGACACTTTCAGAATCATGGTGTCTGGGGACTCTGGAAAGGGTTCAAGCCTCCCACTGAATCTGCGTGATATCCACTGCCTTTCTTTTCAGCACACCCTGGGGGAGAGAGGGATAGGAATATAATATCCTTTCAACATTCATATCCTCTGTGATATGCCCAGATTCAGGACTAACAAGTTGTAAGCGTGGCTCTAAGGGTAGGATAGACATTTTCTCATCAATACTTTTCTTCAGACTTCCTATTTCAACAGACCTACCCAAATTAAACTGAGTAGAACTCAAATATGGAAGAGAAATTTCCTTTATAGATTCATACCTCTAAACAGCTGGCATTCTGAATAATCTTTGACTTACACTTCATGTTTAAAATCTGTTCGTGGTTTTAAAAAAGCATGAAGATATTTTTCTGGCAAATAATCAACAACTTTTCCTTGGCAATGAAGAGCAGTACTAGCAGGGATGAATTTTAAGCCATTTTATTGAACCTTGGATTTTTTCTGTATATAAAGAGCTGAACAGGTGATATTATACAAATTCACGGTATTCAATATGTGAATGTCAGAAAAACCTGGTAATCTTTTCTGTTTCCTTAAGAACCCATCTCATCCTTGTCTTCAGTTTGTGCTGGAACCATAGATAGCATCAGATTAAAGACTAGTTTCTGCAGTGTAATTCCATACATTTAGTTTTAGTTAAGTAAGCAACTTCTTTAGGGCAGAGGATGGAATCATTTGTTTAGATTTAGAGTAGTATTTCTGAGGGACCCATTTTTATGGATGCCTTAGACTATGTCCTTGGGTCCCTACTGGGTGCTAAGGATCTCAGTTTGAAAAAAAATAATTGAAGAAGCTGAAATATATTCTGTAAAACTAAATGAAAAAAACATTTAAGTTATGAATTATTACTGCAAAATGTTTCCTTTTATATTATTATGAAAATAAAATTATCATTAAAATTTAAAAACTAAACTATTTCTGTAAAACTTGTGAACCCATTCAAACCCCTGGGAGATATTAAGGACACACGTATTTAAAAGAATTATACGCCTGGCAGACGTGTGTGGTGGAGGTGAATCCTCAAAAAGAAGACTGCGTACCAAAGAGGAAAAAGAAAGAGAAGGAGGAAGGGGAGGGGACAGAAGAGGAGAAGAAAGAGGAGGGGGAGGGGGAAAGGAAGAGGAGGGGGAGGGGGAGGGAGAGGGTTGGGGGAAGAGAAGATGAGTAAGAAGCGGGAGAGGGGGAGGGAGATTAAAACACACATGTGATTGTCATAGCTTAAGGTAAGCTGTGGCGTGGCCTGGTTCACAGAGTCAGGACAAGGCTGACACAGGAGCCTGTCCTTGGTTTGTACCTCAGTGAACAGATACCTTGATGTAAGTGAACTCCACACAAAGAGAGAGATTGTATCCTGTGGTTCCAGTCCAATTGTCCAGCCTGGCTCTTAGAATTTAGTGGATGTTCTATAAATTTGTGCTGTGTGAATGAGTGAAAAAAAAAATGCAAAGCAGGTCATTCAATGGGAAATTAATGTTTTTATTCGAGAAGAGAATTTAAAATTTAAAATTTAAATGAGAGTATCTTATAGATTTCATATATCTGAAATTTGTTAGAATTCTTTCCATGTTAAAGGTTCAAATTTTACAGAGATAATTCTTGGATATTTTCATTCGATGGTATCCTTAATTCTGGCCACAACTGATGTTCCACGTTAGATTTCCATATAGGGAGCTCTTAGTTTGTTTTACCAGTGTCACCCCTTCATACAACTGTGTGCCATTTGGCACTTCCATTCTCCCTCTTAGAATTTGGGCTCCCCACGTACTGGCAAGAAAGGAGTATGGAAAGGAAATCTAAGATATGCAAAACAAATCATTGATTTATTTCACTCACACCCAGTTTAGAAATCATTAATCTTCTTTTTTCACATTAACCTTTGTAATTCTTCTATATTTCATAACATTTCTCATCTACAATTTGGGAAACATTATCTTATAAATATTTGAATACAGATGCGTGGTAACTCATCAATTCTCTATGAGAATTTCTCACAGATCTACATTAATTTAGTGAAATTATTATAGTCTAGGGTCTGGCTCTCTGTTTTGAAATCCAGAAACTAAGATGTGAAAATACTGACATTGGAAAATAAACTGGGTTGCCAGACTACTAATTTAAATAAAATATGTAGGTAATTTTTAAGTTTGCGGGATGCTTGCTTTGGCCTGACCAGTGCATCCTCTAACTGTTACAGAAAACTATCTGAGAATCTAAATCAGAAGTTTGGCTGATGTCACATTGTCATGGCAAGGAGAGTTATATGCTTCCAGAGTTCGAAGGAAACAGGATAGGCTGTGCCTGGCAGGATTACCTGTCAATAAGGGATGTATCTGCCACATCCCACCATCTGTTTCTCAGGGCAGCTTCTTCATGGCTAGGAGTTAGAGGAACACTGTCAGTGTTTGTCACTCTGATTCGTCTGTTCCATGTCTGCCAGACTCTCCTCAGCTTGGCTTTCTCATTAATGTTAGCACTGCGTTTATCGTCAAAACTTACTTCAATCTGTGAACAGTTTGCTCTGCCTACCATGATTTTGTACATACCTGACCATAACCATGTGTTGATCTTAAAATTTAACTCTGAGGCCTAATGGGAGAAGGGATGCCTAATTGTGATCCCTGCACGTAACCTAGGAATTTAGAAAATATAGGTTAAGATACTTACATTCATATTTACAACTATCCAAGCAATACTCCCAGCTTTGAAATACCAGTATAAGAAAATTGTCTTTTTACATATTAAAAACAAAAAAATTTCTTGCTCTAGAAGTTATGTGTATGACCCCTAAAAAATACAAAATAACTTGGCCCTTTCATGCAGAATCTCAAAAAGAAATACAATCTAGGAAAGTTCCAAATTTCTGGGAAATTATGCAGTGTCAATCAGGTAAGGAGGTTGGTGGGAATTGGTTACGAGTCACAGAGGGACACAAAACGGGTGTTTCGTGAATCTTCATCTTTAGTAAATAATTACCAGAGGGAGACAATGATTGAGTTGACGTTGGTTAAGATAGAGACAGAGGGATGTACAGAATCCATTGCAGATGTCCACAGACAGGTGAGAGGTTCCAGGCTATGATCTGAGGGAAAGAATGGTTGCTGGTAGCAGAGATAATTAGCAGGGGACACGAGGAGGTACAAAGAGTTGAGAAAGGATCCTATGTCTTTAGCACAAAGAGGGAAAAGCGATGATGCCGAGAAGTGCTTGGAAGAACTTTCAGTGCTTCCTTTCCTGATAATCATCCTCGATCCCTCCGTTTAAAAATGTTTTTATAAGATATATATATGTACATATATAATGTATATAAACATTATATATGTACATGTATGTAATGTTTTAAAACATACACTTTTTACAACATGCAATCTAAATAAATATTATCAAGAGTGAACATTTACATGGCATTTACCATGTACTAGGCACTTTTTTAAAGATACTTTGTCCATATACTCCTCACAACAACCTTCTTAGGAATGTAATATTGTTATTTGCATTTCCACAAATGGAAAAGTTAGGCACAGAAAGTTAAGTAATTTGCCCAATATGATACAGCCACTAAGTAGCAGAGTTAGGAAATGAAGGCGGGCAGCCATTTAGTGCTCCTAACCACTAAACTACCCGTCCAAAAACTCTCGGTGTGAAAACAATATCCCTGCTCTGCACGTGTGGCTTCAAAGCAAGCGCCCTAGTTCCCATTTCCAACCAGAATGCTTCCCTTAATATCCTCCAATAGGGATATCCTGGAATCTCTCCTGGAAGGAAGGGAGTGTGCGGACCGGGAACCCTAGCAGGCATTAGCAAGGCAGGATGTGGAATGAGCCCCCTGATTTCTGAGGGGCGGTAAGGAGGTTGTTGCTAGCAGAAACTTAGTTGAACTTCCAAAATTCCATAAAGTGAGCTAACTACTAAATATAAATATAAACTACTAAATATAAATCTTAGTTCCACTTGTTATGTTACAGGCTAGAAATTGTCAGGTTTTCAGCGTAATACCAAAGAAGCACAACAAGGAGATGCCAGCTCTTTGCTGTAGTTCAGCTGAAATGGCTCTTCAAGTGCTCATCTCATAGAGACCCTCCACTACTAAATCCAGTACTTTCTATCTCCCCAGACCATCTTGCACCCTCAGCTTGCATTATTTTAGTGTTACTGTACATATGTAGGTCAGTATTTAGAGAGAGATTCTAGTAGTGGCTCAGCTTACTTTGCCAAATGACATCTCTTTGACCCCAAATTATTTTTCATTGTGATGTCTGCACACACTTCAGCTTTTGCCGCATGGTATCTTAAAGACATTATGGCATCTGACAGAGGTGAAGGTAATTCAACTAGAGCCAGGTAGGGGAGGAAGAGGACAGTGGATGAAAGTAAGAAGCCAAATAGGCAGTCAAAATCAGCTGAGCATCTGTAATGTGCCATGTGCTGAACACAGAGCAGTGTTGGTGGAAAGTAATAACTGCTCTTATAGGAGCTTATAGTTTGGCCAGGAAGACTAAGTGAGGTTGACCCTTGAACAACGTGGGTTTTAACTGCACAGGTTTGCTTATATGGGAATTTTTTTCAATAAATACAGTTGGCCTTCGGTATCTGCATATGTGGAAACTGCGGATGTGAGGGCCCACTACTGGACTTGAGCTTGGTGGGTTTTGATATCCTTGGCAGGTCCTGGAATCAATCCCCTGCAGGTAGCGAGGGAGATGACTATAATCAAATAACTGATTTAATGTGATAAGCGCTCTAAGAGGATGTCCAGGGTGTTTTGAAAATCAAAATGGATATTTGTTTTTTCTGCTTGGGAAGAAATGCCTTGTTTTTCAGAAATACAAATGCACCTCTTGCATTTGTTCCTAAAAATAAAGAAATATGCTAATTACAAAGAGTTAAACGCTATACAATTATAAAGCAGAAATAAAAAATGAACTAAATCCTGTCATTCATAGAAAGCCACTGTTATAAATGTGAGATATATTCTTTTCTACATATACTCACATCTTTTTGCAAAAATGGACCCAAACCATGCATGATATTTTGCCATCTTCTGCTTTCACTGAACAGTTTCTACAGCCATCTCTCTATTTGAAGGGTATAAAGTGACATCATCACGTGTAAAGTCTGGTGACATTGTATGGCAGTACTGTTATTTATTTCAGCCATCCAGATTGGACCTTCGTATGTTTTCTAATTTTTGTTTTTACTATTGTAAATATTGATACTTCTCGTGAGATGAAAATTATTCAAACATTGCTGGGTCACAAGGTACTGTGCCATTCAGAGTACCTGGCGAGGCCCTATCCTGTTGCAGCTCCTGGAATTGCAGACATCAAGGCTATGGAGAAAATACGGGATTTCTGAGAAAGTGTCTTGTCAACTCATTTCCTTATTTATTTTAGAAAAGGACCCATCATGTACGCTAACCCTGTCACCAGATGTTTAACCTCATAAACATTGAAAATGTGCTGGTAATTGTCAAATATTTTCTTATATTTGACTAATATAATTTTATCAAAAGTCAACAAAATATTCTATCACACATGCCCATAGGTTGGAAATATAACAAAAGTCTGAATTCTGTAAGTTATTGATATATTGACTAAATTTAGAAGCAGTGAATGGTTTTTATTGAATATGCCTGTAGTATAAAATGCTATTATGAATGTGGGGAAGTTCAGTAATGCTCTAATAGGAGATTAAAACTAATTTGAATTATCTTCTTTATCCAGATATAGTGTGTTAGAATCCTAGAATTGAGAAAGATGCAAAATTTGGTTTGTCAGATTATTCACATTATTTATAATATTTTTATCTAAGTTCTTCTTTAATGAATAAATGAAGAAATGTATCATTCCATATCATTCTTTGGCACCTGAATTTAGGAGAAAAAAATATTCTGGAGAGATGGAGCAACCTATTTATTCTAAAGAAGGGGGAGAAGGGGAAGAATCAGGATCTTTCCTCAAATTGGGAGATTGGGATTGACACATATATACTATTGGTACTATGTGTAAAATAGACAACTGCTGGGAACATACTGTATAGCACAGGGAACTCTACTTAATGCACTGTAGTGTCCTAAATGGAGGGGATATATATATATATGTATGGCTGATTCATTTTGCTGGGCAGTGGAAGCTAACACAACATTATAAAGCAACTATACTCCAATAAAAATTAATTAAAAAAAGAAATAAATATTTAAAAAATTGCCTTAGCTACTCTTTTGCAAACTACTTGTCCTATTTACACTGTTAAATAGTAGGCTCTCAGGGACAGGATCTGCAGTGGCAGAGGAAATAGAGATTTGAATTGTCTCTATTTTTGGAGGGATTAGAACTCACAGGGGGGAAAAATGTGGTTAAGTAGAGATTGCAAGGGAAGTTTTGACCCTGAGTTTTACAGTAAAGGTTAAAAGTCAATTGTCAACAGCCTACTATTGGAGAAGAGGGAAAAAATAAAAAGGTTACACATAAATATAAAGCTAATACTTTGAACTGAAAAAAAGACGAGAGCTTCTGAGTGATAGGACAGGCTTAGCCGGTTAGATACTGTGAGTATTTCTCAGTGTGGTAAGTGAATGTTGAATGAATGACTAGTATATTAAGGTACTGGGAAGAGAGAGTATATGTATAAATATATACATTCTTTTTCATATTCTTTTCCATTGTGCTTTATCACAGGATATTGAATACAGTTCCCTGTGCTATACAGTAGGACTTTGTTATTTATCCATTCTGTATATAATGGTTTGCATCTGCTCATCCCAAACTCCCAGCCCTTCCTTTCTCCACCCCCGACCCCCGGCAACCACAAATCTGTTCTCTATGTCTGTGAGTCTGTTTCTGTTTCATAGATAAGTTCATTTGTGTCATGTTTTAGATTCCATGTATAAGTGATATCATATGGTATTTGTCTTTCTCTTTCTGACTTACTTCACTTAGTATGATAATCTCTAGGTCCATCCATGTTGCTGCAAATGGCATTATTTCATTCTTTTGTATGGCTGAGTAGTATTCTATTGTATATAGGTACATCTTCTTTATCCACTCCTCTGTCGATGGACATTTTGGTGGTTTCCATGTCTTGGCTATTGTGAATGATGGAGTTCAGCTTGATTTTAAAACTATTACAGTTCAACTGAGAAAAAAAAAAATCAAACACTTTTCAAGTCAATTGGATTGTCATTAAAAGAGTTAGATTTATTCATTTATACTTGCTTTTATGTTTTTTTCTAAAGAATAGGTTTATTGTTATGAGTTGTATAGGAATCTAAAAATAATTCCTGTACAGAGATAAATTAGTATATTTTAATTGCATTATTTTTATGTAAATTAGAATTTTTTATGGTTATATTCATCCATTTCTTCATTCAACAAATATTTTGAGTGCCTACAATGTGCAATTTTCAGTGCTGTGGATAGAATAATAAATGAAACAAGCCCCTACTCTCATTAATATTACCTTCTAGTGCTGAAGACAAATAAACAAATTAACAAATATGTTTTATAATATCAGATAGTGGTAAGGATTTTGAAGAATAATCAGCAGAGTGAAAATATAGAGTGATGGCAGGCATGGGGAATTGGTGAAGAAAAGCCTCTTGGACAGGTGGCACTTAAGTAGAAAGGGAATGAGCTATACAACTTCCAGAGGAAAGCCATTTCAGGCAGAGAAACAGAAGGACAAAGGCCCTGAGACTGAAATGTACCTGGTGTGTTTGAGGAATCATCAAGGAAGCTAGTTTGGTGGAAACAACCAATAGAGGGGAGAGTCCTAGGAACTGACTGAGCTTGGAGAGGTAGCAGGGACCATGTAGGTCACCAGAAAGACTGAATTATATTCTAAGTGTGATGGGAAACCTTGCCCTCACTTATCACATTATAGGCAAAAGTTCATATAAAATATAAATTTAGAGAAATTCAGTGTTGGGAAGAATTGAGTGTTGAGACCAGAGTCTTAATCTGATTTCTATTTAAAAGGACCTCTCTGTGATCTACAAATTTTATTAAAACAGTTTATATTATATTCTGAATATAAACGTACAGCAGATATGATTAATGAGATGTAATAATGAAAGGTTTTTAATGAAAAACCTTTTTTCAGGAAAATAGCCTGTGTCTCCTTACCATCCATTTTAAAAGATCCAACAAATCTAATACATCTGAATAATTAGGGGCATGATATAAAAGAGATTTCATCTACAGAAATATTCTATCTTGCATTAAGGAGCCTTTCAGAAGAAGGTGAATGAATGCTTTTGTAAATTGTGGAAATTGAGAATATAATATCAATTATCGGACCTTTGGGTTCAAGATGGCGGAGTATAAGGACATGCACTCACTCCCTCTTGCAAGAGCACCAGAATCACAACTAACTGCTTAACAGTCATCGACAGGAAGACACTGGAATTCACCAAAAAACACACCCCACATCCAAAGACAAAGGAGAAGCCGAAATGAGACAGTAGGAGGGGTGCAATCACAATAAAATCAAATCCTATAACCACTGGGTGGGTGACTCACAAACTGGAGAACAATTATACTACAGAAGTCCACCCACTGGAGTGAAGGCTCTGAGCCCCACGTCAGGCTTCCCAACCTGGGGGTCTGGCAACGGGAGGAGAAATTTCCAGAGAATTTGACTTTGAAGGCTAGTGGGATTTGATTGAAGAGCTTCAACAGGACTGGGGGGAAACAGAGACTCCACTCTTGGAGGGCACACACGAAGTAGTGTGTGCATCAGGACCCAGGGAGGAAGGAGCAGTGACCCCACAGGATACTGAACCAGACCTACCTACTAGTGTTGGAGGGTCTCCTGCAGAGGCAGGGGGTGGCTGTGGCTCACCACAGGGACAAGGACACTGGCAGCAGAAGTTCCGAGAAGTACTCCTTGGCATGAGCCCTCTCAGAGTCCGCCACCAAAGAGCCTGTAGCCTCCAGTGCTGGGGCGCCTCAGGCCAAACAACCAACAGGGAGGGAACCCAGCCCCACCCGTCATCAGACAAGCAGATTAAAGTTTTACTGAGCTCTGCCCACCAGAGCAACACCCAGCTCTACCCACCACCCGTCCCTCCCATCAGGAAGCTTGCACAAGCCTCTTAGATAGCCTCATCCACCAGAGGGCAGACAGCAGAAGTTAGAAGAACTACAATCCTGCAGCATGTGGAACGAAAACCACATTCACAGAGAGATAGACAAAATGAAAATGTGGAAGGCTATGTACCGGATGACGGAACAAGATAAAACCCCAGAAAAACAATTAAATGAAGTGGAGATAGGCAACCTTCCAGAAAAAGAATTCAGAATAATGATAGTGAAGATGATCCAGGACCTTGGAAAAAGAACGGAGGCAAAGATCGAGAAGATGCAAGAAATGTTTAACAAAGACCTAAAAGAATTAAAGAAAAAACACCTAGAAGAATTAAAGAACAAACACACAGAGATGAACAATACAATAACTGAAATGAAAAATACACTGGAAGGAATCAATAGCAGAATAACTGAGGCAGAAGAAAGGATAATTGACCTGGAAGACGGAATTGTGGAATTCACTGCCGTGGAACAGAATAAAGAAAAAAGAATGAAAAAAGAAAGAAGACAGCCTAAGAGACCTCTGGGACAACATTAAACGCACCAACATTCACACTATAGGGGTCCCAGAAGGAGAAGAGAAAGGACGCGAGAAAATATTTGAAGATTACAGTCGAAAACTTTCCTAACATGGGAAAGGAAATAGCCACCCAAGTCCAGGAAGTGCAGACAGTCCCAGGCAGGATAAACCCAAGGAGAAACACACCAAGACACATAGTAATCAAATTGACAGAAATTAAAGACAAAGAAAAATTATTAAAAGCAACAAGGGAAAAACGACAAATAACATACAAAGGAACTCTAATAAGGTTAACAGCTGATTCCTCAGCAGAAACTGTACAAGCCAAAAGGGAGTGGCACGATATATTTAAACGGAAGAACCTACAACCAAGATTACTGTACCCGGCAAGAATCTCATTCAGATTTGATGGAGAAATCAAAAGCTTTACAGACAAGCAAAAGCTAAGAGAATTCAGTACCACAAAACCAGCTCTACAACAAATGTTAAAGGAACTTCTCTAAGTGGGAAACACAAGAAAAGAAAAGGGCCTACAAAAACAAACCCAAAACAATTAAGAAAATGGTAATAGGAACCTACCTATTGATAATTACCTTAAATGTGAAGGGATTAAATGCTCCAACCAAAAGACACAGGCTCGCTGAATGGATACAGAAACAAGACTCACATATATACAGTCTACAGCAGACCCACTTCAGACCTAGGGACACGTACAGACTGAAAGTGAGGGGATGGAAAAAGATATCCCATGCAAATGGAAATCAAAAGAAAGCTAGAGTAGCCATACTCATATCAGATAAAATAGACTTTCAAATAAAGAATGTTACAAGAGACAACGAAGGACACTGCATAATGATCAAGGGATCCATCTAAGAAGAAGATATAACAATTATAAATATATATGCACCCAACATAGGAGCACCTCAATACATAAGGCAAATGCTAACAGCTATAAAAGAGGAAATTGACAGTAACACAATAATAGTGGGGGACTTTAACACCTCACTTACACCAATGGACAGATCATCCAAAATGAAAATAAATAAGGAAACAGAAGCTTTAAATGACACAATAGACCAGATAGATTTAATTGATATTTATAGGACATTCCATCCAAAAACAGCAGATTACACTCTCTTCTCAAGTGCACATGGAACATTCTCCAGGATAGATCACATCTTGGGTCACAAATCAAGCCTCAGTAAATTTAAGAAAATTGAAATCATATCAAGCAATTTTTCCGACTACAATGCTATGAGATTAGAAATAAATTACAGGGAAAAAAAATGTAAAAAACACAAACACATGGAGGCTAAACAATACGTTACTAAATAACCAAGAGAAATCAAAGAGGAAATCAAAAAATACCTAGAGACAAATGACAACGAAAACATGATGGTCCAAAACCTATGGGATGCAGCTAAAGCAGTTCTAAGAGGGAAGTTTATGGCAATACAGTCCTACCTCAAAAAACAAGAAAAAACTCAAATAAACATCTAACCATACACCTAAAGTAACTAGAGAAAGAAGAACAAACAAAACCCAAAGTTAGTAGAAGGAAGGAAGTCATAAAGATCAGAGCAGAAATAAATGAAATAGAAACAAAGAAAACAGTAGCAAAGATCAATAAAACTAAAAGCTGGTTCTTTGATGAGAGAAACAAAATTGATAAACCTTTAGCCAGACTCATCAAGAAAAAGAGGGAGAGGACTCAAATCAATAAAATTAGAAATGAAAAAGGAGAAGTTACAACAGATACCACAGAAATACAAAGCATCCTAAGAGACTACTACAAGCAACTGTATGCCAATAAAATGGACAACCTGGAAGAAATGGACAAATTCTTAGAAAGGTATAACCTTCCAAGACTGAACCAGGAAGAAATAGAAAATATGAACAGACCAATCACAAGTAATGAAATTGAAAATGTGATTAAAAATCTTCCAACAAACAAAAGTCCAGGACGAGATGGCTTCACAGGTGAATTCTATCAAACAGAGTAGCGCTAACACCCATCCTTCTCAAACTCTTCCAAAAAATTGCAGAGGAAGGAGCACTGCCAAACTCATTCTACAAGTCCACCATCACCCTGATATGAAAACCAGACAAAGAAAGAAAATTACAGACCAATATCACTGATGAATGCAAAAATCCTCAACAAAATACTAACAAACAGAATCCAACAGCACATTAAAAGGAGCGTACACCGTGATCAAGTGGGGTGTGTCCCAGGGATGCAAGGATTCTTCAATATATGCAAAGCAATCAATGTGGTACACCATATTAACAAATTGAAGAATGAAAACCATATGGTCATCTCAATAGATGAAGAAAAAGCTTTTGACAAATTTCAACACCCATTTATGTTAAAAACTCTCCAGAAAGTGGGCATAGAGGGAACCTACCTCAACATAATAAAGGCCATATACAACAAACCCACAGCAAACATTATTCTCAATGGTGAAAAACTGAAAGCATTTCCTCTAAGATCAGGAACAAGAGAAGGATGTCCACTCTTGCCACTATTATTAAACATAGTTTTGGAAGTCCTAGCCATGTCAATCAGAGAAGAAAAAGAAATAAAAGGAATACAAGTTGGAAAAGAAGTAAAACTGTCACTATGCAGATGACATGATACTATACATAGAGAATCCTAAAGATGCCACCAGAAAACTGCTAGAGCTAATCAATGAATTTGGTAAAGTTGCAGGATACAAAATTAATGCACAGAAGTCTCTTGTATTCCTATACGCTAACAACAGAAGATCAGAAAAGAAATTAAGGAAACAATCCCATTCACCATTTCAACAAAAAGAATAAAATACCTAGGAATAAACCTACCTAAAGAGGTCAAAGACCTGTACTCAGAAAGCTATAAGACACTGATGAAAGAAATCAAAAATGACACAAACAGATGGAAAGATATACCATGTTCTTGGACTGGAAGAATCAATATTGTGAAAATGACTATACTACCCAAAGCAATCTACAGATTCAGTGCAATTCTTATCAAAATACCAATGGCATTTTTTACAGAACTAGAACAAAAAAAATCATAAAATTTGTATGGAGACACAAAAGACCCCTAATAGCCAAAGCAGTCTTGAGGGAAGAAAATGGGGCTGGAGGAATCAGACTCCCTGACTTCAGGCTATACTACAAAGCTACAGTAATCAAGACAATATGGTACTGGCACAAAAACAGAAATATAGATCAGTGGAACAGGATAGAAAGCCCAGAGATAAACCCACGCACCTATGGTCAACTAATCTATGACAAAGGCAGCAAGGATATACAATGGAGAAAAGACAGTCTTCAATAAGTGGTGCTGGGAAAACTGGACAGCTACGTGTAAAAGAATGAAATTAGAACACTCCCTAACACCATACACAAAAATAAGCTCAAAATGGATTAAAGATCTAAATGTAAGACCAGACATTATAAAACTCTTAGAGGAAAACATAGGAAGAACACTCTTTGGCATAAGTCTCAGCAAGATCTCTTTTGACCCACCTCCTACAGTAATGGAAATAAGAACAGAAATAAACAAATGGGACCTAATGAAACTTAAAAGCTTTTGCACAACAAAGGAAACTATAAACAAGAGGAAAAAACAACCCTCAGAATTGGAGAAAATATTTGCAAACGAACCAACAGACAAAGGATTAATCTCCCAAATATACAAACAGCTCATGCAGCTCAATATTAAAATACGAACAGCCCAATCAAGAAATGGGCAGAAGACCTAAATAGACATTTCTCCAAAGAAAACATACAGATGGCCAAGAGGCACATGAAAAGCTGCTCAACATCACTAGTTATTAGAGAAATGCAAATCAAAACTACAATGAGTTTTCACCTCACACCAGTTAGAATGGGCATCATCAGAAAATCTACAAACAAAAAATGCTTGAGAGGATGTGGAGAAAAGGAAACCCTCTTGCACTGCTGGTGGGAATGTAAATTGATACAGCCACTATGGGGAACAGTATGGAGGTGCCTTAAAAAACTAAAAATAGAATTACCATATGACCCAGCAATCCCACTACTGCACATATACCTAGAGAAAACCATAATTCAAAAAGACACATGCACCCCAATGTTCACTGCAGCACTATTTACACTAGCCAGGTCATGGACGCAACCTAAATGCCCATCGACAGATGAATGGATAAAGAAGATGTGGTACATATATACAATGGAGTATTATCAGCCATAAAAAGGAACGAAATTGGGTCATTTGTAGAGATGTGGATGGACCTAGAGACTGTCATACAGAGTGAAGTAAGTCAGAAAGAGAAAAACAAATATCATATATTAATGCATTATGGGGAATATAGAAAAATGGTACCAATGAACTGGTTTGCAAGACAGAAATAGAGACACAGATGTAGAGAACCAACGTATGGACACCAACGGGGGAAAGCGGGGGGAGGGGGTGGTGGTGGTGGGATGAATTGGGAGATTGGGATTGACATATATAGACGAATATGCATAAAATAGATAACTAATAAGAACCTGCTGTATAAAAATAAAATTAAATTTAAAAAAATATCAATTATCCAACTTATATTTTACATTTATTTTTAAATCTCCCCCCACAATAAACTTTGACTAATTTATAAACACAAAAGTCCATTAAACAATGAAGTGTCTGTTTTATACTGGTTGTTTATGTGTGTGGTTTTAGTGAGGAATCAGATATAATACAACATTCATCCATGTGTTAACATGTGTTTTGGAGAGAATGTTTGTATTAAAGTACTAGATGTTCTTTCTCTGGAAAATACTTACGTTTAAGATTATGACCTTTCTACCCTTTTAGTGGTACAGTATGATTTCTTTTATGGTACTGGTTATAGATGTAAGTTAGGTTATTGTTTTTTATGTCTTTACTTGGCAAAATTAAAGTTGGAGACAAGGTTGATCCCACTCCTCCCCCATCTTGTGTGTGTGTGTCTGTGTGTGTGTGTGTCTGTGTGTGTGTGTGTGTGCCTGTGTGTGTGTGTGTGTGTGTTTTAATTAAATTGGACCATAAAAATCAAAAAGTCAGGAACTTCTGGTGTACTGGGATTTATTTCAAACTGGCTCCAATCCAAAGTATTAATTGTCAATGGCATATCGATCCAGGTCACAGAAGAAATCATCATGGATACCTGCCACCTTCATTTGGCACTATAGAGGTGTAGATTCAGTGTATTGAGAAAGCTTGAAAATGACTTTATTGCCTACACGGGATAAAATGGTCTTACAAGCGTATAATATCCAAGAATCCAAGATTCTTCTTTTGCTAGACCTATGCAAGCCTCTACCTATATAAGGAAGCATGGCTAATCCATCCTTCCTCTTGGACGTACTATTTGATGTCTAGGAAGTATCTCTGCAGGGTTATAATTACCACTTTCCTGCAATTTGTTTTTAGTCATATTTAGCATTTATGCATTTTCCTTCTCCTTTTAATAATTACATTTTCTTTATCAGATAACAAAGTTTTTCTACTGGTGGTTCCGCAAACTCATTTTTTATTATGAACAAAATCAGTTAGTTCATCGCTCAATGCTACTTAACTTATTAATGCTACTCCCAAGTAATAAGAAATATCTATATTTCATAATAACTGAACTTGAACTTTTGAATGTGTTTTGAGTCTCCAGAATTGTAAAGTTAACTGCTCTCACATTCACATTGACAGAGGTCACATAAATGATATCTGGTGAATTGAAACTATTAATTATAGAAACCACGTTGAATTCAAGTGAACATTTTCCTTTGATCTAGGTCTGCTTAGATAAAATGGTGCATGATTTTACAACTTCCGTGCTAAATATTCAGGCCAGCTCAGCGACAGTAGCAGAGAGAGAATAACCTCCTCTGACAGATGATTTCTCTAAAGAGCTAGACGCACCAGGCCTCCCTTGTTCAGTTGAGAGCTCATGGTAGAAAGTGCAAGTTCTGACACTCCACCATCTTTTCTGACTGGTACATTTCACACAGGAGAGGTGCTGTTGTTCCAGATGGTTTTTCAGCTTTATGCACACTAGCTTTGTGGACTCCTGCTGTAACTGAAAATTGGTTTTACGCCAACATTTGACAAAGAAATTAGATTAGGTTAACTACTCTTTGGTTTTAGATTACTGATATAAAGTGCTTTCATGAATATGACAGAAGAAATTGAAATTCAAGTTAAGTGATGTCCCCGGGTAAATTTTCATTTAGACGTTTTCCCTGAGGTTTTTATAGTATCATAAACTTACATGCAGATACAGAATTTGCATAGAATCAGGCTCATTGAAATTTTGATGATCTTTTTCAATCTATAATCTTTTTAGTGTTTTTATGGAAAACTAGCTAGATATTTGAAGTGACTGTAAAGATGATGATATGAAAAGATTTGAAAGGCATCTGTTAATTCGTCTGCATGGTGAAAGCATTCATTATGTTTATTAACTTCTGGGTTCTCATGAACTGAGTAAGAGAAAGTAATTTTCTTGAGGTAAGGATTTGCTTGACATCCCTCCATAATTTTTCCAAGTTCTAAGCATTTGGAGAATAAAACAGACATATCAAGTACATACTATATTTGGCAAGTTGTAAATGTGATTGATTGAAGCATTGAGCTATAGCTGTTACCAGAACATATATTATGAGATGTCTGAAACTTCAGCTTCCCAGTTAGAATGTATCTGGACAGCCAACTGC
Organism: Balaenoptera musculus; assembly: GCF_009873245.2. NCBI lineage: Eukaryota > Metazoa > Chordata > Mammalia > Artiodactyla > Balaenopteridae > Balaenoptera > Balaenoptera musculus. The sequence continues at coordinate 31,219,310 of NC_045801.1, read as the reverse complement.
TAGGACAGAGATGAGGTCATCTTGCACATTGTTGGCACCTGGTACTCACCAGATGCTTTGCACTCATAGCTAGCTGAATGTTCACCAGAGCATTCAGTCTAATTCCCTAGGCACTGTAATGGACAGGATATATATAGTATGGGTGGAAAATCTTGTTTAAAAAAAAGTCCAACATTGGAACAGCGGGTAAAGTGATTTGACTGTCATAAAGCTAGTCTGTGTCTAATGTATGACAATGTAAGAACTTTCCTGATATTTGAGAAAATAAAACAGCTCTGTTCCCATCCTGAGATCTTGAGTTTTAACCTCTACACTTTGGAGAAATTTCCTCAGATCCGTGTTCTGTCATCTTCTGCCCTTTCTGACTGTCTCTTAGCCTTTTCACGTCATCATAAATTATTGGCTGGCACTGGCACAGTATTTGCCTAAAATCATAGAACATTTTTGAGAAGGAAGCTGTGAGGTCACGTAGGGCATTGGTTACAGAGTTGGGGTTCACGGACACAGGGCAGTCAGTGACGAACCATCTTGTTACCAAATGAGAAAAATGAAGATAGTATCAGACTAATTTTGCTAAATTTCTTTTCTTCATCTGAAATGATTATTTGATATTAAAATGGTCTTTCTTTTATGCAAAGAAGGTGATAATAAATAATAATCATTATCCCTAATTAAGAAAAGCAGAAGTATTTAGCCTAAAATACTAAGTGGATGTCCAATTTTAATTTTCAGATTTATGTTTCTATGAATCTAAGAGTCTGGGAACTACTGACCTAGTTCCGATAATTACCCAAGCCATGGATCCCATCAACAGAAATCCTAAGTAGTGATAATTCAGCCTTTTCTCAGCACCCTTCCTGTGAGTCCCCAGCCTAATGGGCTGCCCATATGAATTTGGGCTTTTCTAATTAGTACAAGTTTTCCTCTGCATTGGCTCTAAGTCTACTACTCTAATTACTAGTTTATCATTTTACCTAAAGCCATATATGCTGCGTCTAATACAACATTTTCCCAAGTATCTTCTAAAGACCAGTAATTCCAAGGTATGTGTTAATAGGTATCATGAGGAGGAGGGGGAACCACAGACAGATTATTTGGGGAAGCAATAGTTCAAACCAGTAGATTGATTAATTTCAGTACTTCACAAATTCTTTTTTTTTTTAATTTATTTATGTATTTATTTATTTTTGGCTGCGTTGAGTCTTCGTTGCTGGGCTCGGGCTTTATTTAGTTGCGGCGAGCGGGGGCTAACTCTTTGCTGCGGTGCACAGGCTTCTCATTGTGGTGGCTTCTCTTGTTGCGGAACGCGGGCTCTAGGCGCACTGGCTTCAGTAGTTGCAGCACATGGGCTTTTGCAGTTGCGGCTTGCGGACTTTAGAGCGCAGGCTTAGTAGGACATGGGATGTTCCCAGACCAGGGCTCGAACCCGTTTCCCCTGCCTTGGCGGTGGATTCTTAACCACCGCGCCACCAGGGAAGTCCCTTCACAAATGCTTTATTGGGCTAATTCATTTAACAAATATTTATTGGGCATCCACTACATGGCAGGCAGTGTTCTATATTCTAATCTATACTGGAGATATTTAAGAGGAAGATATAATAATCTGAGTTTCCCAAATTTGGACTGCGGTACCTTTTTTTTTCTTTCTTGTAGCTGGTGTTATTAGGGGCAGCACTGAAATCATTAGATAAAAGCTATTTTTTCTCCTTCTCTGCCTTTCTTTAAAGATTCACAAACTAAACACGTTGATTCCTTTAACTCTTACTCAGTTACATGATTTCCAGTCCCTTCTGCTCTACCCCGAACATGCCTTAGCTTGTCTTTAGCTTCCGTTAAAAATATGGCTAATAAATGAACACAAAAACCAGGTTTGGCTTGACCTCGTGCAATGTGGGACTGCTATCTTCTTTTTCTGGGTGTATATTCCTATAAGTGCAAGAGGAGCTCATTTTTGTTTAGTTTTGCTGTGCCTTGTTTTTGCCATTTTTATCAGGTGCTTGTCAAATATGACAAGCTCTGAGTCTATAACGAGCGCACATCTCTTATCAAGCATCATCTTGTTAGAGCTGGTCCATCAACCTGTGACCTTAAGATCTTTTTGGAAATGTGTTCATTGGACTTTTGAGGAAAGCTACCCACTGAAGTCTGTTCTAAGTAGGGCTAGGTTATTGAAGGAATGAGTCTGGAATAATGAGGACAGGTATCTCATCTACACAGCTTGCTGTACTGCAGAAACAGTGACACAAGAAAGTGTCAGGGGAACACTGAGACAACAGGACTATTGGGCCTCACAAAATTGAGAATGTGTCTCAAGAACTGAAGGCCAGGCTTCCCTGATGGTGCAGTGGTTAAGAATCTGCCTGCCAATGCACGGGACACGGGTTTGAGCCCTGGTCCGGGAAGATCCCACATGCCACGGAACAACTAAGCCTGTGCGCCACAACTACTGAGCCTGCGCTCTAGAGCCCGCGAGCCACAACTACTGAAGCCCGCGCGCCTAGAGCCTGTGCCCCACAACAAGAGAAGCCAGAGCAATGAGAAGCCTGCGCACCACAACAAAGAGTAGCCCCCCACTCACTGCAACTAGAGAAAGCTGGCGCACAGCAATGAAGACCCAATGCAGCCAATAAATAAACAAATTAATTAATTAATTTTAAAAAAAGAACTGAAGGCCAATTAGGATGCACTGATGCCCTAGTGACTGTCATCTCATTGCACAAGGAGCAAAACTTTACTGATCTCTCTTCTAGTTCTTTTGTATTCATCTAATTTAACAATGCCTGACTTTCCTTGTGACCTTCCGATTCTGTACCTGCTACCACTGCTTAAGTCTCCCCATATATTTCAAGCTGAAATGGTGGCCCATTGAGTGCACTGCTATCTTATTTCAATAACTTTCTCTCAATCAAGCAATTCTTCTACTATGGCAGTTCTAATCTACCATATGGCTCATGTAACAGGTTTGATTTTTGATAACTATCTTTGAGATAAGTTAGTCCTAAGTAAGACCACAAGTAAACTAAATAGATTAGTGTAGAATAGTGGGTGGTTATTAAAGTGTGGTCCCTGGGCTAGCAGAATTAGCATCACCTGGGAACTTGTTAGAGGCTCCAGCCCAACCTTACTGAATCAGAAAATCTGGGCCTGGGATCCAGCAATCTGTAGTTTATTGAGCCCTCCAGGTGATTCTTTCTGGTGCATGCTCAAGTTTAAGAACAGATGGGTATAAAATTGTCTCTCTAGAGTCTAGATTTACAGTGTGACTGCCAAAAATAATGACTTTGGGCATAATTGATATGCAAAAGATCCTTCTGATAATATTTAACTAACAGTTTCAGCTGTTTTTTTAAAGTTGTTTTTTGACAGGAGGAGAACATTTTCAGCATATAAGATCATGCTTCTTTTCCTGTTAGCTGCGGCATCCAATTGATGTAAATTTCGAAGCAATTTTTTGGTATACATGTTAAAAACAATAATTCTGATTTCCTAATGTTTAAAACATTCAAAGAGGAATGTGTGTTGCTGGAGGCCATTCTGGTTTTCATGGTATTGATATTTAAAAAATATATAACAGCTTTATTGAGATAGAATTCATATGTCATATAATTCACTCATTTAAAATGTACAATTCAATAACTTTTAGTATATTCAGAGTTGTGCAACCATCACCCCAATTAATACATTTTCCTCACCCCCCCAAAAGAACCCCCGTATCCCTTAGCAGCCACCCCCCCACCCTTACCTAACACCCACTCCCTTACCTAACTCCCCCCTCAGCCATAGACAACCACTCATCTACTTTCTGTCTCTATAAATTTGCCTATTCTGGACATTTCATATAAATGGCATCATACAGTATATGGTCTTTTGTCACTGGTAATAATGTTGACAACATAATGTTTTTAAGGTTCATCCATGTTGTACCATGCATCAGTAATTTAGTCCTTTTCATTATTTCAAATCATTCCAAATAATGGCCCATTAAATATATATACTATATCTAAATATAGATGGTATTTTAAATATAAATAGATATACATTTTATTTATCCATTCATCGGCTGATAGACACGGGTTGTTTCCACATTTTAGAATAAATAATGCCACTGTGAACACTCATGGTACAGGTTTTTGTGTGGACATTATTTTCATTTATCTTGGGTAGGAATTAGGACTAGAATTGCTAGTTCATATGGTAACTCTGTATTTAATTTCTTTAGGAACTGCCAGACTATTTAAGTAGCTACATCATTTTACATTCCCATCAGCAACGTATGAGTGTTCCAGTTTCTCCATATCCTTGCCAGCACTTATTATTATCTGTCTTTTTAAATAATTAATTAATTAATTAATTTTTATTTTTAGCTGCATTGGGTCTTGCTGCATGCGGGCTTTCTCTAGTTGCGGCGTGCGGGGGCTACTCCTCATTGTGGTGTGGGGGTTCCTTATTGCGGTGGCTTCTCTTGTTGCGGAGCACAGGCTCTAGGCGCGCGGGCTTCAGTAGTTGTGGCACGTGGGCTCAGTAGTTGTGGTGCACGGGCTTAGTTGCTCTGTGGCATGTGGGATCTTCCCGGACCAGGGCTTGAACCCGTGTCCCCTGCATTGGCAGGCGGATTCTTAACCACTGCGCTACCAGGGAAGTCCATTATCTGTCTTTTGAATCTAACCATCTTAGTGGGTATGAGTAGTATCTCATTGTTTTGATTTGTACTTCCCTAATGATTAATGACGTTGATGTTAAGCCTCTTTTTATATGCTTTTTGGCCACTTCTTTGGAGAAATGCTATTCAGATCCTTTGCCCATATTTTAATTGAGTTATTTGACTTTTCAGTATTGAATTATAAAAAATTCTTTATATATCTTTATATATCCTAGATGCAGGTCCTTATCAGGTATATGACTCATGGTGGTTTTTTTTTTTTGATAAAGGCTTGAAGGACTAGATATGATTTCTATATATGGAGATGGAGATTAATGAGAGATTTGAAAAAGTGCCTTTTCTTTTCAATGAAACAGTAGCAATTGTCACTGCTATGATAATTCAACATCAACTTCACGTGTTACTTATCTAGCATATTTAATTGAGGGATTTTGCTTCAAATTTGTTGAGGAGAAAACCAATGCAGAGTTTTAAGAGAAAGAGAGTTTCCATAAGGGGTGGATAGCCAAATAATGAAGAGTTCAAACAGAATGAGAACTAAATATAAGCTGTGGAAATTAGGATCCTGGTTATTTGTGACACAAGAGAACAGTTTCTCTGGAATGATGGGGCAAGAACCATAATGCATTCAGCTTATGTGTAAGGGAGAAGGAGGACATGGTGACAGTATGCATGTGCCTTTGTTAAATTGGCATGTGATGAGTAGGAGAGAGGAGGCTGGTCATGAAGTGGAATCAGGAACAAGGAAGAGAAGGGTCTTTAGATTGGAGAGATTTGAGCATGTTTGAGGCAATGGATAGAAAGTGTGTGGAGAGGGAACAATTGTTTGACCATAAAGGAGAGGGTGGTTGCAAAGTCTCAGTGAGGTAGGGCGGGGCAGAATAGAAAACATAAGGGGAGCAGTTCCTTATTGGCCGTCAGGCCACCTCTCTAAGCTCCGCCACCATTCTCAGATGTGGGACCCAAACAAACAGGCTGTATCTTTACTGTTCACATCGTTTTCTGTTGGTCTGAATGAGATTTCTAACTCTCATCACATTCCCTCCTCATAATATGTTCATCTGAAGCTTCTATCAAATCATCAGGGTTGATTTGTTCATGAAGAAATGTTTCTTATTATAGAATATTCTGTGTTACTGAGTTTTTTTACAGTGACAATCTGTTTGAGGCAAGCTTTTAATTGAAAAATTCACCTGATATCCCTTACAGTTCAATATTTTAACGGCCTAAATATACCTCTAGTTACACCACAAATCCAGGTGCCTATGGATCTGTGAAATGGTTACTAATTTTAATCTCTTAGCCAAAGCAAAATTAATAAATAATCTACACTGTTCTAAATGTTAGATGCTTAACAAACAATAATCTAAACATTTCTTTCTAAATTACAATCTTCCTTCAGATGATTTTCTTTTTGTTTTTATGGTTTATATATGAAGCTTTCCCATCGACCTGATATCAATATCTGGAGAATAAGTGTATGGAAATCAGACTTTTAACCAACCAAAAACCAGGAGACCCAACTTTAAGTCCCTCTGCAGTAACTAACTGTCTCCTTGGGTAAATCACAATCTCTCTGGACACCTTATTTCTTCATGGGAAAATTATGAGGTCAAAATGAAATCGACAGTGGCTTCCAGATTTGTTACTTTGTGTCTTTACGTAAATTTGGAGTTGCATTTTCTCTCTTTGTTTGCTAATCCAGATCTCCAAGTTAATGTATGTATACCATTCTGATTTAAAGGTGTAATGCAACATGCTATCTTATTTTGTCATTGATGATTTTTTTTTTTAAATTGATTGCAAATCCTTCTAACAGAAATCCTGATGTTTCCTTCCTGTCCTGAATCTTTTCATGTAATGTTGATTGAGAGGCGCTTGCCAGGCTGGCCCAGTCTCAGGCCTCCTGAACAGCATTTATACACTTGCTGGACCTCCTTCTCCATGTGAACCACATTTGTGATTACTGCACTCTCGCCCCACAGCCCAGCCATACCAGAGGGTCCCAGCAATCTGGTATTTTCTTCTCTCCTCCAAATTCTCCTATCCAGGTCTGTGAACTACAGTGAGTTTGTTTGTTTGTTTGTTTTGTTTTGTGGGGATGTGGATGGGGGACTGTGGGAACGTTTTCCATACTAAGCACTGTGCTAGGTACTCTGTCATGTAATTTCAATAATTTTTTTTTTTCTTTTTTCTTTTGGCCACACTGCACGGCTTGGTGGTATCTTAGTTCCCCGACCAGGGATTGAACTCAGGCCCCGGCAGTGAAAGCGCTGAGTCCTAACCACTGGACGGCCAGGGAATTCCCTTTAATCTCAATACATTTTTATGCCTTTCCTGGAAATTGGGTCATCACCAATTTATACATGAGGAAACTAAGACTAATTCAGGTTAAAGAACTTACCCAAGTAAGTGGAGGGAGGTTGTCTGAACCTCTGACAGCTTACATCCAAAGTCTTTGCTCTTTGCTACTCTGTTTTTGTACATCTAGAGTAACCATGGGGAGGAAGAATACTGGGCTTACCTAGAAGGAAGAACTTTAATGCTCTTTTCACTTTTTATTTTCCCCCTGGATGCCTCGAAGGGTGGGGAGGAAAGAGACTTGAAGTATATGGGGAAGGAAAGATTGATACACATATCTCTGGAGAGCATGCTCATTTCATTTCAAGGTGTCTATTTTAATGGAAATCATGTTTTCCCATTGTTAATAATAAATGATCGTAAAAGCAGTTGTCATCCCTTGAGTTGCTTGTGTAATGAGGCAACAACACTATTGATCAGTGTTTTAATTAGGTTATAGCATAAAAGGTATTTTTAAATTTCTCTGTGTAAAACTCCACTGCATTTTACATAGTTAACGTCATTGGTGTCTTTACATCTGAATTTATTTTCAGTACCTGTAATACGCCATGTTGCGTTAGTTTGGAAATGTATTATCGGCGACAGGTATTACATCCTCGAGACAGCCACAAGATTGCATTAAAATGAAGCATTGGTTGTAAACCAGATGTGTGCCTTGTCATTGCATCATTTGAAGTACCGTATTATGTAGAAATTGAGGCAGTGTTCACAAATCTATCAGGATTATCTTGCACATGGTTGATAAAAACAAAGGGAGCAGATCATTACTGTAGAGGTTGGCAGTTCATCATGTACTGAGTGCACACTTTTGACCAAAAAATAAACAGATGCTCAAGACTGAATCTTAGGCTTCATCTAGCTAATAGTCTGGTAGAGGAGCCAGAGAGATGATTGGATTTTCAGCACCATGGGAATCATCTTTATTTTGTTTATCCTATTTACCAAAATGGTCTTTGCCCATAAATCACACAAACCAAGTCAAAGCTGTCCCTAAGCAGAATTCTTTTATCATATAGCACTTTGGATTAAAAAAAAAAAATCACTCATAAAACCGTAGTATGAGAAACAGTTGGCATAATAGCTCCTCGGGAAAAAGACCGAGGGATTTTATTTGTCCATAAAGTCAGTGTAAACCAGAGTTGTGATGAGCTCCCATACCTATTATAATAGGTGGCATTAATAGAAGCATAGAGCAAAAACAAATGGGCAAGGGAGAAGACTTCATCTGTCTGCTGTACTAATTAAATCACGCGCAGAGGGTAGTGCACACTTCCAACAATCACATTGTGGAGGAGACTGACAAAATGAATCTGTCTATTAAAGGTAGACAAAAATAGAACTACATCTCATAAAGATGCTTTCATTAGAAAATGTTAGATAACGCTAAGACCAATATGGAGTCTGTGATGATGGTGATGAGGATATCATTAATGATGACTCATGCTTATTACATTATCTTATTTAATGTTCTCACAATCCAGTGAGGTAAGGATACTTATTATCACCCATTTTGCAGAGAATAAAATGGGCACAGAGAAGTTCATGCACCTCCCTGAGATCACACAGTCAGGAAGAGGGACACTTGAGTCCATGTCCTTAATGATATTGCCATGTGTTACCACTTGTAAACAGCTGCCTGTCCTTGAAAGCGCTGTCCTGGGACTACACCGCTTTGCATGAGGAGAGAGTGATTTTTGTACAGTGCCAGGGTGTGGAACTAGCCAGCGGGTTAAATTTGGCAGACAGATTCTCAAACCTTTGTGTGAAAGAATTTTCTAATAAGCAGAGGTGCTCAAGAAGTGGCAGGGGAGCTGTTTTAGGTATATGCAAAATCAAGAGTGGCTCTTTCCTTTGGTCTGGCCCTAATGGAATGGAGATATCCATTTATCTAAGATACTAAAAGTTGTCAAAAGTTTTTGTTGTTGCTGTTTTACTGTCTTTAAATTATTGACTCAAAAAATTATTAAGGAGCATTTTGTTGTTTCCCATGCTAGTTCCAGTCTGGATTCTCCATTTTTTTTTCAGGGATAGAAATAGAGAGTTCTGTTCAGAACTCAAAGTAAACACACTGGGGCAGGGTTTTTCCTTCAAAGAAAGGTATCCGAAAGCTTTCATTACCTTCCCTGGGACAGCAATCATAGGCTATGACAATTACCTAATTTGAGGCAGGTTAATGACAGATTTCTTTCCATCCTTTCATAGCAGTATTACAAAAAGCTGGCAAAAAGTCTCGGGAGAAAATTTTCATTGGTACTTTGCAGGTATCATATGTTCCATTTGTTGCAATTCATATAAACTGTCTTCTTTTTTTTTTAATTTTATTTATTTATTTATTTATTTATTTATTTATTTATTTATTTATTTATTTATTTTTGGCTGTGTTGGGTCTTTGTTTCTGTGCGAGGGCTTTCTCTAGTTGTGGCAAGTGGGGGCCACTCTTCATCGCGGTGCGCGGGCCTCTCACTATCGCGGCCTCTCTTGTTGCGGAGCACAGGCTCCAGACGCGCAGGCTCAGCAATTGTGGCTCACTGGCCTAGTTGCTCCGCAGCACGTGGGATCCTCCCAGACCAGGGCTCGAACCCGTGTCCCCTGCATTGGCAGGCAGATTCTCAACCACTGCGCCACCAGGGAAGCCCTAAACTGTCTTCTGATAAAGATGCACACAGATCTTAGTTCAGCTTACATAAATTCAAAAAAAGCCACAGTTTCATAGAAATAGTTATAACGAACATTAACTGAGCACTTAGTATGTGAGAGGCAGTGTTTCAAGCACTTTACATTTTAATGCCCTTAATCGTTATACTAATCAGGGGAGTGAAGAATTACAAATATCCCCTTTATAGACAAAATAAATGCATAGAAATAATATGTGATTGCCCAAGATCACACAGATGGTGTCTGAGATGTGATTTGAACCTTAGCAGTCTCAGTCCAGGGCCTACTCTCTTAATCAAGTCTCTGCACAGCCTCATTATCCAGTTTGTTATCCTTAAGAGAAGCAAACTCATTCGTTGTATGGTGAGTGCATGGGGAGGATGCTGCAGATTGGCTCATTTGATACCCACTCTGCTCCCCTTCTAGCGTATCTTCCTGTGCTACAGAGCCTGGAAACTCAAAGAGCACCTTTTCAAGGCTCCCTGGCAGCCAGAGCTTTACTTGCACTTCGGGCTCTGCCAAGCAGATTCTGTTGACTAAGACTTGGGGTGTGTGGAAGCGAGGTGCAGAAAAGGCAGCAAAGGCATTTGTTCTCCTGTAGTTACTGGTCTGGTCTTTGACATCATAGCTGTTGAGCAGGGGGTTGGCAGCAACAGCGAGAATTCCTCTATGGAATTCTTGTCATGTGGTTGGGAACTTCTGTAACTACTTACTACCCTGTAGTAAAATACTTTCTACTTAAGCAAGCTAGATTACATTCCCCGTGAACAAGAACCTTGATTAACGCAGAGGTCTTCAAGTCTATAAAGGGATATTATCCAAGCATCTCTTTGACCCTTGGTGTCCCTCCAGTACTGGAAAGTTGACTAGAGGCAATGCATTCCTCCAATATTAGAAAGTTGAACTGGAAGGCTCATTTCAAGTTTAAAATTCTATGATATTTGAGATCAAGGACCAGAACAGAGCAGAGAGGAGAGACTTCATACATTTGCTTAAGCCAGTTTTTCAATAGAGTTTATCTCTTCCTTCGCTGAGTTAGCCATCTCACAAAAAGCACTGCATTTCTGGGAGATAATGTGTCTGGCAAAAAAGTAACAGACACTGTCTTGAGGAATAATAAACCTACATAATTAAGAAGGGCCCCCCCCCCGAAAGCATTGCTTGTTATGTTAATACCCTCAGTTGTGGAGAAGCAATAATGGAGATTTTTCTCATCTCTCTCTTGCCTTTACACTATTTTCCCTCTCCTGGCCTCCCCACCAAGTCAAGATGAAGTTGGGAATTGTACTTGGTCTTAAAGGAGGTTGGATAGGAGGCATCCCTGGAGGTGAACAACCATTGAGAAGGGTGGGGTGACACTGAGACAGTGAGTCTGCAAGTTTAGCTGAGGTGAAGGGAAGGACAGAGAAACAGATAAGGTTGGAGATACGAACTTAGAACTAAGGAAATGTTGTTTTTAGCAGATTTTTAAAAATTTTTATTTTATATTAGAGTATAGTTGATTAACAATGTTGTGTTAGTTTCAGGTATACAGTAAAGTGACTCAGTTATACATATTCATGTATCTATTCTTTTTCAAATTATTTTCCCTTTTTGGTTGTTACAGAATATTGAGCAGAGTCCCCTGTGCTATATAGTAGGTCCTTGTTGGTTATCTATTTTAAATACAGTAGTGTGTATATGTCAGTCCCAAACTCCCAGTTTATCCCTCCTCCCTGCCTTTCCCCTTTGTTAACCATAAGTTTGTTTTCTAAGTCTGTGTCTATTTCTGTTTTGTAAATAAGTTCATTTATATCACTTCTTTTTAGATTCCACATATAAGCAATATCATATATTTGTCTTTCTCTGTCTGACTTACTTCACTTAGTATGATAATCTCCATGTCCATCCATGTTGTCACACATGGCATTATTTCATTCTTTTTAATGACTGAGTAATATTCCATTGTATATATGTACCACATCTTCTTTATCCATTCATCTGTTGATGGACATTTAGGTTGCTTCTATGTCTTGGCTATTGTGAATAGTGCTGCTCTGAACATTGGAATGCATGTATCCTTTCGAACCATGGTTTTCTTGGGATATATGCCTAGGAGTGAGATTGCTGGATCATATGGTAGCTCCATTTTAAAAAAGACTCTTTTAAGAAGGTTAATATAAGATTGATAAGTTGGGTGATTGGAGGTAGGAAAGAAATACAGTAAGTTACTGGCCAAAGAAAAAGTAGTACTTTCATAGTCTTTAGATAATTTTACCTATTTCAGTTTAAAATACATTTTAAGAAAGTAGTAGAACATATATTTTAGGAAAAGAGTAGAAAATCATTTTTAATGGAATCTCTACCTAAAAAAGCAGACCATAATTATTCTAAAGATTAGATGAATAGATGATTCATCCATTAGATGATTAAATAACCAATGACAGGGCATTTGAGACACAATATTTTAGTCTAAGAGTTGAGGGTGGAAGGGACATATTTCTAAGCAGTTGACACACAGCCACCCACAAATCATGACAAGTTTGCTAGCTTTGAAAAATGAAATGTTTAAAATTAGAGGACATTTTAAAAGGATATGTTTACTGCTACATACCTTTTGGAATGGCAAAAAAATTAAAAATAAAGTAAAATAAAAGATAAAAGAAAACAGTTGCCTACAAAATTAATCATACACTTGACATATGACCCAACAACCCCACTCCTAGATAATTACTCAAGAGAAATTAAAACCAGTATTCACCTGTATGAGGATTTTTATAACTTTATTCATAATCACTGAAAATTGGAAACAACTTGAATATCCTTCAACTGGTTAACAGATAAGCCAATGTCATATAGCCATACAATGGAATACTATTCAGCAGTAAAAAAAAGGAAGGAACTATTGATATTAGCAACACCGTGGATGAATTGTAACTATATTTTGTTAAGTGAAGAAGCTGAAGAAGAAGACTGAAGAAGCTACATATTGCATGGTTCCATTTGTTTGACATTCTAGAAAAGTTATAGGGATGGGGAACAGATCAGTGGTTGTCTGAATTTTGAGGAGGGGACAGTGGTTGAATAAAATGGGGGCTCACAAGGGAGTTCTTAGGGTGATGAACTGTTCTGTATTCTAGTCCAGTGACAGATATAGGACACTGTGCATTTATCACAATCCATAGAAATGTATATCACAAATGTGAACTTCAATGTATGTACATACATTTTTTAAAAAGATCAACCACGATGTTGGGGGATCCCAGGGCATAGAATGCAGACAGAAAACTAAATCTAACCTTGTTACAAATGTATGACATAACCTTAGTGATCGTAATGGGGAAAAAGTAGTTTACCTAAATAATTAGAAAACACTGTTTTGACTGGAAGCTATCAAGCTGGAGACAGAAAAGAACTATGCATGAACATTGTATTCTAATTGGTAAATTTGTTTCTCCCAGGAGTACCCAGTAGCAATTCTGAAATTACTTCAGATGTGTATGTATATATGTAAATTGCATATAACTGGAGCCAGATTTATCACTATCAGAGAAATAAGTTACAAATAAGCAAGAGGGCATTTCTATATTTTCAGAAATATAGAAACTCCTCAGTAACCTGTCTTCATTTCCTTTGCATAATGGATTGCTGGATTGTATGGTAGTTCTATTTTTAATTTTTTGAGGAACCTCCAAACAGTTTGTTCCGCATAGTGGCTGCACCAGTTTACAATACCATCAGCTGGGCACAAGTGTTCCCTTTTCTCCACATCCTTGCCAACACTTATCTCTTGTCTTCTTGATGATTGGCATTCTCACAGGTCTGAAATGATATCTCATTGTGGTTTTGATCTGCATTTCCCTGATTGATTAGTGATGTTGAGTACCTTTTCATGTACCTCTTGGCTATTTGGATGTCTTTTTTGGGAAAATGTCTATTTCATTCCTCTGCCTATTTTTTAATTGATTTTGTTGTTGTTGTTGTTATTGAGTTATAATATTAGATATGTGAGTGTTAACATAGCTTTTTTCTCTGTTGATACAGCTTTGCTTTACTAGTTCTTATTGTTCTCTAAAAATATTCCTTGTACATCACATCTGGGAATTTTTTTCTCATTTTCTCTAGAATTTCAGTTTAATCCTCCTCTCCCCCCACCCACTAAATAGTCTCATCCAAATTGGAATACTGAATTTTTAACTTTTGTCTCCATTGTCTATACTTATTTGCACCTGCCATAATGATTTTGATGCCCCAAAGGCCACTTGAAAATACTAAAATGTTGAAAATACTAAAATGTTTTGAAGTTTAAATGGAAGCAAATACCAATTAGATTTTACACTAAATAATTAATAAATAAATAATCCTGAGTCAGTTTCCCCATCTCTGACATTGATATAGTAATTTCATAATTATGTCAGTGCACTCATTCTGTTTGTGTGGAGATTAAATGAATAAAGATAGTAAAAAGGGCTTGGGAAATATAAAATACTCTAGCTCAGTAGTTTTTATTGTATTCAGTGATATAGCTGTGAAAATAGCAGTCCTAGCATTTTATTATCATTATTTCATCTAAGCTCTCAGCTGTTTACCTGGCTGGGAACAATTGGAATGAAAATGAGTTGTTATAGCTCATCTTGGGCTTTATAATCTGATCCAGTATATCATTTTTTTAAACTCATAATTCAGAAAAGAGTGCTATAGCCATAGATGTGAATAATTAAAGAACATTATTTAAAATATTTCACTATCCCAAAAGAAGCCTTTCTGAAGACTTCTACTAGACACTCAGACTGTGATTAGAAGCCCTGTTTTTCTTCTTTTCCTAGTATTTCATTGGATTCAGGAAAAAGGAAAAGAAAAATAAATAACCCAATTAAAATGAAATAAAAATGAAATGAGTAATACCATTTCTTCTTAGGAGTACAAATATATACAGTGTTTTACATAATGTAGCCATGAAACACTAAATAATGAAACAGAGTGTATATAGTGATATGAGTGGGTGATTGCCAGATCCCTGTCTAATACAGCAGAGAGGACTAATAAAAATTAATGAATCGTGCTCCTTTTTATAATTCTTTCAGTTATGTATAATTTTCTCTATCCTAGGTAGGACATACCTGTTTTGATTAAATGTTAGTTCAGGAAAGTTTGAGTGTTGCCCTGCTGTGAAATAAGAGGTAAATTGCAATACATTTCCATTAACTTATAGGCATGTATGACTAAAGGAGTCCGAGTAGTTTTTTATATTAAGTATATACCTAACTTTGAAGTGGAGATATAAACAGAACCTTCATTATTTAATTTTCTATTCTTTTTTCTAATATGTATGTTATCAGGATTTTCGGTTATGCTAAAATTTCTATGATCAAACATGTCTACTAGTTTAATGACCTGGCATGCCATCTGTGTGTTTTCTCTCAACATGCTGGAAAGTGCACATTATCCCTAATATGATCCCCTGTAAATGAAGTGCCTATTTTTCATATTATTGCATTTCAGATAAGATATTCATTACCTCTACATTAACTTTAACTTATTTCAAGAGTAATTAGGAAATCAACAGGTCTTATGTATGGGAATCATAGAACACTGGTATTATTTTTAACAAGAACAAATTCAGAGAATTTGAAATTTTCTTTTTGTTTATGTTTTTTCTTAGACCTTGAGATCTAGAGAATAAATAATAATATTGGTCGCCATTTACTAAGTGCCTAATAATATGCCAGACAGTGTCCAAATATTATTGTGTTATTTCATAAATCTTTATGAAAGTTCTTTTAGCGTGGTGTTATTCCCATTTTACTTTTGAGGCAAATTAGGATTAGGTGTGTTAAGGCCTTAGCTCAAAATCAGACAAGAGGGAACAAAGTCAGGGATCACATGCAGATTTTTCTAGTTACCAGAACCCCAGAATTTTTCCCCTATGTCAGAATGTTACTTTTTCATGTCACTTATAGCTTCTTTTGCCCAGGAGATGTGAACAACCATCAGTAACAATGGTGTTCCTCAGAACAGAACCTCTCAGAATCTCTAGTAAGATATGAGATTGTCAGGCCGCAGTACAATTTGTAACGGAATTTATTAAGACGAACTAGGGGGAAAGAACAATATTAGACCCACTTTCCAACAATGATAATTGTAGTCATGGGAGTTAATTTCCTTTACATATGGTTTACTATTTACATCTCATTGTAGTATTCACTAACCTCCTCTACGAAATGGAGAGTGTGTATCTCACAGGGTATTTGTGAAGATTACATGAAATAATTTATTCTAAAGACCTAGACTAGCACATAGAAGGTGCTCAGTAGGTATTAGCTATTATTCTGTCAGAAGTTCTTACCTGATTGTTTCATTTGTGTATCACTCACCATATCATGATGTGTCAGAATTCCTATGTCCTTGTTACCCCAAATGGTATTTGTCATAGAAAGTATTGCATTTTGTCATCCTTCTCCTTCACAGACTTTTAAAATTTCTTCCTCAATTGCCTAACACTAATTTATTAGAGATTATTTTATTTAACAAATACTGATGTAAGTATTTACTGTATGCTAGAAACTGTTTCAAGCATTTTACAAATATTAACTCATATAATCCCCACAAAGCTCTATGAGAAAGAGTATCAGTAAACATTTGTTCAGGAGATCAGTCACAATAAGTATTATGGCATAAAGGGTTTATTAAAAGAATTAGATCAATTGTGGGAGGGACATGAAGGTCCAGAAGAGGAAATTAGAGGATCAGAGAAGTCACATGCCAATCAATCTGAGAAGCCAGGTACATCCAGACACGGAAATGACAACAGGAAGGGGAGCTCACAGAGAGAAGCTGTGGTTTCTTTGTAACTTCTGCCTCCATGGGTCCTCAGTCAAGTGCCTGCTGGCAGCTCTGAGTCTGCTCTTGGTCAGCGGCATGACAAATAAGGAAGAACCTCTGAATGGGGCAGTGAGGGAAAGTTAGGACAAGCTGAAAACCACCGGGCATCTCTGCATCTGTCCATCATCACATCTGACAAAGCCATTCAGAGATTAAATGACCACTGCTTCATTTCCACTCTGCACATCTCCGGCAAGTTTTCTTTTGAAAAGAATAACCCAGCAACGTACAGGGGAGGGGTTCTGGGAAATGTAATTCCTACCTTAACCAAGTTGGCATGGCACAGTCCAACATATAAGCAGGTGCATTTATTTTCCTTGTCTTACAAATGCGGAAACTGGGGCACAAAGCCAAGTAAGTTGCCCAAGGTCACCTGGCTCCTGAGTGGCAGAATCAGGTTTGGATCCAGGCAGTCTGATTCCAGATTGCAAGCTCTTAACTCCTGTGCTTTTCTGGCTCTGCAATAAAGTAGGGTTCTATAGACAATCTCAGTGTATTTTTCCTTATTTCAAGTCTCCTTGTGTCTGGTTAAGAAAATTCATCACCAGGCAGTTATGTAAAGCAATGATATGAGTTATCTTCATTCTCTTCTATTTTTGTCAACATCCCTAACTTTAGTTTTTCTCATAACCTGTGTTTTGCCCTTCTAAGACTCACTATTTTTTCAAAATAAATTCTTGATTATTAGCTTTCCAACTATTTTGATTTTTCTTTAAACTCTGTCTTTTAGCAGTTGCATATCTTACACTATTTTAATGACCATTTGAATGTCTGTTCTCTGTATGTATTCTTACATCATTAATGTCCCACGCTTCATATTCTCAAGCATACTCCAACATTCTTAAATCAGGAATACTACCTTCTTTTCCTTTGTGTCATCACCAGAGTGTGCCTAGTAGATGCTCACAAGTACTTTCTATTAAATGCCAAATCTTCCTGCTGTAAGTAAAGGAAGTTTCATTTGAATAACTGGAAATCATGTTCGTATTGAATAAAAGCACTTTCTATATATGTATAGCAAAGCGATCTCTTTCAACTCTGGGTTTTCAACTCTGGGTTTTCTTCCTCTGGTTTAATGGCTACCTTCTTAAAAGTACCCTCAAAAGAGAATGACATAGCATGAACATTTTTGGACTGAAAGAATCCCAGCATTTCTCCAACATTAACAAAAATATTCCTTTCAAATCAGTTTCTTCTTTTTCCAAGAGTAGTAAAAGATTCAGTATAATTTTTAAAACCTTTTTAAAATTAACATAAATTCGTCTTGTATTATGATTTTATAGCCAGAGTTGGCAGATTATTTGAGTGACTGAAATACTGAGTTATGACATCCAATTTGGATTAGGAAAATAAACAAGTTTTAAATTTGTTTCATTACAAAAGGAAACATCTGTAATAAAATATCTCCATAACAAGGTTCCATTATGAATCACACTTAGAGACAGAATATCTAATTTTGATATGGAACTAAAGCATGCTCAAAGGTATCATGATCCTGCTGAATGGATTTATGACAGATAGATACAAGTAGGTGTGTGTTTTGGAGGATTAAATGATCCTTTTGACTTCATAATTCAAGTTAGATGCTACTACTCAAAAATTTGAGTAGCTACTACTCAAAAATTTCAATGTGTTACCAAGTACTCTAGTGAATACTAAATTTAAGAAAATGAAGAGTTAAAGACAGATGGAAAGCTAAGCATTTAAAAATTGTTTTACTTGAAACTATTTAGCAAAGGAGAATTTGATGATTGTTTTTGTTCTTGTCAATAAAGATGGGAAAAAAGGCATTCATTAGTATAAAAATAAAAGCTAACCAAAAATAGCTCCGTGATCTTTCTATGTACTCAGAAGTGTACTTAAAGAAATGACTTAATGATGAATTATTTGAGGAGGAAGGGCAGTTTATCTCATTTTCCCAAACTGGTCAATAATTGTGTTTCTTATAGTGAGGTAAAGTTCCCTTATAACAGATAGTAATGATAATAGAATAGTAAGCAAGGAAAGCCATCACTGAATGCTTTCTGTGTGCCAGGTAGTATGCTTACACTCATAATAATACTATAAGGTAGTTACCATTATTATCCCCATTTTACAGATAAGACGATTTAGGGTTAAAGAGGTCATTACTAATCAGCTAGTGAATGACAGAGCTGGGTTTTGAGCTTCAGTGGCTGATTTCCAGAGCTCAGAATTTAAACCACAATGTTGTTCTGCTAGTCTAATAGCCCAGATGTAGCAGATTGCAAAAAAAAAAAAAAAAAGGCATAATTCTTCACTTTTTCCTAATCCGTGCCCTGCACAAAGTGACTTTTCAGCTTCTCCCATCAAGAAGTGAAGTCTGTTTCCCCTTCCCTTGAATCTGAGTAGGCCTGTGACTTGCTTCAGCCAACAGAATCCTGCAGAAGTGACACTGTGGAAGTTCAGAGCCTAGCCTGCAAGAGCCCTTGCATGCTTCCACTCCCTTGGAACCCTACCCAGACATCATGTGAACAATTACATGCTAACCTGCTGGAGGATGAGAGACTATGGGCCAGAGCTGTGTCAGCTCAGTTGTCTCAGCCACAGTCACAGAGATGTGAGAGAGTATAAAACAAATCAGCAATGCCAAGTTGCACATGATGGCAGATGATGAGGGAGGCCGGTTGAGAAAAAAGAACCACCCAGATGAGTCCAGCCAGAATTGTTTATCCAGAGAATCATAAGTTAAATAAGTGGTTGTTTTTAGCCACCACATTTCAGGGTGGTTTGTTACGCACTAATAGCTAACCAATACACCAGAGGAGTTATTTAACAGCACAACAGACTAAATAGTAAATATGGTGTTAAAACTCTCTCCTATATATTCATATACAGTGAACTCTGAAAAACATTCAAAGTCTTCTGAAGTCAATCTCTTGTCCCTCCTAAGGAACTAGTAAACATTTACAATTTGCACGGTTGGAAGAACATATTTAGAATCCTCCTCTCTGTATCTTACATTGATCTAATCTTGTCTTGGGGCCTGCTTGTCTTACTGTTGCTTTTGCACTTGTATGAGTACCTGGAAAACAGTCTTTAATTATTACCCCAAGAATAGCTGTTATTTCTGGTTCTGTAACATAACTGCTGAGTTTATTCAGAAACATGTAAGTTAGAAGTTTACTCAATAGAAGTTGAATTATTTTTGAGTCAAGAATATAAGCTGCAATACCCATTTCGGCTTTGCTTATTCATATACATAAACCACAATTTAAAGAGTATCTGACTATGTTCATACAAAACATGCACACAGATGTTTGTAGCAGCTTTATTCATAATTGCCAAAACTTGTAAGCAACCGAGATTTCTTCAGTAGGTGAACAGATAAACAGTGATAGATTCAGACAATGGAATATTATTCAGCACTAAAAAGAAGTAAGTTATCAAGCAATGGAAAGTCATGGAGGAAAGTTAAATGCAAATCAGTAAGTGAAAGAAGCCAATTTGAAACAGCTACACACTCTGTGGTTCTAACTATGACATTCTGGAAAAGACAAAACTATTGGAGACAATTTTAAAAAATCAGTGGTTTCCAGGGGTTAGGGAGAAGGAGGGATGAATAGACAGAGCACAGAGGACTTTTAGGGCAGTGAAACTATTCTGTATGATTCTATTAATGGTGGATAGATGTCATTATACCTTTATCAAAACCCATAGGATGTACAACTCCAAGAGTGAACCCTAATGTAAACTATGGACGTTGGGTGATAATGATGTGTCAATGTAGGTTCATCAATTGTAATAAATGTACCACTTTGGTAAGGCATGTCGATAGTGAGGGAGGCTGTGCATTTGTGGTGTCAGGGAGTATATGGGAACTCTCTGTACTTTCTGGTCAGTTTTGCTAGGAACCTGAAACTGCTCTTTAAAAAAGTCTGTTTAAAAAAAAAAGACTACAGTTTATATATTGAATTCAACTCTTCCATTTCTCTCTTTGTAGAAACATTCAGGATTTTTGAAGAATATTAATATGATACTTGTTCTCTACATCTGTGTCTCTATTTCTGCCTTGCAAACCAGTTCATCTGTACCATTGCTCTAGATTCCACATATATGTGTTAACATACGATATTTGTTTTTCTCTTTCTGACTTACTGCACTCTGTATGACAGTCTCTAGGTCCATCTACGTCTCTATAAATGACCCAATTTCATTCCTTTTTATGGCTGAGTAATATTCCATTGTATATATGTACCACATCTTCTTTATCCATTCATCTGTCAATGGACATTTAGGTTGCTTCCATGACCTGGCTATTGTAAATAGTGCTGCAATGAACATTGGGGAACAAATGTTTGGACACCAAGGGGGGAAAGAGGGAGGTCGAGGGTGGGGGTGGGATGAATTGGGAGGATTGGGATTGATATATACACACTAATATGTATAAAATAGAAAACTAGTAAGAACCTGCTGTATAGCACAGGGAACTCCACTTTGCTGTACAGTAGAAACTAACACAACATTATAAAACAACTATACCCCAATAAAAATAAATAAATAAAATAAAAATATGATACTTGTGTACATCTGTGACATGACAAGGTTGTAACTCTTTGAAACTGAATCCTGAGCAGTTTAATTCACTGTCAGTGCAGTAATGCTGGGATTTGTCTAAATGGTGAATGATTTCTCCTTTGAATCTGAATATTTTCACCAGAGGGGCATGAAAAGTGAGGATGCGTTTGTAATCAGTTTTCAGTACCCAGGTTATTAGAACTGTTATTTGATTAGTGTCCACTACAAATCAATATAATATGAAGGGTATCCATTTTAATGAGCAGAGAGACTACTATAAAAAAACAGAAAAGATTTATTAAAGAATTTAATTCGAAGGGGCCCTGGAGGTCAAACACTAATTGAACACCTTCACTTTATAGATGTGGGCACTGAAACGCCCAAAAGTTAGTTAACTCCTCAAGATCACATAGCTAATGATTGAGCCAGTACCATTATTTATTAAGTTATACTGTCTTTCAGCAGTGCACAGTGTCAAAAATGTGTTATGGTGGAGAAGGGAAGCATAGCAGAGCAAGGTTCATGTACAGTTTGGAGAATTGATTGGCCCAGGAATGGATAGTACTGACCCTGAATGTTCCCAGTTTTGAGATCTCCAGTTAAATTTACTCATGGGCAAAGGGTTTATTTTAGCCTTCAGAACAAATTCTTGCTTACCCTTGAAAAGTATCACATTGTTTGGGAAGCTTTCACTAATGTCCCCAGGTACGTTGACTATGTCCCCACCATCCAGGGTTGTACAACACATCAGTTACAGCCATGGTTCTCAACCTAGGAGTGGTTTTGCCTCTCAGGGGACACACGGCAAATGTCTGGAGACGTTTCTGAAGGATATGACTTGAGGTTGCTACTAGTATTTAGTGCGTGGAGACCAGCAAGGCTGCTAAACACCCTACAGTGCACAGGACAGCCCCCCACAACGAAGAATGATCTGGCCAGAATATCCATAGCGCTGCTCGTGGGAAACCCTGAGTTCCAGCATTGTCTTAGGTGCTTGCCAGTACCAGAGACGGTTCTTCTCTCTGGGATAGACTTACTTTTAGTTCTTTTAAAATAAGCAGTAAGATGGCCATTTCAAGACATTAAGAGATATATGTTAATTCATAGGGTTTCTTTCACTGCTCTTTCATTTTTTCAATTCAAAACTATATTCAACCATATGCACATATGATTCACATTGGTTTCAGTTTTTTTGTTGGTGAGATTCCTTCTCTTCTTCCTCCTCGCCCACTTCCTCTTCTTTCTCCTCCTGTTCCTGTTCCGGGCCCCTATTTGGAAGATTTTGGACACGTGGGGTTTTACTCACTGCTTCAGGGGAGTGGGTAGGGGATGGTTCCATTATCTTCTCTCTTCCAAAGTGGAATATGGGGTTCTGATCAGAGCAAACTATTATCGCACTGGTGGCAACTTTATTTCAGCAAATTAACTTTACATTTTCTTCAATTTTCGCTGCTCTCTAGGTAAGGTGCATGCAGGTGTTAGCGTGACTTAGTTGAGGGAAAACAGAAAGCAATTAGAATAGGTCAAGATCATTTATTCTATGGTGAGGTTTTGGTGGAAGCTGATAGGGAGAGCAGGAGGGGAAGTTGGCCTTTCAAGAGAGATTTAACCAAGGGGTCCTACAGGAAAAGTTTCCATCACTGCAGTGGTATTTAGTTGTGTAATAGATTCATTTTCTCCCCTGGACTATGAAACCCTTGAGCTTTTCTCTCTAGTGCCTAGCACGCCTCATGCATACAATAATATTATACTGATACTACACACAGAGAGGGAAAAGATCATGCATTACTTTCCCCCATGATAATTAGCTTTTCCCGAATCACTTCTGGAGGTCAATTTTGCAAAAGCAGAGAAATCAGAAGCATCATTGGGCTTTTCTCAGATAAAAGAAAGGAAAGATTATTTTACTGTTAAACACAACAAAAATCTATTTTTTGGTACAGCCATGTTTCCTTGTCTGTAACTGTCTAATTCTTAGAAAACGATTATTTGGCCTGGGAAGGAGTCAAAATTGAGAAAATGGTTTCTTTCCAAAGAAATTAAATTGAGTTTTATCTTCCTTAAGAAACAGTAGACTTTTAAATTTACTTGGCACACAAACCAATGAAATTATGGAAGTAATGAATACAGAACTTGAAACACGTAGGGTAACCTTAAGTAAAGCTCACAGGGGTTACATTTACGGAAATTAATTCACAACTCCTGGAGAATATTTAAGAATATTTGTGATTCATTCACTAGCTTTATGCAGCAGGTTGATACAGTTGTATTGTATGAAAGGCTTATAGTTGGGCTTAATGATAGAAAAAGAATTAGATAGGCTTTCTTTTCTTGGAATATACAAAACAACTACATCTCGTCTTTAAATTGAGCTTAGTGAATTAGATGATTTTTTTTGTATATACTTCTTAATCTTTCTCCTTTCTTAGAGAGTCATCTTGAAAATATTTTACCTCGGAGAGTATGCGGCAAGGTCTCATCCCACTAAAGAGCAAATTGAAGAATTTCTTCTTTGATTCATTGGGATTGATTTTTTTTAATGCCTATAGGAGATAATACACACACACACACGTACAAGTATGAACTTTTTCAAAACTACCAATAAAATGCAATCCAAAAACCACCAATGAAGATATAATTTCCTATTATTTCAGTAACAATCTAAGGTCTAGATGGCTGAAAAGTTTTGAGTTTGCATTTGCACTCGGCCTCATTTATTTCTAGGAGGAAAAGGAATAATAAATACCAGTTTTTCTGTAGATTGAATAACAGTTTTGATTCTCTGTAAGCATCTTTCCAGTTTTAATATTCCATTTGTCAATGAAGGGAATTTGTCAGAGAAGAGAGAACTAAACGAAGTTGATTTAGCTTGAAAGTTAAAAATCCTGTTACTTTCTTGTTTTTCTAATCAAATCCAATGGTGATATATTAAATATCTTTTGTATTTGGAACAATGGTAGATGTTGGCTGTTAGTGACATCCTTAGAAGAAAGATGTGACTCTTTCTTTATTCAGTAAATCAATTCATTAGTACAAAATCAACCCAGAACCTTCTTTCAAAAAGAGCCCTGCACCTTCAGAAGGAGCCTTGGCCTCTTAGAACATTGAATTAATTCCAAGGTGATTCCTGCAAACAGGTGCTGAGCCTAGAGGGGACACAAGTGTTTATAGACATAGCAACGAGGTTATCAAAGCTTCTGACTTGAAAACCTAAGATGTGGATAACCTGATATGGGATATGGCTCAAAAAATATGAAAGCATTATATGGATGACTGATTGGTATAAGCAAAAGAAGAGTAATGGAATGTGTACAACAACCAACTTTACCATGAGTGTCTCAGAGAAAAGGGCAATCATTTCTGATAACTTTATTTTGTACTAAATTCTAAGCTTCCCAGTATTTATCAACTTAACTGCATCTGTGTTCCTCCAGAAATGATTAAATCATTATATGTGTGTTCCAGAAAGGATTCATTTGTTCAGAAGTGCTTATTAATCCACTTATTCATTCATTTATTCATTTAATAAGTCACTATTGAGCATCTACCAGGTATCAGATACTATGTTAGTTGCTGAGATTATAGCAGCAAATAAGACTTACAGTGTTTTTGCCCTTATGCAATTAATTACATAAATAAGTGTTTAATTATATTTGAGGAAAGTGTTAAGAAGGAAAAGTATCTTATGAGATGAGAATGATTTATAGGGAATTTTCACCTGACCTAGTGTACAGAAGAGAGAAGATTTCTCTATGAAAGTGACACTTAAGCTGACAGCTGCATGTGGGCAAACTTCCTGTGTTGGGAAAGTGCTGATGTCGTCAAGAATGATAAGAAGTGAGGGAAGAGAATGGTGTGACACGAGGCAAGGGCAGAGCATGCACAGCACTTTGGACCAGGTTAAACATGCTGACTTTCATCCAGTGGATACCCATTATGTCCTACACCATGAAGGCACTGTGTAGTATACAACTGTCACATAATAGACACATGATGGTACATGATTGGCACCATGAAGGATATGAAAGTGTGAAAGTTATAGTTGGTTCATTCAAGAAGTCCTCAGTGTCATAAAGGAGACATATGCGTGATGCTTCTTCTCCCATGTGAATTTTCTGGGACAGAGTCTCCCTTACTTTTCATTTTATCCCCTGTCTCTAATGCAACAGATTTGTGCTCAGTAGTAAATATATGTTCATTGCATAATTTTGTATAAATATCCATAGTGCATGATAAGGCTTTGCTTATCCAAGGTCCCTGATTTGTGTACAACTCTTTGAGTCTCAGAACATTGGCCTTTTGGCATCTAAAGAGTTTAAGGCTTTAGGCTACTTCTGCCATTGACCCTTTATGGTTAAACTATATAATCTTAGATATAGTGTCACCAAGGGAGCCTGTATTATGTTCAGAACAGTTAAAGTGCTGGACTGTAAAAGGCACTCTGCATACTACCTATTACTCTAATAGTATAGGAATTGAACACTTCGGAGCCAAACTGTTTAGGATGCAGTAGTGACTCTGCTACTCACTAGCACTGTGATATTTTAATTTTCTTGTCCTCAGTTTCTCAGCAGTAAAATGGAGAGAAAAGCAGAACCTACTTCATACGATTATTGTGAGGATTGACTATAAACATTTCTATAAATTTCTTAGTATACTCTAAATACATATTAATATTAAACACTCAAAAATGTTCCCTTTGTTGTTATTGTTGTTATATTAGGTAATTCTCACAATTCTTCTGAGATACTAGTAATTCTAGCATTTGAACCTAGATTTTTTTTTTGGACAACTTTCACTCTTGACTATAGCAGCCTCTCTCAGGCTTTTTGTGTCTCTCAGGAAATTTCCTTAGCCGTATCCAATAGCATACAAATCAATCCCCAGCGTCCCAGAAGGCAACCTGTCCTTCAAATGCTAGGATGGGGAAAAAGGTGTTTCTGGGACCAAAAGTGAGCTACATCTCACCTCTCAAACTGAGCTGTAAATATGAAAGCTGTTAAGGCCCAGCGCTGGAAACAGTTTCCAGACCTCTTTAAAATTGTCACCACACATAACAGTGTGCCTCTTAACAGCATTAAAACCAAACAGACCTTTGGGCTATGAGCAATTCCTACATAAGTGTTCTTATCAATTCCCATTACCTAGTTTATTTTGGCACAGAAAGTTCCTCAACAAATATGATCATTTTCAAGGTGAAGTACACAAGGAGTCAGGAGGTTTTAGACCTAAAATTCTGTCCTGAAATAGAATTATGCTAATGATCAAGTCAGGCAATGTGAGCCTCTATTTTTATTAGTTAACTAGTAGATTGAACTTTAATTCTTATATGTAATGGGGTGATTTTTCTTTTATTTTGGTGTTTTCCTAAATTTTCTAAAAGTTTTATAATAAATGTGTATTATTTATATTATCAGATAAATCATTTTCTTTTAAAAAAGATATATATATTTCATTACAGGATGATGATATACATATTTATCTCTTCTGTTAATCCTATTTGTTTGTATTGCCCTATAAAGGGAATACTTACACTCAACATGTTATAGAAATTCAGTGATAGATGGTAACTTGCATTATTCTGAAAGCTAATCTTGATAAATACCATATGAGTTTTCATTGCTTGCCAGGGAATCCATTTGGTTGTCTACGACTGACTTAGAACATTTTTTGACAAATAACTAAGGAAAAATTTGTTTTAGACAAGGCTCAGCTTTGCCTTCATTTAGTTTTCTTTTTTTTTTAATATATACCTTATTTTTCTAGGGTTGCTACTGATCTATTGTCTTCATCATATATAAAGCCTGTTTTTAGTATTTTCATTCTATGATAATGTTTAGCTTTGGATTTGACTTTGATCTAACACTGCTTTTAAATACATGGTCATTTGATATTAGGCCAAAACATGTATTCAGTGCACATGCAGGTACCTGATCCCAGAAATCCTATTGTACTCTCTAAGCACTCTTCTCAGAATTACTTTAAATATCTTTCCAGTACTCACTGTGATTTATTAATGTATGCACTAATAATTGTAGAAAGACATCAGTGTCTATCGGGCTTCTGGTTAAGCTCTAAAATCTTAAAAATTTTCCGGTCTCCTAGACATAGTTAGTGATTATCAGACATTGTTAAATTGAATTAAGAGCTAATCAAGACAAATTTTCAGTAACACTGAAAAGAGTTTTAACAGGTTGGTTAAGGGTCAATAATTAGATTTTATTTTTGTTTTATTCAATAACTCCATGCTATCTAGAAAATATTCTTAATTAGATGTTTTCTAGTTTTCAAAGTAGACCCAGTTCTCACTGCGTACACAGTGGTTAGCAGATTGTAAGTAACAGAATAGGATGAAGCTATAGCTAATGCTGTATCTATTTTTGGTTGAATATCTTGTAATTATTTTGTTGTTAGAACTGCACAGTGCTTTTTTTTTTTCTTAACCAATAATATTTTTTTTCTAAACAAGGAGTTAAGAGGCTATGTTAAATTTCTGAATTTGACAAACTGATTTATGATATTTGGGACTTTGTTTTCTGGAATTGATGGGCTTTGATTTGTAAATGTGCCATCAGTGATTTATCACTGATGACAAGGCACATATTTCCTATGTGATAAGAGCTAAGAGATCATGAACAACTCCCAGGTGACACAGTTGGAGTGTTTTCTGTCATATGTAATTCAAAGAGAGAAGAGACCATACTGAATTGGAGAAATCAGGGAAAGGAAAGCCAGTATATATAGATTTTCTACCATGTGCCAGACACTATAACAGGATTGTTACATGTGGGATCTCATTTAACCTCCTCAAGCTCATCAGCAAGTAGAAAAAAATTAGAATTCAGAATCCAATCTATCTCATTCAAATGTGACACTTTTCCCACTTATACCACTTACATTCTTTAATAGACAGGGTATTTTTGAGATACATCAGGAAAGCTTGAAAAGCTGTGGTCATATAGAGGGATGGGTGGGCATGGGATGTTAAAAATGGGAAGCAGAAAGAGCAGTCTGGTCAGAACCTCATGGGTAAAGAATAGATATCAGAAAGGGTGTGTGAGAAACAAGAAGTTTAGTTGGACCAGACCAGAACAACCTTTGGAGTGGTGAAAATACAGACTGGAAAGGAAGGTTAGCAACATATTGTAAAGGACTTTGAAATGCCAAGACAAGGAG
Organism: Balaenoptera musculus; assembly: GCF_009873245.2. NCBI lineage: Eukaryota > Metazoa > Chordata > Mammalia > Artiodactyla > Balaenopteridae > Balaenoptera > Balaenoptera musculus. The sequence goes on along the minus strand of NC_045801.1, from coordinate 31,191,061 downwards.
TATGGACTTAATTAGGAAGGCAGCAGGGAGCCACTGAAGGTTTTGTGTGGAGGAGCAATATGATTACAGCTGACAGCAGTCTTAATAAAGCTTAATAAATAGTCCAGTTTATAACCGTAGGCCAACTGCTGAGCAGAAGCCAAAAGCTGTGCTGCAGAATTAGCAAACTAATTACTGTGAGGGATGATGGCCTGAATTTAATCTGAGTCATCCTTTATAATGGAGTATGAACTCCTAGAATTGTAAACAAATATCTGAAGTGACAGGTGACATGTCTCCTCGGAGTCTCCTGTTTTTATGTGACACCACAGTGGCACACTGTTAAAATGCCTTAACAGGACCATGATTTACTTTTCACCATTTTTGAAACCTCTCTTCCTTGTCAATATTCAGTGTATTTTTATGGCTTTTCAGCAGGCCTAAAATCTATTGCCATCTGTCTTATTACTTATAATAATGCTTTGCCATCTTTTATTGGTATTCACATGCTTTGCCAAAAGGGAAGGCATCATTATGTTATCTGCAGTTTGAATTAACAGCTGATGTTGACTAGAAGACAATATTCAAATTTCAGTTCTAGCAACCAGGATAATTTTTTTTTTTTTATTTAGAGAGTAGACTACGTAAGAATCTTTACGTAAGGTAAAGTTTCCTTTATCTTTTGGTTAAGAGGCTTTTCATGTGTTTTGTGTGTGTGTGTATTTGTGTGTTTACATGTGTTGTGTGTGTGTGCATGCGTGTGTGTGTGCATGTGAGAGCAAGGGGGTGAGAGTGAGAGAGACCATGCATATGAGTATGTAGAGAAAGGACTAGATGTTTATCATATTGCTTCCTTCTGTGGAATAACTCCTGGCAAAAAAAGTTGCATAATTAAGTTTCTTATAAAACACTTTCTCTTTAATACATTATGGTGATTACTCTCACCCTTAATAGTGAGAAAGTTTTGCTCCCTTGTCAGCAATGCAATATTATTTTGAACTTATGTAATTTTATATATTATATTACGGTGAGTTTTTTGCCCTTTTTCCCCTCACTAGATTGTGTGTCTCTGGAGGACAACATATTTATACATTTGGTGCAAAGCATGGCACCTGGCTCATCGTATATCTTCAAATAATTATCCCCATACTGTTGAAGCTTTCCTATCTTAGGACAGTCTTGCCTGGGCTTTCATTCACTCAACAGATTTTGAGACGCTCCTAAGTACTTTGGCAGATAAACAGAATACAGTCCCCTCTCTTTAAAAACTTGCAGACAAATGATCAGATGATTACAATATAATCTGTAAGTGTTGTGATTGCTGTAGGTATAGTGTAGAAACAACCTTGGGGTAAGGGAATGGCTTACTAGAGGGGATGACGTTTTATCTGAGTTTTAATACAATTTAAAAAGGGGAGGCATAAGGATGAGAAAGCAGGAGAGAGTTAGAACGTACATGGGCCTGAGTGTGAAACATGGGCCTGGTGGGGTGACATTGCTGCTAACGTAGTATGACCATGGGAGGAGAGGAAATCGGAAAAGCTGGAGCCAGATCCTGAAGGTATTTTTGGTAACACCCAAAATCAGGTCACTCAATCACTAAGACTCCTATGTCGTAATTCGAAGCTACAATTTAAAAGTAATTGGGTGCTAATTCTAAGGAAGTCAATTACTGTGGCTACCCATTGCCATTTCTTTTAAAGAAGAAATGGTTGTTTGGTTTGAAATGGCACGATTTTGTCATTTTTGACTTTATAGGCACATTTAGAACACATACGGAATTAGAGTTCTAGTATCTATGTAAGAATAATAATAATAGTACCTACTTCTAAGGTCGCTGTGAACTTTCAGTGAGCTAATGCAAAGTGACCACATGGCAAATATAAGAACTCAATATGTATTATGGGTGTGTATTATGAAGTGTTCTCTCTTGTAATTGTGGCAAAGACCCAAAGCATGAAGTACATCAGGGCTGGTAGCAATGCATAAATCTGGCCAACATTCTCTTGAAGCCTAATTTTTGTGGTCTACTATTTTTTAAGTACTATTTACCACTTGGGCCAAAGTGCTACTTATTTAGCCATTTCTTATCTCCAGATTTAAACTCAAAGTAGCAGCTTTGAAGATTTTGCTTTATTGGGTGGCTTAGCCATTTGTGGCTGGTAAGACTTGGTAGGGACCTTGACTTAGGGTTTATCGATTTTTCTCTTAACTTAGAATGTTAATTAACATTACAAAGAAACAAGGTTGATGCATAGGAAGGGTGTTATAAAAAGACTAATAGGAATAGTATGCATCAAATATATTTCTGTGTGCTGAATGAATCATTTTTAGTGTCTTATACTTACCAGTGTTTAAAACTGTCAAGTTTCACCTTTGCCTTATACCAGCTATGTGACCTCATCTGAAAAAAAATGATGTTAATAGTATACCTATGTCATAAAGTCATTGGAGAATTATACAGTAATTTATATAATATACCTAACATGGTAGCTGTCAGATATTAAATATTCCAATAGTGTTAGCTGTTGAAACTCTACTGTTATGTAAACATGACATGATTGTGCAAGTAAGACAACCTGTAAAAATAAGAGAGAATGTGTACTACTTAAAATTATGGACTTATCACTCAGATCTGGGCAAGGTTTACTACAATATGTTATGTATAGTCTTTACTCTGAGGTACAATTCTTTTCTAACTAATTCTTTCTCACTTCACTCTGTGAGGCCGAGGAAATTCTTTTGTTTAAAGCATGATTGGAAAACACCTAATAGTCTCAGTAAATTTCAAATGTGTCTTTGAGGCCAATGAACTCAGTTATCAAATTGTCTCTTCCTAATATAATACATAGAGCTGCTATCTATAAGACTATTACTGTTTACAGAAGAAATTTTTAAGTTTCCTTGTCAGCCAAATTTTGTGATGTAAAAAATTTGATGTAAAAAAAAGGAACCACGAGGAGTTCCAACTACTACCTACCATATAGCATCAGTATTACTGTAGTGTCTTTATACCTATGGAATACATATGGTTTAGTCAGGGTGTTGTCTAGAAACAACGGCACGCTCAGAGTGTGTAATTTGAGAAGACTTTAATAAAGGGATGACTTACAAAGGGTTCACCAGCATGTAGGGAGCCACTAGGGAGAGCACAGTAACCTCCAGGGACTAGGGACAGTGGTGGTGAGAGGGGGCTTTATCACTCCTAGGCATGAAGTGACCAGGGATAACGGAGACAGAGGGCTTTGTGAAAAGGGCTGCTTCACTCTAGCCGCGGCCATCTCTGGTGGGTCCAACTGTCCACTCACTATCAAGTGGCCAGCTTAGTAAAGGAACACCTTAAATTTTAACTTTTGACAAAAATGGCAGCTTACAGAATGTGATTACAAGGAAGTTAAAAAGAAAAGACAGTAAATCAATGGGGAGGAGGTTCATTTGAGGCTGTGAATAAATGATGCAAATTTGGGATTTCGTAATCTTTAGTGTTTATTTCATTTTGTAAATGGACTACTCAGTATATATATATATGATATACAAGATTCATTTGAAAATATACCAATGTGTTCATCTCTTCACACCATCTTTCTCTATATTCCATGTCCTTCTCTCTTGTAATGTCTCTGTCATCTCCTGATCCTTTGTTCATAACAAAATGTTGGATATTTTGAAATGGTGCTAAACTTCCCTTCTGTTGTTTGTTGGTGGCTTGTTTTTCAGAATAAAACAGTGTATCCTTGCCATGGAGCACAACGCAGCAGCCGTCGAAAATTGTGCTATTAATCTGTTTATTTATGGAAGAGGAATAGGTGTCCACAACAACTGCGCAAAAAGCAGGTTGCAAAATAGCACACACTTAGATAGGTTGCAGGCTATTTCTTATCCTCTCTTTGCAGAAAGGGAACTTTGAAGAGCCGAGTGGTGTATTGATTGGCTTGATTGTGGTCACATGGTGAGTATTGTCCCTAGAGCGTGGATCCAGTCAATAGCCTGTTAGTTCAAAAGCTAAATAGGTGACAGATGAGCTCGTTATTTGGCTAAAGGCATGAAAAGCTGAAATCCACGTAGTCTGTGAGGAGACTTGTTTTGCTGCATTATGTCCCACTCCTTGGTGGGGCTGCAGAGGGTCCCCCTTCAGGACAGGCTGGGGCACTGCACCCCTCAGCTTTGCATCTGTCCGGATTGCTGTATTGTTGGGGGCAATCTCTTCGCTGCCCTCTGGTTCTTTGTTTCTTATTTGGGCAATAATTCAATGGATTTTCTTAATAATTTGGACCTTTTATTTGCCAGTCCAACTGCAGTAGTGTAGAGTGGTAGATTTATTTCATTTTATGGAATTAGATATAACTCAAAACACTATGGAACTCAATATGCAAATCAGACTTTACACTTAAGCTATTTTCTTTTTCAGAAAGAATACGACTCAACCTGAATAAACACATACAGACTATTCCAACCTTCTTTTAAAGGTTTAAAACTGAGCTCTCAGGAAAATCGGTAGCCCAGAATATTTAACTCTCTGGGGCAGAAAAGAAGGAAAGCATTTTTATGTGAAGGGGAGGAAAAATCACTTGTGTTTAAAAAATACCTTTAAATATGAATGTGTATGAATTTGGCAGAATGATCTAAGAGGAAAAGAAAAATACATGTGGTAGCATTATGAGAATTTAATATATAAGAAAGCCATACTGAAGCAAAGCTGACAGTTTTAAATTACTCTCCTTTTAAAGATATAGAACATTGTAAAATAGGTCATGAATTGAAGGTCATACATCTTTTTTCGTTAATTTGTAGAATTTACGTTCTAACATTTATCTTTACTCTCTGAGGTCATGAAGAATATATCTTTTTTATAAATTTCCTTATATCTGAGAAATAAATACATCATTCCTTACTAGTTTACTAATAGATATATTTGTAATATTAGTTCCAATAAAGGAGTTATTTGGGGGTTTATGTGATTAGCTAAATTAGCTGTATTTTAAAATCACTGTAAACCATTAATATGTACAATCTCTTATGAAATCAAAACTCCTAAATCTTTATACTCATTAAAATAATTGTGTCTTCTTGTTAATATTTTGTAGTTAAACTATTATATATCTAAATTTTACATCTAAAATACCTTACATCTGAAAATATTTTATATCCAAAATATTAGTGTGATATCACACTAAATTGGTATGGCAAATTAAAATGTTACTATTTGAGGAATGGTCTCAAGCTAAAGAGACTGTGTTGTGTTTTCCCCTGCAGCTGTTCTATACACTGACCATATGTTAAAAAAAGAAACCACTATACAGTCACTACCCTTATTTTTCATTTTCCTTTAATAGAATACTAATAATTTAAAAAAATACTTAAAATTGCATCATATTCAGAAGAGAAGAGTGACACCTAGCCAATGAATATGCCTTCATTTTGTTTCTGAAGAGATGACCCACCATGGAAGCCCACACTAGATAAGAAAATTACCAAATGTAAACAGTCAAGATCAGTGGCCTCTGAACTTTTTTGAGGGTGCATACCTATTGATAAAATATGTGCCTCCAATACATATGCATATATTTATTAATAACTTACATATATGAGCTATGATAATAATATGCTCTGTACATGATAAAACATATTCCCCAAATAGAGTTCTTAACACAAATAGAAATTTTAACATCTTTCACACCCTTCCCAAACAGATGATTCTGTGGAACATCTGGGTGTGTGCCACCCCCCCCACACACACGAACATACACACTTAGGAGAACATTATTATAGAAGTCTGCTCTTCCTTAGACCTCTTTAAATAATTCTGAGTTGTATAATAGGAAGCTAAAATTGGAAGACTTTTTACTAATTTACAGGTATATCAGTTATCTATCACCGAAACAATACCAAGTAACAACCTACCCCCAAACATAGTAGTTTAAAACAATAAGCATTTATCGTTATTCCTGTGTCTGTAGGTCAGCTGGATGGTTCTTCTGGGCTCAGCTGGGCTCACTCTGTGTCTGTGGTTAGCTGTAGGTTGGGGAGGCGGTTTTGCTGATCTTGGCTGGGTTCCCTCACGTGTCTAGCTATGGACTGTGCTAGGATTGCCTCAGCTGGGACACCTGGGCTCCCTTCCACATGCTTGTCTATTATATTCCTTCAGAAGGCAAGACTGGGTGTGTTCTCACCATGATCTCAGAGAAGCAAGATTGGAAGCAAATGACCAAATGACCAAATGCTTTTTCAAGCCTCTGCTTCCGTCAGTTTTGCTTCTATCTCACTGGCTAAAGCAAATGCTGATCGGGCTCAGCATCAGATTGGGAAGGCAATACACAATTAAAGAGTAAAAGGCATGGGTATGAGAGGTGGGGCCATCAATGCTGTCAACCTACAGCATCAACACAAAGTCTCTTTTCTGTTTAAGACGTGCAAATGGACTGATAATTTCTAGATAGCTGTAAGAGTAGCCAGTGCCAAATATACCTCAGTGTTCTGATTATTTCAGTGTTTAGGGTAATTTTCTGGCCATAGAGGTTATAGATGTTTCATTTTTATAATTCAGCTCATTGGAAGTTGAAGTTAAATTTTAAGATTGTATTTCAAAAGGGTTTCGTCATTAATGTCTTGGGTAGTCTCAGCTCTAAGGAAGCAGGAAAAGTGTAATTGTGACTGTTGTAATTATGTACTCACTTGTTTCGCACATGGAAAGTTAAGCCTCTTTTCATGAAGCGTTGGTCTAAAGGGGAAATGTGATAAAATTCTATCATTTAAGTTAGAAATTGATAATTCCTCAAAAAATACACAGTAGAAGTCTGTATCCTGTAATGTATATCACACACATATATTATTTAAAGAACAAGTACCCCGCAAAGTAGAAAAAAAATGAGAACACCTCTCTTCAATGAAAAAAGAAGTTAATTCTGAATGGCAAGGTTGTATCTGTTTTTGAGGGAACTTATAAATGTCCCAGATTCTGTTATTGTCTTACAAAAACATTTGCTTATTTAAATTAAAGCATTATAGGAATTCCCTGGCGGTCCAGTGGTTGAGACTCTGCGCTTACACTGCAGGGGGCGTGCGTCCCATCCCTGGTCGGGGAACTAGGATCCCGCATGCCGTGTGGAGCTGCCAAAAATAAATAAATAAATAAAATAAAACATTATAAAATAGTAAAAAGATAAATAGTAATAATATGGTCATTTTAAGTCACATTTTATGATTTTCCGTGTGTTTTCCACCTGTATGATTTCAAATATAAAAGCTGAATGGATTCTCGGAGTGCGTATTCACCCTTATGGTGATTAACTACCATTGTTGGAGCACTCATTTTGTGCCACATTAGAGCATTATTTAGTGCTCACAACTCAGTGAGGTAGCTATGTTTACAGATTAATAAAAGAGTTAGAAAGGCTAAGTAACTTGCCCAAGGTCACAATCAATCAGTGTCAGAAGAATCAGAACTTGAAATCATTTCTTTCTGACACCAAATTCTACGCTCTATATTCTTAATTTTATTCTTAATCATTACACTGTAAAGCACTTAATATTAATGGGTTTTTAATATTATAGAGATCTTTTAAGAGGTGAGTGATCTAAATGATGCCTCCAGAGGGGGTCAAAATGGCTCTTGGTATTGCCCAGGAGAGAGGTTCCCCCTGGCTGGTTAGCATAAATATCCAGCATTTCCCTAGGGTTCTAGAAGCCTCTGACTTTCAGAGCTCAAAACCCGTTAGTCATATTATTGACCCAACCCTGATTGTGTTTGCGCTGTTTCATTGTTATTTCCCCCCACAAGGAATCAATAAGTAGTCGGGCCCTGTGGGAGTGTGATTTCTTATTATAATTTATTAGATTAGCATCTAGTTGAATAAAAATTAACAAAGCAAAACATTTCAAGAGGGACCATGGCTCTTATCACTGTAGACTCAGTCTTTCAAAACGATATATGCCACCTTCAAAGTGCACCCGATGAGTACCCTCAGATTTAAGGTCCGTCCTAAAGCATAGTTATCAAGTATCCTTTTGACCATCCTTACTTTATTGGTAAAGCAATTTTAGGTGTTCAGTTTTGAAACCGTCATTCAAATTAAGGGACTGGGCTTTATTTAAGGAGCTATTTCTATATTTCTGGAACTATGGCTAGGATAAACTCCCGAAGCAATTTGAGAGAATAAATTGCCTAAATCCTGGCAGGTAAATTAGTTATTCTCAAGATGCTTCTAAATTAAGTTTACCTTCTAAGCCTCTGTTATGCTAATTTAGCTCACCTGAACAGTTGTTTATTTAGTGGATTAAATAAAAGCAAAGAGGTCAAGGGCCAGACCACAAAAGGCCTGAAAGGTCAACTGTGGAGCCAGTTGCCTGGAACTGCCACCTACTATCTGCCTGACCATCTCTGTGACTCAGCTGCTTCACCTCTTACATGGGACAATAACACCTCCCTCACTAGGATGTTGTGAGGATAAAGTGTGGTGTTGCAACCAAGATGCTCAGAATAAGGCTTGGCACTTTAAGCGTTCAGTAGCTTTTTGATATTATTATTATTTTTTAAAATTTTTATTAGAGTATCGTTGATTTACAATGTTGCATTAGTTTCTGCGGTACAGCAAAGTGTATCAGTTATACATATGCATATATCCACTCTTTTTTAGATTCTTTTCCCATGTAGGTCATTACAGAATATTGAGGATATTATTTTTTAAATTGCTACACAGATTCTACAGACCTCTAATTTCTGGCAAATCTATTCTACTTTTCTTCTTTTATATGTCTTCTTTTATACACTCTTAAAATAATTGAAGATCATTCCTCAATCTAAAGTAACTTTATGTGTTAGAAAATATTCCTTTTCATAATTGTTGTTTTCTGGGGAGTTCCCTGGTGGCCTGGAGGCTAGGATCCCAGGCTTTCACTGCCGTGGCCTGGGTTCAATACCTGGTCAGGGAACTGAGATCCCACAAGTTGCGTGGCCAAAAATAATAATAATAATTGCTGTTTTTTGTTCTTCAAGAAGAAGGGGTATAAGTGATGGAGAAAAATTTCAGTGTGGTCTTAGACTTCTTCTGGAGGATCTCAGTACCTGGATGAAAAGTGATATTCTCTTCGTAACGTCACTGAATAATTCTTGATTTATTTCTGTAGGAAATTGATCAATTTAAAAGAATATAGTGACTAAGAGGAAGACCCTGGAGACAGATTTTTGTGGGTCTGAATTTGAGTTTCAGCATTTACTCAGTTGCATGACCTTGGGCAAGTTTTTAAAAACTCTTTGTGCCTTAGTCTCTTTATCTATAAAATTAGGATGATAACAGTACCTATCTCAGAGTACATTTGCGAGGATTAAAGCTTATGAACATTACTTGCAGTACTGCATGGCTCATAGTAAATACTAAATAAATATTAGATACTATTATTATAATCACCATTTTGTGACTTACAAGTAAATAAATAAGCTGAAATTGGAATTAATACTTTAGGAAATTTGTCAGAAATATTTTTGAAATTTTTATCATCTGCCCCTCTTTTGCTATAACAAAGTTAAAATTGTAACAAATTGCCTCATCAGCTATTCTTCCCATTGATTTGAATTCTGTGATATGCCTCTATGTTTGGTAGACTGATTCGTGATTATACTTATTGAAGCCCAATCAAAGACTGCAGGACACAGCTTCAAACAGTCACGCTTGCAGCTATGGGTAACTCTGTGGTCTCAGATTTAGCGCTCGTTCTGTAATACTTTTTAAGATAATAAAAGAGACTGCTATATTCTGAAAGGGCCAAGAGCTACCACTGGAGAGATAGCCATATATTGAGGTCAATTGCTTCAACTTGGCAAATGCTGTTATTGTGACATTATTGTGGCTTTCCTCTCTTCCTGAAATATTAGCACAAGAATATTAATTTTCTTAATTCTGCCATTATCTCTAGGGAGAGTACTTGATTATTTGGAGACATGTGAAGAATATGTTCTGACAGACCAATCTAATCCTCTAAGAAGTGTGAGAAATCTCTTGGATGAAAGGCTAGTGATAAATCAATGTGTGATATTTCAGTATGGAATAAACAATCAAATACTTGGGGGCATGTGGGCTTAGCTGAGAGACAGGGACTGAAATGTTTCTGCTCTTAGCTTAGTGATGAAAATATTAGCATCCGTAACATTTACAGTATATTTGGCTGCAAATAACAACATCTTCTCCAGTGCTATTTAAGTAGAAATTTCTGTGATGATGGAAATGTTCTATAATTGCACTGTCCAGTACTGTGGAACCAAATTTGTTATCTTATTTAATTTTAATTTATTAAAATTTTAAAGCCACATGTGGCCAGGGGCTACCATATTGAAGAGCACAGCTATAAATGATGACTTGAATAAGCACTAGGTCTATTTCTCATGTAAGAAGAAATCTGGAACTAGGAAATGCAGGGATAATGTGGGTGCTTACAGACGTTATTAAGGAAATGAGCTCCTTCAGTGTTCTGCCTCAGCAGCCCTACATTCACAGCCCTTTCATCCTCATGGTCACAAGATGGCTGTACCCCAAGGCATGTCATCTGTATTCAACACAGAAAGAAGGATGTTGGGTAGAAGGTTAGGCCTTCACTTTAGGAGGCCCTTCTGCATTATCCCCAAGACTTTCACCCACCTCTAACTGGCTAGAACTTGTCACATGACCACCCCTCCTGCCATAGAGGTTGGGAGTCCGCATATTTCTCTTACCAGCATCTACTGCAGAGAAATCAAAAAGAGGAGAAGGTTGGAAAGGATATGGAGTGTACTGGTCTACAATTTTGCCATAGCAGACATTTAGCTACTTATCCTATGGAATTCCATGTCCTATGGAATGCCACAATTATGGGCCTGGAGTAGTCAATATCTTTTTCAAAAATCTAGGTGACAAATTGTAGATGACACAAGACTTTGGCTTCAAGACTGTTTAGTACTGTAGAGTATAGGACTAGGACTTTGCTGTATTGGAGTGATGATGAGAACAGAGTGTTGCATTTAAGGAAAACTGACTAATGTAAGTGGTCTTTGAAGTATTGAAAACAACTTAGCATGTTACTAAGGAAATAAAGATATTAGAGTTAGAAATTCAAATGTCAACATATGTAGGCATCTCATAGTTATGGGATGTGTGGGAGGCATGGTTTGGTGCCGTATGTGCCCATGGGTCACCCTGGAAGATCCCCCTCCCAAAATGAATACTTATCCTCTCAACCATGAGCAGCTATTTAAAACCTCCTTTTACAAAATAGGAACTTGAGGCTTGGAGCAATTAAGATACTTGTCTACAGCTTTATAACCACTGTGTGGCAGAGTCAGGATTCAGATCAATCTGAATTGACAACAAGCCAAAGTTCTCCACAGTAGGATGCAGTGAGGACTGTCAGTCACTCAGCCCTGGGCTCACAATCTGTTTTCTTCACTTATTGTGTGATCTTTCTATGATCTGTTTCTGCTCATGTTGGTTCCCTGCTGGAGATTCGTTAATAATGGCTGCCCTTAGATAAAAATTGGCCCCTAGCCTAAATCTCCACCCTCTGTCCCTCAATGGTGGAGGCAAGGCTACCTGCCCAAGACTATGAGCTTCTCTAGAATTAAGAATTTCTTCTAATTATCTTTAAATCTCAGCAGAACATCTGGCACATAGTAGAGGTTTAAGAAATAATTACTTTATCAAACAATCTATGATAGAGATCAATATATCTCCCATTTTTGGAGGACTATGAGATTATATATATATGTTTTCTATCTGGTTGAGTTTTTTCCAGACTGCTTTGGACTTCTCAGTTTTGCTAAGAAAATATAATTGTGAAATGTAGGTAAGTTTGTGAATGTCTTCCAGGATTTTATTCAGTATATTTAAAGCTTATGCATGTTCAGTGTAAATATTTTCCTGTAATATTTCTGTAATAATGTAATAATGTAATGTAATATAATTTCTGTAATAATGTCTCTCTTTGAATTGATGGTTATAGAGATTTATGTTCCCTTAAAATGGAAACTAAGCATAGAAGGATTTCTGTAGCCTCTTCTATGTGTGTGGATAGAACTTTAGTGATTTCATTTACATAATAGGTTGGTATCTTTTGTTTTCTTTAAGCATTTTTCCTTAAGTCATAGTCCCTTATAAAATGAATGTATTTTTCAAACATCCAAAGGCCTATTGCAAAGAATTGAAAGGAACTTTATGTGTTATATAAACCAATGGACCAATTTAGTTTGCTTAGTCTTAAAAGGGAACCGATGGGATGAAGTTAGTTAGCATTTAAAAAATACAATTGTATACAGCACAGATGGGAATGAAAGTTATGTTTATCCCATACTTTCTTCAAATGTAGATTGTGCTCTTTACCTATCTGACTTCAATTCAGAGCTAAGTAAAGGAACATTTATTACTATGTTCAAAATACCTTGGTTTTAACAGCTGCCTCAGGAAGAAAGTATTTATTGATTTATTTACTGATTTATTGAAAGTTTATTGATTTTATAAGCCTAAGAATCAAGAATTCACTTAGTAATTCAATAGTAATTACTACATTGCTACAGTATACAGGTGGTTGGTTGAATCCATGGATGTGGAACCGCAGATACAGAGGAACCATGGATACGGAGGGCAGACTATAAGTTATAAACAGATTTTTGACTGCACAGAGGGTTGGTGTCCCTAAACCCTGCATTGCTATAGACAGTTTCTGTACATTATTTGCTATCCTTACAACTCTCTGAGACAGACATTATTGCTCCATTTTTTTAGAGAGTTAATTAATGCATCTCTAAATAAAGTAATTCGCTGTGGTAGATTAAATTCCTTGCTACTCCTCCCATTGACAGGTGGAGTTTAATTCCTTTCTCTTTAGTTTGGGCTGGCTTCAGTGGCTTGCTTGACCAATAGTATGTGACACAAGTGATGTTCTAGGACTTCTGAGGCTAGGTCATAAGAAACTTTGCAGCTTCTGCCCACAACTTCAAGGATAGTTGTTCTTGGAGCCCTGAGCTGACATAGCAGTCCAGCTGGAGCCACCATGTTATAAGGAAGCACAAGATATGCTAAACCAGCCTACAGTTGTTTCAGCCCCAGACTTCTGAGCCATCCCTGCTAAAATTCCAGTATCATGAAACAGAGATAAGCTGTCCACACTCCACCCAGACCAAATTCATGACCCACAAAATTCATGAGATAAAATAATAATAATAAGGTGATGATGGTGATAAATTGTTGTTTTAATCCAGAGCAGATAACTGGAACACTTACCAACTTCTAACACAGGGGTTCTGACTCTAAAGTCTGTGCTCTTAACCTCCCTGTAAACGTCAGCTGCCTGTGTTCCTGTTATGTTTCATTAAATTTATGATTTATAACCACAGGAATAAAACTGAATAAGTTAGATTTCTCTTATAAGAAAACAAAGCTAGAACCAATTTAAAATAACTCTGCCATCATGCTTCATTTTTATTCATTTGCCATGATCCAAAATGGCCTAATATTATATATCTGTTTCTTCAACTGTCTGCATTCTTCCCCAGAATATAAACTTCACGAGGACTTTGTTTTTTACTTTATAGCTTCCATAGCACCTGCAATCAGAGTCTGGCATGAGTAGGTGCTCAAGGAATATTTGTTGACTAAAGGAATGAATCAATGATTCACAGTGAAAAAAAGGCATAGATATTACTCTTTCTGTATAGAATGTAATTCTTCTGGAAAAATATGAAAGCCAGAATATTATAAAGATAATATAGTAAATATCTGGGTACCCTAAACCAGGAATTAACAAATGTTCAGATTATACCATGTTCACATCAGAGTTTTCTTTTCCTCTAAAGGAAATAAATTATTAGAGAGAAAGTTGAACCTGCCTATGTTTTCCTATTCGCCTTTCTCCTCTCCTAGAGGCAATACTATCACTATTCAACACGTAAATTCTTATGCTTTTACTATATATCATTGTGTGCACAAACAATATACCTGCTCGGCTCTGCCTTCAAAATAAAGTATATCAGAGCCCCAAGCCCCATTCACCTGTTCCTGCTACTTACCTAGTCCGCCTCCTGTCATCCTTTATCAGGGCTGCTGCAGCATCTTCCTAACTGCTCTTTGCTTTCTCTCTCACAGCGTCATCCCGACATACTCCATCTCTTCTTCACCTAGCAGCTAGACTGATCCTTCAAAAGCATACATCAGATCATGTAACTTCCCTCCTCCTAGCCCATGGGGGCTCCACTGCCACTGGAATAAAATCCGTAGTCCTTGCCCTGTTCACCAAGGCCCTGTATGATCCGCCCTCCAGCCTCCAGGCCTCCCGCTCTCAGCCTTGCCCCCCGTGCTGCAGGAGCACTGGCCTCCTTGCTGTTGAGGGAGCACGTCAAGCACATTTCCATCTCTGGGCTTTTGCGTTTGCTCGTGCTTCACTCTGGATGGCCCTTCCCACAGGCCTGTCTCTTGAGGCTCCATCAGATCACTGCCTGTGTTCAGGTTTTGTCCAAAAGTCATCTCCTGATGACGTGGGGAGACCATTCAATCTATAGTTGAATTGCCCTCATGGTCTCTTACCAGGTTTTATTTTTCTCCATAAAATGTACCACGACCTGACAGAATTTGCACATGTATGTATGTATATATGCATGCATTTATCCGTTTTTGCTGTCTATTCCTTCAGTAGATTATAAGCTTTTGTAAGGTCAGGGACCTTCTTTGATTTCATCTTTTTTGGACTTAGAATAATGGCTGACATAAAGTAGGTGCCCCCAAAATGTGTTGAATGAAGAAATATAGGAATATAGTGTTCTGTGTATATAATATATATGTATTTATATATATATATAATTTATATATATTTATATATATATTTATATATATATTTATATATAATTTATATATATATATAAATTATACATATAATACATATAATTTATATACACAGAACACTATATTCCATCCATCTATCTAGTCCAATCATTTTAACTGTGGTATGTTATTCCATACATTTTATTTATCTATTCCCCTCTTTTTAGATTGTGATTACTTTTAGTTTTCACTTTTCTAAACAATGCTGAAAGAAACATTTTTTAAAATATACTTTTCTTGTTTGTTTTTCATTGTAGGTGCATAACAGAATAAACATTTCTGAGTTTTTTCACCTAGCAGTTAAATTCATCTATAAAAGTAATTGCACAGAAATTAGTTTTTTGCTTACAGGATTAGTCTATCATCCACCAAATGTCCCTGTGCAAACGTAAAAGTCATTTTAGGAGTGGGGAGAAAAACAATGTCACAAAACTTTTTTTTAAAGAACAAGTTTAATATTCTACTTACCTTTTAAATCTCATACTTTTCTGACATCGTGCACTACTGATGAATATGTTCTGCTGTTAAAACTAGAATATAATGTTACCTCTGATTAAATTATTTCATTTTGATGTTATGTGCCTGCACGTTTGCGTGGTTGTGTGTGTGTATATATATATATATATATATATATATATATATATATATAGCAATATGATCATTTGAATTACTATGTTCCCAGTAGTTTAAGCAACCCTAATATTCCACTAAATCAGAGAGAAACTATTCAGAGAGTTTTGCATTTTGCTTGCTAAAGTTAAAAACAAGCCAATTTTGTTACAAAATTGTGAACTTTGTTAAACTAAAGAGGTGATGAGAAAAAACACCGGGAAACTCATTAAGAGCTTTAATACTAAGATATAATATAGACAATTTCCAGAAGAACTGGAGCTTTCAATATGCTTTGAAACAGCATATTTTACTGGATATCATACATTTTGACTGTGAAGCTATGAATGCAACTAAAACAGATAAGAAAAAATTGCTTTTTGGGGGTAATCATTTTGCCTTGCTCCTTGTTAAATAATTCCAGAAAGGAAAAAAAGCTGAGTTCAATTTACTTAATTTGTAATTTGTAACAATTTGGAGAGAAGTTAATCTAAATGTCAACATTTTAAAAAGTTTATCTGTGCTAAGAAAAATTATCAAGTAACTAGTGTTAGGGTTGAATGGCAATTATACCTCAATAAACCTGGAAAAATAGTTGGATTCAGGAAATATAATTTATTCATTTAGCAGTTATTTATTGCAGGCCTACTAGGAGTCAGGTGCTATTCCAGATACTCAGGATACAATTATGGATGAAATACTTGAGGTCTTTACTCCTTTGAGCTTACTAGTAGTAGGAGAGATAATAAACAAGGAGACTCATACCTAAATGAGATGATGCCCCACTATGAACTGACTCGTGCCGTGAAGCCCATAACACAGGGCAGTGTGGTTGAAAGTGAGTGCATCTGGGGGACAGAGAGGGGGTCAAAATTGCCGTAGCTCTGGTGTCCTGGGGGCACCTCTGAGAAGGTAACAGTTGAGCTAAGAGCTGCATGAGGCATCAATTATGCAGACATCCAGCGAAAGACTCTGCAGTCAAAGGAACAGCAAGTGAGAGCAAGTTTGCTGTGTGTGAAGACTGCAGAGGTCTGTGTGACTGAGGAAGTGAGGGAGAGGGGCAGAAAATATGGTTGGTGGGACAGCTAGGAGCCTTGGAGGCTTGGTAAGGAGCTGGATTTTAAGCTAGGAATTCCTAGGTATTCTAGGAAGCCACTGAAAAGGTTTAGCAGGGGAGTGGCATGGCAGATTTATGTGTGTGTGTGTTATACTAGACATACATAATACCTATTATATTATTATTAACAATTATTGACATACTAATTATAATAATATTGTAAGGAAGGCACCATTTTACCTCTCCCCTCTTAGGGTTTTTCAGCTCGGTCTAATAAATAAACTGACATCAGATAGATGAACAGGAGAAAACTTGTAAGTTTTACCTGACATGGGAGCCCTCGTGAGGAAATGAAGACCCAAAGAAGTGGCAAAACCTAAATCTTTTATACCAGCTTGAACAAAGAGAGGTGATTGTGGAGAAGCACCTAAAATATACAGGGAGGCTAAGAGAAGATAAGAATGATTTTTACAAGGTCTGTTTGCACAGAATTCTCTCAGCTTTGACTCCTGGTTGAAGAATGTTTCTTTTCTCTCTTGGTACAGGGAGGGGATCTTTCCCACGGGAGTTTTTATGTCCTGTTTTCGGGAAGAAAAGGGGAAATTGGAATATCCTTCTTGCATCGACTCTTTCTAAAGTGCCTCCAGCCCAAAACCATCCCTACACCAATATGGCACACCTTGGGGTGGCCCACTCTGCCATCCTTCAATATAATTAATAGTACAATATATAACATTTATTATATATAATATAATATGTATATGCTATATCTTTTTTTAACATCTTTATTGGAGTATAATTGCTTTACAATTTTGTGTTAGTTTCTGCTGTATAACAAAGTGAATCAGCTATACATACACATATGTCCCCATATCTCTTCCCTCTTGCGTCTCCCTCCCACCCTCCCTATCCCACCCCTCTAGGTGGTCACAAAGCACCAAGCTGATCTCCCTGTGCTATGCGGCTGCTTCCCACTAGCTATCTGTTTTACATTTGGTAGTGTATATATGTCCGTGCCACTCTCTTACTTTGTCCCAGCTTAGCCTTCCCCCTCCCCGTGTCCTCAAGTCCATTCTCTACGTCCGCGTCTTTATATATATGTTATATATTTCTATATTTTAATGACCTTTCTGGCTACTACCTGGAGAATGGATTGTAAGGGGCCACTAGTGGGTGAGGGTAACCACTGAAGAGGAGCACGGGCAGGGTTGCTAGTAGTTCAGAAGAAAAAAAATGCACTAGTGGATTAGCTGAGGGCAGAATTTCTCAACCCAGGCACTATTGGCATCTTGGGGCAACCACACAAGAATGGGTGTGCTGTGCACTGTAGGATATTTAGCAACGTCTCTGGCCTCTTCTCACTAGATATCAGTGTCATTGCCCACTTCCCTGCCCCAGGTGTTACCAAAAATATCTCCATACGTTGCCAAATGTCCCGGGGTGGGGTGGGGGGAACAAAATTGGCCCCAATTGAGAACTGAGAAGGGGATAGTATTGGAGATGGGGGACAGAAGCCATATTTAATATATATCTGGTGGTAGAGCATACGTGACCTACTGACTGATAAGATCTAGAAATTTCAGGAAAAAGAAGACATTGGTTCTTGTATATGACCCCCATTTGCCTGTAAATAATATTCTCATTGCAAATGATATTTATCTACAGTTCATTAATGCAGAACCTGAAGGGCTTTGTTTGGCAATGACGTCTTACTTGCTGGTTTTGTTGCTATTTACAGAGTCTACCTGAATATAGAATATAAAATTACTTACTAATCTGGGCTTGTCAGTTATTCAGTCAGGTCTTCTCCTTAATCACCCTCAGTCATGAGGACTTGTGATACTGTGAAAGGAAAGTACCTGTTCCTGATAAATATCAGTACATCTGCTTAATCATTTATAAAGGCCTGAATTATTCATGTATCTGTGTGTGACTATAAGTATGTTGGGGGCTTGTGGGTATGACTTTATGTCCCAGATGAAAAGCTAGTACTTCTTCTATATGTAGGATGTGGAGGAAGCAGGGGTAATCATAAAACTATGGAAAGTAGATACATTTTGACTCCAAATAATGGAAACTATCTCCCCATTCCTTCACTTCTCTGTCTGGTCCGCTGGAACCATCCCCTCTTAGCCACTGGGGTATGTGCCCCTATCAAATACCCTCTGTCTTCCATACACTCAGCAGCCCCAGATATGACAGCCACTCTCCATGTGACACATTTCCTCACCCTTCAGTGCTCTGATTACTGACTGCTTTGTAGGATGCCGTTAGGCACATCTGCATGACCAACCATATCCAATGGTTGGTCCTAAACGTGAAATTAAGCTCCAAAATCAGTCAGACGGATACAGAGTAAAGTGGGGCTTTACTTTGCTTATTCTGGATGTTACATCCATTTTCACTGTTCACGATCACATTGGCTTTTTTGAAATGCACATGGCATTTTTTTTTTCTCTCCAAGGAAAGAGTAAAAATAATTATGACTTTCTGGCTAAAAACTAAAACAGATACTATTTATAATGCTTTTGACATAAAATATATTAAAGTTAGTAATTATTGAAATTGGTAATAGCAAAACAAATAGCCACCATTTCATGGCTGCTGGTCACGTACCAGGCAGTGAGCTAGGCCCTTGCATAGGTTATTTCCAAATGGTATGATGTTTCTCTCAAATGCATATTATTATCATATATTTACAGATTTGGAAACTGGAACTGAGAGGTTCTGTAGTCTTGCTCAAATTTGCCTTGCAGGTTAGTAGCACTTCCAGGTTTCAAACATAATCTCTTTGGTTCAGGAGCTCAAATTCTCAACCACCTCACTCTCCTCCCTTTTTAAAATAAAAATAACACCATTGACTATTTGCATCCCACTCTGTTTCAGGGACTTTGTGAATATAATCTCAATTACTCCTCCCCACAGCCTAATAAAATGGGTGTCTTGTGCCTGTTTTATCACTAAAAAAAAATGAGGTTGAGCGAAGTTTCATAACTTACAGTTTTATCAGGACCTTACAATTTCAAGAGACAGAAGACCTAGGTATTAATAATTCATGTAAAGCCGAGGGGCAGAACTGGCTTCCATTGTGCCTGAGCCCAGAGGATGTAATCTCCCTCTCTCCATGTCTTTGCTGTGCTTTTCCTCTCTGTCGGCTGTTTTCACACACAGCCTTCTTCCCTGTGGAGGTGGCTGAATGGCCTCCAACTGCTGAAGGCTGACATCCTCTCCGCTTACCAGTCCTTAGCAGGCCAGCCATGCCTCTTTCTCTGAACTTCCTACACGTTTCTGGAATTGAATAGCATGTTCCTTGTTTGGCTGAGTCTGAATCCCGTCCTTCCCCTGGGGCAGGGAAGTAGGCTCAACACAACCCAAATCCACAGAGAGAAGTAGTCCATTGTACCTTCACCCCCCAGAAAGGGGGGATGACTGTGGGGTGAGCAAAACAAAACAACCACATAACATCTGTCCATCACATGTACCTGTGCTCCAGTAGTGCTTAGTGACATAGATAGGACTCAAATTCAGATCTGTAAGGCTCCAAAGCACTTTCTCTTACTCTTTACGCTGATCTTCATCTCCAGATAATTGTCTTTAAAAATCCATTGTGAGATAATTTCAAAATCTCCTGTACTTCTGTGAAAAAAAATGCCATTTTTTTAAAAGGAAATGACGTTTAAAAGCACCCGCATACTTGTGATATATCTCTTAAAAATAAGTCTGTCAACATAAGGGAAATATTATTTCTAGAAACTAGAGATTCTCTAAAGTTTAGGTAAAAAAATGCAATGATTTAGTGTCTAATTTCATGACAATTTTTGCATTGAATAAAATGTCCCTCATCACATCTCCAAAATAAAGGATATTTGGCATAGAATGGACTTTCTCCTCATCTTTCATTTTAAGGCTGCACTACTATTTTCTGTCTTTCCCAACAACAAAAACAGCCTTTATCATCATTTCAACAATCTTTATTTCAGTGTTTTTGACCTCACACTTTGAGGACAGTACTCTCCCCTTGGGAAAAATTAAGTAGAAAAGTGTAGGCAGAAATAAATAATGTAACCCAGTGGAAAGAGTACAGGATTAGGAATCAGGAATGAGGGACAGCAAATTAGTTCCTAACTTTCTGAGATGATCTCCTATAACCCTCTTACACAATCTCATTAATGGCTGTATTTTCACACTGGGTACAGTAGAGCTTTTCAAATTGGCCAGTAGATCAAAATTCATTCACTCAGACAAAAATGGATTGAGAATCTGTGGCAAAGTACTGTGGTAGATATGGTGAAAGTTACAAGATGGTTCTTCAAGGGAATCTGTTGTCATTCCCTAAAATGCATTGATTATCTAATAGGTACATGACACTGTGCTAGAAGAGGGGACCTTAAAGATATACAGAAAAGCTCTAAGGGGCTTATAGTCTACCTGGAGAGATATGGGCAAAAAGAAAGATAAATATACAAGGCAGCATATACAGTGTGCCATGTGAATAGAAGTGCTTTAGGCGTTTAACTTCTGGTGAGCAGTTCAGACCATTAGGGACTGTCCACACATACCTTGTAATATGGGTGAATCTAATTATTTCCATGAATATCAGCATAAAGGTAGATGCAGGCAGTCAAGGTAGGTACACAAGGACCAGATTGTTGACCAAGTATATCCAAATCCAGAGTGGATTATATAAGGAAAGGAAAGGGGGAATCCACCACAAACAAAGAAAGGATCATAACATTCATGTGTTATAGTGTTATAATATACAGGAGGCACTAATTTATATCAACATGTGTTGTAAATGAAAAATACATGTTGATTCAATATGCAAAAACAGAATGCAAAATATATCTCATTAATAATTTTTATACTGACCACCTTTTGAAACAATACAATATTTTGGATACATTGGGTAAAATATTATAAAAATTAGTTATTTTGATGTGGCCTTTAGGAAATTTAAACATATATGGCTTATATTATATGGCTATTGGAGAGCAGTATTTAACTTGACCAGATGAGGAACTGAGGATGCTTTTTATGAATCCCATTTTCTACCAGTTCTCAATTCCAAGTTGTAAGCAAGCTCTAGATACCTTTATTCTAAAGCCTGGTCACTAGTTACAAAATGTGTTGGGGGAATTGTGTGAGAAAACTAATATTTATTGAGCACCTACTCTTTTCTGGGCTGCCATATGAAGTTGGAGTTTTTATCCTCCGTTCAAAGGAAGCTCATTCAGATGAAGTAACTTGTCCTGGGTCCAGAGAGCACAAATAGCAGAATCAAACTCAGGACCTTCTCATTCCAAAATAGATGCTTGTCTATATGCTATGTTATATGCCCCAAGTTCTGCTACCAAACCAGTGCTGCCTGAGTCCTAGAGTGTTAGGAAGTCAGCAAGGTATTTACATATTTACACCAAGGTATTTACAGAGACAAAGAGTAAGGGCTTTGGAGTCCAACCTGGGATTCTCAGCCTGAGTCTGCTGCTTTGTAGCTGGGCAAATTATTTAACTACTCTGAGATTCAGTTTTATCATCTGTAAAGTACGGATGAGAGTAATGCTGTTCTCACAGGTTTGTTCTAAATGTTAAACCAAATTATATTTATTAAGTACTTAGTGCCCATCCCACAGTTAGGATTCAATAAATGATGGCAGTATGTTTAAGATACAGGGCCAGGGATAAGCATGTTGGTTCAGGCCCTATAGCTTGTCTGATAGGTATGAAATTAGATTAGCACTGCTCTGGTGCCCTTAACTTGCCAGCCATGTGACCTTGGGCCAGTTACACCTCTGTGCCTCAGTCCCCACCTACATATGAATTGGGTTTAATAAGGGTCCCATCCCCACTGTTGTTGGGATGATTAAATGAGATAATGCATGAAAGTTGCTTAGAACCCCACCTGGAGCAAAATAATGGAAAATGATAGTTGCATTGTTGCTTTTACTGTTGTTAATATTCAGGAGACATTTGTTTTTCAAAATTGTATTTATATGTATATATTTATTTATTCTTTTAGCTTTTTAACTGTTTTTGTTCTATTTCCTGATATTTGCTTTTAAATTTAGGGGTTCTAAACCACTGTGCTTTCTGAATTTATTCCTTTTAGACTCTTCCCATGCAGCTAAGGGATGCATGCGCTAGCCTTTAATAGTCACTACCCACCCCACCTCAACCAGCTTCTTACTTTCCATGCAAACATTGTGGGTTTTTTCTTGGAAATCCCACTGGCAGAGGGGAGAAATCACTTTTTTTTTTTCCACTGCTGAATCCTCAGAACCTAGCAAAATGCCACATTCAATAAATTTGTCAAATGAATGAGAAACCAGGTAGCCATGTCTATTAGATTAATCATAAAAATAAAGATTTAGATAGAGTTCTAATTAGGTTCTGCACATAGAATTCTCCTATGAATAACGTCTTTGAGAATTTGTGAATCTGTAAATCAGCGATTGTGTTCTGGATAGTTGAAAACGCTGGATAAGTGAGGTTTTACTGTGGCTGATATTATTTGGGGGCATGAATAAAATTTAACTCATTTTAAATAAGTTGACCTTTTTATTTCATCTTCAATAAAATGGAGAAAAGATCTGCTCTCTCTGTCATAGAGGGGATTCATAGTGGTGCCCCTCATCAATGGAACTGCGTTTTCAAAATGGACAACAGTTGTAGAAACTTTAGTGTATTGTCTAGATTATAGATTTATAACTTACTGGTTTATTCTTATATGCTCACCCTCCAAAAGCTGGTTGAATAGGTTCTGCTCTGAAGATAGGAGTGCAACATTTCCTGGACGGCTGTGCTCAGGCATGCCATATGGACCACTGCACAGTTTGTCCTTAATACTAATAAATGTTGCAACCCCCAATTAAATTGTGTTTTTTTTTTTCTTTACATGCTGAAATCACTGCTGATTTCAATAATGAAGAATTATACGGTATGTAGTTAGGAGTAAAAGAGCATTCTTTTCTAGTTCTGGGTGATAGAACAACTTCCAACTCATTAAAATTTTACTGTTAAATTTTGAGGCATGTACCTAAAACATATCGGGGCACTGATGAGTAGATTACATACTATCCACAGTTTCTGCTCTCATTTGTTTCTTTTCAAGGAGGCACAGGATTTGGTCTGTAGTTTTTACCTCTTTGGATAAAGGCAGATAAAAAATAATATTGAAAAGAATATCTGGCAGTTGGAATTTTTAAATAATAATAAATAATATACATAAATAAATAATATAATATATAATATAATAAAATCAAAGTTTATGTTTCATCTTAGAAAAACATAGTAAAATAGAAAGCAGTGCCAAATTGAAATTAAAATATCAAGTATAACATGTTAACCTAGATGATCAGAATTTTTCACCAGTTGATATTCTCAGGTTAAATGTATAAAGGTAGTTAGTACCCTCCCATTCATAACATTTTCCCAGCGCGACTGTCAACTATTGTTTACTTTTATAGCTGAGCTCGGACTTTAAACATCTGTTAAATACATTCATTCCTTGTTTGAATTTTTTAAAAAGAAAGTATCATCTGAAAATGTAATTCCAAAATTCTTGTAGAAAATTTATGTATACACATACACACACACAGACACTTACACTCACACCATCTATACATATCACACAGATGTTAGAATTAGGATAATTTAATATAAATCACAGTATTTTAGAACAAATATAAAATACTTTAGATATGACCTTGGGCAATAGCCATTAAGAATTCAAGGAGAGTTCTTTTTCTGATGTTTCTAAATCCTTTGTCTTAATGAGTCTACCAACAGAGCCCTTTATTTATAGGGAATTAAACGGAAACCACTAAAGCAGTCCTGATAATATCCACCCGCTTTCCTATTATTAAAGAGCCTTACAGCACAGTGGAGTAGACAAACACTCTAATCTCACCTGTTTTATTTCTAGTATAACGTCATGGGCTCGTGACAAGTTTGTAGTCACTTAAGAGGCTTATTTAGGCACTCAATACCCAAGTAAGTGAACCCTGAATCATTATAAGACATACTAACAACAAAGAAGTAAAAAATACCACGAGGCCTACCTGCTAAATTATGAGTCCGTCCAAACATGAGCATTTTCTAGTGCCAGGCAAATCCACTGGCAGGATACTGAGCCTAGCAGCCTGCTGCCCATAGTTTGGGAACCGCTCATTATTAACTGGTCATGTTTCAGGGCAGCCCCCCCGCCCCCAGATGGCATCACATCCAGCCGGAGCTAAAAGACCAGCCTTATTGCTGTGTCTGGTCCTTATGTGCCCTCTCCCCATTTTTGCCAAGGCGTAGGACATCCGCCTTCATTTCTGTCCATGTCCATT
This sequence comes from Balaenoptera musculus, assembly GCF_009873245.2. NCBI lineage: Eukaryota > Metazoa > Chordata > Mammalia > Artiodactyla > Balaenopteridae > Balaenoptera > Balaenoptera musculus. Next base: position 31,166,252 of record NC_045801.1, on the reverse strand, counting down.
ATCCATTGCCTTTTTTAGACTTCACTTACCTTTTAAGTTTACTCTAGATGTCCACTTAATCAGATCTTACCTGAATAAAAATGTTAGGGACAGAAAGAAAAGATACACATGCTTGTTAGTTCACAGCTTAGCACTACTCAGATTGCAAAGGCTCGGGAAGAATTTCCACCTGTGGCAAGTCATATCTTACTATTTCTCTAAAAGTACAATAAAAATGTAGCTCCTCCTGAAAGGGAGTGGCAAAAGTAGATTTTTGTTGTTGTTGGGCTGGGTTTAGTTCTACCTTACAAGCAAGTTGGCCTTAATTTCTCCTGGGTTATGGGTGTTAGTGAACAGAGGTGGTTTTGGGTGGCCTCGGCTTGAAGCAGGATTTCGGTTCCCAGCCAGAGACTGAAGCCACCGGACCACCAGACCACCAGGGACCAGCGGCCAGTGACAAGGCCCTGGCCTGTCAGCTTTGTAGAAATGAATTTCCACATAGAGATGGAAAGTAGTGAAGCAAGTAAAGTGTTCATTAGGAGGAAAAAGAGTACAGTATGTGTGGAAAGACACACGGGAGGGCTCAGAGAGAGTCTCGCCCTCGTGGTAGTTTGAATCACTTTTATGGGGCATTTCTTCCAGGCTTCCTTTGGCCAATCATCTTGCTTTGCCTGGTTCTGAGTCTGTATTTGGTATATTTCAGGGTCCTCCCCTGTGTGCATGCGCATCTCTTAGCCAAGGTGGATTCTAGCGAAGAGGCCTGTGGGTAGTTGACATCACTTACTGTGGGGTGACGCCCTCTCCCTTTTGATCTCCAAGGAGCCTTTCTGTGCATGTGTAGTCGGGAAGGTCTCCTTGACTTTGAGAATGAGAAATATGTGGTCCTTTATCTCTTATTTGGGCAGGGCCCAGCCTCCTCTCTTGAAGGATGGCTTTGTGACAGTCTTCTTCTGCAGCCCAAGCAGGCGGATACAAGTGAAAAGCGTGAGTGTGATGAGAGGTGGCCCTTCACTGTTACCCTCTAGAAACTGGCAAGGTGGACACCTTCGTGTGTCCAAATGTGGTTCCTTAACAGATTGATTTGTCGTCTGAGGAAGCTGCTCTAACTCATTTCTTTTTTTTTTTTTTTTTAATGTTACTTCTTTTTTTTTTTAAATTATCTATTTTTTTATTTTTGGCTGTGTTGGGTCTTCGTTTCTGTGCGAGGGCTTTCTCTAGTTGCGGCAAGCGGGGGCCACTCTTCATCGCGGTGCGCGGGCCTCTCACTATCGCGGCCTCTCTTGTTGCGGAGCACAGGCTCCAGACGCGCAGGCTCAGTAATTGTGGCTCACGGGCCTAGTTGCTCCGCGGCATGTGGGATCCTCCCAGACCAGGGCTCGGACCCCTGTCCCCTGCATTGGCAGGCAGATTCTCAACCACTGCGACATCAGGGAAGCCCTCTAACTCATTTCTACTTCTCTTCACAAGTCTAGGTGTGGCAATGCCCTGGGGCTTTCCTATTTCCTGGCTTCTCTGAATCCACAGGGAGCTTCTTCACTTTGAAATTGAATTTTTATAGTGATCTCTGGTAGCAGCAGTCTAAGTTTTCATCCCATCCCCAACATATCCTTTAAATAACATATGTTTGACTCTTTCTGCTACTTCTATTTGTTAGGATGCTAGGTAATTTACACCTAAGGACTGTGTTTACAGATTTTTAATATATTATCATCATCGACATCCAAGATTTTGAAAAAACATTAAAAGTTAAATGTTTCTTTGAAGGCATCTTAAACTTTTTTAGGGTATTAATTTGACAGTAATTGAGGCTTATCTTTGCTAATGCTGCACATTAAATTACAAAATCTACCTTATCTAAGTATTTCTCTTTTAATACTGAGGAAGAATGTTCAGGTGGTATGAAGGGTTTTACCTAAAGTAATGTAATAAAGTGAGGGAAATGGGATACAGTGGTCAACAGGTCAGTGTTTGGAGTCTTTAAGGACAGAGTTCAAATCCCAGTCTGCCATTTACTAGCTATTTGACCTTGAGCAAATTCCACAACCTTGCCAATTTCCCATTCTTTCTTCTGTTAAGTGGAAATATGAATAGTAGCTACCTCACAGGCACCACTGTGAGAGTAAGTAATGCATTGAGGGCATTTGCCACAATGCCTAGAGCATAGTAAGAACACAATGAATTAAAGTGAAAGCGGTGTCCACGTCAGTATTATTGCATTCTTTGACGGTTGAAAGTCTGATATGGACACTATCTCTAAATCGCTTGTTTGTTTGTTTTGTATGCTACGCCGAAATTTCACCGGAGCACTACCTATCATTTACTAACACATCTTATTGTGTCGTTTAAATGATATGCCACAAAGAAAAATACACTTATGGAAGCATATTTCTCACATACATAACCGAAGAGCAATTGCGTGTAACACCCGCCTTCTTTGTACTCACTGAATGGCATGTTCTTTAGGGAATAACAGCTTGCTGTGTGGACTTTAGGGTCTCCTTTTTCCTCGGATGCTTTTCCACATGCCAGCCCCTCCCCCCAGCAGCCGGGCCCCTGGTGGAGGTGTGGGCGGAGCTTGCGAGACATCAAGTCCCGGGCTCACAGGTAACACAACGCTCGTCGGATCCGCCTGGGCTCCCACACAGCTATAAGGTTGCCTGCTCTCCCGCACCGAAATGACGAAGGACCAAAACAGCCCAGGGTTAGGTGAGATCTACCAGCTCCATCTGTTGTTACTTCCTCTGTTATTATGAAGAAAACGTTTCCTAGTTCCATTAGCAAATGAAATCACATCTCTGATTTCTGTGCAAGTGGGAAATCAAATCTTTGTGTTTATGGGACCAAACAGAGGGATTTCTGTGGCTGTTTCCTGGCAAAATGGGACCATGAACAAGGCAGGCAGCCAAAGGCATAGGTATTAAAGAAAGGGAAAACCTTCTGACATGCTTGGTTTGCTGTATCCATTACTTCTGATCCCTTTCAAAACCATAGTGCTTTGTAATTTTTTAATGCTATTTTTCTAATTTTACCTTAGCACTACCAGTCATTGACTAGCACCTCTTACTGATGGGTTAAACGATTTTAAATGGCGTGGGGAGATAATCATACTTTCTGTTCTCCATTAAAAGTATCTTAAGCATTTAATTTTAGTATGTTGTATTTAGCTTAATACATTATTTAAAATCATTTTAAAATAATTACTTGAGAAAACGAGTCATGAAGAATTGTATTTTTCTGAGAATAATAGTTTTTCAAGCACTTTGTTTTTTAAACTAACAATGGTGTCGGTCTAGCAACATAGAATATCTTTTGAATAGTCTCAATTTTCAACTGTTTATGGGCAGTGGTAGATGCCCATGTGATCTTTTACAACATCTGACATAGCAAAGGTACAGAAACTTGTCTTTCATCCCGAGAAATAAACTAACTCCCTTTACTCACTAATCCTTTTTTTTAAGTCTTTATTTAATTTGTTACAATATTGCTTCTTTTTTTTTTTTTTTATGTTTTGGTGTTTTGGCAGTGAGGCACATGGGACTCTAGCTCCCTGACCAGGGATCGAACCTGCACCCCCTGCATTGGAAGGCAAAATCTTAACCACTGGACCGCAAGGGAAGTCCCTAATCCCTTTTTTAAACTATAAGATTATGTTTTCTTTTTCTTCGTTTCTGTAAGATGTGGACTACAGCATTAGTAGTTTTTAACATCATTCAAGTATCAAAATTATATTATTTTACGTAATTAAAGCTATTTTTTCCTTCTGATATGGAGTTTACAGATGGGTAGGTGGGAAAAAACATAATTTTTGAAACTTGAGTATTTAACCAGATTACTTAATTAGCACTTTGCTGCCTGGTTTGACAATTAAAGTTGACCACGAATTTGCATCTTGGAAGCAAGAAAACCACAATTTTCTGGAAACTTAATTAAAAAATATAGATTTTTGCCTGCATTATAGAAATATTTTAGGGGTTGAAATTTCCTAATTAAGAATTAACCTGCTTCAACAGATGTTTCCCTTTTGACCAGTTTCACTCTTTGTTTAATAATGAGAAAAACTGGCAGTTCTTCTTGCCTTCCTTCCATCAATATTTAAATGAGGAAAACCATCCAAAGTTCTGAGGCAAAAGCAGGCAGCTACATAGAATGCTTTAGTTGCAAAACCAGTAGAGATATTCAGAAACCTTAACAAAATTATTTCTTTAGAAATAACCCCAGATGTACCACCACTTATACTAGAAAATGATGTTCATCGTTTAATATGGGCCACTATTCTGTGTGCCTTACATGTATTAACACAATTATCACAACCACTCCTGTGAGCTTGGTGTTGTTATTATTCCTATTGTACTGATTAGGATACTGAAGTAAAAAAAGTAAATAAGTTTCTCAGCATCACACATTTACTAATGGTGGCAGTAGAGTCCATAGTAGCTTGGTAATAGATTTTTAAAAAATTAAAACAAATCCAATTCAAGATTAATTTTTTAAAATTCCACTTATATTTTCTTCATTAGATATTCAAATTACAAAATATATGCTATGGATACAAATCAAATAGCACAAAAATGTATGAAGAAAAAAATTCTGCCATGTCCCCTTTCTGAACCTACTCTCCTGACAGTAGAGAATATCTCCCTGCAGTTTTCTTCATGCTTAAGCAACAAACACGTGCACTCTCCCACATGCATGCATGTTTTTAAACAAACATAAAAGCATCCTATAAACATTACTTTGAAATTTGGTATTTCACCAAATTACACGTCACGGTAGAGTCATGCTTCATGCCAGTAGAGTTACAGCTCAGCTTTACGATGGTGCATAATATTTCATGGGATGAATGAACCATAATTTATTCATGTTATGATGGATGTTCAGATAAGTGAATGATCAATTGCCTAAGTGTTTGAAGTAGACACCTGACAGAAAGAGTGAGATGAGCCAGGTGCTTTAACCAAAGGTAGGGTCTGATTATGAGAACGTTTTTCATAATACTGCAATTTCTTAGCGATTACTTGATCAAAATTATGCCTGGCTATATCCCAAGTACACACTTCTTAAAATGCTCCCCATTGCCTTAAAGACTATAATTGATCTCATCATCTTTGTCTCTATGTAGTATCTTAGTTTAGATTCTTTGAAGCAAACCAGAAGGACTTAGGACATGGGAAAATTGAAATGTCTATACCTGTTAAATTTTTGCTGATGGGAAAAGTAAAAACACTAATTCATTGCAGTTCTAAATTTTGGTTTGAAAAGAAAAAGACAAAAGCAATCAATCAAAACAATAACGAAGGATAGGCAACTCTGAAATAAACACATTGCCTGGGATATTCTCCATAAGAATATGCTTTCCATGGCCGACTGAACAGCAGTACACTGTATACAACAACCCTTTAAGGTCCTTGTCTCCTGTGGCGCCAGTCATATTTCGTGTAGAATGAAATAGGCATCTTTAAGCCACCTGAGTACCCCTTGAGCATAGGAGAGTTAGTCCTTAAATACTTTTATGTTTCCATTTTATAGAGCCCTGAAAGAGAGTTTTTTTTCTCTTTGAGTTTGAAAACAAAGCAAATCTTCTACAGTGATTAGTACTTCCTTTTTGTGCCTCAGAAAAATGATTCCTCATTTCTTATTTCTCAAGAACAAGCAGCTCATCAAGTTATCTGCTTGACTTTTCCTGCTTCTGGAACTGAAGCAAGTTTGCTTATCTAGCAGTATTCTGTAAAGCAGCAAAGAGTGACATTCAGTACTGTCCCCGTCATAAATTGGGAAACAAGAGAGACTATAACACACTCTTTGTGCTCCTGTGGAACCCATCAAAGCTAGAGATGTGGAGCCTGACTCAATTCACATCTTAAATGTCTGAAAGAAATTTTGCATTGTGTTTATCTGCTCAGGGTTTAGTGCAAAAAATACATATATGCCCTTGAGGTGATGACAAGAACGCGGTCATCTGAGAGTGGGAGTTTTCACGTCGATACTCTGAGCGTTCTGTTCTGGACCATCTGGAATCTAGGGCTACATCTCAGTGCATGACATTGGAAATCTTACAAGTGCTTACACTGGCTCTAATATATATATTATTCATACACATGAATTCTACCCACTTAGAAACAAAAACTTATCCAGAAACTGCATCATGGTAGTTGTTCTTTAAATATACACTATTCAGAATAAAGGATTTGTTCTTATAATTTTGACCTGTTGAGAAATTATGTGTATAGTCATTCCCTTCAAAGCCAGTTCAGTTTCAAAGCAATTTATATGATTGTTTTTAATTCAGAATAATAGGAATGTTTTTCTTTTTGTTTTTTACATATTGGTTTTGATGATGCTGAAGTATGCTCGTTGGAATATTAATGATTTAAAAATAGCACAAAGAGACAAAGCTTTATATACTATAAAATTTTAATTGTTTTCCAGAAGTGCTCATATCTGTTGAGACTAGCAATAAAAATTTTAAATATTGTACATATATCTGTAATTTAGTTCAACATAGATTTCTTTAGCTTTTTTTTTTGCAAGGCATTTGACTTTTTGTTATAAGAAGATTCAAAAATGAATAAAACGCAATTCTAGCTCTCCAGATTTTCCTGGTTAGTGGGTGAAACTCAGAGTTAAATGTGTAAATATTAATATGGTATAACATCAGGAAGGCTGCTATGTGCTCAAACAGTGGGGCGTTAAAAACACGAGGCCATGAGGTGATTTGGGGAAAGAGAGCATACTTGACTAAATGCCCACTGTGTACTCATTTCGGGGTCCCGGAGTCTGGCAAATATTTCAAAACATTTCATGTGTAAAGCACGGACCAAAGTCTAGCTCCTTACTCCATCTGCATTTGGTTTCTTTCTAGTAGGGTCATGTGTGTAATGAAAGACACAGGAAAAGGATGTGGCTTATTCTTCAATGGTAATTTTAAAATGGTAGAAGATGGGTGCTGAACCCCACTGATATTCAAAAGAGAAGCGTGATATTAGCTGAATTTTTTGTTCTCTTGCGGCTTGTTAAATTTGTGAAATGCATGTAAATATGAACTTAAAGACAGCAGTGTTTTAAATCTACTCTATAAACATGACAGCAAACCAAAATGTTGATGTTAAATTAACTATTCGTTTATATACATATTTATATATTGTTTATATTTACTGTGTATATATATTAAATATACTATGCTCATAAATATAAAAGAGAAACTTTAACAGGAAAATTTTTCCATATTTTGTTATCTTTACAAAAAAGAATATTTAGGCCACTCAGTATCTATAGACACCTTTTCTTTCTATTACATCCAAGTACGTCATGGAATAATTCTGAAAACACTGCCACCCTCTCTACTTGATATTGGACTTGTTCTTTTAAATTGGTCAACAATTTACTGCTCCTGGCATTTCACTTTTTGAGAAGCATTTTAAGTTAATTGCCTACTTTAATGGGGACATATTAGCAATCTCTTCCCTAGCTTTTTATTGTTTATTTTGAAACTTAATGAAAACCCTTTTCGGGCTTGTTTTTATGTGTAATCCAATTTAGAGTGATAAAAATTTTGAAAGCCTGTTTAAATAACATAAACTGAAATATAGGTAATTTTAGTGAGTCTACAGTGCTCTAGGGTTAAATTGAAACTTTTTAACGTGATGTAAAGCCCCCTGTGTTATATGCACCCTAATCTCTCCCTCCTGTCCATAGGCAAACCCATATATTGAAAATTGCTTCAAATGTGTTTTTCTCTTTCTCAGCTCAGTGTTTTTGCATGGGCTTACCTCTGCCCAGAATGTCCTTTCTTGGACTGTCCACTTTGTGGCTTTTTAGTACTTCTTCAAGTGTCTGGTAAATGTGCCTCCCCCTTGGAGGTCCTTCCCATCTCCAGGCAGTGCTGTTCAGTTTGAGCTGTCCCAGGCCGAGTTTGCCCTTCTGTTGCTGCACATAATCACATTGGTGCGATCACATCACCTTTCCATCTCTCTCTCCCATTCACCTGGGAAAACTCAATTCTTCTTTGTATTCCCAGGGCTCAGCACGGTACCTTGCCCTCCATGTTGGGTGATTTAAGGCTACAGTGTATGTGCCATTTTGAAAGTGATCATCTTTTTGATGATCAAGTAGCTCTCAAATGCTATATACTGTTCTTCCATCAATGCGAAGGCGCTTTAAATTGAGTGCTGATTTTCTTTGATTATGAACTATAAGCAGTGGGAATCATGTTGTTTAAATCCTCTTCTTTCTTAGTCCAGCCTTTCATTCAGGCCCTCATTATATCTCATACAAACTATTTCAGGATCTTCCTAACTAGTCTTCCCTACCATCAGTCCCCTTCTCTGTCATCCAGCCTAGATATCATTACGAGAGCTAACTTCCTGAAAACATATCTGGTCATTCCTGTTCTTAAAACCCCCTGGGCACACCCTATCATAATACATAATCCAGGCCCAGAATCTAAGACTGTAGCCTGGCAACAGTATGAGATCTGGGACACATCATGTTTTGTTCAACATTATATATACCCCAGCACCTAGCACAGTGATTGGCATGTCTTACAATGCATGTGCTATCTTAGGATAACCTATTACATCAAATCTAAGATGTCAGTGATCACAAAACACAGCGTTATTTTATGTACCACTAAGGGAAAAGAAATCTGCAAATTCTAATATGGCACAACTGTTTCTTTCTTATATGCTTTTGAATTTTTATTTTATTCTTCCTGAAAGACTTTTGAGACTTCTTCAGATAAAAGCAGGTTATTATTATTTATCATTCTGGTACATAAATAAAAAACAAGATGTAAGCAAAATAAATGGGCTAAGTTTATTCTTACCACTTTGCAATGAAAGCCTGACTTTTCTGCATCTCTTACCACCTCAGAGTCATTGACATTTGTGTTCTGTTCCACATAATATCGTTCTCTGTTTCATCAAGAGTATTAGTGATGAAGCATGTCTTAGAAGAGTTATTTTATTCCACCCACTTTGCAAGTTCTTATGTGCATTCATATGTAGTGACAAGATCCTAACTGCCAGCTGTCCAGCTGCGTCCTGATTTCAGAGGTGTTGTCAAAAGGTTAGAACGGTAAGGTACGTCTCACAATTGATGAACAAAGTGAATTATGCACGGGCTGAATGCATGCTATTATTATAATGCTCCCAACCTACCTTTTCAGTCTCCTCTCCCCACCACTCAATCCCACACACTGTTTCTCTGAACTGAGAGACTTTGTGAATGGGAGGAGATCCTTTTGCAACTCTGTGCTGTTGCATTCATTCCTATTCACTCAGCATGAAATTGACTTCTCTTCTCTGTTCTCAAACTCAGACTAGCTCTTCGTGATCCAATTTAAATGCCATCTCCAAGCCTGCCTTCCTCACTACCCCAGGTAGACTTTGTTTCTGCCTCTCCAGTACCCTCTGAGCAGTTTGTATACACTCATTTGAACACTTCTCACATTTGTTTCTGATGACATGGTTAAGGATAAAGACCAAACATGTGGTATTTTTCTTTGTCCTCTTACTGTTGCACACAGTTATATTTCAGTGAAACTTGAATAAATATAGTTTGGTATATCTCATTCCTTTATTTGACTGTGGAATGGTATGAAGTGAGAGAATGTTGTTCCAGAGTTTCCCTGGGAGGACTTGTGATACCAATGCTCTTATATGACTGGTACCCTTAGTCCAGTATTTTGCTTTAGATAGAATATCTAAATTCTGCATTGGTCAAGACCTACATTTTACAAAACAAACAAAAACTCACTAATCCAATATTTGTGTACATTTCGTCAGAATTGTACAACCTATTTGCTAAACATCATTTATACATTCACAATTTTTATACTACAATTAACCAGAGATCAGAGTCTGAAAAAGACAAAAAACAATTTTAGAACCTTTAAGAGCAAATTTAAATTCTCAGTTGAAACATTGTGTATTGATAAAAAAAACATTAGCCAGGGTCCAATGCCTGTTCTTTAAAAGTGTCTCCTCATTTCATTAACAAGTATCAAAACGAAGAGTCTATGTCCAAATCCCTAATGTTAGCCATGAGTCATTCTACAATATATATATAGATGTTAACGTGACTCAAAGAGATACTGACAAAGGAACAGGTGATGACCTTCTGGAACAGTTACTGAAAATATTGTCTGTTCCAGCCTGCATCAGTCACATGGGATACTGGATAGAAATGCAGTATGGGGCCTCAGCTTCTGATTCCCTGGATTCTGGGTAATTTTTATAGGCACAGAAGCTTGAGAATATGTGATTTTAGATTCTGATCCATTGAATCTGATACCACAGAAGATATATTTACTGTTTACCTGGTAATCCTAGACTAATTCCCGAATTCCAATAGGGACTTTTTCTTCTGGGCTGTAAAAGTCAGCACTCTTAGGTCCCATAATTAAAAAACTTTGAAAAATATTTTCTAGAATATTTTCATCATTAACCTTTCACTATGAAATGCTGTAAGCATAATGCCATTTCACTCCAGTCTATATACATGGGGAGTTAATAACTCACTGTGAATACAGATGGAAGAAAGAACTAAAAAAGATCATTTTGTATTGTATGCTTTCCAGAGGAAATGATCTGTGATACAGAATTAAACAGAAAACTTTTAAAACAATTCTGAGTCACTGCACACACTTAGAAAGAGATCTGAGTCATCATAGGTCACCCAGAGGATGTTGCCTAACTGGGAATAGAATGTACGTGTTGTCCTGCATACCTTACCCACTTCCTCCTTCCTCTGATGATTCTTAATCTAGTCATTGCGTCATATGATCGTGCTCCTGTGAAACAGTGTGAACAGCTTTTCAGTAAGGATTTTCTGGGCTTCTTCTAGTATATTCAGCAGAAGCAAAATAAGCATTACTCACTAAAAAAAAAAAAAAAAAAGACATTGGGTTATTTACACAGTAGGAACTGGAAAAAATAAATAATTGAATTTGAATACATCTAGCACTATTGTCTGACTTTGTTTCTATTGATAGGATAATTATGTTGGAAATTGTTTAATAGCATCACATTGTAGTTTGGAGGAAAGAGACAGATTGACTCCATCTCTAAGAGGTATTGTGAGGTTTTTTTCCTCCACATCACAATTTCACCTTCATTTTTTTTCTCCACACCGCAATTTCACCTGCATTTTTCTTTGCATTTACATCTATCCATCATAAACTCCATAACAGTAAATTAGTCAGCTGTTTGATTACCTCTGGAGCCTACTTAATCCCTCTGCCCAGCCGCTCCTTTACTTAGATTCTTAGCAGAGTCCCATGTCAACCAGGGATGGCAGATAAATGGAGACTCAAGAATCCAAGAGACCACATAAATAAACGTTGTGAGTGTGTATATGTGTGTGTGTGTGTGTGTGTGTGTGTTCCTGTAAATTGCAGTTATACTTATTGTAAGCATTTTATACAAAAATGCATCATTAAATTGACCCCTAATTAAGTGGCTAAGACCTCTGACTGGGTATCATTGTTATATTTTAGGCAGTTTCCATCAAAATTTTCAGTCTTTCTCCACCTCTGAAGCTAGGATTTACTCATTTAACATCTACTTACTGATTACACACATGTCCTAAATCCCTCCAGTGTGCCAGGCACGGTGCTCGGCAGTGGGACTCAGGCGAGCAAGATACTTACTTCCAACCAGCTTGCTTTTCTACTACTATAGCTTGGGCTTGTTGCAGCACTTGTTAGGAATAATTGTCTCTCTTCCTGTTCCCATCTATAATAAATGAACCACTTTCTGACCTATACAGGAGCCTTTCACTAGGGAGAAGGTGGGTCAATATCTTGAAAAGCCCAGGACCTAGCATATCTGCTGTTCATTTAGCTTAATATGTCTGTAATGACATGGCCTCATTAATACATGCCAGGTTTTTCCTGTTGCAGCAGTTGCCACCATGTGTCCTTCTTACTTCACTTAAACAATCTTTTAATTTAATAAAAGACAATCTTTGTGATATACTGAAGCCTGTCAGAGAAACCATATCATCGTTAACCGTCATTATTCACCCAGTGTCACAAGCCAGCTGGGCTGCACGTGCTAACATCAAGGGGAGGGGGAGCATTCATAGGTGTCTCTTTTCCTCGAGCTGTAGAGCTAGCTGACTGTCAGCTCATCATAGACATTCACTCATTCGTTCCTTTTAAAATAAAGGGCATGTTGAGTGCTTGCTTGTGGCAGGCATAGTACTGGGTACAAGAGATGCAGTGGTTCATGAGACAGAGATGGTCCCAGCCTTGTGGATTCCAGTCTGTCACTTGCAACTTACTTTAAATTTACTTTTGACACCAGTGCTGTAAATTAGTGCCTTCACAAGTTGACAGTAACCCAGAGAATCACTGAGAATCTCTCTACACCTGGAAATACTTGCAAAGACTTTCAGTGCACTATCTGAGACTGCCCTGTCCTTCAAGAGCTGCCACTGTCAGTTTCCAAGTGCAGAATTAAATGCCATCATCATCTTTCTATGTATAAGAAATGTGACTCGCGATACCGTGTATTCTGTTTCCAGTTATCTTGGAATTGCATGGAAGACAGCATGGGGGAATCTGGGTTGTTTCTTACATGCCATTTCCTGGCATTTTGAAAACATTTGTACCAAGTCAAGTGATAGAGCCACGCACAGACTTAGTTTCAGAAGCGTTTCTAGTGGTAGCTAAAGGGCTTTAAAGCAGTCTCTAAAAGTAATCTAATCTCTATGCCTCATGCCTGGGCCAAATCAGGTCCACTGCTGGTGAAACAATTTGTGTAATTATCATCATTTTATAAAAGTAAGTTAATAAGCATGCACTGTTCTGGGATGTTTCAGAGTTTGAGATATGTTGTCGTTAATATGTCTTGTTAAGGAAAAGACTTTCTGTAAGGCAGAATCTCCCTGTACTCAGAATGTGCCAACCATGAACACTGGCCTAAGACAGGTGATTAGCAGATGAACCAAAAGTATCCCCAAAGAAATTCAGATATTTCCCAGGTACAGGTGTATGATATTTGTACTGTGCAGATACAGTCAGAAAGGCTAACCCCCCTCCCCTTGTCTTTCAGGGCAGTGATTTTAGACTGCCCCTGGGCTGTCACTTTGCCTCTTTTGAATCTATCCCCTCCTCCCATACACACTATGGCCAGGATTGTTGTACAGACATAAACTAAAGTTTTAACCATGGAACCACCAACAGTCTTGCAAAGAAAATGCCACTAACTCTGATTAAACATCTTTTATTATTCCACATTCTCTGAGGCTCAGCCTGTCTAAACTCTGTCCCTACCAAGGAAACACCAAAAAGTAACTGAGATATCTTGTTGTTATTTACTCAGCAAATAAAATATCTGAGAGTGACATCAAATTATTGAGCATATTAAATGTATGTGTGTATGTAGTCGTGACCTTGGGAAAAATATTTAACTGTTTTCTTTACTGTTTCTTTTGTGAAAAAGGAAGAGGATCCATAGTGTTCCTAGTTTTATAGAAGTCTATTTAGGTGCCTCTACCATTATTGATGAGCAAACAATTATTATAGTCATTTCTAAACTGTAAATTTAGAAATGTGAAAAAGAAGAGTATAAATTATCTTTAATGGGGCATTGAGGAATTTTACTTAAAGCATGTTATTATCACAAGTCAAACGTCTTAAAAGGAATTCTACTTAAAAACAAGTTATTTCTCCAGAACTTATAACAATAATCTATAACAATAATAAAATCAGTAATAAATTCTAAGGAAAAATATGGCAGGGCACAGTTAAAAATATTTTCTCAGTTATCCAAGAGCAAACTTAGCATTGTATAGATGAACTCCACTAGTAATCCTGTTACTGAACCAACCTTGTGTGCACTCGCCCGTGTGCAGTAAAGCCAATCTACTGACACCGGGTTATGGTGAAGGAAAGTGCAGTGTTTATTGCAGGGCACCAAGCAAGGAGTTCAAGATGCTTAGTGCTCATAAATCCAGAACTCCCTGATGGGGTTTAGCAAAACATTTTTAAAGGAAAGGTGAGGGAAGGGCATCCCAGGGTACATGATCAGCTCGTGGACAGTTCTCTGACTGGTTGTAGATGAGGTACAGGATGGTGTCACAGGGGTTAACATTATCAATCCTTAGGTGCCAGTAGGTCTGGGGGCTGTGAGCTCATGATCATCAAGTAGTTAATTTCTTCCATTTGGTGGTTGTTTTAGTATCTGTAAAACAACTCAGGAAATGTGCATCAGATGCTATCATCTAGGTACTTCAGAGAGGAGCTAAAGCAGAGCATATGGGGGAGGGGTCTGTCCCAGGAAGGCCCCATAGCATCCTGCTGGGCTACAATCCCCAAATGTATCTTCAATTACTCTTTTAAGGTACTTCTCCCAGAGAAGGATTCTGAAGTCATAGATCCATACTCAGCATTCAGTTCAGTGATCTCTTAGCAATGCCTGCCATGGACAAGGGAACAGAAGTTGTAGCATGTGTGACCTGTAACAAATATGTAGGATATGTGATAATCCTATAAATTCCTACTACACTTATAATTAGTACCAGATTATGGAATGTTAATTTTACTTGAATTAGTCCATATACTTTTAAAATTAGATAAATGCAACTGGACTATAAATTGATTGAGAAAAGTTCCCATATGTTATACCACTTTATTTTTTTCTGTAGATGCTGTTCAAATTTGGGGTACACAGTAATTACTCAAACATATATTGACTTGGTAAAACAATGCAGTTGAATGACATTCAATTTTACCTCCATAGGCTTGTATAAAATCTCACAGAGAAATGCAGTATTTGGGGCCTATGTATATAGATTTATATTAAAAAGTTTACATATATTTATATAAATATATGTATAATTGTATAATATACTGTATATTAATATATTACGTATTTATTACATGTAAAGTGAGATACCAATTTAATACGTAAGTATATTAAATTAATATAAAATATGTATTAGTTATATATTTTATATTATATATACTTAAGACACAAAGAAGAGTTAAACAAGCAGAATGTTTAGCCTGAAGGGAAAAACACTAGGGGGCCATTAATAGCCAAGCACATATGTTTAAGAATCTGTTTATCCAAGAGTGGTTAGATTTGTCCTAAGTGTCCTTAACGGTAAGCTAGGGCCAGTGGTTTGAGATTATGTGAACAGATTTTAGTAAGGAAAATTTTTCCCAAATTGAGAACTGGCCAAGGTAAGAGTAATCCCCTTTGGGAAACGATGAGTTCCCTTCACTAGATGTATTGACGTATAAAATAGGAATTTTAGAGGGGGGGTCAATCTTTGGGTGTATGGTTCAGATAGATGGCTTTCACAGTTATTTTATTTTATTTTATTTTTTTAATATTTATTTATTTATTTATTTATTTTTAAACATCTTTATTGAAGTATAATTGCCTTACAATGGTGTGTTAGCTTCTGCTTTATAACAAAGTGAATCAGTTATACATATACAATATGTTCCCATATCTCTTCCCTCTTGCATCTCCCTCCCTCCCACCCTCCCCATCCCACCCCTCTAGGTGGTCACAAAGCACCGAGCTGATCTCCCTGTGCTATGTGGCTGCTTCCCACTAGTTATCTATTTTACATTTGGTAGTGTATATATGTCCATGCCACTCTCTTACCCTGTCACATCTCACCCCACCCCCTCCCCATATCCTCAAGTCCATTCTCTAGTAGGTCTGTGTCTTTATTCCCGTCTTGCCACTAGGTTCTTCATGGCCTTTTTTTTTTTCCCTTAGATTCCGTGTATATGTGTTAGCATACTGTATTTGTTTTTCTCTTTCTGACTTACTTCACTCTGTATGACAGACTCTAACTCCATCCACCTCATTACAAATACCTCCATTTCATTTCTTTTTATGGCTGAGTAATATTCCATTGTATATATGTGCCACATCTTCTTTATCCATTCATCTGTCGATGGACATTTAGGTTGCTTCCATGTCCTGGCTATTGTAAATAGAGCTGCAATGAACATTTTGGTACATGACTCTTTTTGACCTATGGTTTTCTCAGGGTATATGCCCAGTAGTGGGATTGCTGGGTCATATGGTAATTCTATTTGTAGTTTTTTAAGGAACCTCCATACTGTTCTCCATAGTGGCTGTATCAATTTACATTCCCACCAACAGTGCAAGAGTGTTCCCTTTCCTCCACACCCTCTCCAGCATTTATTGTTTCTAGATTTTTTGATGATGGCCATTCTGACCGGTGTGAGATGATATCTCATTGTAGCTTTGATTTGCATTTCTCTAATGATTAATGATGTTGAGCATTCTTTCATGTGTCTGTAGGCCATCTGTATATCTTCTTTGGAGAAATGTCTATTTAGGTCTTCTGCCCATTTTTGGATTGGGTTGTTCGTTTTTTTGTTATTGAGCTGCATGAGCTGCTTGTAAATCTTGGAGATTAATCCTTTGTCAGTTGCTTCATTTGCAAATATTTTCTCCCATTCTGAGGGTTGTCTTTTGGTCTTGTTTATGGTTTCCTTTGCTGTGCAAAAGCTTTTAAGTTTCATTAGGTCCCATTTGTTTATTTGTGTTCTTATTTCCATTTCTCTGGGAGCTGGGTCAAGAAGAATCTTGCTGTGATGTATGTCATAGAGTGTTCTGCCTATATTTTCCTCTAAGAGTTTGATAGTGTCTGCCCTTACACTTAGGTCTTTAATCCATTTTGAGTTTATTTTTGTGCATGGTGTCAGGGAGTGTTCTAATTTCATACTTTTACATGTACCTGTCCAATTTTCCCAGCACCACTTATTGAAGAGGCTGTCTTTTCTCCACTGTATATGCTTGCCTCCTTTATCAAAGATAAGGTGACCATATGTGTGTGGGTTTATCTCTGGGCTTTCTATCCTGTTCCATTGATCTATATTTCTGTTTTTGTGCCAGTACCAAACTGTCTTGATTACTGAAGCTTTGTAATATAGTCTGAAGTCAGGGAGCCTGATTCCCCCAGCTCCATTTTTCGTTCTCAAGTTTGCTTTGGCTATTCGGGGTCTTTTGTGTTTCCATACAAATTGTGAAATTTTTTGTTCTAGTTCTGTGAAAAATGCCATTGGTAGTTTGACAGGGATTGCATTGAATCTGTAGATTGCTTTGGGTAGTAGAGCCATTTTCACAATGTTGATTCTTCCAATCCAGGAACATGGTATATCTCTCCATCTATTTGTATCATCTTTAATTTCTTTCATCAGTGTCTTATAATTTTCTGCATACAGGTCTTTTGTCTCCTTAGGTAGGTTTATTCCTAGATATTTTATTCTTTTTGTTGCAGTGGTAAACGGGAGTGTTTTCTTAATTTCACTTTCAGATTTTTCATCATTAGTGTATAGAAATGCAAGAGATTTCTGTGCATTAATTTTGTATCCTGCTACTTTACCAAATTCATTGATTAGCTCTAGGAGTTTTCTGGTAGCATCCTTAGGATTCTCTATGTATAGTATCATGTCATCTGCAAATAGTGACAGCTTTACTTCTTCTTTTCCGATTTGGATTCCTTTTATTTCTTTGTCTTCTCTGATTGCTGTGGCTAACACTTCCAAAACTATGTTGAATAATAGTGGTGAGAGTGGGCAACCTTGTCTTGTTCCTGATCTTAGTGGAAATGGTTTCAGTTTTTCACCATTGAGGACAATGTTGGCTGTGGGTTTGTCATATATGGCCTTTATTATGTTGAGGAAAGTTCCCTCTATGCCTACTTTCTGCAGGGCTTTTATCATAAATGGGTGTTGAATTTTGTCGAAAGCTTTCTCTGCATCTATTGAGATGATCATATGGTTTTTCTCCTTCAATTTGTTAATATGGTGTATCACATTGATTGATTTGCGTATATTGAAGAATCCTTGCATTCCTGGGATAAACCCCACTTGATCATGGTGTATGATCCTTTTAATGTGCTGTTGGATTCTGTTTGCTAGTATTTTGTTGAGGATTTTTGCATCTATGTTCATCAGTGATATTGGCCTGTAGTTTTCTTTCTTTGTGACATCTTTGTCTGGTTTTGGTATCAGGGTGATGGTGGCCTCGTAGAATGAGTTGGGGAGTGTTCCTCCCTCTGCAATATTTTGGAAGAGTTTGAGAAGGATAGGTGTTAGCTCTTCTCTAAATGTTTGATAGAATTCGCCTGTGAAGCCATCTGGTCCTGGGCTTTTGTTTGTTGGAAGGTTTTTAATCACAGTTTCAATTTCAGTGCTTGTGATTGGTCTGTTCATATTTTCTATTTCTTCCTGGTTCAGTCTCGGCAGTTTGTGCATTTCTAAGAATCTGTCCATTTCTTCCAGGTTGTCCATTTTATTGGCATAGAGTTGCTTGTAGTAATCTCTCATGATCTTTTGTATTTCTGCAGTGTCAGTGGTTACTTCTCCTTTTTCATTTCTAATTCTATTGATCTGAGTCTTCTCCCTTTTTCTCTTGATGAGTCTGGCTAATGGTTTATCAATTTTGTTTATCTTCTCAAAGAACCAGCTTTTAGTTTCATTGATTTTTGCTATTGTTTCCTTCATTTCTTTTTCATTTATTTCTGACCTGATCTTTATAATTTCTTTCCTTCTGCTGGCTTTGGGGTTTTTTTGTTCTTCTTTCTCTAATTGCTTTAGGTGCAAGGTTAGGTTGTTTATTCGAGATGTTTCCTGTTTCTTGAGGTAGGCTTGTATTGCTATAAACTTCCCTCTTATCACTGCTTTTGCTGCGTCCCATAGGTTTTGGGTCGTCGTATCTCCATTGTCATTTGTTTCTAGGTATTTTTTGATCTCCCCTTTGATTTCTTCAGTAATCACTTCGTTATTAAGTAATGTATTGTGTAGCCTCCATGTGTTTGTATTTTTTACAGATCTTTTCCTGTAATTGATATCTAGTCTCATAGCGTTGTGGTCGGAAAAGATACTTGATACGATTTCAATTTTCTTAAATTTACCAAGGCTTGATTTGTGACCCAAGATATGATCTATCCTGGAGAATGTTCCATGAGCACTTGAGAAAAATGTGTATTCTGTTGTTTTTGGGTGGAATGTCCTATAAATATCAATTAAGTCCATCTTGTTTAATGTATCATTCAAAGCTTGTGTTTCCTTATTTATTTTCATTTTGGATGATCTGTCCATTGGTGAAAATGGGGTGTTAAAGTCCCCTACTATGATTGTGTTGCTGTCGATTTCCCCTTTTATGGCTGCTGGTATTTGCCTTATGTATTGAGGTGCTCCTATGTTGGGTGCATAAATATTTACAATTGTTATACCTTCCTCTTGGATCAATCCCTTGATCATTATATAGTGTCCTTCTTTGTCTCTTGTAATAGTCTTTATTTTAAAGTCTATTTTGTCTGATATGAGAATTGCTACTCCAGCTTTCTTTTGATTTCCATTTGCATGGAATATCTTTTTCCATCCCCTCACTTTCAGTCTGTATGTGTCTCTAGGTCTGAAGTGGGTCTCTTGTAGACAGCATATATATGGGTCTTGTTTTTGTATCCATTCAGCCAGCCTGTGTCTTTTGGTGGGAGCATTTAATCCATTTACATTCAAGGTAATTATCGATATGTATGTTCCTATTCCCATTTTCTTAAATGTTTTGGGTTTGTTATTGTAGGTGTTTTCCTTCTCTTGTGTTTCTTGCCTAGAGAAGTTCCTTTAGCATTTGTTGTAAAGCTGCTTTGGTGGTGCTGTACTCTCTCAGCTTTTGCTTGTCTGTAAAGGTTTTAATTTCTCCATCGAATCTGAATGAGATCCTTGCTGGGTAGAGTAATCTTGGTTGTAGGCTTTTCTCCTTCATCACTTTAAGTATATCCTGCCACTCTCTTCTGGCTTGCAGAGTTTCTGCTGAAAGATCAGATGTTAACCTTATGGGGATTCCCTTGTGGGTTATTTGTTTTTTTTCCCTTGCTGCCTTTAATATGTTTTCCTTATATTTAATTTTTGACAGTTTGATTAGTATGTGTCTTGGCGTGTTTCTCCTTGGGTTTATCCTGTATGGGACTCTCTGTGCTTCCAGGACTTGATTAACTATTTCCTTTCCCATATTAGGGAAGTTTTCAACTATAATCTCTTCAAATGTTTTCTCAGTCCCTTTCTTTTTCTCTTCTTCTTCTGGGACCCCTATAATTCGAATGTTGGTGCGTTTAATGTTGTCCCAGAGGTCTCTGAGACTGTCCTCAGTTCTTTTCATTCTTTTTTCTTTATCCTGCTCTGTAGTAGTTATTTCCACCATTTTATCTTCCAGGTCACTTATCCTTTCTTCTGCCTCAGTTATTCTGCTATTGATCCCATCTAGAGTATTTTTAATTTCATTTATTGTGTTTTTCATCATTGCTTGGTTCCTCTTTAGTTCTTCTATGTCCTTGTTAAATGTTTCTTGCATTTTGTCTATTCTATTTCCAAGATTTTGGATCATCCTTACTATCATTATTCTGAATTCTTTTTCAGGTAGACTACCTATTTCCTCTTCATTTGTTAAGTCTGGTGTATTTTGACCCTGCTCCTTCATCTGCTGTGTGTTTTTCTGTCGTCTCATTTTGCTTATCTTACTATGTTTGGGGTCTCCTTTTCACAGGCTGCAGGTTTGTAGTTCCCGTTGTTTTTGGTATCTGTCCCCAGTGGCTAAGGTTGGTTCAGTGGGTTGTGTAGGCTTCCTGGTGGAGGGAACTAGTGCCTGAGCTCTGGTGGATGAGGCTGGATCTTGTCTTTCTGGTGGGCACGTCCACGTCTGGTGGTGTATTTTGGGGTGTCTGTGGCCTTATTATGATTTTAGGCAGCCTCTTTGCTAATGGATGGGGCTGTGTTCCTGTCTTGCTAGTTGTTTGGCATAGGGTGTCCAGCACTGTAGCTTGCTGGTCGTTGAGTGAAGCTGGGTCTTGATGTTGAGATGGAGATCTCTGAGAGATTTTTGCCGTTTGGTATTACGTGGAGCTGGGAGGTCTCTTGTGGACCAGTGTCCTGAAGTTGGCTCTCCCACCTCAGAGGCACAGCCCTGATGCCTGGCTGGAGCACCAAGAGCCTTTCGTCCACACGGCTTTTGGGAGGTCTGACGTTTTCTGCCAGCGTTCAGTGGGTGTTCTGTAGGAGCAGTTCCACGTGTAGATGTATTTCTACTGTATCTGTGGGAAGGAAGGTGATCTCCGCGTCTTACTATTCCGCCATCTTCTCTCCTCCCTCGAAATGGGAGCTTTGTTACGCTGATGGGCGGGATGTCAATTGCCAGTGGTCACTCTGGAGAAGTGTATGGTGTTTCCTCAAACATCTGGCACAAGGTGGCCATCCCTGGTTTCACATCAACATGATCTCAGGCACAAACCTCCTTGTTTTTCCATTTTGTCTTTAAGTTACTTGTTGAAACAACCGGCCCGACGTCCGCACGACTGTCACGGCTTCGGCCACCGGGGCACCTCCAGAGCCGGCAGCCTCAGTCCCCAGTTATTTTAAACCCAAAAATATAGACTTCTTGCTGATTCTAAGTTTCTTTATTTGTAAATAATAATAGGTGACTCTCCCCTCACAGGTTATTGTACAGAGGAGAATAGATGATACAGCTGACCCTTGAACAACATGGGTTTTGACCTGCATGGGTCCACTTATGTGCGGATTTTTTTTCAATAAATATAACACCTGTGTTTTCATTTTACAGATCTTTAAGGGAAAAGTTTGTGTTTGATTAGAGATCACAATACATGGAATCAAAACTAGGGTTTTGAGGACTGATTCTGTACAGACTGTCTCAGCTTCCTGCCCTTGGGTGAATCATTTATCAGTTGCTTTGTTTTTGAGGCAGAGATAGCAGAACACAGATTTTCAACTTCGGGGCGGGGTGGGGGGGGGGAAGGGGGTGGAGATCGGCAGCCTTAACCCTTGCCCTAAACTCTCGCATTGTTCAAGGGTCAACTGTGTATACAAAGTGTTGCAAAAAATATAAAGAATAAGTAATTCTGTTGCGTGAAAGGAAGTTACTCATTAATGAGTGTGAATCAGATCTGACTAATACCACAGTTATTCATTAGCATCTGTAAGAAACATCCAAATTAAAACACCTAAAGGTAATACATGAACTTGTATTTTTCAGACTTACGTTTAGAGAAAAGGGTACCGACTCACTTTACAGGGACTTGGATACAGATGAATTTATTTCCCTTTCATATTTATTTTTTAGTTGTATTAATATATTATTTTTCTATTATATAGAAGATCTTGGGTGATCTTACCGACAGGTTTTTGTTTGTTGGTTAGTCTATTGGACTATTTTGTGTGTCTCAAAGAAGTTTTGGAAAAGGATAATAATCTGTTCCAGAAAAGTATACCTCTGTGAATAATTTAGCCAAATTAAAATCATTTCAGAGAAATGAATTTAGATTTCTCAGCTATATATATTCACATTTCTACAGTAGTCTTTATTAACCTTTAAAGGACACAAGGTTTGTCTGATTGTTATGCTTTAGGCAACATGTAAAGGTGTAAATAGGATATTGTGTTGAACTTCTTAATCGCTATTTCTGCATTGAATGTGTTAGTTTATTTTTCCACCTCTGTTTCAATCACTATCCATTCACAGACTCTTCAGTTCCTGTGGGGAGCTTTGGGAGAACACATTGCTTCTCTGAATGAATAGCAAATGCAATCCAAAACCTTGGATAAACTATTTAAAAGTATAATAAGAGCCCATGAACTAGTTTTTCGTGAGATTGAGAAATGCATAATGGAAGGCGAGGCAGTCTCGTTCTGCTTAGAGAAGTGGCATAGAGGTTGAGAACATAGCAAGGCTGTCAGCCTGCCTTGGTTGACCTAGGATTCAAATCCTAGGTCAACCACTTCTGAGCTGTGTGACTTTGTTAAATTACCTAATTTATGCTTGTCTCAACTAGCCTATCAGGGAATCGGGGATTATAAGAGCACCAGCGTCATTGTGTTATGCATATAAAGTACTTAGGGCAATACTGGCATATAGTAAGAGCTCAATAAATGCTTATAGCTATATTTTAGAGTCCTGGATTAGACCAGGAAAACCTGAGCTCTAAGCCTGAGTCATCTGGGTAGCATATAGTCGGTTATTGCTCATAGCAATATCAGTTTCTTCATCAATATATAATATAATTGATTTTATTCAAAACCACAGGTGCTTCTGCATTGTAGAATGTAATTTCAGGGCCTCACCTATTTATCATCACACTTAAGTGAACCTGTCTATCTTTTTTTCTGTTATTTATGTATTTATTACATTTTAACATAATATTTTCTAAAACTCCCTGATTGTACTCTCATTGTTTGTTTGATTGTAGCCTATTGAGTTGAACCTAGAATCTTCATAGAAAAATACTGTCTTCCACAAATGTTTTCTCTGGAATAATGATAGCACTTGATATTTTACAAAACATTTTCAAGCACAATGTTGCACTAATTCTTAAAACATCTTGTGTTGTAGGTATTTTTATTCTTATTTTGTGATGAGAAAACTGATAGCAAAGTTAATGGAGTAAAATTAAGCTAAGTTGTTTATTCAAGTTGTTTATTTCTAGACCACACGAATTAATGGATTATATATGTGCCTTTGTGGGAAGAGAGGAGGCTTGTCCCTTGTGCAGTGTTTTGTACAAAAAAAAAAAAATGCAAAAATTGAAAAACTGAAAAAAAAGACATAAAGAAGGAACCATTCATTACTTCACTTCTATTATTCCTTTTTTCTCTTCTTCATAGAGTGGAGGAACTTTTTTTTTCTTTTGGCCACATTGCACGGCTTGTGGGATCTTAGTTCCCTGACCAGGGACCTCGGCAGTGAGACCGTGGAGTCGTAACCACTGGACCGCCAGGGAATTCCCGAGAGGAGGAACTTTTGATATGGCAAATGTCAGCCTGCTGCCGCCACCCTTAGATGTCCCCAGGTTCCTTGACATTAGCACAGTGTAAGTGTCAGTGAGAGAGACTCTTAGCGGTGCATGTATTGGCCTTTTTTGATGTTGACTTCATAGTTGATAAATGGCAGGTCTCAGTTATCCTGCAGCTGGAAGAAATCTCCTTATGTTATTTTTTATTAATTTATTTATTCAACAAATATAGGACACCTAGGATATGTCAGGCAGGGAGGTGCCTCTTTATACAGTAACCATGGATGGATTGTCATCTCTTATCTGGTTCCCTTTTCTGCATCACTGAACATGGGCTTGTTCTTTGTTGTCATGACATCTACACTCATTTATTCATTCAATGAGTATTTATTCAGTAGCTACTATAAAGGCACTAGGGATAAAGTAGTAGAGAAAAAGGATGAAAGTCATTGCCCTCATGAAGCCCACATTGAAAGGAGGGTGCAGACAGAAAAGCGGGATACTTGAATGAAATATATAGTATGTTAACTTTTTTTCAGTATTAATGATAATAAGACAGAAAAGGGGATAGGGAATGTTGGGTGGGTGCAATTTTAGATGATTTGGCCATGGAAAGCCTCACTGTGAGGATGATTATTGGATCAATACTGGAAAGAAGTGAGGGGGCCAGATGTGGATGTCAGTGGAAGGAAAAATAAGTACAAGGCCTAAGGTGGGAGCATGCCCAATGTGTTTGAAAAATATTGAAGAGGAAAATGCATTTGAAATGAAGTCATCAAGGGAGTAGATGGGGGCAAGGGAGAGTAGTGGGAGATGAGGTCAGAAAGGCAAAAAGAGGCCAAAGCATGTAGAGCCTTGTGGGTCATTGTGAGGACTTTGGCTTTAACTCTAAGTGAGATGGGAAGCCACTGGAGGGTACAGAGCAGATGAATGATGTGATCTGATTGACATTTTAACAGAATCACTTTGGCTGTTATGTTACGCATAGACTAAGGCATAGCAGAGAGACCAGATGAGGGAATCTTGGCTTGGACCAGAGTAGTGGTGTTGGGAGGATGAGAAGTGGTCAAACTATGGATATATTTTGAAAGTACCTCCTGCATAACTTGCTGATGGACCAGTTGTAGAATGTGAGAGAAAGAGAAGGATCAGGATGATATCAGAGTTTTTGACCTGAGCACCTAGAAGACTCGAGCTGTCATTAACAATTTGAGGGCCATCATTACCTGTCATCATTCTCTCTCCCATAGATTAAGAATAGAAAACTTCAACAACTTGAACATAGTGATAGGATACCGTAGAGTTATGGTACTTGATTGTACTTTATCCAAGAGACAGTTTGGGGACTTGAGTTCTATTCTTGAATATTCCATAAACTAGCCCTGTGATGTAGGTTAAGCCACTTTAAGTCTCAAACTTACTTTATTCTTAAATGAGACTGACTCAGGCATCTCTAAGAAGCCTTCTCTAATGTCATTGTCCAAAAAATATTAATCAATTTCTCCACTGCCCTACTTTATACCTGTATAAACTTCTGCTATTCTATGTGTTTATATTTTATATGTTGGCATATCTGTTGTCCTTACTAGAACATGTGCTCCTCAATTGAGAGAAAAACTTATATCTTATGAATTTTTACCTTATGAATAATTTTGATACTGCACTATAACAGTTTAGACACATAACTGCTTATTTTACATGCTTTTCTAATTTAATAAAAAGATGAACATTCATCATTTTTTCATGAAATTGAATCTTCATAGTATAAGCTTGGAATATATTATAGGAATAGGAAGGGAGCATTAATATTATTGGTTTGAAAAATTGAGCCACATTTTTGGGAAGGCGAGGGTGGCAAGGAAAAGGAACTTTTCTTTCAAAGACTATTCTTTTAACCCAAATAATTTATTCAGACATAGTATAATTTGATCATGCTCTTGATTGTTGTTTGGAAGCTAAAACTTTAACTTAGAAATGACATGATTACCTTTCGATTTTGTTGCTTTCAATTCAATTACTTTCATCCTTATAAATTTCATTTATTAGATATAATTTACTTCCAATTCAATTTATATTTACTAATATTTTCCCCAAATGAAATACATTTCTGTACTAAATATAAAGGGGTAAATGTAGATATAGTAGAATAATGAAGAGGGGATGAAACCCTGCCACTGAGGAAGTCTACAGTTTGAGTCAAATAATTTAGTTAGCCTTGGTGATTAAGCTACAACCCAGACTTACTGGATCACACTCTAGCTTGCTCCCAATGCTGAAGATTCTTCAGGGGCCTCACATGAATAAAGCAGACTGTGAAGCTAGGGACTCTGATTTTAAAGTAATGAGTGCTTTTTTGTTTTAAAAATTTGCTCTAAAGGCAGTTCTGGGAGATAAATTCCAATAATAGCATATTATTATTTGAAGCAATAACAGCATGTAGGAAATATTTAAGCTACTTTGAAGAGGAAAATACTCTTTTTTATACTATTTTATTTTGAAATAATTTTAGACTTAGAGGAAAGCTGCAAAAATAGTGAGCAGGTTCCCATATGCCCTTCACCCAGCTTCCCCTAATGTTAATTTCTTACATTATCATATTTTGATTATTGAGACCTGAAAATGGGTATATATAGCATTCTATTAACTAATCTACAGACCCTATTAGAATTCTATCAGTTTTCCACTACTGTCCTTTTCCGGCTTGGGATCCAGTGCAGGATCCCTTGTTGTATTCCATTGTTATGTCCCGTCGTATCCCCAATCTGTGTCAGTCTTATCTTCCATGACCTTGTCAGTTTTGAAGAGTAATGGTCAGTTATTTTGTAGAATGTTTGAATGATGTTTCCTGATGTTTGGATTCAGGATATGAAGGAAAATACTCTGTTGAATATATAAGCCTAGGATGCATTTGTTCAAAAAGTGGTAATATGTCATATATAAACATAAATAATCTTAAAGGCTGTGTTTTGAACAGTCTTGGGCTGATACTTTTTCCCCAGTTCAGATCTACTGAGGATTTCCCATTCACAAATAAAAGGGTGAGTCAGTAATTCAAACAGAAAAATTCTGAAAATATGCAGTAAAAATATACTGTTAGGTGCCCTGGGAAATACAAAGAAATACAAGCCATAATCCTTTACCTCAAATACTATACAATCAGGCTAAGGTGGCAAGATATAGAGAGTTTGTTCACTATTTGATTGACTTTGTTCACTATTAAAATGTATATGCACAAAAGATTAAATAAAGAGCATATTAAAACAACATATGAAAGGAGGATTACACTATCATTTAAGTCATTGAATCAATTGATTCTTTTTAATGACTTAAACAAAAAATAATTTTATTGGCTTGTATAGGCTGAAAAGCCCATATCTCAGGATGTTCTGGATTCAAGGCTTTAAAAATATCATCAATACTTTGTTCTTCTCCATCTCCTGTCAATGCCTCTTGTTTTGTCAACTTTAGTCCCAGTCCTCATGTGTTAGCAAAACAGCAGCAATAACTCCTGTCTCTATCTTCTTGGTTTTTAGGGACACTGGAAAAGAAGAATCACTTTCTCAGAAACAATAGCATATATCTTCCCGTATCTTGTTTGGTCTAAGTCACATGCACGTTACTGAACCAATAGTTCTGGCTAAGGGAAAAACGATGGTAGGATTGGCTTAGGCTTGGATCACAGAGCAGGTTTCACTGGAGGCACGTGACTAAGGGGGAGAAGGGTTGATCCTCAGAGGGCAATATAGGAATGCGGTTACAGGAAGGAGGGTAAGTGAATGCTAAATGTAAAAAAAACCCCCAGATATTTACTATAACCCTCAAATTTGAATTGGTTTAAATTTAGAGGGTAAATGCTTCTCAACATATGAGACAAATTGATTGCTCTAGTAAAGGGTATATTCAAACAACTTGCTATCCCATGCTTAGATCATGTAAGAGACTTATACAATTAAATTATATGAATTAAATCCTCACTCCATGGTGATGTATCTTCTTTTCTTCTAAAGTTAGTATCCACATTTGCCTGTCATCTAAATGTCAGTGTCCACTGCTCATATTTCTCAGGAACTACTCCTTATTAAGCCAGAGTAATCAGTAGTCTCACTCCGTATGTTCTTCCGGTCTAGGCTGCACAGGCCCAAATTTTTGGAGCTGTTCTTAACTTTGTACTCTGAGGTTTTTGTTTGTTTGTTTGTTTTTTCCTAGCAGTAAGCCATGTTACAAATTGCCTAACCAGGATAGGCAATGTGTTTTTCTGTGATTTTTTTTGTAGCACTACTCAAGTTATACATCTCTGGTATGTCCTATAAAATCTGCTTTTTCACTCATTTTCAGTTGACTTTGTTATGAAATGATTGACAGGGAAGGTTATAAAGTTTCTGTTTATACCAACTGGAAGAAGAAAGAATACTCTCTCTCTGAATAGTTTAGTGTATTCTTGGTTGGAAGATCATGTTGGATAAAATGACCCCTCAGGTTTTCTTCCAGCCCTAAGGCAGGATGGAACTTAATGCCGCAGCACAAATAAGCTGCTGCCACAACTGGGCACCAGATAAATGCCTTTTGATGATGGTGATTAAATAAAGGTCAAAGAATATCACTGCACCCTAATGGTAGTCATCACACAATATCAGACTTTCTCCCAGTGCCTTTGAAAACACCACTTGAAAAGACTATAAAAAATATGTGTTTTGTTTAGGCAGCAAATGCTCTCATTAGGCATCTCAAGGTTTCTTCAGAAAAATAAAACAAATGTTAGGGTTCTGAGTAGTAGATTGTTAGGTTTAAAAGAAAACTAAATGTAACCTTTTGTTATGTAAAATAATAAACTCCTAAGATAACCATAAAGGCTCTCTTTTAACACAAAGTGCATGTCTTTCTATTTTCTAGAGGGCTCTAAAAAGAGCCACATGCTATGACTACACATCTATAGGGGAAAAAACGGACACTTTAATAAAGTAGAAGTTAACAGTGCTTCATTTCTAGTGGAAAGTGAAGAAATTACTAAAGAGGATTGTTTCTATTCTTTAGGGGGTAAACTTGAGTATTATAAAAAATTATTGCAATACTTTTTAAATAACTGCTTACCAAATTGTTTCTATACATTTAATATCTGGGGTCTCATCAGAGGGAGAAGTTTCAGTCTTGTCTATTCAATACTCTAAGAAAAATCAGATGAGTAGCCCCTATTTTCTTTCATATTGCCTGTGCCTTTCCTTGCCACTGACATGAGCCTTATACCTGCCAGTGGAAGGCAGAAAGGTTGTCCAATTTGAAAGCAAAACTTTGATTACTTATTTGTACTTTGCTATCATGAGTTCAGTAAGAAATATATATGTATTTTATATTTCTTGTGAATTTCAGACCAGTGCTCCCTTAGGACTGACAATGTTATGGACTACGTAATCTAGAGAATTTTTCTATTTACCAGGTAAATTGACACCCCCATGTGCCAGGAAATGATTGTTACTCAAAGTGTTCTTGGAAGGCATAAGCTTTTAAACACCTGATTATGGACAGCAGCATACAATTTGATGCGTGGATTTCAGACTAAGAAGGCTTATGGTAATCTAAAGAAGTGAATTTTTACAAGATCCTTATGTACCTTTAAGTTTGAGAAGCACTTCTTTAGATTACAGTGGTTTGGAATGTGAACTCTGAAGATGGATTACCTGGGATTAATATACCAGCTCCAACAATCCCAAGCTATGTCGGGTAGACAAACTATAGCTGGTCTTCCAAATCTGGCCTACTGCCTGTTTTTGAATCGCTGGCAATTTAAGAATGGTTTGTACATTGTTGAAAAGTTTTTTTAAAAAAATTGATGACACATGAAAATTATATGAAATTCAAATTTCTGTGTCCATAAATAAAGTTTTATTGGAACATGGCTATGCTCATTTATTTATGTATTGGCTATGCTTGCTTTTGTGCTACATTACCAGAGTTGAGTAGTTGCAACAAAGACCCTACGTTCTGCAAAGCCAAAAATTTTACTATCTGGCCCTTTATAGAAAAAGTTTCCCTTCCTCTGAGCTGGGCAATCTTAGTTAAATCACTTAAATTCTCTGTGTTTCAGTTTCCCCATCTGTAAAATAGGGTTAGTAAACTAGTACCTGTGACATAGAATTGTCATGAGAGAATAAAGAGGCAGCATAGTGTAATGGTTACAAGCATAGATTCTGGAGCCAAACTAAGTTTGATATTGGTCTGCCATTTATAGCTTTTGGCCTAGACAAGTTACATAACTGCTCTGTGCCTCAGTGTCCTTATCTGTGAACTAAGGAAAACGTAGTACTAGTACCTACTTCATCAGTTGCTGTAAAAATTAACACAGGTGAATAATATCAAGTAGTATCTGGTGTTACTGCTGTAATTTTATCACTGTTGGTGGTAGTGTTGTGATTGTTTTTACCTACCTCATAGGATTATTTTAAGAATTAAACGAGATAATCCAGGTGAAGTTTAGGGCATCTCACTCAATAAATGTTAGCTGTTATTGATTATGCACATCTTCAGCTATACTGTGTTGATGTATCTGTAATTCTTATGTTGGCTGGGGATTGGAATGTTGTCAGAATAAAAGGGAGTAGGAGGGAAGTAATTTAGAAAGGTCTTGCATAGGATTAATATATAATATTTATTTCTACATTTAAATTCATTGGTGACACTAACCTTAACTCGACAAAGTAACTATTAATTAGTTAGCAATATCTGTAAGTGACCTTGTTATATGAATAGGAGAGAACAGTTTATTATGAGTGTATGAATTTTATGTAACCAGCAATTCTGCAAGGGTTGAGTGTGATCAAAGGAGCTCCTCATTTTTGCACTTATACTGTTATTTCACATAGCACACCATCCTTAATTTATTAAAAATAAGTAAATAAAATGACAAGCCCCTAACCAAATTGTAATTAATTTAAAGTTATTTGAGTCCAAGTAAATTACTTTATTTATTTATTTATCTTTTGGCTGCAATTTGTCTTTGTTGCTGTGCGTGGGCTTTCTCTAGTTGTGGTGAGCGGGGGCTACTCTTCGTTGTGGTGCATGGGCTTCTCATTGCGGTGGCTTCTCTTATTGTGGAGCAAGGGCTCTAGGTGCGCAGGTTTCAGTAGTTCTGGCACGCGAGCTCAGTAGTTGTGGCTTACGGGCTATAGAGCGCAGGCTCAGTAGTTGTGGCTCACGGGCTTAGTTGCTCCACAGCATGTGGGATCTTCCTGGACCAGGGCTCGAACCCGTGTCCCCTGCATTGGCAGGCGGATTCTTAACCACTGTGCCACCAGGGAAATCCCAAGTAAATTACTTTTTACTGTGTTCTATACTTTAGGCCACCTCAAATCACCAAAAGTTGATGTGTGGGGAAAAGAAAGTTAATTCACACTTGCAAAGCAGAATAAAAGGACAGTACAAATATCTCATAGTTGAATTCTTTCATGTCTGAACAGTAAGAAAATGCTTGACAGAAAGAGCACCTATTTTAAAAAAAGATGAAGTGCAGTAATTGGTTGAAAGAGACTCTTTGTTTAGAGATGAACACTGGACTTATTAAATCCAGAAAAAGAATAGTTTAGGATAGGGGTGGGTGTGATAGCATGAGAAGTTAGTCAGTGGTCCCTGATGCCTTGGAGCTAGTTAATAGTTAAATTTAACATAATCTATATGATTAATTCTAAAAAATAATTTGATTATAGGAGAGAGCTGTTATGTAATTTTTCCTACTATTTTTTTGTTGTAAAACCATTGTAACTTTTATCAGTAAGAAAAAGTTTTCTTTCAAGTGAGAGTTAAAGATTAGAATTGGTTTCTAAGAAAAGTTGAAGAATATGTGTGTTATGTGTATGTGAGTGTGTGTATACTTCTAAAGTAAGAAATTAAATTCAACGGCACTTAAATAATATATGACAGTTTAAATTCCTTATCTAATTTCAGCCCTATACTTTTGACAATTTCTAGATATTCTTTATTGAGTACTATAGCAATTCAATACCCACCTCCTCAGAAGAGGAGAAAAAGGGTGACTTTTCTCTAGATTAATCACTTTTATAGCTCTATCCTAAGTTAATATTACACTGCCTTTAAAAATATGTATTATCAATAATTAGCTTTTTGGTCTAAATATTTAGTGTATACTCTGAATAGTACTATATCAGTATCTATTTTATATTGTCTATTTCTCTAGGACTGTACTTGTTTAAATTATTTTTGTATATAGATACTAACCATATGCTGCCGAGGACTTATGCATGCTACCATATTGCTATGCCTTATGGAATCAGAAATCAAAATCTTTCATTCACTTCCCATTGACGTTCTCTGCAATGTCTTATCTACCTAGTAAGTTTTTATTACCCTCTCCAGTATCACTTTAGATTTTCTCATCATGTTTTCTCAACTGCTAGTTGGAAGCAATTGCTTAAACTAAATTAGCTTATAGGGCTGCCACATTACATAATTCCAGGGGGCACCATTGTCTCCCTGGGATTGTGTAGTGCACAACCTGCGTGGCCATACATGGCAGCCATTTACCATCATTACCCAAACATAGAGGACTTAAATTTTGGATATTTATATTTACTATTTAGAGCTGGCCAATTACTTTATATAAACTAGCTTTTGCGTAAAGATCCAGGATTTACTTACATGACTCAGTTGCTGTAAATTTAATCAGTATTCACATTTGAATACAGAAAAAACTGTAGCTTTATAGTTACTCCTGAACTACAAGAAGCACTTGAGAATGTAAAGATTTGTACTCTAGAATTTAATCACAAAAGATTAAAGTTTCTAACTTGATTTACAGAACAAACTTAAGAGACTTTACTGGGAATGTAAATAGTTTGAGTTTATTTACAGTGCAGTGTTTTCAGTTGTGAAGTTGGCTAGTTATGTAGGCGGAAGGTGTAGGAACTGTGATAGTCAGTATGTTAAACATTTTGCCACTTCTTGACTTCTCTATATTCTTAACAACTGTAGTAGCAATGCCTAAGTTTCTGGAATGCTCTTCCCCCACAGTAGTTTCCAAAGAACTAATTTTTGTTCATTAATTATCAAGCTCTATGTGATAAACAATTGAGAAAGGATGGGAAGAAGATGAAGAAAAAGAGAAACCCTGAAAGGTCACCTTGATTTTGTTAGCATTACCCCCGATATGCAGAGCCAGCCCGATATTTCGCTTCTCTGCCTTGTGTTATTTCTCAAATCATCTTGCTTGTAAAATTCAAACCTAGTATAGCTATTTCACTTTCTGCATTTTTTCTCAATTCCTTTTAGCAAAGTACTGATAGAAATAGGTTTTACATTAATTAGGCTTATGAAGAAATAATAACTGCTCTGAGTATACTAATGCCTTTTTTCTTAAAATTCTATTTCTTTTGTCCTATTGATGCACTTTGATGGGTGGACTGGATATTAGCTGATAATAAACTATAGAAATATTTCAGTCCCAGATGTTTTGAGTAAGAGTATTGCTTAATTCCTCCCTGTGTTTCTTATTTCCTGATCTAGATAGTGAGTGTTGGGAATGAACGTGCGTACACGGTAAGCCCTCAGTAAACAATTGTGACGTAGCACAGTAATATGTGCTACAGCACTGGAGGATGGACCTGGCTTTGTGTGTCTTCTCTGTCAATCACTAGCTGTGTAAATTTTCATAGTCCCTTAAACTTTCTGAACCTTAGATTGCTCATAGGAATATAAAGTTCCTGCCTTGCCTATCTTACAAAGGGTTATGTGGATTAAATTATTTAATGTACATGAACAAATTTAGACCAATAAAGTATCATATGAATTTAAGGAAGAGAGTGATTAAATACTTCTAACTAAATAAAG
This sequence comes from Balaenoptera musculus, assembly GCF_009873245.2. Classification (NCBI taxonomy): domain Eukaryota; kingdom Metazoa; phylum Chordata; class Mammalia; order Artiodactyla; family Balaenopteridae; genus Balaenoptera; species Balaenoptera musculus. Next base: position 31,132,640 of record NC_045801.1, on the reverse strand, counting down.
GTGACAGTTATTGTTCAAAAGCTCCCTTGTTTCAGGTCAGTGAGTGAAATAAATTGGTATCTCTGGGAATCTTACATAATCATCTCCATCAGTGTTGAGGCAGCTTACCAAGTAAATGAAGATAGCAAGGAGGCCATGACTAGAACTAAGTAAGAACGATGAGGTGGATGACAGTAGCCTCTCATTTCTTTGAAAATTTTTTTATTGTGCTGATCCTAAGACAGGCAAATGGTTTAGCAAAGCATGGTTGGATCTTGGAGTCTTAAACAACTGGGCCATGTGTGACACACAGGATGAGTAATGTTAAAGACTGAACACTGAATGTTTTCTTGGAAGACCCTATACTGAAGTTATGTAACGGTTTTCTGCTACCTCCTTAATTCTACATGATAGATTAAACTAGGAGACTTCTAGAAACCTGCATTAAAGACTTCCAACAATAGGGAGAGGCTGGATACCAGAAACATAACCAGATACAGAAGGTTTAGAATATTGATCCTTTTTTAAACATAAATAAAACTTCCTAAGGCAATATTGCATAGTTCTCCAATGAACTGTTTTGGTAGCTCTAGTAAGAATATATGACTGGCTTCTTTTGAAGTGAACTAGAAATTTAGGAAAAATATGAAGTGTCTTTAGGCTAGAGAACCAGAAGAATAAATTCTCAAGAAGAGCCATGGGGGGAAAGAGTACATCCAAATAGCTTTTGAGAAAGGAAAGTATAAATCATTCTTACATGGAGCAACTCAATTTGCCACATTTTACCTGTTTTATTTTATTTTGAAAAATATATCTTAAACATACCCTTGGTGGATTCATAGTATGATTTCTATTAAGTTAATATCTGTCTTCATGCTAATCTTATTCTGTGTCATCTTCCTTCTAATTGCCATGCATATGAGTTATGGGTAGGTTAAGTAATTAACTCTGTTTTTCCTGTATGCTTATGATGCTTTTATGCTTTCATGAGTAGGATATACAGGATGAGAAATTTGAGGTATTGTTGTCAGAAAATTGGGGAGAGGATAATGGGGCAAGTAAAAATAGCATGCACATAACATTCATAGATGCCTTCATTCATTCACTAAACAAATGAATGTGTCAAATTTGATACAGACACCATACTGACTTACCTTTAAGTGAATCATGGCTATTTCATGGGGAAAAGATACACAACTGCAAAACAAACAAACAAATGTAGAGTAAGATCAGAGTACTCCCATGGCTTCTCTATATTACTGCATTTTGGTAGATGGAGTGTTAATTATGGGGGCTCTGAAAGACTATTCTCTGGGCATGCATACTCTGAGCCCCCAAATTATCTGGAAGACAAGAGCACAGAGCAGAAATTAAACTCCTTCTCAAGGGTTCCAACCAAGTAAATCATTCAACAATGAGTGGGTAAGATGTTGAGGCAGTGTAGAATACTGGGAAGACCAAGAGTTAGGAATCAGTGGAAACTGGGCTCAAATCCCATCTGTAGCCCCTGCAAGCTCAGTGACATTTAGAAGGCTACAGAAATTCCCTGAACAACTTTGTATTTTAAAGTAGAGATAAAAATACCTACTTCTCAAGCTCGTTATATAATGTCCTGCATAGTTCCTGGTACATGGTAGACAATTAATAAATATTCATTTCCTTATTACTAGATACTTCGATGGGTATTCAATTTGTCATATATCCATAGACTCGAATAGCAGAGAAAGTACTAAAGTCTTCTTCTTTATCTCTGTTATTAACTGTGGAATTTGTTTCGTTCACTCATTTGGATTTCACTTCATTATGGATCTTCTTTTCCAGGCTTCAAAGATTCTTTCAAATGAGCTGTGGCTTTATACATGTCAGAATGTGAAGGCATTTAGACCAATTATTTTCGTAATGAGCAGAATGTGCCTCGCTGGTTTCCTTAATGTTTAGTTGTTGGGGCCTGAAATCACTATGAAGGTAAAATCTTCACAGCTAATGAAACAGAACAGGTGAAAGTAAATAGAAAACTGTCCAGCAATAAAACTGTCACTTGGTCATCTGACACCTGTAGGAAAACATGGCAGCAACAGGTAGTTCCAGTCACTGGGGACTAGGAAATAAAGAAATAAGATTGCTTTCTGGCTGATAAATTGTAAACCAATATTACGTATGAGCGCAGTCAACTGAGAAAGATTCATGGAGCAAGGTTTGACTTGAAGGTATTGGCATTTCTATTAAAAAAGGAAGGAAGGAAGGAAGGGAGGGAGGGAAGAAGGAAACAAGAAATAGAAGTGATAGCAATTGAAAATAAAAATTGGTGACTTAGTGAGTGAATGCCTGATAGCACCTCTAGCCCCATCCTGAGGGGGTGGTGATATGACACCTGAACATGATTTCCTCTTTAAAAATTATGCACCAGTAATGCCATGAAAGTAGCCATTAAAATCATCTGCTTATCTTTATCCCCATCAGGAAGCTTCCAGTTATAATTTGGTTATGAATTACTAGCTTGCATATAGGCCAATGGAGTATCTGGTCCACCTGAAAACATTTCTGGTTATAAATTCATGGCTTAGCATTGTGATCTTAATGTATTAGTCTCTTGGAAATCTGATTACCTGTAGACTTTCTTGCATGGATGAATAATTAAATTTCCAAGCCCACAAGCTGAGGACCAGATTCTGGGAAATGGTGATGTCATCACAAGCTAAGGGGGCCAGTTTATCTGGAGAGCCAGGCAGCCTTCCCCAAACATCTTTGCTAACACCTTTCCATTCAAAATGAAGCCATCCTATCCTGGACTCAACTACAATGACTGAATTTACACTTGATTTTCAAGGGATCAGATCAAGAGATTTGGTTTGGCTTTAGCCTCTTACTCTATTTATTAAAAATACATAGCTAGGGACTTCCCTGGCAGTCCAGTGGTTAAAGAGTTCGCCTTCCAGTTCAGGGGGTGCAGGTTTAATCCCTGGTTGGGGAGCTAAGATCCCACTTGGCTTGTGGCCAAAAAACCAAAACATAAAACGGAAGCAATATAGTAACAAATTCAATAAAGACCTTAAAAAAAAAAAATGGTCCACATTAAAAAAAAAAAAATACATAGCTAGAAAATCTATTTGACATTGAATTTGGCAATGACTTTTTAGTTAGAACACCAAAGGCACAATTTATGAAAGAAAGAATTGATCAGCTGGACTTCATTAAAATTAAAAATTTCTCCTCTGCGAAAGACACTGTCAAAAGAATGAAAAGTCTCCCAGAGACTGGGAGAAAATATTTGCAAATGAAATATCTGATAAAGGACTGTTATCCAAAATATATGAAGAACTCTTAAAACTCAACAATAGGAAAACAAACAGCTCAATTAAAAAATGAGCCAAAGACCTTAATGGATACCTCACCAAAGAAGATACACAGATGGCAAATAGGCATGTGAAAAGATGCCCCAGTTTAGACATCATCAGGGAAATGCAAATTAAAACTACAATGAGATACCACTATACATCTATTAGAAGGGTCAAAATCCAGAACACTGACAGCACTAAATGCTGACAAGGCTATGAAGCAACAGTAAGTCTCATTCATTGCTGGCAGGAATGCAAAATGGTACAGCCACTTTGAAAGACAGTTTGATGGTTTCTTATAAAACTAAACATACTCTTACCATGTGATCTAGCAATCACATTCCTTGGTATTTACCCAGAGCAGTTGAAAACTTATGTCTACCCAAAAACATGCACATGGATGTTTATATCAGCTTTATTTGTAATTGCCAAAACTTGGAGGTAATCAAGATGTCCTTCCGTAGGTGAATGGGTAAATAAACTGTGGTACTTCCATACAATGGAACATTCCTCTGCACTTAAAAGAAATATATATCAGCCAAAAAAAGATAGGGATAAACCTTAAATTCATATTACTAAGTGAAAGAAGCCAATCTGAAAAAAACTCCATACTGTATGATTCCAACTCTGTGACATTCTGGAAAAAGCAAAACTATGAAAACAGTAAAAAGCTTAGTGGTTGCCAGTGACTGGGGAGAGGGAAGAATAAATAGGCACAGAGGACTTTTAGGGCAGTGAAACTACTCTGTATGATACTCTAGTGTTTGTCCAAACTCATAGAATGCACAACACCAAGAGTGAACCCTAATGTAAACTATGGACTTTGGGTGATAATGACATGTCAATTTAGGTTCACCAGTTGTAACCAATGTGCCCCTCTGGTGGAGGATGTTGATAATGGGGGAGGCTGCAGTGGGGGGATGCAAGGAGTAGAGGGGAGTATCTGTTTCTTCTGCTTAATTTTTCTGTGAACATACAATTAAAGTTAATTTTAAAAGGTATGACTAATTTTCAAAGCACAAAACTTCAACTGTTAAATTATCAATTAATTCATCATTGGGTTGTACCAATTTATTGATTTAAATGTCATTTTAGTTTGCTTGCTTGTTTTTGGCAAAGATTTGCCCAAATAACCAGATTTATGTTGTATTGAAAGTTACCAACATGTTTTATCAAGGAAAATGCTTGATCTTGTTGCAAAGCACCTCCTGGCTCATAAACTGAATGATTTGGTTCAAAAACATTGCCTGTCTAACTGGATTTGAAGTCAGGAGTCTTTTTCCTCAATCACTCTAAATTTCAATCCCATTTTTTAATGCTTTTGATAGACTAAAATTCCTTCTTCTAAGTAATCTAAACATATGAAATAAAGTCATTAATTTAGTGGTGGACTCTGTTCCAGTGTCAACATGGGTAAATAATCTTTATAAAATTATAAATCTATTTTATATATAGATAATAGGCAATGCTATTTTTTAAGACTATTTAAGGTCATTCTCCTTTATATCCCTGTCCTTCCTAACATAGCATGTTCTTTGATAGATTCTCAGGCTTCTTATGGTACCTATGAGATCGAAATTTAAAGATACTTATTAACCATGTGGTATGTGTATGTGTGTATATATATATATGTGTATATGTATGTGTGTGTGTGTGTGTATATATATATATATGTATATAAAATGTTATTCGCCCTTTAAAAAGAAGGAAATCCTGCCATTTGTGACAACATGGATGGAGCTGGAGGACATTATGCTAAGTGAAATAAGCCAGACACGTAAAAAGCAAATACTGTGTGATCTCACTTATTCTTCTACTCCTTGCAGAATCTAAAATAGTTCAACCTCAGAGAAGCAGAGAGTAGAATGATGGTTGCCAGGGCTGGAGCGGGGGAGAAATGGGGAGATGTTGGTCAAAAGGGCACAAAGGTTCAGTTATTCATGATAAATACGTTCTGGAGATTTAATATACAGCATGGTGACTAGAGTTAACAATATGGAACTGTATACTTGAAATTTGCCAATAGGGTAAATCTTAAGTGTTCTTACCACAAAAAGAAAGGAAGGAAGAAGGAATAGAGGGAGGGAAGGAAAGGAAAAGAAAAGAAAAAAGAAAGAAAGAAGAGTAAGTGAGGTGATAGCTATGTTAATTAGCTTGTTTTTGGTGATCTTTTCACAATGCATATGAATATAAAAGCTCAAACTGTACACCTTAAATATATACCATTTTTGGTCAGTTATACCTCAATAAAATCTAGCAGTCTCATGCAAGGTCGCCTTGACTTGCCCAGTGGCTTTGCTCTGTGCATTAAGTAGTTTCCTGCAGCATTTTCTTCCTCCTGGCGTTATTGTAATAAGTAGAGTGTGTCTCTTTCCCTAAACACTAACTTCAGCTGTCAAGGTAACTAAAATCTAGTTCCCAAAGCAGTGGGTAATGAATGCACTGTAGTCAAGTGAAGCAACAAATCTTTAACAATTGAAGGACTGTGAACAATTCTATTTACACAGCATCTCTTGCTAAAAATGCAGATACGAGCAACAAGGGCACTACATTCCTGCCCTGGGAAGGGGACTGAGTGGGCTTATTGAGGGGACACTCTGTATGCTTCCTCCCACAGGGAGTGAGGGAGAAACCTCAGGAGCATGGCACCCTTGGGTTCTCTGACTGGCATGCAGTGTTCTGGTCAGCCAGAGGACAAGAGCCTATGTGAGGGATAGGGGAGGGTGGGGAGGGGTGTCAGTCATTTTCCAGAAGAAAATGGAGAGACAAGGAGGGGAACAACCACTGTCCGTTTAGAGGATAATTAGAGTGACCTGGAGGGAGAGAAGAGGCTTTTGTTATTTCTGCTCAACATTAAGAATGCATGGTCGTCTTCTCAAGAGAGTGAATACAGAAAGTAGGTCTTAGAGACACCACATACACAGAGCCAACCACCTGCTGCAAGTTTCCATTTGGACACAGTGTATATCCAACCAGCCTAGGCATCTCCCCTTGTCTCTCCTCCCCGCAAGCCCTGCTCAGCTGCTCCTGTCGTGGCAGTGCTCCCCACCCCAATCTCAGCAAATGGAACCATGGAGTTTCCCAAGCCATAGACCCAGTCCTTGTCCTTTCCCATTCTTACCTCTTCCCATCAGGTCCAGTTGGTCTCTATCTTACGTCCCTTTCCTCCATTCCTACTGCCATGCTGTAATTGCAGTTCTGAATGTTTTTATTCTGATTTCTAGTATTATCCCCCTTGTCCATCTGGTTCTCGTCTTGCCCCTTGTAGTAGATTTCTGTTGCTACCGTGACGAATGACCACACGCTCAGTGGTTCGAGGCAGCACAAATTTGTTATCTTACAGTTCCTGACGCTCATCTCACTGGGCTCAAATCAAGATGTGAGCAGGGATGCTTTCCTTTCTGGTGTCTCCAGTGTTACTGAACCAAACTTGAATCCACTTGCCCCCGTGCAGTAAAGCCAATCGTCTGGCACTGGATTGTGGTGAAGGAAAGTGCAGCATTTATTGCAGGGCGCCAAGCAAGGAGTTCAGGACAGCTAGTGCTCAAAATACCTGAATTCCCTGATGGGTTTCACAAAGCATTTTTAAAGGCAAGGTGAGGGAGAAGCATCCCAGGGTTTGTGATCAGCTTGTACACAATTCTGATTGGTTGATGGTGAGGTAACAGGGTGGTGTCATAGGGGTTAACGTTATCAATCCTCAGGCTCCAGTAGGTCTGGGCGATGTGCTTATGGTCACCAAGTAGTTAACTTCTTCCATTTGGTGGAGGTTTTAGCATCTGTAAAACAGCTCAGGAAATGTGCATGAGATAGTTATCTAGGTACTTCAGGGAGGAACTAAAGATTCTGCGACTGCCATATGGTTGATTTACTGTTTAAATTGTTACCAGTTCTCCTGGCCCAACTGCTACTTTTGTCACTACATGTTCACATCCTTTCAATCAGTAATTCTTGAGCCAGGCTTTTGTGACTCAGGGGAAGCCTGGGAGACTACAGCTGTTCTACACGCAAGAGGCAGGCAGAGGACATGGGGGGAAGGGTCTGTCCCAGGAAGGTCCCATGGGGTCCTGCTTGGCTACACTATGGGAGAATCTGTTTCTTGCCTTTTCATTTCCAGAGGCCAGTCACATTCTTTGGCTCATGTGCTCTTTCCTCCATGTTCAAAGCCACCAATCTCTGTTCCACTGTTGGTCATTTACTCCTGTTCTACTGTGCTCATATATCCCCCGGACGCTCCTCGTCTGCCTGCCTCTTCCACTTTTAAAGACACTTTTCATTACATCGGGCCCACTTAGATCCAGCATAATTTCCCCCATCTGAAGATACTTAACCACATTTGCGAAGTCCCTTTTGCTGTGCAAGGTAGTAGTCTATTTACAGGTTCAAGAGATGAGGATTTGGACACCTTTTGGGGCTGTATTCTGCCCACCACACTCCTGTTATCCTTTTCCTCACCTTCATAATCGTCTCCATGTAGTTGAGAGTGTTGACTTTTAATTCTCGCTTTATCAGATTCTACCTGAGTGATGTTGTATAAGTACTGAACCTCTCTGAATTCTGGGTTTCTCACCTGTAAATGAGTTGCCCTCTTGCTTAACATATTGCATAGATTGTAGTACGCATTCAACACATTACAGCATTTCTGATAACAACATTGCCATCGTTATCATCATGATAATTGTCTGTTTCCTTACCTCCCTCTATATCTTTAAGCCTGGTTAGCAGAACCGCCATACCTCCTTCATATTATTTGTTTTGTAGTGTCTGGGATGGGGCCCCACCATAAGCGCTCAACTCAATAAATGTTTTTGAGTTCATTCAATAAACGGCTTTTGAATAAATTAATCAAGTGAAAGAAAACTGTCCACCTATTTCAGACTGTTGGTCTAAGAACACCTATTTTACACGCTTCAAAGAAATGTCACCACACCACAACAACCCTCTAATTGCCTCTGCTTTCATGTTCTATGTTTAGCTAATGTCACTGGAGCTTCACATTGGTTTTCTTTTAGCTAATTGTGCATGTATACATTCTTTCAGATATGACCTTCTAGATCTCTGAGCCAACTATGTCAAGAATTAAGATATATTAAGAAACTGGATCTTGGTAAAAAAATTTCTCAAATCCTGCCTGTCTCTCCTAAATTTGTGTAATCATACAGAATGAATTAGAGAAAAATACTGATAGTTTTGTGCTTTTTTTAAAAAAACAGTGCTGTTCTCCCTTTTCTTTTCAATTACATATATAATAAAATGTATGTTTATATGTTAATTTCCTGGACCTGTAGGAAATAAGCCTATTTTGTTTATATTAAGAGTTTTTGAGACTTTTCATGGTATCACATTTTATTTATATGCCTGTTTAACGCGTAAAATGAGACTTTTCATCTTGTCTTTTATCATCTGGGAAGAAGTAGAATTTGTAGATTCCCAGTCTAGTACTTCAGTTAAATTCATATGCATAATTGCTTATTGAAGTGACCAGATAGAGGTTATTATATTATAATAAGTTATAATTACTATATAATGTTTTCAATGTCAATATAATTTTTAACCTAAAAGTTCTTGAAGTTCAGGTAAACAGCAGCTTTGGGTCATAGTGAGTAAATATCTCAAGTATCATGCAACCTTCCTGAATATGAATCCAGGTTCCTCTCGTGCTGGTGTGTGACTTGAAGTCAGGATGAAGGGTGCAGAGGGAGCCCTGGGGACCCACTCTAATGCACCACCGTCCCTGGGGTGACTTTGGGCAGTTGCCAGAAAAACTCATCATTGCAAATTTTCCCAGGAGATAGATTTCCTTTCATAATTAAGTCTATGTGCAATAAGTATTTGCATTTTATGTTCGTGTATCTGACATATTATTTACTATCTTCTGTATAGTAGACACTAGGTAAATATTTATTAGTTGCTTGATTTTGACATTTGAGGATTGGTATCGATAGTTGGGAATATTAAATAAACCAGTGATGATGTAGCCAACACAAAACATTATTTAGATATATCAGGGGAGTTGTTATGACATGGTTATACAGAATAATAGTTTCAAAAATGTTCTAATTATTAACGATAAAATGTGTTTCATCAAGCTGTCTTCTGTACTTAAGATGTTTAGTTTTATGAAAGATGCTTGCCTCTTGTTGATTTAGGGTTATGTCCTAGATTATGTACTAATCATACGCTCTGTGATTTTGAGGAGCTAATTTAACCTTTCCTACAACATATTTTTCTCACCTATCAAACAGTTTTTTTTCCTGTAACTAAGGTGACCATATAATTTGTGTCCAAATTGAAACACTTGAGAGAGAATAAGGACACCGTTAGTAATTATGCCAGGACAGTTGGCTTAAACTAGACTGTTGCAGGCGAATGGAATGTGTGATCACTCTACCAGTAGCCCTGTTTTCATTAAACACAACTAATACTTCCTGAGGACTATTACATGCCAGACATTTTTCTTTGAACCAAAGATACAAAAAAAGGAATACATTTTCCTTTCACCAGCCTTCTCCTTCACCACCAACCAGCTGTGTTCTGCTTTGATGAATTTTATTTATTTTCACATAAACAATGTATTACCTGACTTAAAATGCTTGCAAACCACCAAAAGAGTAGAGTAGAAGAATATGTTCAGTGTCATGAGGAAGATTTAGAATGCTGTGAGGTGCAGAGTTAAAGAAAGCGTATCTTATGCGAGGTAGGAGGATGCAGTATTTAAAAAGCATGTTCCTCCTGAAGGTGAGCCTGGAGGGGTGGTTAAAAGAACTGAAGACAGAAATGTAAAGCAGGAGGTTCCCTGGGGCAGTTTCCCTGAGTGAGAGGAAGTCTTCTGTCATCTTAGATTGAAGAGGCACAGGGGAAGAATGAGTTGGATTTGGCGGGTATAGCCCATGTGTGGAGGAGCTAATGCCATATGGCATGATGGAGGGCTTTGTATGCCAACCTAAGGAATGTATGTTTAATGTGATGTGTTTATTATTAAACAAATGATAGTCCCAGCCCCTTCTCTTGTCCTGGCTGTCCTCTCTGCCTTTATACTGGCCGAATGTCTCAATCTGGGGTTATTCATTTTTCTCCCTTCCTTTCATGTCTGCTCTCCTGGTGAATGTGCTCAATATATAAGCCTCCTGATTTCTACCGATTGTAAATACAATACCAACAGACTTGCTCTGCCTTCGTACCCTCAGGAAGGAATTATTCTTTTGCCCAATCTTGCCTAGATAACTGGCCTTAATTTTCTTTTTTTTTTTTTTAAAGTATTTTTTTTTAATTAATTAATTAATTAATTTGTTTATTTTTGGCTGTGTTGGGTCTTCGTTTCCGTACAAGGGCCTTCTCCAGCTGTGGCGAGCGGGGGCCACTCTTCATCGCGGTGCGTGGGCCTCTCACTGTCGCGGCCTCTCCCGTTGTGGAGCACAGGCTCCAGACGCACAGGCTCAGTAGTTGTGGCTCACGGGCCTAGTTGCTCCGCGGCATGTGGGATCCCCCCAGACCAGGGCTCGAACCCGTGTCCCCTGCATTGGCAGGCAGACTCTCAACCACTGCGCCATCAGGGAAGCCCTAATTTTCTTTTCATTCCTTTCTTTTCCTTCCTGCCCCCAGTTTATTCTTGCTGTCTTTTATGGGTTTTTCCCCTCATTTCTTAGTTAGTATTTTATTTTGGTTAATAGGACTGAAATCCATATGTGTGTGTAGACAAACAGTCATTTGCATACAGACAGACACACACACACAAGCAGCAGTATGAGTACACTGATTTTCCTTGACCCACAAACACTTTTTTTTCCCACATATTAACTAATCTAAACAGAATGTATATTGTAACCAGTACATACAATTAATGTGATGATGTATCTTTTCTTCCCACCCCTCCAAAAAGCTCCTATGAAATCTGTGACATTTTAGAAGTGTGAAAATATCGGTAGTGTGAAATTTCCAGTTTTCAAGCCTGTGAAAGAGAGCAGAGGCTTGTTGAATGAACTCCATGTCACACTGTTTTCTATGCTCCCGGCCTGCAATGAGCAGCAGATTCGTGGTGACGAGTGCTCGCTCCACAGACACACCTACTGCCTGCTCTGAATGTGTGTGACCTCAAGCGAGTCAGCCTCTTCTGCTCATTCCTTACCTGTAAAATGAGGCCGAGAAGAACAAACTTTCCAGGATTGATTGGAATGGTTTGCATGAATATTTAGATCAATGCTTAGCACATCCTAAGGTATCTATGTGGTCATCCTTTTTTTTTGTTTCCTCTAGATTTAACAATGAAAAAGCAAATTTTTTAAAAAGTGGAAATGGTATAAAATACTATCTGGTTATATTTCATGAGATGCACCAGAGGTTCTCAAACTTCCTGGGTTCACTCTAATCTCAGGCTTTTCTCATGGTGCCCCTAGACTGAAATAAATACCTAATAGTTTGTTAATTAATTAAGTCCAAACCATGGAAAGGTAGCCGTTTGTGTTGACTGAAAAAAAAAATGCACAACCTAAAAGTTGAGAATTATGTTTTATTCAGCGGACATACTGAGGACGTAAGCCCAGGAGACAGGCTCTCAGATGGCTCTGAGGGACTATTCCGAAAAGGTAAGGGAGGAGCCAGGATATATAGGGAGTTTGGCAACAAAACCGAGGTAGTCAGAACATCAAAAGATTACTGTTAATTAAGGAAAACCCAGATATCTCAAGTTAATGACTGTAGTGCTTTTCTCTATATGGGAAGATGCAAGAGTCTGGGCTCATTTAAATCATTCCTTTGATAGGCACCTTAACTGTCTGTGGCCAGCATCCTCTTTTTCTCCGTCCTCAATGCCCTCAGGGTGCACAGCTGGGGGCGGCTGTTAGGGGGGTAGGGGGGCAGCTATGGTGGCTGATGGCTTGATGGCTACAGTATCCTTTGCTTACTGACAGGACAGGCTGCGTTCTTTGTCCACATTTGCATGATATCCACCAGTTGTCGATGTGTTTTCCCTGAAAATTTTAAACCCCTCCCAACCTCCACGCGTACCCCCTGTGAGTCTGCTGCAGCCCCTGAGGTATTTGGGGGCACAATTTGGAAATGATAAGGGTACTTACTTGTTTAGCTCTTACCTCTGCCTGTTATTTCATACTCATTCCACAAGTGCTCTGTGATGCTGATTCATGACTTGCCCTCTCCAAAACCTTTCATCTGTCTCTACACGGAGTTAGCTCAGAAAGCCCTCTAGAGGAAAACCTAAAAAAGAAAGCTGGGGCTTCATGTAAAGTGTTGCTGTGTGCCTGAAGGCCTCGGAGAATCTAAAGCAAAACGTAAAGGAAAAAGAGACTCAGTTCTCCAGTGTGTTCACTGTGTCAATCACAGTCGCCCTTAAAACCTAGGAATACCTGCTTTTATGGTTCCCTGGAGCTCCTCTGCAGGTGTGCCAAGCAGAAGTTACCCGAAGGTCGCCTGCCCAATGATGTAGGTAAAAGGAAAGCCTGATGTTTACTGTTCCACCCCCCAGGCTCTGGAAACTGGCAGCAATACAGCAGTGTCCACTCACCGTCTTCCAGATGCCTCCATACGTTTCAAGTTGCTGCCCGCAGGTATTTGGGCTGGTTGTAAAAATCTAAGTCTTTGGAGAAAGGAAGCACTGCCTCACCGGACCTGTAAGCTCCCAGGCCAATTAACCCATCATGCATTATATATTATATTATATGTTAATGTTTACCAAACTGTGTTGCTAATGATTTAACAAAACTTCACCAGTCCGGACTCCTAAACAGTAAAGTCTAGGTTCCTGAAGAGCTGGAGGATACATAGAGACAAGAGCTTTTACATATGAATTGATGTTAAAAAGAATTTAAAAAAAAAAAAGCCTCATACGTTTTTCCTACATTCTGGAAAGATATAGTTACATATACTGAAGGAGCTGGAGTGGACCTTCAAGCTAAGTTACTTTTTACATTAAACTAGAATTACATTAAACTAGAATTAAAAATAAATCTTTCTAAAATGCATTACAGATTGTTCGGCAACATTATGTGCTGTAGCTATAGATAGGCGTGTGGTCAGTGAGGAGCTTTAAGGTCACACTGTGTTGCCACTACTTTACAGATTAGGGCAAAGCCCCTTCAGCCTGCAGGACTGTCAAGCTGGTACACATTTATTTCATCACATGCTGTCTCCATTAGGTTCAAATGTGTGCTGATGGCATCCACACTGCCTGTGTGCCCCACGTGTGTTCCCTGCCCCCCAGAGGGCTCTTCAGTCATCTCCTCTCACTCTCTCCCCTCTGCCCATTTTACACACTCTTTGTTATCACCATATCCACATATCTGGGGACTCTGCACTCAAATGCGCTGGCCTCCCTTCCAGGGATGTCATTATCTTCCTGACCTGTGCTTATTGCTTCTGGGGACTCAGGGTCTGCTGATGGAATACCAAGACCGTTATTTTTTTTTTTCTTTTTTTACATCCTATGTTAATGTTTACAGTCATTATAGGAGAGGAGATTGAAAGAAAAATGGAAGTAGGAATAAAGGTCAGTATAGCATTACATTACCAAAACCAGCCCATGAGGCAGTATGAGCTAAAGGTAAGAACACGCTCTTTGAAGTGTGTCCTCTGTACTTGCTGTCAGACTCTCCCGTGTAGTGTTCATAGGATCTGGATTAAGACACTCAGCCACTCTAAGCCTCAGTTCCTCGTCTCTAGAAAGGGCATGATGATATCCACCTTAAATAGTTGTTATGAGAAATTATGAATCAGAATATGTTGAAAGAGTTTAGATCTCTGAAAATAATAAACACTGATTGGTTATCATTAGCCCCATTTTACAGAAGGGGCAATTGAGGATAGAAGTAAGGGACTTGTTGCAGATCATGGTTCATAAATAGAAGGAGCAGAAGACACCTTCGTCCCCCATCTGCCTCATTCCTTTTTCCTATTAGGTATTCGGAGGCTGTCTAGAAGCTGGGGGTTCTGAAGCATCAGATTTTTTCAGTGTTAGGATTTTAGTGCTGCCTCCCTCCTGCTTCTCTCTCCCCCGCCGCCCCACCACTAGCACTTAGTGAAACTTCAAGCTGAATAAATTGTTCATGGTCTCACTTAAAACAAGGACTTTCTCCCATGGGAGGGAAAAAAATATTGTGTTTGATGACCTTTCAGTTCACATAGTCGGTGTGCATTGTGAGGAACAAAATGAGCCCTAAAAATAATTTAATTTTCTTTAAAGCCTGAAGACAGGAATCTGTAAACCATAATGCTCTCCACCTTTAATCAATATCCTGATTTATCAACCTGTAACTATAGCATGCCAGTCAGTTTAACGAATATTCACTGCCCCTAAATGAATGAATATTGAGTACCTACTGTGTGCTGCTATGTAGTCACAAAACAATGCTTCTCAAACCTGAACATACAAATCACATGGGATTTATTAAAATGTCAAGTCTGGTTCACTCGGTCTAGGATGGGACTTGAGACTGCATTTCTAACAAGCTCCCAGGTGGCACCGGTGCTGCTGGACCATGGACCAAGAGGTGATTCTTAGGCACATTAAAGTTCTAGAAGCACTGTGGCATCCCATTCTTCTTTTAATTCTCTAACACTTTTTGGCATTTCCTATTCTTTTATTATTTTGCATCTTACTTATATTCTCCAATAGAATTAAAGTTCTGTGAGAGCACAGACCTTTCTACTTTGATCATCACCGTATTCCCGGCTCCTAGAATAGCACCTAACACATGTGGGCGAGCTGCAGCCAAAAGCCCATCTCCTCACACACCAGTACTCAGTAATATTTGTGATTCAATAAATGACTAAATGAATATAGGTAATGGTAATATACATACATACATAATATTTAGATATCGTGTATATTATCCTAATAGCAACATTTGAACGAATATATTATCAACCTCAAGTTGTAAATATACAATAATACATGTCAAATTAGTGTTATGGACAACTACAATAAAACTTCTTGAAATTGGGCAAATATTGAAAGTTTCAGAAAAGAAATAGAATTTGAACTAGTTTTGAGTGAAGACAAACACTTTTATAAATATAGAAAGAGAAGGAGAGGAAGGTAATTCATGTAGATGGAATTTGGTAGGATAATTATTTGAGATTTAACCTTAAGTTTTATTCACCTTGAAGCCTTCCCCCAGTTTCCGGATAACTGCAGTTATCCGGTTCCTTAGTTTTCCTATCATAGAGAATTTTACAGTGCAAAAAAGAAGTTGCTGAAAGTCTGCTCTTTCTTTTATAAAATCCTAAACTTGAAGAGATTATGCTATGTATCCTGGGGTAAGGTAGAAGAGAGAAGAGTTCTTTTGAGGACAGCTAAAGGAAAAAGAATTTTTCCCAAGGCAAAAGAATTCAGTCTAAGCTGAGAAGATGATGCTGTAGGTATTATTCATTTTTTTCTATGCCATGGTCCCCTCCAGTAGTTTGGTGAAAAGTATTGAAATTCA
This sequence comes from Balaenoptera musculus, assembly GCF_009873245.2. Classification (NCBI taxonomy): domain Eukaryota; kingdom Metazoa; phylum Chordata; class Mammalia; order Artiodactyla; family Balaenopteridae; genus Balaenoptera; species Balaenoptera musculus. Next base: position 31,116,892 of record NC_045801.1, on the reverse strand, counting down.
TTTATCAAAACACTTTTTAAGATTGAGATATAGTAATATATATGTTTATTTATTATGTATAAAATAATAAGGTCTGGAAGCATAACTAATAATTACCTTGATTTCAATATAGTAATATATATGTTTATTTATTAATGTATAAAATAATAAGGTCTGGAAGCATAACTAATAATTACCTTGATTTTGATATAGTGATGAGCATGGATTTTTAGCTATGAAGTGATATATGTCTACTTTTTATTCATGATGGATTTATAGGTACTGCTAATATCAATACTATTGTAGTTTATTGCCTACATTTGTAATAGAAGGAAATGGTACATTTTCACTTAGAGGTTAATGAAAATAAAGATGTAAACATCCTCCCATCCAAGTCTATGGAACCCTTTGGTGTGGTCTCCAGGTTCAAAGGAAGGACTGAGCATCACTCCCAGGCAGCGCTTATCAGTCAGGAGAGTCTAGGTCAGTGGTTCTCAGTGTCTTGTCCCTGAACCAGTAGCATGAGCATCACCTAGGAACTTGTTAGGACTGTAAATTCTCAGGTCTTACCCCGGTCCAACTGAATAGAAACTCTGGGAACAGGGTCAAAAATCTGTGTTTTTACAGGCCCTCCAGGTGATTCTGATGCATGCTCAAGCTGGAGAAGCACTAAACTAAATTATAGTTTAGTAACAAACTAGCCCTAAATCTCAGTAGTATCCATATGAAACAGCATGATTTTTGATTTCACTCAAGTTGAATTTCCATCACGGTTAAGGTGGGTTCATTCTACTCCATGTCTCCTCACTTGGGATCCGGGTGGCAGAACAGCCACCATCTCCAGCATTATTAGTGCCAGAGGAGAAAGAAAAATGGAGGGTCTCACACTGGTGATTAATGGACCAAAAGTGATACATGGCACTTCCACTAACCACTAATTGGCCAGAACTCATCACGAGGCTCTACCCAATGGCTGGGGGACAGGAAGTGCCCAGAAGCCAGGGAGCTAGGGATGACTAACACATTATCAAGAGACAGCGAGATCTCAGAGAGGATGACCCACTAACACCCCACAGCCGCTCCAGTTATTCCCATGTTTGTAGCAGACATGGAAAAAGCAGAATCACAGACCCTGAGGAAGCCATGCAGCCTGGAACAGTGAGTGGACCAATGTGAACCAATGTGACCACGAAGTCTATGACAAAGTAGACCAGTGACTGGGATGGGCCAAAGGAGGGGGCACTTCGTTTTATTTTGGCGATGCTTAAGACCCAGGGACTTTTGCACAACTCTGGGCAAGGAAGGAAAATACAAGAGTGACTGAGATTGAACTTCCTCTTTCTGACACACCTGAGATTGTAGAGTAAACTTCATATCCACCAGAGCTGTTGTCTGTGTAAAGTGTACTAGTTCAGCACTTAATGCAGGACGTTTTAAAGGGTGATTTCTTAAATGCTTTTGATGATGATAAAATAAACTCTTTGGATACTTCAGCACTGACTAAATTGACATATTGATTTAGAAAGATTATAGGTCTGAGGTTTTTCTAAATTCGTATTGGGACTCAATTAATGGAGGAATGAGTCACTGGTACTTAATCATTTCTTTGTGATTGTGACAGGTAATTCTTTTTCATCAGTTATAAAATCTTACATTCAGCTGGCATTTTTCTACAATGTTCTCTACTTGCCCTGTGTTTGCCTCAAAATAAAGAGAAGTTATTAGCCATGTAATGATGAGAAAGTAGTCACAGTAAAAGTTGATCTAATACGGTCTTGTTAAAAAAAAAACCTGGCTCATCTGGTGAAGATTTTATTACTTGACCCTCTTGGAAATATCTTAGCCACTATGCCACCATAAATGTGCATTTGATGAAGATTGAAATCTGCAATTAAATGCTACATTTGTGTTTAGTAACCACGATTTTTTTCTGTTGCATTGTAATGTACCAGTAGGTGATTAAGCCCCTCGCCAATGGAGAAAAAGCTTCTGTAGAAGAATTTATGTGGTCACAATATATTTTTTGAGGGGGTATCTTTATTGAATGTCTGAAAATGAGGTTTGACATATATGTTGGTAGAGAATATTTCACCTTCTCACTATGAAATGTACACATTATAATATCTGCCCACTTTGTCGCCCTGTTTTTCCCCAGGGGGAAAAACATGTGTGTATTGCACAGGAAAACTCTATGGGATTAGTTAGTATACTTTTAACTGAGTTCAAATGTCCTGGCTCATCTCTGACTTTTGTGTATATGACTTGTGTCTTCTTATTGTAGTTCCCTGCTAGAAACTAGCTGATAATTGTCCTAAAGCAATAGCCACCGAAAGTTCTTATAGACACTCCTGGAAATTGGCATATATTGTTTGCTACGAATTCCATTTTGCAAAATTGTAATAAAATACAATTTTTAAGAAAATGGTACAAGTATATGAACATCCGGTTTTACATTTATTAAAAGCAAACATTTTTCTCAATGTGGTTTTGAGGTTTGCTGCCTAGATAATAAATCCACACATGGACTATTCCTTTAAACATATCCCAACACACTCTGTCTTATAAACAAATCAATCAACAGAGCATTTCAGATATAATTTTAAAAAATGCTATCTGCAGAAATAATAAAATTTTTGCTTACTAACAAATTTCATGAGACAGTTTGGAGCCCATATATTTTAGCTTCAATCAAATAAACCTTTGTATGAAATCCAGAAACTTTTAAATAGCAACATAGACCATAGGAATGCAGTTTAAGTCAGACTTTAAGACTGTTGTTTTAAATCATGATTGCATCTCTAGTTTCCATTCTCCTCACATCTTAAGGTGTGTGTGTGTGTGTGTGTGTGTGTGTGTGTGTGTAAATTAGACAATGCATCTTGGGATTCATTGTAGTATGTCACTTGAAAAACTTCTTCAAAAATGCTCGGAGTTGATTTTTTCTCCAAGACAATTTCATTTGGCATTAGTTCACCTTGATCATCTTATATGGCAAGAAACCAACTGATGCAGGTTTTACCTCTCTGGCTAAAGAATGAGTAGATATTTTTAAAGTATGTAGTGTCCTGTTTTCTTTGACAACTGTAATTTTGCCCGGGAGGTAATTACCAGATTAACTGCTTGTTAATTACTACTTTTGCTTTGGGCTGATACTTATTCTCATGAAAAATGTTATTATTTCTGGTGGTCTCTGTTGAAGTCCAGTCCGTGAGGGTCATCCTAAGTCAGGGGGAAAAAAGCACGTGTTTAATATGAAATATATTCATTTTAATATCTTCACCTTCTGTGGCCCAAACCTTTGTGTAGCATGGTTTTGCTTTTTCTATTCTGTGTTGTCAGCACTAAAGTAACAAAATAGATTCTGCTCTGTGTGCCTAGAGGATTGTTTTCCCCAAAACCTGTATGGTATTTGCTTCCACTGTGCAGGAAAGATTAAAACACGCAATGGACTTATCACTGTCTCCAAAATTACTGCTGCCCTTAATCAGCTGAGTGCATGACAAGAATTATGAACATGTTTCACAATTTTCCTTCTTCTTCCTTGATTCTTGAGTAGCACATAGAATCTTATTCAACATTTCCTGTTGGAGTAGAAAGGAAACATAGAAATATAATTACAGTAGTTTGATATATGTAGTGAGATAAAGCAATATTTGGGTTCTAACTCCAGCAATACCCATGAAGTTAAATAGGAGAATATGTGGTAGAAAAAGAATTGTTCTTCCCCTAAAACTGACCTTCTCGTCACTGTCCAATCAGTGACTTGCCATTTTAAAGCTTTGTCTGAATAATAAGGCACTATTTTTTTGCCTGTGAAGTGAGAAATGAATGTTAAAAATGTAGTCACTGAGCTTTCCTTTGCTTACTGTGACAAAACCAATGACCCAGGAATCATAAATGACCACTAATGTCTAGCTGCTGGCTGTAGTGCTCTATGGATTTTTGTGGTGCAAATTGTCATCGTGTGTAGACTACTTAGTCGAGTTCCTGAGAAATTACCAAAGAATTTCTTTAAAAAGGAAAAGTACAATCATCAAGGAAAAACACAGCAGATACTATACATGAAGTGCTACATTTAAGATGTCAGTCTTTTTCCTGTATATGTAAAAACCTCTGTAGAGAAGTTGTCATTTTTAAATGATGGAAAGCATATAACATTTCCTTCTAGTTAAAAATCTCTGCAGGTAAACTGTCATTTTTAAATGGATGTGTCTAGTGTTTCCTTCTTAGTTAATGCAGAATGAAGTATTTGAGTTGTGACACAGTTGCTCTACCGTCTAAAATTCTGTTCTAAGCACTGGAAATCTGTCGGCGAACAAGGCAGGTGAGCTTTCAGCTCTCACATCATTAATGAAGCGGTTCGGGACCACAGATCATTCACAAGAAAATATATCTACGATAAACAGTCTGAAGAAAATACCAATAAAATAGGATGATGGGAGGAATTGACAACTTCAGGTTGGGTGGTAAAGAAGGTCTTTCTCTAAAGAGGCTTTTGAGTTGAGACCTGGATGACAAGGAACCAGACGTGAATTTCTAGGGAAGGTGCGTTTCAAGCAGGGGGAGCTTCTGGTACAAAAGCTTTGAGACTAGTAAAGTGTCTAGGAACAGAAAAAAAGTGTGGACACAACATTGAATGAGGAGGAACGTAGAGATGAGGACAGTGAAATAGGCAGGGGCCATGTCGTGAAGGGTCCTGCAGGATTTGGTAAGTGGTGTAAAATCTATTCAGTGAAGATGAGAAGCCCTATGGGAAGGACTGACTTGATCTGAATTATGTTTTTAAAACAGCAGTTTGCTCTTTGTGTGGAAAATGGATTGAGTGAGAGGAAAAAGCAGAAGCAATAGGAGGCCGCAGTGGCATCCAAAGAAGGAATAATGGTGGGTCGGCCAGGACATTCTTCTCAGGACTCTCCGAATTATCCTTGCTCTGAAATGCCTCTTACCTCTGCAAAATAAAAATGTTATCCATTTAAACACTTTCTGCTTCAATGCAAAAAAGGGAAGGATAGCATACTCTCTGCAGCTGTTTCCCATCCCAGAGCTGTGTCCCATCTCAGTATCCTTTTCTCCACATGGAGATTATTTTGAACCATCCAGGTGGTTTCGATCAAATTGTATACATGTAGAATATTATTCTTAAGCTCCAATACAACCCCACAGACACAAAGATTAACGTAAGCTGACTAAGGACATTTCAACTGCCAGGAGGTTAAGACAGTATTTAAATTCATAATCTGCAGTACTTTGGGGTTGAGCTATGACCTGCAAGATACGATTTACTGACCAATAAGAAAGACTTCATCAAGCTGGACTGTCATTCTAGAAGTGTTTCCTTATATACGATTCCTAGGTGCTGAAGCATCATTTTTAAAAAGCTCTGCTTTGGGAAATCAATGTGAGGGATTGTGTTAGGCAACACAGGCAGATCCAGCTTTACGGGTGTGTGCCCTGTGCAGCTGTACAGGGCCTGTGCCTGTCCGCACTTGGTTTTATGCTCTGCTGTCACTATCTTGAATTCTTACTACATTTTTAAACAAGGAACCTCGCATTTTCATTTTGCACAGGGAACCACAAATTACGTAGCTGGCCCTGATCACAGAGCTTGGAAAACTGTATGAAAATCTATCCCTCTGCTGTCAGGCATAGAGAGGTAGAGGAAGGAGTGGAGCACGTTTGAATAAAGGGATTTTCTGGCAAAGGAAATTCATTGCCTGTAGAATCTGAGATCATCTAGTCCAGTGGTTTTCAAGTGCCTGTGTTCAGTCCACGCCTACCTGATTTTTACCTCTCTGTGGAAAAATAGGAACATGGACGAGGAGGCCCTCAGTTTTTTGTAAAGGTAAATTCGTTCAGCTGAGAGGTCTGCTCTTTATTCTGAAATTAGATTAATCTTGCCACTTTTGGTCTAACATGTTTTCTGTTTTGTAACATATTGGTAGCAGGTAGGAACTTTTTATTTTAAAGCACTTCTATAAAATAAAACTTGACCACTTCATTTCAGCCTAATGCTTCTTAACAAAAAACAAACAAACAAACAAAACGCTCCATCCTATCCCTGTCTTCTGCTTTACCTTTACCTCTTTTTCTCTAATCCCAACCTCACTTTTCTCTTATTCTGATTATTCCCAATAGCAATGCCACACAGTTCACAAATACTTGAACCTAATTTCTTAAGGTTGAGTAAAAGGTAATCAGAAATAAATTCACATGAATATTAGAACTTATAGGTAAATCCAAAATGGAGGAGAGATTACCCTCCTGTAACCAGAGTACTTATAATTCTGTTTTATAAATCCATCCCCTTTTGTGTCCTAAAGGAAAGCAACAATTTTCATCTTGGTATCCCCAACACTTAGCGTCATGCATTAGGCTCAATAAGCCTTCAATTGAATATATTGAAAATAAATTTTAAAAAAATATATATTATATTATATTATATTATATTATGTTATGTTATGTTATATTTAACTGGAAATGTCCCTGAAATGGAGGAGTGTCTCCATTCTATCACCTTAAGAAGGGTTAATAAAGGTGCATTGCATCTGTAGCAGGAAGTTAAAATTAGACATCTTCTCTGGTTCATCTGGATCTAAGACACCCAATACTCACACATTTTGAAATGAGGTGTGGAACCGCCAGATCGAGATTTGAGAAGCTGATGGTCAGGGACTGTTTTGTGACTCCTAGCTGAGCACCCACCGCCAGCTGATATAACAGTTTGGAGATTAGAGCAGGGTTTTTAGAGAGAGGTGCTGGAGCTCTGGGAATCTTGTCCTATCCCAACCCCCAACCTCACCTTAAATCTGTGTATGGGGCTTCATTGGGACAACCCAGAGAGCTTGGGGAAACAATGGGTTAGACTTTGACTCAACCATGAGAAATCAAAGAGTAGGGAGAATCTGACACAGGGATACAAAGAGCTGCTATCTCACAAGTGTGCTGAAACCTACAGGTCAAGGAATGTTTGTTTCTTGTTGGCAAAATGTGGCAGAGAGAGAGAGACCTGGCCTGAAAGGGTCTTAGATCTTGTCGAGGAGGGCTGTTTGGGGGAAATAACATGGCAGTGTATGTGAGGGCTGGTATAGGAGCTACTAGGGCCCAGTGAGAAGATTTGCATTCACTCAAAGAGAGGAAACTGCAGAGGAGGGATCTCCAGTGAGGAGTGGATTACAAAGAACCTATAAAATATCCCACCTGACGAGAGAAAGAGGTGGCTTTAAACACCTAACAAAAGGCAGAGCGCTGATGCCCACAGCTAAGATCCCTGGAACATAGTGCAGTGCCTGGAACATAGATGGGAATCAGCGGATATTCGGTGAACACAAAGAATGTAAACTTGTTGGGCAAATATCACAGGGGTAATATCCAGCATGGCACAGATGAGAATGATGAGGTCAGGTTAAGTGTGTTAAGTCAGGTTTAGTCCTAGTTACGGCAGAATCTAGTCGAGAGCACTATTCTGAATAGGTGCTCAGCACAGCACTGTGTGGCCATTACCAGGTTTGTGATGTAAAGCAACTAAGAGTTCATAAGAAGACTCCAAGGCGGTCTTTCCTGGGGTACTTGTATGTACCTGGTTATTCGGTTTATCCTTAGGTGATGTCAAGCCTTTAATGGTGACTACTGTGTGCCCGGCAGGATACAGGGCACTGGTGGTTCAAATATAAATAAGACAATCCCTGACCTCAGGTAGCTTATAGTGTACAGATTAAAGGCAGTAATTGGTCATTTACTTAATATATAGCATGAGCTCAAGAAATATTGGTTCCAGTAATGCCACTGTGAAATCAAGTGGTTGAACTCAGCTTCCCTGAGTTCTACAATCTACAATTAAGTATAGATTGCTACTTTTTGCCATCATCAGATTTTATTTCTTATTCTTTAACAATGATTGACTGAATATACTATTTTAAATAGAGTTATGTAGGTATTTCTATCAGTCTTTAATGTAATTAGACATTAACATATATGGATATATTTTTTTCTACTGCCCTTTTCTTCCTGGCTTGTTAATATGTAATATTTTGCTTCTGTGCATTCAATCTCCATTTGGTTTTTCTCCTAATGTAATTTACTACCTGCAGAAATATGATGCCTGGAAAATACAGGAATGAAATGCCCATTAGCATAATGCCACTATATCAACACATGTTTTAAAGGGTCTTCTAGCCCAAACCTATTTCTTAGATGATGCATTCAACCATAATTTTCAGCCTTTGAAATTAGTCCTTCTCATAGATCTGGAGACAGCTCTCTTTTCACACAACTGTTATGAATATTGTGGTTTTCTAACCAAAGAGATGTGACAGTAATTTCTTAAGAAAGATTTGGGACATTGTGACTGGTCCAAACTAAAAATGAAAGAAGAGGGAGAGAATAAACATAACCTCATGCCCTGTAAGTCTTCTGAGTAAAGACATGTCTGGAATTTATGCAGAGGAATTATTTACTTATTTCTTCATCGATTCACTTATTCGTGTAGTAAATATTTTTGATGTGCACATACTGTGCAAGGCACGTGGTAGATGGATAAAGGAGATGTGCTTCCAGGCCCACCAGAGTGAACAGCAAAGTGAGAGAGACAGAAGAGAGAAAAGTAAACAGGATCAAATGTATCATTAGACTTGATGATAAATACCCTGAGAAGCAGATGAGCAGAGCGCTAAAGCACAGCTTGAGTGGGGCTGGGAGGTAGGAGATGAGAGACAACCTACTTAGAATCATGGGAGATGGGGTTTCTGAGGAGAGTTAAAAAATGAGAAGCAACCAGCAAATCAAAAGAGTCATAGGAAGTAGCATGTGCAAAGGCCCTGAGGAAGGAAAGAGCTTGGCGTGTTTGAGAACCTTGAAGGACACCAAGGGGACTGGCACATGAGCAAGAAGAATAGCCCAAGATGAAGTAGGAGATGGAGAGATGCAGGGACTTACGGACCATGGAAAGCAGTTGAGAAATTCATCAGATCACACTGGGGAGCCGTTCAGTTCTTTGGAGCAAGAGAATAGCCTATCTCCTTTAGGCTTAAATGCTTGTTATGGCTGCTGCAAGAATAGGTAGGAAAAAAGGAAAGTCTAACAGGGGGACCAATATGGAGGCTGTGGCAATAATCCAGAGGGCTGGTGACTAGGGAGGTGGGAGTGGAGATGGAGAGAAGTGGAGAGGCTGAAGGTATAATTCGGGAAGGCAGAATAGAGAGAATGTGTTGATGAATTAGAATTGGAGAGTGTTGCAAAGGAAGGGAACAAATATAACTTCCAGTTTTCCGGCTTGAATAACTGTAGGTGTTGGTGCCATTTGCAAAGATGGAGAAGACAGGAAGGAAGGTTGAGGCAAATTTAGGAATCAACAATTTGTTTAGGGACATGGTGAGTTTAAGATGTGCCGCAGGTAATCGATAATGCCAAGTAGCTAGTTGTATATTTAAGTTTGCTGTTCTGGGGAAAGTTTGAGCTGGAGGTGTAAATGTGGGAGTTTTCAGCATATAAATATTTCTTCCCAAGGGAATGAATGAGAACATCTAGGGAGATAGTGAACGTTAAGCGAAGGGAGGCCCAGCTCTGTTAGGCCCCTGGATATTCCAGAATTTAGGGTTGAAAGGGAAAAAAAGGAACTCTTTAAGGAATAGTGAAAAAAAAGGAATATTAGAAGTATTGTGTGTCAGGGGCTCTAAGCTAGGATGTTTCAACACAGAGGGGCCGTTAAAAAAAAGTTGAGGACTTATATGTACCAGTGCATATCATGCTGAATATTTATATGGATGATGTTATATTATCCTTTTAATAACCCTTCAAGGTAAGTACAGTTATTAAACTCATTTTACAAGTGAGTAAACTGTAGAGAGATTAAGCAATTTGCCCAAATTTTGGACGCAGGCTTCTAACTCCAGAGTCTTACCCTTTGTGCCATCCACCTCTACAAACACATCCTGTGACTAAAAGACTAAAAAAGAGATGAAAACCAAAAAAAGTAACTTTTGACTGCTTGAAATGATTGAAAACCTAAATGAGTTGTTTTGTGAGAGTGGTATTGGAGAGGGTTGTGCAGTGATGAAGAGATGAAGCCGAGTGCTGTGGAACAGAGAAGGGAAGTCAAGAAATGGGATGGTAGCCTTAGGAAGAAAACAGCTTCTTGAAGGGATGAGAGATTTTAGCACCTGGTTGAATGCTGGTGGGAATGGTTTAGCAAAGAGGGGGAGATTCATGACCAGGTTGGAAGCAGATAACCTAGGAGTAAAGTTGAGAAAGTGATGTAGGAGGAACGTCATCTGCCTTGCCTGCATCCCTTCCTGTGTGTGTAAAATAGAAACTTCCTTCCTTTCTGAAGGATTTAGAAGAGACCTTTGGCTCTCTGTATCTATGCCTCTCCAAAGGAAGAAGAGCAACTTCTCAAACTGTGAAAAGGACTGCAGAGGTCTGGCCCCACCTCCTCTGCCTTCTCTCTTTGGGATGTGGTACCCACAGCATCTTTGTGATGTTCTCTGAACATGGAGCAGCCTCACCGGGATACTGCTTCTCCAAGCTGCCAGCTTGTAATGGAGTCCTTGACTCCTGTCTTTATTTCTCAGTTGGTTCAGGATTTACAGAGGGAAGAGAGTAGTTAGTACATTAAAACCTCAGGTATAGAGAGAGGATGCTGTTGGATTCAGAGAACACATGGAGAGGTTAGCTTTAACAAGAGGAGGACCATACCCTTTTCTGTAACAGGAAAAATGTTTTAAATAATAGGGAAAGATAAATGTAGGTTTATAGAGTTGCCATTGGGAAGAAGACAGTGACTTCTTTAATGTAATTTTAAACATTTTATAGTATGTTTATCTGAAGAAAGTCTGAAATCCAACTTTGCTGCATTGGGGGCTCACTTCATAGACCTCATGTGTTAAACGACCATTATCTGAACAGAAGAAAACTATAACAGGTTCCCCAGTGATCTTCAAACTGGGAGAGGGCACATGGTTGCCCTATTCTAGGATAGCTAATTGGAGTCTACATAGGACAGTTAGGAATACCCTCAATAATGCAATCTTACACTTAAAAACAACAAGGCATCATTTTCATTTGAAAATATTTAGGATGACAATAGGATGGGTTGGTTTAAAGAGGTAAAGAAACAATGGATTAAATGAAGTGATGTTTTCCACCAAGCTCCTGAATTAATATGTAAATAAGAGACCTATATTTTTGAACTTCTTTTCCTGTTTCTCATGTATTCATTTGGGGAAATTAAGATGGGAGATTTTTGTACTACATTGGCATTTTAACTATAAACCATTGTGCTTTGGCCCAGATTATTGTTACCTGCAGAAGCTATCTTGATTAAATTTGGAGTTGCCTTATGTTGTGCGTAAGCAAAACTACATATGCTTTATACGATAGTTTGTAATAGGCCCTGTTAAAAATAGATTCCTTTAATCAGCAATGTTGGATAGAAGTCTAAAGTCTTAAAATAGTCTTATTTATTCTGATTTCCTTCTTCCTAAGATGAATAAACAGAATGCAATCGATGTGGCAATAGCATGTTACAAATCATTTCATCAAAGGTAATAAAATTAAATTCCATCTCTAGGAGTTATTACAGAAGACTGTTGAACGTTTACAAGAATTTGACTTCCAAATCCTTCAAGCCCTAATCTTTGGATTTGCATAATGTGTTTCTACTGTCAGGATTTTCCAGTCGAAAGGCTTTGAAGTTCCAAGGCAAAAACTGAAATAAATTGGAAATCTGTGTAATTTCAAAGTGAATGCTTACAATATAATGGTATAATTGGAAAGTACATGGAAGGGAAAACATAAAATTTTACTACTATTGACTTAATTTTTGGAAACTTAATAGTAGAAAGATAATATGCAAAATTCTTAATGAGTGATCAAAAATATAAAGTAGAACTTTCAAATCAATAAAATTATTTAATATTAGATTACTTTAAAACAGTAGATCCTGAACTTGAACCCCAGTTTTTGATTCCAGAGTCCTTGCTCTTTTCACTTCTTCATGCCACCACTGAAATTTTTTGCATGGGGCTGTCAATTTATCAAGACTACAGAGTGTATTTTTAGAAATTACAAAGCTGAATTTAGTGAAAAAAGAAGTGAAATACTGTTCAGATTTATCATACTACTGATAATGGAGGTGGAATAATTTCCTTTGTCTAAGCTTCAAAACATTACCATGATCGGATGGGAAAGAGGCTATACTACGTGAATGTACTAAATTCATTATTATATCTGCTCCCAAACTGACCAAAGTTACTTATTCTCTTAGTTTGTTTTCATGGATTTTATACATGAACTTGCTTGCATTTTTGTGTTATCTCTTGTGGCTTTTTCCCATGATGAAACCACTCATTCATTTAACTATTTATGACGTGCCTTCTATATGCCAAGAACTTTGCTAAGTCCTAGGAATGAAATGGTGAACAGACTGAATTTCTGTGAATGCAGGAATTCAGTTGATCTGGTGGTGAGTATTCCTGATGAAAAATGCTTCTCTCCAACCTCTTTTCTCTGGGCTGGCATAAGCATGGGGATATAAATAAACCAGCTGGCAAACTTCAAGGACTTGGATGTCTTTTTCATGAAAGGTCAATAAGAATGGCTAACCTTTTACATTAGGATTTATTGAACTCTGTAGAGGCAGATTGGTTTTGGATTTAATTTCTAGTATTTTTGTTACAAAATTAGGTATGATAGTAATGAATTCATGTATGCTTCTATATGGTTGATATTATGTACCCTGGCCTTGCTCTTCACAGAGGTGAATTCAATTGCATTTAACAAGAGAATTTCTAGCAAACCATTTCTACATATCATTGCACCTGTGGCTCAATTCTTGAATTTTCTGTGCTCTGAATCTCCAAGATAGGAAAGTATAAATCTCTTAGAATGAATACAGGGCTAGAAACATCTTATTATAACAAGGTCTCTAGTTTTGGTGTCCCATTAACTGTTCCAATACCAGTTTGTACTCCCAAATGATAATTCTGTTGAAACTTTTTGCATTGGTTTGGAATTGTAAAAGAAGACTGTATAATTCCTGATCCCATGTTAATGATATTTTCTGTCTCAATCCTTGTGTTTAGGAACACGAAGAATAGATTGGCCACAGCAATTATAGAGGAGGCTGTAATTGGCATACCCCATACCCCAAGGGATTGTTTTCTTGTTTTAACGCATAGGTTTCCAATCTGTCATTTCTATAGCTTGGACTTCTGAATATGCTTGTTTTTTGATGGTTTTGTGTTTTGTTTTTAACTGCTGATTTTTAGTCAGACTTTACAGCAGGGGTAACAAAAGCCCTTAATTTTGCAGCGTGAAAATTCTTTAGGCATTCACTCTCAAAAGCTCTTTTTGAGTGACTTGACATTTTTGCAGCACACAGTATCCAACTTTGAAAATCTACATTCTCAGCAGCTTTACTACTTTAAAAAATATCCTTACATTAGCTCTTTTAGGAAGCAAGGAGACAGCTTTGCTAACAGTAATGAGTTGTGCAAATCACAGATGGTCTTCTGGTTGGAAATTACTGGAAAGGACTACAAGCATTGAGTCTTTGGGGCATAGCCATTCACATGCATCCACGTATGTATGTGTACATGTACATTTGTGTAAGTATACAACAAATAAATGGGGCAAAGAGGGAATTCGTATAGCTGCTACTGGTACTGCAGAGTTCTGTGGAATTTTACGAAGTACTTTCATTGAAATTAACGCATTTTCTGTTCACAGTAACTCTCTTGGGTCAAGTAGGCAGATAGCATGAATGCCACCATTGTGGGTAAGAAAGTAGAGACCCAGGCAGTCCAAGTTCTTGTCCAAAGTCACATGACTGATGAGTGTCAGAGCTGAAATTTATCTCTGTCTCGTAATTCTAAAGTATGGCTTTTTGGTCAAAATGTCCTGGTTGGATTCCAGCTTCCCTAATTTTTAGCCTCCCAACCAAACTTTTCGTATGCCCTAGGGAATATTCCCCTTATACTGTAGTAGATTTTCCCAACTGTTGCTATTATTGCTATGGGCATCCTAATAATATATAGTAAATGATTAATAGAAGGTTCATTTTTTCCCCAGATAGCTACAGAGCTCAGGAACATATCCAATTAGTTATAATAAATGTACGATTTAAATTCACTTGATGGGAGAAGTAATTCCGGTTAAGAACTCAAGTTAAATGAATTTTTTTTTTCTTATGTATTTAAGTCATACCAGGGTTTAGTTTAGGCTTAAGGTAGAGTTCTATTATGCAGTATTCAAACAAGTTAACAAAACTGTTAAAAGATGCAGAGCATGACAGGCAAAGAAAGATGAAAAGCATTGCTTAGCTATGACTTGGAGGGAAGATGATTGAAGGGTGGAGATAGTGGGAAGGTGAAAATTCCCACAATGTGAGAGGGAAAGGGAAGGTAAGACCAAAAGAGTATGACAGGTAATAAACCAGAGTAATAAACATCTAAATGTGAACATGCTTAGAGAAAGCTTCTCCATGGTGAAAGCCATTGAAATAGAGGATTGACCCACATCTTGGGGAGAAGTCCTGTGTGGTGAGCAGCTTAAAGCCACATTCACTCACTGTCGGCACAAGTCCTGGGCTCCAGATGTCCATTAAATCCTTTAAGCCGGAAGATTCATGTATTCTACTCCGTGATTTTGAAAATGAGTGGAAGATTTCTTATGTTTCTGGTAAAGTCGAAATAAGTTAGGCAAGAAAAAAATGTAGCTGATGACTATGAGATTAATTCTGTTTAAATTGGTTGGAATTGAAAGTTTTCTGCCATTCCTTTTTTTTCTCTAGTTCCTGTGACCTCACCTTTCATCATCCGCCTACAGGGCTTCTCCTGCTCCTTGGAGAACTGGTTGAAATCGTCATGAACCCTATTTTTACAGAGTAGGAGAGGCAAAAACCCTCCTCACACTTGCTTTCTAGTGCTTGTCCTTACTTCCTCCTGATTCCCTGGTCTCTACCTCTGCTTACGAGTTTGCTAATTTAGGTCCACTCCACACAGATTAAAAATATGTATAACTCAATTGAACTATCCAATGGATTCAGTTGTTTTCCAAAAGATTTGGGGGCTCTCACAGGAAAAATATCATATTACACACCACCCAAAGGACTCCCATTTAACGTGTCTTCTCTTGTTATCTTCCACTCCTTCACCAAAATCCACACTCCAGAAAAGGTGAAGCCCCCTACAGAATGTAATGTAATCCCTATAGGCTCAATGTTTAAAGTTGTGCAGCAGGGAAGGATCCTAAGAAACTGATATAATTTCCTCAGCATTCATAGAAGTTTGAACAAAATTATATCCCCTTACATCATCATAAAGAGATTGGAACTTGCATCCTGTACAGGTGCTATGCTAGGTACTTTCCTACAGGATGTTGACTTAATTCTCAGAACCTTCCTGGGTATGTTTTATCCCCATTTTATAGATGAGGAAACTGAGTCTCAGAGAAGTGTCCAACATTGTTCCCATGCTGAAAGGAGGTAGTGGGATATATGTTTGGAGGAGTAGGAATAGTTCTTTTTTGTTCAAGAACAGAGGAACAAGAAAAGACAAAGATTATGAAACACCAGATGGTCTGCCTATCAGAGCCATGCCAAGAGGGATGGCTCCTTCTATTCATTTCCTTTTCCCCATCTAAGATGTCGACACTTATTTTCCTTTGGAAATGCAAAGCACATTAAACAAAGATCCTTTCGGTGCCTATTAAGGGATTATTTTTGTCTCTATTTGTAGTGCTTCATTTATCATCAATGGGTATTTTATCTCATGTACAACTACATAGACCATTATGCTATATTTACATTTGTTTAACACATTTAATTAAGAACATTGTTAAAAATGTAAAAAGACTTCCCCTTTCATGAAATTTGGAAACTGAAGGTAGCATTTAGCAGGTTTCCTTGTCAACCACAGTAGTCATTTTTAGAATCCTTAAAGGAGTAATTCAATTACCCACACAGTTCTGCTTTCTAAGATCGTGCAAATGGCAGTCTTTTCTTAAGCAAGCCCACAAAGCTACTAGCAGTATTCCAGACTCCAGCAACAACATGAAAACATGATACCTTTCAAGTCTTGATTGGAAAGAGTGTCTGTTGGGGAAGGGCAGAAAGAAGAGGGAAAATACAGAAAGGCTACTGGCTGCTTGCCTTTGTCCTTTGTTCATTCCAAAGAGGCTGTAAAAGGAGTTGTGGGACACTTAGGTGTTTGAAGTGTTGGAGAACTTCATTACTTATAGTATCTAGCCCTTTATCAAACATAAGATCCATTGTTGATATCCTCCAATGGGACACATAAATTTAGTAACTCTGATCAATTCTAAAACAGACCAACATAAGATATAAACAATTTCTGGTGATGAAATAATCTGCTATGTGAATTGGAAATAAAACTTGTCACATTTACATTTTGAAAATAATCTTTGTTGAGAACTAGAGAGCGGTTGAATTTCTTTCAGTAAAATTTAGCACTTTTCCTTTCAATCCCTACTCCTCTGCACCCCTCTCCCCCCAGAAAACTTGCTTTATACTGAAACTCAAATTTAATTTTGAAATAAAGTTTATAGGATGAACTCTAGAAAATTAACCTTTTTGTAAGTGAATATGGTTAAATATTGGTGATTTCTTAGAGTTTGTAGGGTTCAGTGTAATATTTTTAGTATAGTCTAAGTCTTTGTGTCTAAGTGCAGTTTTCGGAAAGCCACGTTGGGACAAATTAACATTGCTGCTTTGGTGACCCCCAGCTTATTTCTTAACTTCTTGTTAATCTTAATGCCTTCTTGAGCTGCAAATAGTACTCCCTTAACTTTTAGTTCCAGTCTACAAACTCCAGACTAAGACAAGAATGATGTTATTGGAAGACCAAGGCATTAATAAATACACAACCCTGTACAAAGTAAACCCTTGTTTCCTTAAGTATGCTGTACATTACGACATACTTGGTTGTATGTTGATTTGTATGTTGTAGGTGATTTTTGGTGGTGATTCCTTGAAGGACATTGCATGCAGTTTGCTTAAGTTGGAAATACAGCCTTCAACCTAATTTCAACAAAGCAACCAAAGTGATTCTTTTAAAATACAGTCATCGTGCCATTTCTCCTTTGCTCACATCCTCTCCTGGCCTCATTCTTGAATGACCTTGAAGCTCTGTATAATCTGTCCTTTTTCCCCTGCTCCCCAGCGCCATCTTGTTGACCTCATCTCCTGTTTCTCTTCCCCTCCCTTTTTCTGTTCCAGCCACTTTGTTCCTCTAACACAAAAAAAAACGGGTTCCCCATTTGCTAAAATGCTGCTCCCCAAGTATGCTCATGGCTCCTTCTTTCAGGTCTCTTCTCAAAAGTCTGATGGTGTGAGAGCACTACCTTGGCTCTCCTTTATATGATAGTATGCATGTACACCTCTGTCCGCTATCCCTTTTACTCTGCTTTATTTTAATCCACAGTACTTTTTGCCGCCTGATTTGTTATATATTGGTTTCTTTCTTTGCTTATTACTTGTCTCCCTCTATAAGAATGAGGATTCCATGATGGCAGGTATTTTGCCTCTTTTGCTCACTGTGTATCCGTGGTACCCAGTAGAGTACCTGGTGCACGGTAGCCATTCAAGGAATGAATGAATAGTCCCTTTCAGTTCATGAAAAGCAGGGGGATGGGGATAGGGAATAGCCATCCCCAGCGAGGAAAGGATCCTTCTTTAGATTCACTCTACTCTGGCCATCTTTGGGAGGCTAGAGGCCAAGACTTTCATTCTGTTTCTTTCTACTGTCACCTTTTTGGAGCAAGCAGCCTTCAGTAACTATATGTAATCTTCATTGTAAATGAATAAGTTAAAAATTCAGTCAGTTTCAGATGGAGACTTTTTATTGGAGTATATGGTATACTCAGAAAAGATGCAAAAACCACAGACCATTAAATTTTCACAAAGTAAATACATCCTGGTACCCAGAACCCAGATCAGGAAACAAAATAGTACCAGAATCCCAGAAAGCCCTTCATGTCTCTATCAATGTCATAACTCCCCAGCAGTTATCCTATCCACACTTCTAATATCATAGATTGTTTTGCTTCTATCTGAACTTTATATAAATGGAAGCCTACAGCATGTGCCTTTATGTATCTGTCTCCTTTTCTGAACATTATGAAAACCATCCATGTTGTTGCAAGTAATTGTAGTTTGTTCATTTCCATTGCTGTATAAAATCCATTATGTAAGTATCATCATAACTCACGCGTTTCTACTGTTGGTAAGACATTTGGGCTGTTTTTGATATTTGTGTATTACAGATAGTGCTTCTGTGAATACTCTCAACTGGGTCTTTTGGTGAACACGCCTATATTTGTGTAGGATAAATTCTAAGAATACAATTGGTGAGTCAAAAGATGCATGCCTTCAGCTAAGCGGGCATTTGCCCAAAGTGGTCTCCACCATCAGTGTCCCAGAATTCCAGTTGCTCCTTATCACCATACTTCATGCCATGTCTTTGACATTTTAGCCCTTTTGGTAGATCTATTCATGAGTGCAATGTGGTCTTAGTTTGTATTTCTCATGACTAGTGCTGTTGAGCACTTGTTAATATATTTGTTGGCAATTTGGATAAAGCGAGTCAATTTTCATGAATATTAAGTAGGTAACATAGGTGGTATGTGAAGATGGCAGATATCCTACAGGTGATAATTAAATGACTAAAATTGAGTAAACACTGCTTTCATTAAAGAATCTTCTACTAATTGATATATTCTATTTCTTTAACAAAGCTTTTGCTCTGGTAAATTCAATTTAATAAACGCTTATTGAGAGCTCATTATGAATAACCTCCCATGCAGAATGGTGTCAGGCCACCAAGATCTATGTCATTGAAAGCTGCCCAGAGGAGACCACATCTAAGCCGAGTCTAGAAGCAGGAGCAGGGTCTGACCGTGGGGCAGAAAGTGGAAGCTAATATACTGGAAAAGCTTGAATAAAACCTGCAGGTGTGAAGGTGTATGAAACTTTCAGGAAATTCCAAATTGGCAGGTGTGACTACCGTAACTGATAAAGAAAACTGCCAACGAGCTTTCTGTAGGGAATTAAGACTTGAAAAATGACACTTAACATTAGCCTCCAGAAGAACCAAGGGCCCAGAGTAAGCTGGGCTTAGGGTTCAGTTACATTACAAATATCAAGTTGTGTAGCTTGAAGTATTTGAATTTACCTCATATCATTTACCATTATTTTTATACCAAGAGAAATGTTCTCATGCTTAAGTGGCCTTTTGCTTTCCATGTTAGGCCTGATGTCAGCTCTCTAAAATGCAGGAGTGAGCAATACATTTCTTGTCATTGAGAGTATCTGGAGAAACAGTATAAACGCTATAATCTTTCCAGCTAAGATGCTGTTACCAATGAAACAGAAAAGCACTGGCAGCCTCTAGTTATACAGATAAGCATTTCATTATTCTTTTCTGGGTTGAAATTATTTATTTCTAACTAATGTTTTACTATAGCATTAAAAAACACTCCTTTCAAAACTACAAGCAATAGTCAAATTCATTGTCTTTGTCTGAAGTTACATTTTATTTGCTATTCAAAAAATAAAGGTCTTTTTTTATCACCTTACATTTTAATATATTTTAGTGAAACCTTTCAGAATGATTAGACAGAAGATTTTCTTCCCCACTAGTTTCAAGAATATTTGAAGAATTTAAAATACTGTAGGGAAGGTCTGTAATTTCTGTATATACCTTGTTCTCTTTCAAGGCCGAGTATAACTCAGTTGTTGAAAGAAATTATGGTGGAGATAAATGTGAAGAAAGTGTGTCTTTCTCTAGAGTCAGTAATTACAGCATGTGGTATTCTTTACCTGTAGGTTGAAGAAAAGGTCCCAGTCGGTGGATATTACTGCTCCAGGGTTCAACCCTTTGGCTGGTGCAGGAAAGCAAATGCCACAGGCCAGTAAACCCACCACACCCAAGACGCCCATCATTGAAGAAGAGCAGAACAACGCAGCAAATTCCCAGAAGCATCCTTCCCGAAGGAGTGAGCTGAAGCGGTTCTACACCATTGGTGAGCACCACGATTTATGCAAGTGAATAGATGGGGTCGATCCAAACAGCACAGTGAATGTGCAGGGCTGTGGTTAAATGCCCCTTGTTTATATAATGTGTACAGTCCGCCCTCAGTATCCACGGGGATTGGTTCCAGGACCATTCAGGGACACCAAAATCCAAGGATGCTCAAGTCCCTTATGTAAAATGGCGTAGTATTTGCATATAACCTACACACATCCTCCCATATACTTTATTTATTTATTTATTATTTTATTTTATTTATTGTTTTTGGCTGCATTGGGTCTTCATTGCTGCGTGTGGGCTTTTCTCTGGTTTTGGCGAGCGGGGACTGCTCTTTGTTGCAGTGCGTGGGCTTCTCATTGCGGTGGCTTCTCTTGTTGCGGAGCACGGGCTCTAGGCGCACGGGCTTCAGGAGTTGTGGCACATGGGCTCAGTAGTTGTGGCTCGTGGGCTCTAGAGCACAGGCTCAGTAGTTGTGGCGCACGGGATAAGTTGCTCCGCAGCATGTGGGATCTTCCCGGACCAGGGCTCAAACCCGTGTCCCCTGCATTAGCAGGCGGATTCTTAACTACTGCACCACCAGGGGAGCCCGCTCCCATATACTTTAAATCATCTCTAGGTTACTTATAATACCGAAGGTAATGTAAATGCTATGTAAATAGTACTGGATGTGCAGAAAATTCAAGTTTTGTTTTTTTGGAACTTTCTGGATTTTCCCCCCCAAATATCTTCAGTCCTTGGTTGGTTGAATATGTGGATGTGGAACGTGCAGATACCAAGGGCCGACTGTATATCTTTCTGATGGTTTATGTGGACATCTCATACCGTCTGCACATGGAGTTGGAAAAATACTGCAAACCTTCAGCAAAGTTAAGTAAGAGAGTAGGCCTGAGGACCTTCTATATCCTGCCTAAGAGAAGTAAATTACATATATATGGTTTTCCAAGTTTTAAGCTTATGTGCTACTATTTTCATTTTTGCCAGTCTTTAGCCAGGCGCCATTTTTGTTTTTGGTTTTCGGTTTTTGCTCTTTTCATTCTCCCTCCAGGCTTTCAAGTGGCTGACCCTGTTCTGTCAGGTTGTTGAGACAGTGGTTGATGTCAGCCTGTAACTAACAAAGCCACTAAGAAAATAGAAAATTATTACGTTCTGAGGAAGGACAAATTATGTTGTAGGTCCGTTTTTACCTTGCACTTTACTTCACATTGGAGAGATTGAATCACATCCAGATCCCAATGTATGACAGGGTAGTAGGCTGTGGATAGGGTCTTGCAGACATTATGCCCCCTTTTTCCCAGGTAGAATAATATCCTGTAATTTTGAACGTTAACACTTAATTGGAGTGTTAGAGGTAATCAATTCAAATAAGTTGAATTACCAACTTTTATGTACCAATATTTGTTCATCATGTCTTTGGCCTTGATTTTTAACTCACAATAGCAATTTTCAGTGTTTTAGGTCTAATGGAGACAAAAGTTGCTAAACGTATGTATGGTAGAGGTGATGCGTAGGGGAGATCAATCTACCAGGAAGAAGATGGATGCTTCGGTGTTGCTTATTATTTCATTTGGAGAGATTTGCTCATCACCAAAATCCTTAACAGTAGACACTGTTGGTTTAATGGCTTTACCAAAGTTACATCAAAGGGGTCATGTTTTTCTTGGTATCCAGCACCCCGCCACCCCATTATGGGATGTTTGGAATTTTTTCTCAGATATTTTAGTGTCTCTATCTAGAAATGTAATCAGATCAGATTTCTAGTTCTGATTCCCATACCAATTTTCTGTGTGACTTTTTCCAGTCATTCTCCTGTGTCTTTGGGTTAAATTACTTCCTTCACACTTGAAGAGATGCCTCCGTGTATGTCTAGTAGTATTTCAGGATTTGGCTCCTAAAACCATGCTTTCCCTTCCTACCATTTGATATCTTCTTCCTATATCTACTCTCAGGTTTCCTTTTTTCCAGATGAAGATGTTAAAGTCTTATTTTTTAATAGGCAACAAGCATGGTCTCTTTGAGGATGTCATTGGTCAGCTATGATGAGAATTGATATAAGAGAGTGTAGACAGGTACATATTTCCATTTTTAAAACTTATGATAGCAGAGTTCTAAAAATCAATCAACTAGAAAAGCCCGTGACATTTACATAACTGCTTCTCTCTCCATTTTCCAATGTCCTCTCCTCCCACCTCTCCTCCCACATATCCACTACCATCTACTGCTTTTCTGATTTATTAACTGGATAAGAAGACAGTATTTTGCCTTCAGAAAATAAAGTTTATCTTATAAACTCAGTATTCCTTAAAGATGAGAAATGAGGGTAAAACATTGACCCCCAGCTTGGCCAATGTAAATAAACAACTACGCCTGAGAAATAGAATTCTAAATGGTGAGTTTGGATTGCAAAAAGATGAACTATAAGTTATTTTAAATAGTCCTACAACTAGTGAATGTTTAATTTTTGGATTTGCAACAGTTTGATTCATAAGCAATGTCAGTGGCATGTCTATATGTTAAAATAGACCTGGAGACATTTTCAAGGCTGAAATATTAGCAACCATGTAATCACCTGTATTGAAAGATCATTTCACAAAACAAGCCTATTTCAGTATCCCTTAGTAAATGTATTGGTAATAAATACAACAACAATTATAATTGCCATTTATTGGTAATTCCAAATACTAGGCACAAGTTAAGCTCCTTTCTTCTTTCTCAATTGATCCTCACAACTCTTGTAAGTATTATACTCTCTATTTTTTTAGATGAGGGATAGAACCTTAAAGAAATTAAAGAAAAAACTGTGAGCCAGAGATAGCCAACTCTGCGAATGAAATTAACCTTCTTGTGACATTTTAGAGTCTGCCTTCTATGTCACTCGGAAGGGTACCATCCCCGTCTAGAGAGGTGAGCCCGAGGAGTTTCTGTGAGTGATACAGTGGAGTGATATTTTTACTGCAATCCCCAGAAAATTTCACTTAAGGAAACCATGCCAACTAACCCATCCACCAGCCAATATGCCCTTTCATTTAAAGATATCTTTCAATGTCTCAATTTATAGCTCACACAACTGGAAAAACCTGGGAGCCCTCTTGTGGCCAAGTTGCTACTACATTTAAATTTAGCAATGAAGTGCAGTACTATATTTAAGTAATCATTCTGGGAATTGAAGAATTTTTAAATTAAAAAAAAGAACTAGAAAATTTTGGAGTTATTTAAATGTCTCTTAGTGGCTAATGAGTGGCTGCAGTAGCTTCTCTAGAAATTTCTTTTGATCTCACAGCTTTTATTCCTCATGCACTTATGTATAGGATCTACTTCCTGTTGAGAGAACTCTAGGAAATAGAAATGATTGCCTCCTTGTATAGACAATAGATTTAAGTCCTTAATTATGCCCGATAACAGAAACATGTTAAACCAATTATAGCAGCAAAAAAAAAAAAAATGGCACGGCATAAACTCATTACTTTTTATAGGAAAACAATCCATCTTATAAGAAGTATAATAAAATTTCATTGTTTTGATATAAGCAGAGGAAAAGCTGTTCTCTATTGGTGTGAGATATATGAATCTTCAGCTAAATTAAAAGGAGAGTAACCACTATATCAGGACTGTGGCTAAAGAAATTGTTCTGTGCTGCTTTTGTCACCAGCTGTATAATCTTGCACGGTTATTTTCCATCACTTGACCTTAACCTTCTCATCTGGACAGTGATAGATTTAGACCAAATCAGTCTTTCTGAGTATTTTTTCTTGCTCGCTTTTTATTATACAGTTGACTGTATGAAGTACTGTATACGTTTTCTATTGCTGTGAAACAAATTACCACAAACTTAGCTGTTTAAAACAACACCCATTTATCAGCTCACAGCTGTGTAGGTCAGAAGTCCACAAAACATGACTATATTTTCTGCTTGGGGTATCTACAAGGCTAAAATCAAGGTGTTAGCTGGGCTGAGTTCTTGTCTGGAGGTTGGTTCAGCTAGGGAAAAGTATGCTTCCAAGTTCATTCCTTTTGTTGACAGAATTCAGTTCCTTGAAGTGGTAGGTCTGAGGTCTGCATTTCCTGGTTGGCTGTCAACTGGGGCTCACTCTTAGCTTTCAGAGGCTACTCTCTTCCCCTTGCCATGTGGCCTCTTCCATCTTCAAGCCAGTAACTGCATGTCAAATCCTTCTCTTATGAATCTCTAACTTCCTCTCCTTGGGCTAGCCAAGAAAGCTCTCTGCTTTAAACGGCTTATGTAATTAGGTCAGGGCCACCCAGATGATCTCCCTGTTTTAAAGTCAACAAAACCTAATCATGGGTGTAATGTCCATCATATTCACAGGCCTGGGGATCACACACGTGTGTACATAACAGGGGTGAGGAATCTTGGGGACCATCTTAGAATTCTGCCTAACACATTTTACAACACTTACCCAGTGCACACTCAACCACCAACATAGCTGAAAAAAATTTCCTGAAAACATTTCCTTACTCTCCATTCTGATCGTTATTTTCATTTTTTTAAATGCAATCTCAACACACTAAATTGACTACATGGTCTGTTAATGAGTTGTGACCTACAACTGGTCTAGATACTTGAAGTCCTTCAGGTACTTAAAATTCTATTATTATTTTAAAATAAAAGTGTTAATTAGAACTAGAATAATATAATATTAAATTAGTGGACTAGCTCTAATGGGTAAACAGATGAAAACACAATAGAATTGTTCCCTACTCCAGTTTTTGTTTGTGCTCAATAAAACTACTTGAGTTTAACAATGTGTGTAAGAAACCTATATCCTTCAGAAACACAGTCCCTACTTAAAGATGGAAGATGAAACCAAATAGTAGACTCATATTTTTAATACTCCGTGTATTCTCTACATTTAATTTAGAGAACTACATGTAAGGACTTCTGAAAAGAGTTGTAAAGCAGATGTAGAGATAGTGAAGAAGACTGGGCATGCAGGATCCAACAGTGTCCCAACGCTCCCTAAGCTGGGCTTGTAAGTCCATGTAATATTCATTCCTTGATTCAGAATCTAAAGCCAGAGTTTGTACATCTCTCTCCAGCATCTGTGACTATTAGTAAAATGTGCTGATGTCCTTCCATTCTGAGACTTTTTTCGCTTGACAGTTAGGAAGTGGGACAGGTCTTGAATAGATGGCTCCATAATCAGAGTCATTCAGTGACACACCAAATGCTGACTAGTCCTCGATCAGACCCAGCTGTGTGAAGGCCTCATAGAAGATGCTGGTCAGAATAAGAAGGGTAAACAGAGATCCCTGCTCTTGAGGTGTTCATCACGTGTGTGTGGGGGGAGGGAGTGCTTGGTTAAAACAGGCACACCAGTGAGTAGAATACAAGACAGATGCTCTCAGTGCCATGGGTGGGGCCAGAGGTAGGGGAGATGAGTGAGGAGCAGCGGAGGGCAGGGGAGGTTCACTCGAAGTGCTGTGGAATCCAGAAGATGGAGAAATCACATCAGACCTTAAAGGCACTCTGGGGCTCTTTATTGGCTTCATAGATCTAGTCACCCTTCATCACCCTCCGTTCTCCTCGCTGCCTTGGCATCTAGCACTTAGCTGTCTTCCTTATCTTCTTGTGTTAGCATGTCTCCATACCAAATCTCAATTCTTATGAGTAGGAAAGGATGGTATTAATGTCATTAATCCTAACACTGAGTACAGTGTAAGGCACACAGTAAGCGCTAAATAAACTTTGGGGACGGCAAAAGAGGA
Organism: Balaenoptera musculus; assembly: GCF_009873245.2. Lineage (NCBI taxonomy): Eukaryota > Metazoa > Chordata > Mammalia > Artiodactyla > Balaenopteridae > Balaenoptera > Balaenoptera musculus. The sequence continues at coordinate 31,091,150 of NC_045801.1, read as the reverse complement.
GGGAGGGGGGGTGCTGGTGGAGGTAGTGGTGATGAACCTTGCGCTTTTCAGTGGAGGAGGAGGGAGGAAATGGGCCAAGAGCTTAGTGTAAAGAAGAGCTTTGAATACTTCCGGGCATGAGAGAAGGATTGGAACCCCTGCTGTGGAGAACAGTGAATAAGATCTACAACTTTTAAATGTTAGAAAAGAAAAAGGTTAGATTTAGCAAAGCCCTTTTTTATTTTTTTAATTGAAGCATAATTGATTTCCAGGGTTGTGATAATTTCTGTTGTACAGGAAAGTGACTCAGTTACATTACATACATATATATACATATGTGTGTGTGTGTGTGTATATATATATACATATATATATATATGTATATATATATATTCTTTTTCAGATTCTTTTCCATTATAGGTTATTATAAGATATTGAATATAGTTCCCTATGCTATACAGTAGGTCCTTATTGTTTACCTATTTTATTTGTAGTAATTTGTATCTGTTAATCCCAAATTCCCAATTTATCCCTCCCCCCTTTCCCCTTTGGTAACCATAAGTTTGTTTTCTGTGTCTACAAGTCTATTTTTGTTTTGTAAATAAGTTCATTTGTACCATTTTTTTAGGTTCCACATATAAGTGATATCATATGATATTTGCCTTTCTCTGTGTGACCTGTTTCACTTAGTATGATAATCTCTACGTTCATCCATGTTGCTGCAAATGGCATTATTTCATTTTTTATGGCTGAGTAATATTCCATTTTGCGTGCGCATGTGTGTGTGTGTGTGTATGTACACATCTTCTTTATCCATCTTCTTTATATCATCTTCTTTATCCATTCATCTGGGTTTTTAAAAAATATTTATTTATTTTTGGCTGTGTCGTGTCTTAGTTGAGGCATGTGGGATCTTTCGTCGCGGTGCACAGGCTCTTCGCTGGGGCGCGTGGGCTTCTCTCTAGTTGTGGCGCACAGGTTCCAGAGCATGTGGCCTCTATAGTTGCGGCACGCAGGCTCTCTAGTTTTGGCATGCGGGCTCAGTGATGTGCAGGCTTAGTTACCCCGCAGCATGTGGGATCTTAGTTCCCTGTCCAGGGGTCGCACCTGCGTCCCCTGCATTGGAAGGTGGATTCTTAACCACTGGACCACCAGGGAAGTCCCTCCATTCATCTGTTGATGGACATTTAGGTTGCTTCCATGTCTTGACTATTGTACATAGTGCTGCTGTGAACATTGGGGTGCATGTATCTTTTCAAATTAGAGTTTTTGTCTCTTCCACATATATGCCTACGAGTGGGATTGCTGGATCATATGGTAACTCTATTTTTAGTTTTTAAGGGACCTCCATACTGTTCTCCATAGTAGCTGTACCAATTTACATTCCCACCAACAGCGTAGGAGCATTCCCTTTTCTCCACACCCTCTCCAGCATTTATTATTTGTAAACTTTTTGATGATGGCCATTCTGACTGGTGTGAGGTAATACCTCATTGTAGTTTTGATTTGCATTTCTCTAATAATTAACAATGTTGAGCATCTTTTCATGTGGCTGTTGGCCATCTGTATGTCTTCTTTGGAGAAATGTCCATTTAGATCTTCTGCCCATTTTTTTGATTGGGTTGTTTGCTTTTTTGATAATGAGCTGTATGAGCTGTTTGTATATTTTGGAAATTAAGCCCTTGTCGGTCGCATCATTTGCAAATATTTTCTCTCATTCCTTAGGTTGTCTTTTTGTTTTGTTTATGGTTTCCTTTGCTGTGCAAAAGCTTATAAGATTGATTAGATCCCATTTGTTTATTTTTGCTTTTATTTCTTTTGCCTTGGGAGACTGACCTAAGAAAACATTGCTATGATTTATGTCAGAGAATGTTTTGCCTGTGTTCTCTTCTAGGAGTTTAATGGTGTCATGTATTATATTTAAAGCTCCCTTTTATTATGCTATTTAAATGCTCTCTGCAAGTTCAAAGACAAGGCAGAAAAGGGTTGAAGTTAGCCTTCCCAGGCTCCTGGCTCAGCAGGGCTTCCAAACAGGGCCAATAGGGGGCTCCTTGGATAACAGGTGTCTGTATAATACCTCTGGAACTTTCCCTCAGTTGAGACTTCCGTGCAGGTCCTCACCTTGTCAAGCGAACTAACAGTCTGTTCACGCCTTTTAATCTCTTGTTTGCCCTCATGGATCAGTCTCTACCTTTTGTCCTTTCTATATTAAAGTATCACCTTTTCTTTGTTGAATACCATCTATGATGAATCGGTCAGTGTCCTCTACACAGTAATTTCCAGTTATATTCAGATAAACAAATTCTGGGTTTATTTGGTGGATGTGTTTAACTCAAACTTTTTCATATGTGAAAATATGTTCCTTCATTTATTAACCTATTCACTTATTAATTAAATAAATATTTATTAAATGCCTACTACAAGCCAGGCCTTGTTCAAAGTGCCACTAATACAAGAGAAAATAAGACCAAGTCCAGGCACTCAGGTGCTTATATTCTAGTGGGAAAAACAGGGTATAAATAAGCAATTGGATATTCATTGTCAATGAATAGTAAGTTTTTAAAGAACAATAGAACAGGTTAATGGAGGAAGGTGATAGAAAAGTTACTCTGTAAAATGTGTTTAAATCTTATACAATTTTTATAAACGTTCTAGCAGATAAATGATACAGTTCTGAGAAATCAGTTAGGCTGGTTTCAATTACAGGACATTCGATACATTAATAATAGATTTTTCAAAGAGTTGTTTTTCGCTTGGCATAGAATTAATTTATGAAAAGACTAATGGAATTGATATTTGCAGCATGAAGAAGAAAATGATTGAGGGGAAACTTAATGATCCTCAAGCTTCCCAGCATTGTTTTGAAGAGGAGGTGCCCAGATGTTCTTCACTTCTACCAAGAAAAGAATAAGTTGTAGCAAAGAATATAAAAATTAAATATTGGGGGAATGTAACAATTTGAGCACTGTTACTGGGGAAGTTTGCGTCGTGTTTTCTAAAGTACAGCCGTTAATGTCTTTAGAGTGGTTTAGGCATCAACTTGCCTGGAAAAGTGCTCCGATCAGCTCTCCAAGATCCTAAATGGTTTTGATCAGTGGCAGGAAGGCAGAAGGGTAGTCATTCATTCCACTGTGCTTACTGAGCTCCTTCTTTTGGTCCCAGAGGCAGGATGGATCAATGGTGAGGAACTTGGCCTCCGGAATCTGATGTCTAAGTTGGAATCCCATTCCCCTTGCTAGTTATGTGACCATAAACAAGGCACTTAGAATCTCAAAGCTCAGTGTCTTCACTTCTAAAAGGAAATAAAACTGATGCTTCCTGAAAGGGCTGTTGTGAGGAGTAAATGAAGTAGCCTGTGTAAAGTGCTTATAATAGTGCCTAGAACATGGAAGTTCTCCATGAATATTAGTGAGCTTGTTATTGTCGTCGTGCATTAAAGATGCGGCATGAATGAGAGGTCATGATCGCTGCCCGCCTGCATATATGAAGCTAGCCTCCTGCCCTGATCCTCGTGGATATGCTCGCTTACCCCTGGTTTTTAGCAGGTGGTTCCTCTTTCCCCACAAGATAAGGTTGTTTGTTGCTCTGTAGACCTTTCATGCTCTGCCCCAGTTTACTCTCCAGCATAGTCTCAGACCCCAGCCCCACACTCTAGCCATGCTCCTTGTGGTTTCCCAAAGGTGTCCTTCTGTATGATGTATGATGGGCTTTATGGAAGTGTTTCTGCCTAGAACAGTGTTAGGATTCCATCCAAATTCCCCTCATACTTGGCCACACCTCCCCCAGATTTGATCAACATGAATAGATTCAAAGCATTTTAACATATGCATTGTCAGTTTTTTAGGTGACTAAAAAATACATGTTAAATTCAGTGAATGCTTATAACATTCCTAAAAGATGAGTAGGATACTTATTATGGCCACCATATAGCATTCTTTGGAATTGAGTCTCTGAAAGTTGAACGATTTTTTCATGATCACACTGGAAATGGTGGCAAAGTCAAGGAAAGAATCTAAGTAGATTGATAACTAATGGTAAACAGTTTATCTTCTACATGTTTTCAGGTCAGTTCTCTTCTCAAAAACAAAAACAAAAATGAAATTAGATCATTGACAGAGATCTCAGTAAGTGGTTTCAAAAGCACTAGTCCATACCATTGATGGTGAAACAGATGCATTAAAAAAAGAATACTAGTTTTTCATGCAATTACATTTATTCGATTAAAGTGACCATCTTTTCCTTCTTTTGCTCATCCTTCCTTCTTTCTTTCCTTCTTCCCCTCCTCTCTTTTCTTCTTTTCTCACCTCCTTCCTCGTGTTAAAATGGACTGCCTTCTGTGAAGTGATGGCATAGTATATATATTGCTTTTGTACAATTTTTTAATAAGATGTGTTATTTTTAAATCTCCTCACTTGTCAAAATTAAGTTAGGAAATGTCCCCCAAATATTCTTTTGAAATATTACTCTTCTGTGAAATTGTAAAAGTCTGACATCCACTGATCTTGTCCTTTGCCCTGCCTTCAGAATAGAATATCTTCAACATTCCAAACTTAATGAAGCGCAGGTAAATACAAATTTGTATCTTACTAACCCCAGGCTGCTTACATATTGAAAAGAGAGCCTACAGAATTAGGGGTTCCCTGGGAATTCTTCTGAGTAGTTGGCAAAATTAAAACAGTAATAACTAGTTTGGAAACTCTAAAAAGGGAAAAGCAAGACACATATTTAACTGCTTTTTAATTGCAATACACCAGGCATTTTAAAATATCACCACATAACTTATATGCCTCTCCTTCTGAATCCAGACTTTTTAATTATAAGAATAAAAAAGATCGACTCTAAAGTGAAAATATTGTAGCAGGAGAGATAAAGAAAAAAAAGGAAAAGACTAATCTTGCTGGAGGTGACACATTCTGCAGCATGAAACTAGGTCACCACTGAACCAGAACCTTCCCTCCATGCTAGAAGATTCTTCATGTAAAAGCAGGAAGTCTCTGATTTAATGAGAAGAACCAACTTGGCACACAGGTCACTGTCTGTAAGCACAGAAACTAAAATGGGTAACTGCTCTGAGGGTTCAGATTAAATTATGTTCTTGAGAAAAATGACTTTGTTTTGAATTGAAGTTTGTTTGATGACTTCTTATACTTTCTGGGTCACAAGATTATTTAAGGAAAATTATTCTGTTGCTGAGGTTCTTTGTTGTACATGGAATCTGGACTTCCCTAAATGGACCTGGGCTTTTCACAGATTTCAAAGACTGCTGCACATGTAGAAGTGCCTTTTCTTTTTGACCCACATTGCATTAGATTGGGCCATTTGTATTAAGATAGTGGAATTTGAAGATATTGAAAATCCAAGTTCAATTTTTTTGTTTACTTGTGGGGTAAGCAGACCTTGGGATTCAGTGTATGAGAATCTGCGTCTGTGTGTGTATATGCGCTGGAGGGGTATTTGAATGGGTTTTTATTTCATGTCATTTAAAAAATTCCATTTAAAATCCACTTTAAAACATGAGGCCTAGGAAAACTCACAGATGAAAACTTCCTTTCCACTCTAGAATAAATATGAACACTTTATTTCTTTCAAGAGAAATTAGATTTTTTAACTAAGCATTTATACAATTTTAACTAAATTTTACTAAGCAGTAGAGGTGTACTAAGAAAGAAGAAAAAGATGTTTGTTTGATACCCCTATAGATTGGTAATGTTTATAACATGCTAGATAAGCTTGCCAACTCTAATTTACAAAGTTACCACCATATTTTGTACATTTGCCTTATTCTCTTTCGCCCTGATTCTGTTACTGTTCTCTGTCAGAGGTAATCAACCCAGGACCAAGAAACACAGCTTAATCATGGCTGTGATAAATGGATTAAGAAATGTCAGTACCCCAGGGTTTCCCTGAGCTACTGGTGTTGGTTTGGTATTTGCGTTGCAGCATAACTTATAACTTATTAGAAACAAATTATACCTGTCAATTTATTTAATGATTTCTAAGCAGGCTAATTGAAGCTATACTGGTTAAAATTGTGTAATAATTTAAACAGACATTGTTTCGTGGTGGAGGAATAATCATGATGTTATTTGAAATTTGCTAAATTCCTATGACAATAAATCCTTCAGCGCTGCCAGCCGTCAAAACTTGCCCTTTCCACACACCGCTTGTAGGAATGTTCCTTTCCACTGAACCATGGCCAGGGGAAGAAAATGACAAATTATTAAGAAATACCTACTTTGTTTTAAACATTAAGGGATAGAATTAATGGAATTTTGAACAGTGAAATATGTTCAAATTTCCCCCGTATTTCCATTTTTTAAAAAAGCATCAATTTAAAGAGTTTCTAGGATCTTGCAAATATTCAGAAATAGAGCTATTGATAGCCCCTTGTTATGTTGCACACCTGAAACTAATATAATGTCTATGTCAATTATACCTCAATGAAAAATATATTTAAAAAAGCAATTGATATCTCCTGATTTTTTAGGATATGGCTTTTCTTCCTACTTCATATCTAAAGACATTTTTCACACATTAAAAAAAACCTGTAAGATTCATGCTCCTCAACAAAATTTTGACCATGTTCACACTCTGACCAAAAGAATATTACTGAGAAGAATGTGAAGATAGTTGAAAGTGAGACACAATTGAGGGAAATGCTTCTATTTGCTATTTGTGCCAGAGGTTTTGAAATGACTTTGACTATAGTTAATTACTTTGAATAACCCAATTATAAATGTTTCAGTGACCATTCCTAATAGATTCACTATAAATCATGTGCACATCTACATGCAAGCAAACTTTTAGTGAGCTATTTTAAAACTTCACTAATTCAAACCTTGAATCATCTGGACAGACTATGACCTACAAAACCTTTGTGTCAGTATAATCTATGAATAAAAAGCTATGTGAATTCTTAATGGAAACATGATTTCAGAATACAGAAAATACTATGTTCAGCAAATTAGCTTAACAGCTTTTTAGTAGGTAAAAACACCTGCTAAGAGAAATTCATGTAATGGTTTTGAAGTAATGTTATCTAATACTTAACCTATTTCATGTTACCATGTATGTTTGACTATACCAAAGTTAAATACCTTCAAAATATTATCTGAATAAGTCTTTAGCTATTTAGATGGATGTTTCCTGGAGGAGAAAGCCTATATTGTCTGTGTAATCATGGCCGACACATCTTAGCATCCCATTTCCTCCATTCTCCTTGGTCATTTATTTGGTCAGCCTGTTTCATGAGTTGGAATCTTAAGTCTTCTGGTACATTCAGTCTTATGGACATTAAGTATTAAGATGTTACACATTAAGTATGTGGAGGATAGTCCATCACAGAGAAATCAGTAAGACTTTAAACAATGCCTGCCTACCTGCTGCATCACAATATTTTTTATTTGCTAGGATTTGCACTCAAGAATCCTTGGACTTAATTTTGTTGCTTAAATTTTAATACGTTGATAGAAAGGACATTGATTTCCTCTCCTAGTTCTCTGAGCCAGAGGAGGCAAAAATTATCATCAATAGTATATTGGAAATAAAATATCATAGGTGCCCACAGAGAGTTTTACCTTGTGACTCTGTTTATTGAGTGTCTCATAAACCAGTTCAAAACAATTTCCTTTTTAATTAGGTAATTTTAGTGTCTTTGAGGTCTTTTTCAAGTATTATTTCAAGTGAGTCATTATACAGCAGAACAGCAGAATACTGTTTACTCTAACTAAAGAAACAGGATATCTGGTGTGCTATTTGAGGCTACAAAGTTTCACTTCCTACTTTAAATAATTCTCTCAAGTTACAGATCTTTCTTGATATGAGAAACATTCTTGTAAATAAACATAGGGTGAGTGGGATGGGATAGGGATAGCCAAAAAGTCGCACTAAAATAAGAAAAAGAGGAATATCAATAGTAATTCCCTCTCTCCATGCTCTCATTTATTTTTTTCACCTCTACCCCTAAATAAGCCTACCTAAATCTCAATTCAGTGGTCAGTTTTAAGAATGCTTATTCATTCATTTAATAAATGAATGACTACCGTTGACAATTGGAAGTTGGAGATGAGGCTTGAGAAAGATGAGGAGCCAGATAATGGGGGGTCTTGTGGGCTGTACTATAGAATTTGGACTTAATCATGACACCTTGGGAATTGTTGAAGGTTTTTGCCTAGGGGAGTACCTTGATAAGGTTGCTTTATAGAGAGATGTTTTGAGCATCATATGGAGAATGGGTTGGGGATATACATGCCTAGGGACAATAATCTTTTAGATGTATAAGTGTCAGGGCTAATTAGATATTATGCTGTACGGCTTAAGAGCTTTGGCTCTGGAATTACACAGATCTAGTTTTGGATACCCGCACAGCCATTCTAAGTAGCTCTGTGACCTTGGACAAGTCACTTAACCTCAATGATTTTCCTTTGGGAAATGAGAATATTACCCTGTACCACTCAGGTTTGTAATAAGGTTTATATGAGGTAATGTGTACAAATTGCTTAATAGATCCTGGCACAGAGTAACACACAGTAGAAGTTAAATAAAAAGTAAAGTATCAAAATAATATTAATGAAGAGTGACAAAGTCCTAATCTAAGTCAGAGGCAATATGAGAGGAGAGAATTACAGAGAGGTGATGGATATAAATGGAGAAGAACTGGTGACCAGCTGGAAATTAAAAAGAAGAAGATTTTCCAATCAGTTCTATGATTTCAAGTTTTGAATGCTTGAAGCAATGATAGCTGACATTTTTCAATTAAGGTATATCTTCTTCTCTAAACCAAACAAATATCTCTATGGGCCAGAAAAGGGGTAAAAACACATAGCAATAAAGGAGCATGGAACCCACAGTCAAGAACAGCTCAAGAGGACATGATATCTAAATGTAATGTGGTATCCTGGATGGGATCCTGGAACAGAAAAGGGACATTAGGTTAAAATGTAAGGAAGTCTGGATAAAGTATGGACTTTAGTTAATAGTAATATATCAGTATTGGTTTATTAATTATAACAAATGTAACTAATCAATATAAGAGGTTAATAATAGGGGAAACTGGGTATGGGGTATATGAGAACTCTGTACTATCTTAGCAATTTTCCGGTAAATCTAAAAACTTTTCTCAAATAGAAAATTTTATTTAAAAAAAAAAATGGGGTATGGGGTATATGAGAACTCTGTACTATCTTAGCAATTTTCCGGTAAATCTAAAAACTTTTCTCAAATAGAAAATTTTATTTAAAAAAAAAATGCGTACCATGCACGTTAGAAGAACAGAGCCCCACTTACTTCTTCAAATTTAGCACCTGAGCAGGGATTCCCAACCATGAAAGGCTGGAAAAAGCTGTGATTATTGCCCACCCTGGGTTGTGGCTCAGCGTAAGCTTCAGAGGCCAGAGGAAACAGAGAGAGGCTTGGAACCTGGACCTAGGAGAAGCCATCCCTCCATTCCACAGCCGAATCTATTTTCTCGCCATGAGCCACCAATACAAGACCTTGTTCTGGAATGGAAGTCTCGGGGGCAAGTTGAGCTAAGAGCAAAATGGCTAGAGGAAGTGAAGGCACTAGAGAGAGGAAAAAAAAAAATGTGAAACCTAAAAGCTCCCTCTCAAGAGGAGTCTGAAACTAAAATTGAAGTACACGAGGAAAGCTAAAACTGAGAAAGTCAACAAAATCAACAATTTGGTGAGGAATTCACTAGAGAAAATGAAAAAAAAAACCTGTTAGTTTTTAAAATGACTTTATGATTTGTGTGAGGCTTCTAGGATAACTGTTGAGTTTCTGATTTGAACATCTAGGTGCATGGGGTTAGCATTTGCGAAGATGGGAAATGCTCAGGGGATAGCTATTGAGATGGGATATTGAGTTCGATTGTGGGTCGGTTGAGCTTTGGGATTCCTGGGGGGATAGGCAGTTGGATCTGCAGTTCTGGTGCACGGGAGGTAGGTTTAGGATGAAGATGTCACTCCAAATCAGCATGTAAGTATACGGGGTTTCTTAAGAAGAGTGAATAAAGTGATAAAGAAAAGAGTCCTTCCCAAAATTTAAGGGGTAGGACCAGACCAATGGGCTGCAAAGGAAACTGAGAAAGGACGAACAGGGACATAGGAGGAATCTTTGTGGTTTCCTCAACCTCTATAATCCTATAAATTGTCCCCTTGTTGCCTCTACTAGTTATTTAGGAAAGAAATGAAACTATGCCATTCACATGACCGAACATGCAAAAGATTATCATGATGGGGCCTTGACATCCTAGGATTCAGGAATAAAGGTGTTCAAGAAAGCTATGTTGGATGAGAGGGAGGGGGAATATTCTTCGTCAAAGAGAGAGGGAATAGCAACTTCTCTTTGGTTCCCTTCTTTGGTCATTCTCTGTGATGTAAGTCTACTGGAGTAATAAAATCTGTCAAGAAAACTGGGATGAACCAGGATTGATGTCTTAAGTATCTCATCAGAAACCTTTTGATGTTAAAAGCAAATGGTTTTTATCTGATTTAGAGGAAAGTCAATGCATCCGAAAACATCTTTTTACAGTATTGAATCAGTATTCATGAGTCTGTCCTCTTAGTGTAAATCACACTTGTGATTCATTCTGTTTAAACACCCTACTTATTGCAGAGTCATGTCACATCACACAGTCTGAGAACTTTCTACTGCCTTATTTGGGGACTTGTAGAAAACTTCAGGATAAGCAGCAGACAGCAAATGACTCAGGGTTTCAAGGTGGTTCCGTGATACATCACCTGAAGAGGGGAAAGGCTTGGTTTTACTTTTCATCAGCAGGACTCAGAAAGGAACGCTTTAAAGCCTGAAGACTATTCTAAAGAATCCCTTCTTAAATGGGAGAATCTTATAAAAATGCAGAGGCTGACTCAGGAGGCCTGGGGTGGGACCCACCATTTTGCATTTGTAACAACCATCCAGGTGCTCCTGGTCCATGAATAGCAAGGCTGGTCTAAAGAGCCTGCAGGCGTCTTCACTAGGCAACACATAGAAAATATTTTTCAGCATTTGGACCCAAGTTATCATCCTGGACTAAAAATATATCTTGAAGACTTATGTTCCTTTCTTGAAACAAACTCCTGCTACGCCAAGCCCTTAATACCTATGCTATTAGAAACTTTCAGAGTAAGAATAAGAATGTGGATACACCCACACATGCATACACATAGTTTTCATACTATCAGAGACACAAATTACCCTAAAGTAGTAATAGATAAAATTGTTTGGTTAAGATCAGAGAATTTGCCACGTGTTAGCAGCTTCTGAATTTGATTAGTCAAGGGTGCTAATTGGGACATTATCATGTAATTTAGTGCAGAGCAGGAGAAATAACTAGATTCTGAAACAAAAGAGACAGGTTAGAATTTAGCAATTCACTGGCTGTTTTAGCTCTGCTATTCACCATTTGTGTGGGTCAAGTTTGTTAATCAGTTTTTTCAACTATTCAATGGGAATAAAAACACTTCCTTTATAGGCTTTTTGTGAGTATTAAATAAAACAATGCATGTAAAGCTCTTAGTACTGAATCTGGTTAGTAAATTCTTAACAAATAGTTGCTCTTTCGTTAAAGAAGGAGAATGAAAATGGAAAGAGGTTAATGGGAAAGTAATAGCCGATCAGTAATAATCAATAATAAGTAGTCTTAGCTTGGGGAAAATCTGTTATTGATATATTTTAATGTGTATATGTATTAATTTTGTCCTGAAAGCAAACATGAGGTTTCTGCATCAGACTTAAGATTACCTACAGCAATAACAGCACCGATTCCCCTTCCCTGGCAGCAACTTGATGAAGGGCAATGTCGACCCTGCTTGTAGGAGTTTGTACTGCAGGAAGCCTGAAATATCCATCTGGACATGTATACAGGAGCTGGAGAGCTGCCCTGCTCCGCTCTAGAAAGAGGGAGAGAAATCTTTGTCCGTAATGTGTATGAATCTTCTCTGGTCCCTAAATTTTTATAACCCTTGGCAAAACAAATGAGATAGCTCAGGGTTTAAGCCTCCTTTGAAATCTAAACACATAGCTCCAGGGAGATAAATCTCTGTCTGTCTCCAGAGCTCTTTATTTATTCAGCCATCCTTCTACCTAGATGCCAGTTTTTTGGCTAATCCTGGGCCTTCCGATGGCCCCTCCTCCCCTCCCGTCCCCTCCCCATGACTCCCAAACTTTCAGCACAGTTTATACAAATCAAGACATTTTTGTCTGTGATAGGATTTCCTGTGGAAACGGATGGAAAGACTAAGTTCCTTGTCCTGGTTGAATTGGCAGAAATAGGTAGATCTGACAGACCCATAGGATAGAGAGACCCACCCCTGACATTAGGGTCAGACAGATCATCGTTAATAGTGGAAAGAGGCGACTCAAAAATCAGATGACTTTGAAACTGTTCCCACATTTACTCCTAATCAAAGGTGTGGTCCTGGACCTGGGTCACTTATCCTCCCAGAATTCTAACTCCTACTTGAAAAACTAGGGAATTTGCTATCCTCATGATCAGGAAAACCCCTCTGAGCCTTTAATACATGGATTTTAATATTTTTAACTGAGGTGCCTTTTATTAGCATTCCCTTCAAAGTTATTTTGAGCATTGAATTTTTTGGCATAACCCCTATCTAAATACAAAACAACATTTGTTTTTAAAAACAGCTGCAGTTACTTGTACCTTGTCCTTTCTGTCATTTTTAGTATTCTTTCATGAGATTTGTTTGTTCAAAACCTAGGCTAGGCTCTTTTACCAAAATGTACAAGTCTCAGGTTGGAACTGCTTATTTCCTGTTCACGATTCAAACCGTTCATCATGATTTGTCTTTTTACAGCCTCCTAAACTCCTTTTATTTAGTATAATTGTTTTGCTGCGTTAAAAGGAGCAATCTTTATACTAATTAAATCATTTACAGAAAGGAACCTTTTCTCAGTGGCTATGTTCTTTGCTTTGGTTTCATGACCCCAGATAGTTATCACAAACTCAACAATTCTGAATAGCATGGAAATAGGTGTTTTGAGTGCAATAAAGCATAGTTAAAGTTAAGCATGCAAAAATGCGTGTGGAGCTAGCTTCTTCAAAGTGGGGAAGAAGAAGGAGAAAAAAATCCCAACAGTTATAAGCACATGTGTGTGCTGGACACTATGCATTATCATTTCATTTAATTATCATAAAAATTTTATGATAGGTTTTTTTTGGTCATATATGTACATGTATACACGAGGTTCAAAGATATCGCATGGTTTTCCCAAGGTCGTCCAACTCGTAAGGGGTAGAACAAAGATTTAAATCCACATTGGACTGCAAAACCTATCTATCTTCTTTCCGTTAAATTTCACTTTCTCCAAAGAGTTCTACTCTTTCGTAGCAACCTGTTTAACAGATGAGATGATGCCTGTATAAGCTCTGCATAAAATGTAAAGTGCTGTACAGCTCTGACTTATTACCACTATAGTTGATAAAACTGGATAAGTCATTTTAGGTTCCTAAGGAACAATCATAAATAATAGATAGGCACAATTATGCACTTAGTCCTGCTCATGTAATCTTACTTCTCATATTGTGTACTTGAAATAGCACTTTATAGTTAATGTATTGTTCCCACTGAAGCACGGTACATGCCCTTTTCATATTTTCTCAATGAAAGCGGAATACTGGCAAAGTTTGAAAACTCATTGTATGATTCAACTTGGGACTTGTTACGGAGTGTGTGTGTGTATGTGTGTAGATTTTTTAGTAAAATCTAAACTGAACTTCTGTCCTGTTTGTTTTCATGCTCTAGTGTATTGTGAACTGATAAAATTACAATTTTTTTTGACAGGAACCAAAACTAAGTTCACTAAACATATTGCTAAAAAATGGTAAATTAATTTAAAATGTCATGCAATGGAATTGGCTATGAGTTTTTTAAGAATGGCTCATGTCAAACAAACCTTTTCTTTTTAAATAGAAGATTTAAGAATTAGGAAAATGTCATAGAGAAAATATCTTGATTTCAGCAGAGCCATCTGACAAATTTCTTATGATGGTCAGTTAAAGAGAGAGAAAAATAAACATGAGATGATTCTGTGGATAGCTTTGAGGATGACTAATAATGAGGGGTCAGCTTAGAGAATGGTTTCCTAGTACTGGGCCATAAGGCCTGAATTTAAGACTTTGTCTCATTCACATTTCACCATTGTCTTGACCCATACAGATAAGCTCTAAATTGACACAATGCTGAGTGAAATCAAAATATGACAAGATAAGTTCACCTGAAATGATTGACTCAAATTGAAAAATTAACATTTAATAAGTTTAAGTGTTAATTTTTCTCTGCTTGAAAAAGTCAACTGTACATGTACAGATTTCAGAAAACGATTTAACAGCAATTTGGATAAAAAGAGATCCATGGATTTTAGTTTTAGAAGCGGACTGTCAGTAATGTGACATTGCAAGCCGAAAAAGGGAATACAATCTTGAATGGTCAGAATCTCAGGGATACCTGCTAGCTGTTTCCTACCTTAAGGAAGAAGAATCATCTACATGGTTCCCAAGGATAGCTCTAAAACCAATAGGTGGAAGTTCCAAGACCACTTTTTAGCTTAGTATAAAGAAGGACTATATGAAAATATGACTGCAGAAAGAAGGGATTCTAAGGCAACTCCGCCCAACAGTTAATCTGTTTTGTTTTTTAAAATAATACATTCATATTTCATTTTTGCATAAAACCATGGTAATGTCTGTACTGTTCCATTTTTTAGACTATGCAATGCCACAGTCAAATTCTGTTTGCATTTTAATAGACTTCTGAATGATTTCCTTTTTCTTGTAGTACTTCAGCATTACTGCCCTCAATTAGGAGGGCCCCTTAGTAAGAGGCAGTGTAGAAGAGGGTAAAAGCCTTCGCTATAAAGCCAAACGTAGCCTGATTTAAATCTAAGCTCTACTAGTTACTATGTGATACTGGGAAGTTTGCTTAATTTCTCTGAACCTCTGTTTCTACATCTCTAAAAAGATGTTGTCTACATCACTAGGCTGTTCTAAGCATTAAATGTAGATAATGTGTTTTTTAAATTAGTAATTTCAAATAAAATATGATAAGTGCTTAACAAATACCCATTAATAATAATTTACAAGAGTATGATAATTCATGTTTTTCAAACAATTAGAAATGTGTCAGACACGTAGTAGTAGATAAATAAAAGTGAATGATTATTATGTTAGTGTGAAACAAATTGGTATAATGGTGCTCCTGGGATACAGCACAGATCATTTATTCCCAATCCTTGTACCTCTACCAACAAGCATAAACTCAGGCTATATGCTCTCCTAAGTTTTTCTGCAGGAGATACAAATTCATTTCACCATTTTTCTTTACATTAATCCTTACACCATTTTTCTTTACATTAATCCATACAGTGGTGAAGAAATGAAGAAAATGAGGTTCATTCATTGTTGCCAAAGCAGGCTGCGTGAGTCGAGGGCTGTCATAAAGCCATGTCTACCCCCAAATATTTTCTCTTTCGGTTTGATCCCAAAGCCCCCCTATGAAAATCACCCACAAGTTATAAAACGAAGAGATGACTTTTTCCAGGGAATCACTGATCCACCTGTGAAGAAGAAAGGGAATACTTTTGATTCTTGCTTATTAGCACTTTGGCAAAACTGAATTTAGCAGGTTGGTGTTTGCTATCTTAGAAGCACAGAAGCGGTTTCCTGAGGTGTGAAGAGCTATGGAAACAGCTGATTTCAGCAAGCCTTAGAGAAGCAGGGCAAGGATTAACACTGAGTGATTGAAAGGCAGAGCAGTCCCAGAGGGATCCCAGGGAGTGAATAGAGATCTCAAAGGCGATAGAGAAGATACACATTATACCAAGTGGGGCTAAGATACCAACATTTTATCTAGGCCCTAAGTTTATTGTTGTATCGGCTCTTGGCTCTTATATGTATCATTCTATATTATCTTGAGCATACCCTATGAGTTATGTATTTTTATCTCCATTTAACCAATGAGCAAGTTAAGGCTCAGATAGGTTAAGTAGCTTGCCTGAGATCCCACAGTTAGTAACCAATAAACCAAGGATTTGAGTCTGCCTTCTGTACCAGAGCAGAAATCTGTTTACTCTCTGTCACTGAATGAATAAAATGAGCCTCTCTTTTACAAACACAGCAAACTTATTTCACCATTGAAATAGGGACACAGGTGATCTTCCTAAGCCCTTTGGAAAGAATTCTTTAGCTTGATAGAGATTGTCTAGCAGCTAAGATTATATAATAATTGGAGATTACTATGAATATTACCCAACCTGAAGTCCTAATGAAATAAGTTCACAAGAAAGCACACAGACTGTAAGTAGCCTAAAACAAGTGTTTACTAAATGGGTGGAGCACCTGATAGGGGGAAATATATTCTCCAATTCTAGGAAGTTTTGGAGACAAAGCTTCCAAAACATTCAGTTCGTATTCAGAACTTAAAAAGATCACAAAAACAACTGATTTCTTCTTCCCAATCTGTAGTTCTGCCAAGGTTTATTGAGAAAATGTTACACATTCATGTGTTCACATGTATACAATCATAAAATTATTTCCTCTTAGTAAGTTTCCACTGTGAGTTAGGCTTTTTTTTTTTTTTAATTTCCATTCCCTTCAATAAAACTGTGGTAGCGTTACTGCATATAAATAGATTCAGTTTAAGTAAATGTCTCAAATATATCATGCTGTTGGCAATAGCCAGAAAGTGATATCACTACAAGAAACTAAATTTCACATTGGCTTCAGGTCTAAGGTCATGAGAAAAAAAAAATAATGAATTTTTCAGTGTGTAAATTAGTTCTGGTATCTCAGAAGATTTGTCTTTTTTTTTTTTAGCAAACCATCAAGCTCTGCTTTGTTGTTGTTGTTGTCTTTCATAAATGGATACAGCTTTTGTCAACAATTCCCCCAAAAGTGTTGAGGGTATGGTAAATTCCTTTTTCCCTGTAATTGATCTCAGATATGGCTCGTAAGTCTGTTAGCTTTTGACTTAAGACTCACAAGTCTGAAGTCCCATTTTTATGAATTTTTTATGGTAAGTGGGCTACACCTACAGAAATTTGCAACTTCTTTTTGCACTGTAAGCATAAAGAAGAGGCTTCCTACATGTCTGTGCTTCTTGGCAAATCCTCAGTGACTGGCTCCAAATATAGACATTGGGGCATTCTACAGAGCAGGATGGGGAAAAGGAGAAGGCGGCAATCTAATGGACATGACACTCATCATTCACAGAATTTCATAAAAGGCTTATTGGTCAAGTACCCTACTTTGAAATTACTTCAATTGAACTAGTTTAAGCTACGTCATTCCTGTCCCATGCATATGGTCATTCCTTTGTTTTTATACCCATTTTTTTTAAACATCCCCACCTGAGATGCAGTCAGTTTATCTTTGTTTTTCTTCTGGGTTTTATGTTGATGGATTATTTCATTTTTGAGGGCCGGTGTGTGGGGATGAGAGGTTGATTAATGATTCCCGTGAGAGAAGGTAATGAACATTGTATACACTTGAAACAAAAGAAAAGACCAAAAAAAGAAGAACTCTGTAGAAATTATGTAATTCTTAGCCACAAGTGATTTCTTTAAAAATGTATGAAAAGCTACTGCCTTCCTTAGACAGGATTTTATTTCTTCAGACACAAGTAGGTACATTTCTCCCTATAGATACTCATTAGTCAGCTGATACTATAGAGTGTCAGCTACGGTTTGCTTAGGAAAACAGACCACTCTAGGTATTTGAGCAAGAAAGGACTTACTACAAGGAATTAATGCCTACAAAGCTATGGGAAAGGCTGGGAGAGAAGGGCAGACAGAACTTTCTGGTTTTGAAAAACCTGGAGTGCCAATTTGACAGGAAGCAAGCTCTCAGCTGTCTACAGCACTAAAATAAATGATTTTAGAGACACGGGAGAAGCCTTTGAAAACTTCACATTGCCATCTACCCATAAGTCTACGTTTGCCACTAATGGAGGAAAGAAAAGTCTCCTTATCTTCTCCTTTCCAAGTCTTTATGAATACCTCTCATCGATGGAATCTAAATAGAAAACTTACAGGAGAATAGAGAAAAATCTAGGTTTTAGGCTTCGAGCCCTTTGGGTCACTGTACTTAAAAGGTCAGGGATGGGACTGCATTGATATCTCTATAACAAAGAGAGCACTGTCAGTTCCTATAAGTCATAGGTGGAATTTTGTATTCTCTCCAGAGGACTAGCTTGAGTAATGTGGAGTGAGTTAGCATTCTAAATGTTTACATATCCTTTCTTATCCTGCCTCTTAATTGCAGAGAGGACAAGCTTTTTACTTCCATTTACAAGATGGTGTGCTTGTCAAAGTGTATAATCCAAAAGGAGACAGATATGTGCAACATACAGGTAATAAGGAAGTTACCTAGCAACCAACAATATTGGCAAAATCAGCTTTCCTTAGCCTTTTATGAGCATTTTGGTTAGCAAATTGGATCACATTAAAAGGTGAAGCAAGCAGGAACATTTTTCAGTATTTTCAGTTATATCTTGTTTTAGAAGGTAAAAGTTTATCCCCATGATGGAAATGCTCCTTCAGGTGTATCTGATTTGTTTTCAGTTGATGAGAGCAGTTAAGCATATACGTATTACCGGTGGAAGGAACCTCACAGAAATGAGTGCTGCTTTTCTTGTGGTGTCAGAGTCTTTTTGACTGGCATGAAAGTATGTAAAAGTATTCTGTGTTCCTCTGCAAATAAAAATAATGGGGGCAAAAAGCTGATTTAGCAGCACCCCTGGTCTCTACCCACTGGGTACTAGTAGCACAACCCACAGTTGTGACAACCAAAAATGTCACCAGACATTGACAAATATCCCCTGGGAGAAAAGTCCCCTATGGTTGAGAAGCACTCTTCTAGACAGTTCAATATAATACAAAATAGAAATTAGAAACAGCTACTGAAAGGGAGACAAAATTATTATTTGAGATAATTGTTCACCTGGTAAAACCAAGACATTCAATTGAGAAGTTATTTGAACAAAAGACTTCAATAAACTAGTCAAAACTATATATATATATATATATATATATATACACATACAAAAATCAATAACCATCAGAAACAAGTTAGGAAATGCAATATAGTGTCCCTTTTGTAATGGACAGCAAACACACAACAAAAACCTATGAAAACCACAAGTAAGAAATGTACGGACATTATAAAAAGAAAGGAATGAAAATATTTTTGCTAAAGCATCCCTTATACCTATAATAATCAAAACAGGGGTACACTGACACGGCATCTAACAGACCAGTAGCACAGAATAAATGGCCTCAAAATGACCTAATTTACATTTAAAAAATTTAGTTTTGAAAGGTAGCATCACAAATCAGAAGGTAAAGGAGGGAAATTTAAATTGATTTTTATTTTATTTTTAAAAATTTATTTATTTTATTTATTTTTGGCTGCGTTGGGTCTTCGTTGCTGCACACGGGCTTTCTCTAGCTGCGGCCAGAGGGGGTTGCTCCTTGTTGCGGTGCGCGGGCTTCTCGTTGCGGTGGCTTCTCTTATTGCGGAGCATGGGCTCTAGGTGCTCAGGCTTCAGTAGTTGTGGCTCACGGGCTTCAGTAGTCGTGGCTCACAGGCTCTAGAGCGCAGGCTCAGTAGTCGTGGCGTATGGGCACGGTTGCTCCGCGGCATGTGGGATCTTCCCGGACCAGGGCTCAAACCCGTGTCTCCTGCATTGTCAGGCAGATTCTTAACCACTGCGCCACCAGGGAAGCCCAAGGAGGGAAATTTTATTGAATGATTCTGGTACAGTTGGTTAACCATCTGAAAGAAAAATGTTAAATCCTTCACACTTTACATTTCAACAAAATAGGTGTTGACTCTTCTATGCCATTTTGTGGGTTATCCTTCTACCCAAGAGCCTGTTCTTTCTCCTTCACCAGCGCACTTGACATTCACCCCTGACTTACCAGAGCTATTCCTCCCCTGACTTCTGCTGTCTCTGTTAATTCCGCTCTTATATAATTCCACACCAGGATGAGCTTAGCATTTATCATGAGTTTCTGTTTACTTAGCTCTCTTCTCTGCTAAACAGTTCACTCTTTGAGACTTTTATCACTGCATTCCCAGGCTCTAGCACAGTGGATTTATTTGTAAAGTATACTTATATTTTTTAAAATTGTGATAAAATACCCATAACATAAAAATTACCATTTTAACCATTTTTAAGTGTACGTCTCAGTGGCATTGAGTACATCATACTGTATGCAACCATCACCCCCATTCATCTCCAGAACACTTCACATCTTGCAAAACTGTAACTCTATGCCAATTAAATAGTAATTCCCTATTCCCTGCTTCCCCAGCGCCTAGGAACCACCATTCATTGTACTTTCTGTCTCTGAATTTGACAACTCTAGGTACCTCATGTAAGTACCTACAGTATTTATCCTTTCGTGACTGGCTTATTTCATTTAGCATGATGTCTTCAAGGTTCAGCCATGTTGTAAAATTTATCAGAATGTCCTTCCTTTTTAGGACTGAATGATATTTTAATGTATGCATTTACCATGTTTTGTTTATCCATTCATCAATTGATGGACAGTGGGTTGCTTCCACCTTTTGGCCATTGTGAATAAGCTGCTGTAAACATGTATGTACAACTGTTTTTGTTCCTGCCTTCAGTTCTTTTGAGTATGTACTCAGAAGTGAAATTGCTGGGTCATACAATAATTCTATTTTTAATTTTTTGAGGAAACACCATAGTGTTTTTCATAGTGGCTGTACAATTTTATATTCCTACCAGCAATGCACATGGGTTCCAATTTCTCCACATCCTCTGCCAGCGCTTGTTTTCATCTGTTTTTTTTTTTTTTTATAATAGGCATCCTAAAGGGTATGAAGTGGCATGAATCATTCATTTTTATATCTTAGCAATGATCTGATTTGACTCACTCATTTTGCCATAAGCAGACATTGAGTCAGAGAATTCATGGGACTTACCGCAGGTTAAGTGGCTACTTAACTTGTTTCCTGACTCCTGGTCTGTTGCTTCTCCACCAAGCCCTCATGTTCCTCTGGTTACACAAGTAGACACAAAGAGGGACCTACCAGAAACTTTCAATTTTAATTTCACCGTTGCCTCTCTCCTGCTTTATGACTAAACATTTTCTAATCTTTCACTATAAAAAAGAGAGATAGCAGGAAAATTATGAGACTGTGGAGGAAATAACTATAAAAATGTGCCTATAGGTAACAATACTGTACTGTGCACCTAAAGTTTTGCTAAGAGGGTAGATGTCCTGATAAGTGTTTACCACAATAAAAAAGTTATATAAAAAGCTGAATAAGAAACATGAACAAATATTGTTTTCTCCACAAACCAGTAAAGAATGGTGAATTAAAAAGTAATTTACGCTCTGGTCTCAACAATGAATTGATAACCAGCTGAAGAGGTTTTAATTTATTAGTATACTGTGTATTTGGGGCCTCAAAGGAGTAGTTCTCAGGAAATTGCTATGTGTCAAAGAGAACTGAATATATTCATAGGATGTATATTGCCTATTGCTTTGTCATTTTCTATTAATATGAAGAGATTTGGATTTGATTTTTAGAGTTCTCAAAATATTTCGTGATTCAGAGGTAATGTAGTCTGTGAATATTATAAAATGTGCCATTTTCTGGCAGCCTAAAACCAGCTACAGAAAAAGAACTACTTGTGTAAACATCCAATCACAGAATCCTTCCCCCTCACTGGAATCACAACACAAAAATAACCCCAGCACATTCATGAATATATTAAAGCAACATAAGGCAGCAGTGCAGAATACACCTGCCTCAAAGTCGCTATCACTGAGAAAACCAGCAGCAGTGATGTAAATCTCAGCTCTGGGTGCCCATCGCCTCCAGGGAACTGGAACAGCCTGCATAGAATCAATGCTCTGTGAAGCAAAGGAAATGGTGATGTCACCAACCTGACTGCAGAACTCCCAGAGCACCCTGGATTTTCCCACCATAAGACCCTTCAAACGTTTTTGAAGTGACTTTCATCCTTATCTAGACCATAATCTCCAGGAAATCAGGAGTCCAGGCTGCTTGGTTCATCATTGTCTCCCCTGCACTTTGCTCAGGGCTAGACACATAGGAAACACTCAATGAACATTTGCTGACTTTGTGAGTAAACGAATGTTAGCAAATGTATATGAGCATGATTGGGAAAGTTCTAATTGTTTTAAACTCTAGAGTTTTATTTCTGCACATGACACCAAGGGTTCTTTCTTACTAACTCCCCATTATACCTGTTTGTAAAATGGTGTGAGCGCCCAGATGAAAGGCTGAAGGTATAAATGATAAGGGTCAACCATTTACTATCCACGTGGGAGATCCTCCTGTGTCCTGTTACTACTGCCGTTGGGAAGAACATAGTGTAGCATGGTCACCCTGAATAAAAATAAGTGGTGTTTCTGAGTTCTTACTATTTGCCCGGCATCATGCTAACAAGCTTTCCCTAGATATCTAATTTAATCCTTTTAAGAATGCTGTACGATGAGCTTGAGGTTGCCATCATTCCTATACTACATGTGAGAAAACCTTGGCTTAAATTGATTAAATATCTACCCAGAGTCACAATGCTACAAAGGAATTGGGACTTGGAAAACTGCGCTGTTAGTAAAACTGTGTTGTTAGTCCTGGGTTCTGCTGCTAATATGATAGACTCAAACTGCTCTCTCTCTCTAAGGAGAGGATTCCAGTGCAGAAAGATACTGTAGTTGCAGCTCTCAAAGCACTCAGATTACACTGTAGACAGAGAACAAGGGCCAAAATCACAGAATATAAATAACAGCATTCCATATTCTCATTAGTAAGACTTCAGAAGCCTCACCCATCTGGATTTCACTCATGATGGAAATACATCCACCTGCCTACAATACTTGATAAGCCAAACTCAGTGAAGTTGCCCAAGCAGAGGAGCAAACAGCTCTGACCACATTTAAGCACTCAATTGTTTCTTTATCCTAGAATGATCCTCTCTTCTAACCCTAAGGTAATTAGTAGCCTTTTAATGCTCTCAGACTTAATTCAAATGCTACCTCTCCTGTGAAACCTTCTCCCAATCCCCAAAGGAATTTTCCCTTTCTCTCTGCCCCCATTCTGTTGTACCTTTGTTTACTTGGGCATTTAATTGGAGTAATGAAATTCAGATAGTGTATGATCAAGAGCAGTTACATTTTAAAGTAAGTATGTAAATTATCCGGAAAATTCACTCACCCCAGAGTACTATACTTATTTTAGGAAATAGTTAAACATAGTATCCAACCAACTACCAGTTATGTAGTGTTCAATAATTGCTGTAATTAGGGAATACTTCTTGTTGAAATAAGCAGAATTTAGTGGAAACAACAGTTAAAAGAAATGAGCCCCAGGAAAACCACTCTAAAGTCCTCTTCTATTCATGCACGTTTGGGTACAAAAGTGGTTTTGTATTTTTTAAGTGCAAAAATATAAAAACTGTTAATTCGTTATTTGCTTAGCATTGGGTTCACTTTTTGGCCCTTAGAGGCTAAAATGAAATGCCCATCAGCTACTTGATTATGGTTTGCTTTTGTGATAACAGCTCAGTTTAGAATGCTGAGGTCACATCTGAGTTCAGTGCCTTAGAGAGTCAGAGGGACTTCTTTGTACCAGGGGAATCACTCATACTAGGGGAATCGTAGTGTTCAGACGGCAGAAAGGATTTACATATCGTTTGAGATGCTAAAGCTTTATTTTTGGTGAAAAAATTGCTGCGCCTTTTAGTGCTTGCCTGTAGGCAGAGTGCATGGCTGAACTCCATGCCGGAAGAGTTGCAGCTGAGATGAGGAACCAGACGCTGCTTTCTTTCGTGAATCTATTCTGAGTAGTCCCATTTCTGTTTATCAAGCAAATAAATTTTGATCATATCTCCCAAGCTCCATATGAGTATTCTGTGTGGGCTGCTCTGTTCTCTATTCTTAGGCAGTGTAAATATGTGGACTTCAGGCTGAAACTATTGTTGCATTTAAAAATCAAAATTAAGTCAGTATATTCATTCCTCCTAGAAATTCATAGGGACTTTACACATTCAGTATTAAGCCTTCCTGATAGATAGCATTCTGTAAATTTAGCTGCTAATTGGTCAGATATATCTGTGAAAAACCAGAAAGTAAAAGTGCATTGTGATTCCACTTACTCTCTGTGTCTTCCTGAGAGAGGATTCAGTGACTCTTGCATTTGCAAAAATTAAAACACATAACTTTTCCAGGGCACGGAGGTAACAGAGACTATATTTAACCTTGGCTTTTCAGATATGAAGTTCATTTGAAATGCACTAAGTTCATTAGTATGAATATTTCATTTCTCTTAACAGTAATGACATTGATGGGTTCTCAGTTTTTTTTAGTTCCACACGGTTTCTGTAAACCTGAGTGTGGACATGGGTGGTGGATCATTAGAACTTCTCTCTCCAAATAAATAGTAGCATCCTGGGTATCAAAGACTGTTTTATTCTCCTCTTAATTGCTCCTCAGCATTGATCAGTACGCTGGGTGTGTAGTTAGTGTTTTATAAGCATTTGCCGGCATCTTAGGAAAGAAAATGTTTCTAAACCCAAAGGGAGAAAAACTTTTTATAAAAATAGTTAGAAATGTATTCTTATTTAGAGAAAAATAACCCTAAAGTCTTGCACATTAAAAAACACAACCCAAGCTAAACTTTTAATGCCATTTTATTCTGTTGCAATTTATTTTCTTGTATTATATATATTTTTGAATTATATAAACAGTAAAATGTATATAGCCACTCCCTCCATACCCCACCTGTATACCTTGCTGTTCTTGCCTACAGTTCTTTATTCATGAAGTTCCTCTTTTGCCTAAAGGCTCTTCTCACCTTTCATCAGTTAACTTTAACTTTTTCTTTTAAGATTCAATTCAAGCAGCATCACTTCCAGAAAGCCATCATAATACCTCTGTATTAGAATTTGATATTTTATGCTAAAAATATTTTCTTCCCCATTACCTTAAGCTCCCTGAGGGCTAAGTTTATGTTCTATTTATTTTTGTTTCCCAATACCTGGCATGTAGTGAACACTCAGTAAAAAAATTTTAAGCCTAAATGCCAGTTATTCATATTTATATTTATATTATTTATATCTCCATTTATATTTGTATCACCAGTTTTCAGTATCTGGGAATGTTTTTTTCTTGTTTTCCTCTCTGTAATATCCAAATCCCAGGATTTATCAAGTTACCATAGATTCTGGAGACATTATAATCTCTACTGTGTTAATAATGGTTCTCAAACTTGATTGCGTATTGGAATCACCTGAGGAGTTTTAAAACATACTCATGCTCATAGTAAGTCATATTAATATCCTGTGCACCCAGTATGATGTATTAAGGTGGGCTACAGTATTACCTCTGTGGAATGCATCTGGAAAGGGTATAACCCAGTCTAATCATGAGAAAATGCCAGGCAGATCTAATTGAGTGGTATTCTCTGAAATGATTGGCTGGCATGCTTCAACATGCTTAAATTTATGTTACGAATTTCACCTTTATTTTCATGATCTAATGCAGGGTCCTCTGAACCAGAAGATGGACATTAGTAGGAAAACTGGTAATATTTGAAAAAGACACAGATTAGTTAAAATATTCCATCATTGTTAATTTTCTGATTATGATGACTGCAGTATGGTTATATAAGGTGTTAATATTAGAGAAAGCTGGGTGAAGGCTGTATGGTAATCCTCTGTACCATTATCACAACTTGACTGTAAATCTACAATTACTTAAAAAGTCACTTATGTCACTCCCAGGTGTTCTGATTTAAATTGTCTGGGTTGAGACCTTGAAACTGGGACGTTAAAAATCTCCCCAGGTGATTCCAATGAACAGATAAGTTGAGAACCAGTGCTCTAAACCAAAGGTACTTGAATTTGGCTGTCCATTAGAATCATCTGGGAAGGTTTTTTTAAAATCCCAATGCTCAGTCTTTACCCCAGATTAAGTTAGAATATCTAGGGCTTGGACAAAGGCATTGATATTTTTTAAAAGCTCTTGAAGTAATTCTATGCAAAACATGGTTGGAAAATTGCTACTCTAGGCTAATGTTCCCCAATGTGCATGATTATAAGCATATCCTGGAATGTTCCATGATCATGACAATGGTCCATGAGCATTTTAATATAGACGTCCCCACTCCAAACCTACTGAATCAGGATTCAGAGGAGATAAGAATTTTTAACATTCAGCCAAAGTGAATTTTATGATCAGAAAAGTTTGGGAAACATTACAAGTTATCTGGAAATACTGAAGTTGGTCTAGATTCTGGCAGTGAAGGCTGAGGCCCTGCAGAGAGAGACTTTTCCTTATTGTACCAGCAGGAAAAGGAGGGGTATAAACGATGGGCTCAGAGGAAATCCATGGATGATAAATCCCCCAGCCTGGATACAATATGTTTGGCCATTATTTATTCAATAGTGATTTACTAGGGAAAGAGTAATGGAAAGGCAAGTACCTGACCTCACAAAACTTGCATTCCAGTGGTAGAGGGACACACATGATAAACAAGTAAATTCATAAGTGAACATGGTATTTCAGATAAATTACACTTTAAAATAATTTTAAAACAGTCTAAATGTCCATCACCAGATGAATGGATAAACAAACTGTGGTATATAAATTCAACAGAATATTATTCAGCCATAAAAAGGAATGAAATACTGATACATGCTACAATGTGGATGAACCTCGAAAACCTTATATGTTAAGTGAAATAAGCCAGACACAAAAGGTCGCATATTGTATGGCTCCATTTGTATTAAATGTGCAGAAAAGGTCAGTCCCTAGAGACAGAACACACATTGTTGATCGCCAGGGGCTGGGGTAGGTGAAATGGGGAGCAACTACTTAATGCATGTGGCATTTCCTTTTGGAGTTATGAAAATATTCTGGAAGTCGATAGAGGTTAGTTGCACAACATTGCAAATGCACTAAGTGCCACTGAATTGTTCACTTTAAAATAGTTAATTTTATGTTATGTGAACTATAGCTCAATAAAAATAGTAATGAGTTGTAAAAACTTAATATGGCAACATCATAGAGAAAGGTAGGTGGTGGATGGATACTCCAGATTGGGCCACCAGGGAAAGCATTGCCCACGGAGTTACTTTTGAAATAAGACCTAAGTGATAGAAGAAGCCAGTCATGTAAACATCAAGGGTTAGAGAATCCCAAATGCAGGGAATAGCAAGTGCAAAGGCCCTAAGGTGGGAATGAGCTACACATATTGTAGGAAGGGAATAAGGCCAGCATAGTGAGGGAGGGGAAGAGTGAGTGAAGTTATAAGGGACAATTGGGGTAGGGCGTATGGGAGCTTATAGAGTTGGTTTTTTTTTTTTAATTTTTATTTATTTATTTATTTATTTATGGCTGTGTTGGGTCTTCATTTCTGTGCGAGGGCTTTCTCTAGTTGTGGCAAGCGGGGTCCACTCTTCATCGCGGTGCGCGGGCCTCTCACTGTCGCGGCCTCTCTTGTTGCGGAGCACAGGCTCCAGACGCGCAGGCTCAGTAATTGTGGCTCACGGGCCCAGCCGCTCTGCGGCATGTGGGATCTTCCCAGACCAGGGCTCGAACCCGCGTCCCCTGCATTGGCAGGCAGACTCTCAACCACTGCGCCACCAGGGAAGCCCTATAGAGTTTTAACAGCCATCATCTGAACCTAACTAACTAACTAACTAACTAACTAACTAACTAACTATATATATATATATATATATATATATATATACACATATATATGTGTGTATATATACATGTATGTGTGTGTATATACATACATATATACGTATATATATATAATTAAAATATATATACATGTATGTTTATATTTTTAAGTTAGTGTATATGAAAAATGGATTTTTGGAGACAAGGGTGGAAGCAGAAGGACCAGCTAAGATGCTATTTCAGTGTAACAGGGAAGATAGTAACTTGGAGTAGAGTGATAGTCATAGAGAAAGAAGTAAATGGGTTCAGAATCTCTTTTGAAGGCATGTTGATGGAATAGATGTAGAGATGTGAGGGTAGGAAAGAGGAACAGGTTGGGGGGTTGGTGTTATCTGAGCATGTTTGTTTTCCCATTTCGGATAGGGCTGAATTTTCGGATAGGAGGGGAATTTTGAGGGAGAATACATACGTTTACTACCTCTCAAGCTCCAAGGTATCTTGGTGGCCGTAGAGAATTTTGTCTTATCTTGATCAATGTCAAGGGTATCTTAGACATTGAATTATTAAATGATGACGATGAGTACCTGTTTCAATTACTAGTCATGACTGGCTTTGTTTTAAGGGCTGAGATAGGTGTCTTGTTTAATTTAAATTAAATTTAATTAAAATGAAATTTTAATTAAAATTTAATTAATTTAAATTAAATTTTTTTTTAATTAAAAAAAAAAGTGTCTTTTTTTTCTGGCTTACTTGTGTCCCTGCAGCCATTTGGGAATTAGAATCAAGCTGAATACTTACAAAAAAGATTCTTTATGGGTGTTGAATTCTTATGCACAAATGCATGGAGTTAGAGTAGAAATAAATAACTGAGATAAACATCAATGCTTTTCCGTAGACATCACTCAGACCAGGTCCACTGGTAGCCATCTCCCTGCCTCTTGCAGATCCTGTGAACATCTGGTTGTGAACATCTGTTTCTTCATTAAGAGCTCATTAGATGACACCCCTGCAGCGGCATCACTGACCCCTTCCTTGATCGACAAGTCCTTTTTTCTCCCTCCCACCACTGAACTTCAGTGATTGATGATCTGCAAATCCTTGGGGAGGAAAGCCTGGCAGTTCCTAGCGTAGGAAAGGCCATGTGGCCCCCACCACTTTTCCTCCCCTTTACTCTTTCAATAGCAATACTTTTATTGAGGAAGTGGTATCATAGAGCTTCCCTTCTAAGAATGCCTCCTGCCAGCTACCCTTACTACTAACAGTATCTAGGAAGAAGCACAGCTGTAACTGCACTTCCCTAAGTTGTCATTTTGTAACAACGGCAAATCTGATCAGGAATCTTTACAAAGGAGGATCATGGCTCCTCCATCCTTATTAAAATATATTCGTTCTTACCATTGGTGTTTAAAATGAAAAATGTGTGAAAACAAGTTCGGCATGTTATTTGAGGGAATTTGTGATTTCCATATTCAGTGGAAATAATTTTCCAGTCTCTTTCCTTTGAAAAACAACCAGCACTATGCTGATAAATATGGAATAATAAGTATCCTTGTCAGAAAGTGGTCTAATCTGATACTTTTCTACCTTTTGTGCAGAGAAAATAAACTCTGCTCATACAAACTATGTATTAAACTAATATATTACGTCTAGATTCATTCCTGTATCTGTTAAACAAAAACATTTTGCCAATATGTGTTGTTTAATAGCCCCATAACCTGAGAAAATAATTTATATCTATATCCATATCTATATTTTATCTATATCTATCCATTTATTATCTATTTCCATTCTTGGTTTATGTAATAATGATACAATTTGAGTAAAATAAACTCTGAGAACTAAACATACTAAGTAAATTTCCTTTTGCAAAACAGTGGCTTACCGTATAATGCTCTAGAACTGGAATTTTGCTATAGAGTAGCTGATGCCCTGAAAAAAAAATTAATTGCCCTCATAAAAGTAAGTATTTTACTTCAAGTGCACATTTTACTAAAGCAGCTTTTTGATGGGATCAGTTCTAATGTGAATGTAATGAATATGCTGGTCATAATAATAAATGGGTCTTAGGCTCAGTTTTCTCAAATGATGCTAAGGAGGTTTTTTCCAAAGTTTCAATTAAGTGTGAACTGAAGACTTTCTAGCCTCTGCTTATGATCAGCTTAGTAAAATACCTTAGGACAAATTCTGACCTTAACTGCATGTTCTGTTTTGAAATAAAGTTTTGCCACAGAGTAAGAGTTGACTTACGTATTTCCTCAGTGGAAATATTGAGGAAGTTGGGGATTAGTAGGACTGATGGCATGCTGTAGACACAATATATTTGAATGTTACATTTGCTCATCTAACAGGATATTGAATAGAGACCGACATGGTATAATTTTCCCTTCTACTTAAGGCAGTTCTAAATTATTATTTATTTTGGCCTAAGTTTTACAAGTCCCTCAGCTTACTGGTATACTGGTATGGTTCATGTATGGATGAATTTTTTCCTTTGGAGATATATATATATATATATATATATATATATATATATATATATATATATATATGATATAAATCAATGTATGATTCCTAAGACTGGATGATTATCCATGGAATGGAAAACATTCTTTTTCTTTGATCTTGGGACTCCCTCAGACTAGGCTTCAAGCCACCTGCTATGTTGGAAAACTACATGAGTAGAGTCTTCTAGGAAAAAGATGAAGTTAGCTATAATATGAAGTTGTCCACACATTTGTTTAAGCCAAGACTTTGCCTCTGAGGAAAATTTGCAATGTCCATTTGGAAAGTAAGTTCTATTCCACTGTAGGGTTAATAAAGAACAAAAACAGAGCAGTGGAAGTTCTCTGAGTTTGGCTGGAGATTGCAATGAGAAAAAAATGTTTGGGGAAATGTTAACAGATGCAGCAGGGGGTAATTCCCCAAAGATACCAACTCTCTAAGCCTTGCAGGAGAATGCATATTCTTGTCAGCACGGGCCGTATCTGAGAACTCTGCAAAACAAAGTATTAGGCATAACCTTTGCCTAGCCACGAGAGCTATCTTGTTAATAATAGAATTTGTAAAGCCCAGAGAAGAGTACAAGTAGGCTGGGGACGCGGGAAGAAGCAGATTTAACCCCCAGCATTCCAGGCCCTTGTTACTTGACTGTGGGTGCAACGAAGAAGGCTAGGGAGTAATGAGGAGGCATCACAAACCTGTTCTGTATTGTGCTTTCATTTAAGACTCTGGATTTAGGCATTTGCAGGAGGAACAAACCAGTGTTCTGCAGTGTTGAAGAATACACATTTTTATGTTTAAGATTATGTTATTATGTCAGTATCAGAAGCTGTAGAGCTCTGATGAGCATAAGCGTTCATATCAAATGACAGAATCTGTGTTCACATCCTGGTTCTGCCTTTATTTTCTTTGTGAGCTGGGCTGAGTACTTAATATCTCTCCTTTCATTTATTTCATCTGTAAAGCAGGGTAATTCCTAATTCATAGATTCTTATAATTAAATGAGATCATGCATCAACAGCTGAGTATAGTAGGACATCAAATTGTCCCTGAAAAGCAAGAGACACAAAAAACTAACTGCAGCAAAGGCTGCCCAGAAGCCCCTTGTTATGCAAGATGACCGCCTAATGCCAGGCCTATGTTTTATGTAATCTTTCCTCACTGATTAAGCAATGTCTCTGCTGTTGTTGCCTCACAGTCACTTGACTGTGTGTATGCTTCACTGCTAAGTGTTCTTTCCAACTCACTGTGTTTCCTAACAGCTAGTCTGATCTTTCCTTCCATAGCTTCAGGCCACAGCTTCCTGTTCTCTCATCTGAAACTGAGCAATTCCCTTCCCTCATTAATTTTGTAACCTTGAAGCTATTGAAGCAGTCTGAGCAAAAAGCCACCTGCGGTTTTCTTTTTTTTCTAAACTCATACGAATAGAATTCTTTCCTTTTCTTTTCACACATGCACGGAAACCTGAATTCCTTTTTCTCTTAGTGTTGGCTCTAATTGTAGTTAATGAAACGTTTTCTATATTGAGCCCTTCCGATTAATTAAGACTTCTTCTTTTTCTAATGAAAAAGGCATAACCCAGTACCTGAAAAGCCGATCAGTAGGATTTAAAGAAACTTTCCCCTTTATGGTACTTAAAACCATTTTAATTTCTTGCCGTAATAAGGTAGCTGAAGCATGGGAAATAAATCCATACATAGCGGTACACTAGCACTCAGTTTAAAGTGCAATTTTAGACATATAAAGCATACAGTTAAGGGTTATGTTACCCACAGAGGCTGTTGTTCTGGCCTGGGTTTCTTCTAAATGATGATCACTTGGCATTGACAGCAAAGTCAAATGATTAATATTTCCTGGACATGTTTATCTGAGGCACAGAATTAGCAGATACCAAAACTCTCAATAAAACTATGGTTTGTGGAATTCTACTTATTTATTGGGAACTACCTTATTACAGGTAGCTCCCAAGAAGAGAAAGAAGCAAATATTTCCCCTAGATTCCACTTATTGAATTTATCACATAGGCTCCTTTGGGACTCAGCATTTATTCTCCATCTCTGCAGGCAACTAAGGCTGAGCTAAGCTAAAATGTGGCAAGAATAAACACTTACAGTCCTGAAGTAGAGTTACTGTTCTGTGCACTTGTCAAGTCGAATGCCACTCATGTTGGTTTCAGACCCTCCTATCTGAAGTGGGATCTTTGTTGGACTCCTCTTATTTGTTTTAAGAGAAAAGGCTCCATCTTAATATAGAACAAAGAATCAATAAGGAGGAATTTAAGTGTAACTAAGAAACCGAATTGAAAATTGAAGACACAACAGCAAACTAAACTATATTGCACATTACTACAGATGTTCACGTCAGTGATTTGAAGTCAGATGTAACTGACTTTGAATTCTGGCTTTACCACTGATGAGATTTTGTAACTGGTGAAGAAGTCATTTCATGTGTCTAAAAGCCCATTTTCTCACATTCAGAGTGGAAATAACAGTCACTTCTTAGAGTTACTGTCAAAATTATATGAGATATGAACTCCCATTTCTAGGACATGTGCTAGGGAAAAGCTAGCTTCTGTCTTTTTTTTTTTTAATTTACTTATTTATTTTTATATTTTTTTATTTTTTGGCTGTGTTGGGTCTTCATTTCTGTGCGAGGGCTTTCTCTAGTTGCGGCAAGCGGGGGCCACTCTTCATCGCGGTGCGCGGGCCTCTCACTATCGCGGCCTCTCTTGTTGCGGAGCACAGGCTCCAGACGTGCAGGCTCAGTAGTTGTGGCTCATAGGCCTAGTTGCTCCGCGGTATGTGGGATCCTCCCAGACCAGGGCTCGAACCCGTGTCCCCTGCATTAGCAGGCAGATTCTCTGCCACTGCGCCACCAGGGAAGCCCCTAGCTTCCTTCTTGAAGCTTCCTACTTCCTACTCTTGGAAGTTAAAGCCATAGATAGCCCTCTTGTATCAGTTAGCCGCTGATGCTTAACAAACCAACCCCAAAGCCAGTAGCTTAAAACAACAACCATTTATCGAAGTTACTTCTTCCAATTTAGGTAACACTGAGCAGGGTGATTATTCAGGCCTCATCTGGGCTCTCCTGCTTCTCATGCTCCTGCAGTTGGCTCAATCAAAATAATTGATTTTTATGAATGTTTATATATTTTAGCCCTTTGCAAAACAGTGATATTCACAATATTTAGCAATCACTTCGGCAGCAGCTCAGACCAGTCAAGTGCAATCGCAGGGCTGGATGCCCCCTGCAAGGTGATTGTTAATCACTTAGTTCCTGGATGATCAGTTGGTCTGAGGGGCCAAGTTGGGGAGGCTGGACAGCGAGGGAGAGGGCTGTCTGGGGGACTGGTGCAGCAGCTATAGATCAGCCAATACAAAAGTGTTTCTGATACACACTGGTGAATGTTAGCCTTGCCCCATCCATATTATAATCTTCTTCCTGGCCATGTTGCCCCAAGCTCTTGATACCTTATCACTAATATACTGTACCTTGCAGTTAGCACTAGTGCCCCCTTCATCTTGGTACCAAAGATACTGCTTACATCCATGTGTCTCTCCATCTCACCTCTCCCAAATTCCAATAAACCCACATCGATAGCAAGCACAAGTTTTATACATGCTTCTTAGAAATAGGGCAATGACTCTTAATTGGGGAAAAGATGGCAGTAATGGGCTTGGAAGAAAATATTGTTTTCCAATATTATAATAATCATATTTGTCAAGTGGGACACAAAAAGTCCAATTATTTTTCATCATAATAGGTAATAAAAGTTGGTAGAGATTTGCCCAAACACACAATGCTCAAAATAGGAAGAGACCCACACCCCATTTCAAAAGGCACCATGGATTAAAAACATTGAGAAACATAAAACTAAAGGTAATATGGAGAAAGCCAGAATCTCTAGGGTGAAACCCAGGAGTCTGATTTTAAACAGATCATTCTTACTGACACTAAAGTTGGAAAATCATTGGCTACAGATGGTCTGCTGTATTGAGGAAATGCAGTTGTAAAAGGGCACTAACCTTAGTAAAACACAGGGATGTCAGCTTACTAAGGCAAGTTTGAGCTATGCACTGGATACGGAATTCTGTCCCATAAACTGGTTAGGGTCTTTCTTCTGAGCTCTTTTTGCGTAGTCCCATCCTTAAACCTGTCCTGATAACACTGATGCTCCCAAGTGATTCGTTTTACCTCTTTGGGAATTGTATAAAGCTGGCCAAGATCGCTCATAGCAGGCATCCAGAGGTAGTTCCTGTCCTGAACCTTGACAGGTAACCTGTTGGGGCTCCGTTGAAGTTCCTGCATGCCTTGGAAGTCCCATCTGCTAAGCAGGGGTATCAGCCTGAATGCCTTGGGCTCCAGATTCTGTTAAAGTCACTGGCCACTTGCTAAGAGCCATGATAAGTAGAGCCCACCCTCTAATCAGCCCATCACATTTTTATTCAATTTGCTACAACAAACTTGACTTAAGAACTTGCATATCTTACCTCTCATGAGATCATTTTGTTTTCACACTCTCCGTATCTCATTAGGTGTAGGAAGAAGAGGCAAGAAGGGATTTTATCTTTTATAAATGCTTGTTATGCATATAGAGATATCTGGGATGTTGAATTTATTTAGATTCAAGACAGGTGGACCAAACACTTTAGGTAAGTTCCTCAGGTTTTAAAAAGATTACTCATGGCTTCACCAGATGCTCTGCAATTTCATCAGCAGTGTATGCTGTATAAAGATGCTGCCTCAAAAAGGAGAGATACTTAGTTTGATGCCATGGCTTTCTTTTTGTGCTTACCTCAGTGAGGAAAGAGTTCAAATACATTTTTTAGCCTCATCTGTTTACAGTGTTTTCTATGAGCCCATTACCGGATAATTACCCAAATAAGGAGTTATTTCTCTGAAGTTGGTCTGCCAAAATTCATTGCAATACCAAATACAAATGCTGTTAAAATGGGTAATATTTGGAAACTCTTGTTAGTCTGTCACAGTAGTAAATATATTGCATAATTTGAAAGCCATGACTATTATGCATTCCTTCAAAACACAAAGTATTCAGGAAGAGTTGATAAAGGTAATGAAAACTAAGTAAAGGTAATGAAAACAAAATAATATTTAAAAATAATTTTTGTGACCTTCCATTCCAGTTGCTAATAAACACAGAATATCTTCAATTAAAATGTAAATGGAATTCACTGCATGAAGCTACCTGGATGATGTGTGATCACTGAATAATTTGCAAACAGCCACTGAATAATGGCCAAAAGAAAGTAGAATTATTGCTTCATGACTCACATTTTGATATTTTATGATCATTTCTCTCTAGTGCTGGGACTTTGTGACCCTGGACAAGTTTCTTAGCCTCCCAGAGTCTCTGCCTTTCCATCTATAATATGAGGAAATTGAAACCAATGATCTACAAGATCCTTTCCTGTTCTAAAATTCTGTGATTTTTTAGGTCACTGGCTTTATTATAGCTTGTTTTCTTCTGCCCTGCCTAATGAGTCACTGAAAGAAGGACTGATTTTGGACCCAGCTATGAATTCAAATCTTGTCTCCTCACTTCCTAACTGTGTGAACATAAACAAGATACCTTTTCCAAGATTGTTGATGTGTAACAAATGGAGAACACCTACCTGGTGGAACGATGATAAATAAGTAAGGAAGTAAAAAGCTCCAAGTACAGAATCCTCCACTTATAACTCGTCAGGTTCACCATCAACTGTATTCCTTTTCTTATCCTGCATCATTTTGGAGCTCTCAAATCTGCCTTTTCCATGAAATCTTCTGGCCTCTGACCTCTGGTCCCTACAGAAAAAGTTATAATCCTGGAGACTGTACTAGAAGGATGGTAAAACATAGAACCATGGCAGATAAGACCTAAAAGATAATTTGGTTTTTCTCCTGAGTTGTCTTGGTGAAAAAAATAATGGCATCTATTGAAAACAGTTGTCCTGCCTGACATTTCTTTTTCTTTTTGTCTATGAAGTCATACTGGCCTTATTTTTTGTAAATGAGATATATCTGAATCATGAGAAAGTGACATGCTTCCTAAATGACAGACAACCTTTTCTTTTTTATTTTTAATTTATTTTATTGATGTAGAGTTGATTTATAATGTGTTAATTTCTGCTGTACAGCAAAGTGACTCAGTTATACATATATATATATATATACATTCTTTTTCATATTCTTTTCCATTATGGTTTATCACAGGATATTAAACATAGTTCCCTGTGCTATATGGTAGGACACCTTGTTCTTTATCCATCCTATATATACTAGTTTGCATCTGCTAATCCCAGACTCCCAGTCCATCCCTCCCTTACCCTCTCCCTTGACAACCACAAGTCTGTTCTCTATATCTGTGAAATTGTTTCTGTTTCGTAGGTAAGTTCATTTGTCTCATATTTTATTTTATTTTTTAATGTTTTAAAATGTTTATTTATTTATTTATTTGATTTTGAATTTTATTTAATTTATTTTTTTATACAGCATGTTCTTATTAGTCATCAATTTTATACACATCAGTGTATACATGTCAATCCCAATCGCCCAATTCATCACACCACCACCCCCTCCCCCCTCCGCTTTCCCCCCTTGGTGTCCATACGTTTGTTCTCTACATCTATGTCTCAATTTCTGCCCAGCAAACCAGTTCATCTGTACCATTTTTCTAGCTTCCACATATATGCGTTAATATACGATATTTGTTTTTCTCTTTCTGACTTACTTCACTCTGTATGACAGTCTCTAGATTCATCCACATCTCTACAAATGACCCGATTTCATTCCTTTTTATGGCTGAGTAATATTCCATTGTATATATGTACCACGACTTCTTTATCCATTCATCTGTTGATGGGCATTTAGTTTGCTTCCATGACCTGGCTATTGTAAATAGTGCTGCAATGAATATTGGGGTGCATGTGTCTTTTTGAATTATGGTTTTCTCTGGGTATATGCCCAGTAGTGGGATTGCTGGGTCATACGGTAATTCTATTTTTAGTTTTTTAAGGAACCTCCATACTGTTTTCCATAGTAGCTGTATCAATTTACATTCCCACCAACAGTGCAAGAGGGTTCCCTTTTCTCCACACCCTCTCCAGCATTTCTTGTTTTTAGATTTTCTGATGATGCCCATTCTAACTGGGGTGAGGTGATACCTCATTGTAGTTTTGATTTGCATTTCTCTAATAATTAGTGATGTTGAGCAGCTTTTCATGTGCTTCTTGGCCATCTGTATGTCTTCTTTGGAGAAATGTCTATTTAGGTCTTCTGCCCATTTTGGGATTGGGTTGTTTGTTTTTTTAATATTGAGCTGCATGAGCTGTGTATATATTTTGGAGATTAATCCTTTATCCGTTGATTCGTTTGCAAACATTTTCTCCCATTCTGAGGGTTGTCTTTTTCTCTTGTTTGTAGTTTCCTTTTCTTTACAAAAGCTTTGAAGTTTCATTAGGTCCCATTTGTTTATTTTTGTTTTTATTTCCATTACTCTAGGAGGTGGATCAAAAAAGATCTTGCTGTGATTTATGTCAAAGAGTGTTCTTCCTATGTTTTCCTCTAAGAGTTTTATAGTGTCTGGTCTTACATTTAGGTCTCTAATCCATTTTGAGTTTATCTTTGTGTATGGTGTTAGGGAGTGTTCTAATTTCATTCTTTTACATGTAGCTGTCCAGTTTTCCCAGCACCACTTATTGAAGAGACTGTCTTTTCCCCATTGTATATCCTTGCCTCCTTTGTCATAGATTAATTGACCATAGGTGCGTGGTTTTATCTCTGGGCTTCCTATCCTGTTACATTGATCTATATTTCTGTTTTTGTGCCAGTATCATACGGTCTTGATTACTGTAGCTTTGTAGTATAGTCTGAAGTCAGGGAGTCTGATTCCTCCAGCTCCGTTTCTTCCCCTCAAGACTGCTTTGGGTATTCGGGGTCTTTTGTGTCTCCATACAAATTTTAAGATTTTTTGTTCTAGTTCTGTAAAAAATGCCATTGGTAGTTTTTATAGGGATTGCACTGAATCTGTAGATTGCTTTGGGTAGTATAGTCATTTTCACAATGTTGATTCTTCCAATCCAAGAACATGGTATATCTCTCCATCTGTTGGTATCATCTTTAATTTCTTTCATCAGTGTCTTATAGTTTTCTGCATACAGGTCTTTTGTCTCCCTAGGTAGGTTTATTCCTAGGTATTTTATTCTGTTTGTTGCAGTGGTAAATGGGAGTGTTTCCTTAATTTCTCTTTCAGATTTTTCATCATTAGCATATAGGAATGCAAGAGATTTCTGTGCATTAATTTTGTATCCTGCTACTTTACCAAATTCATTGATTAGCTCGAGTAGTTTTGTCGTGGCATCTTTAGGATTCTCTATGTATAGTATCATGTCATCTGCAAACAGTGACAGTTTTACTTCTTCTTTTCCAGTTTGTGTTCCTTTTATTTCATTTTCTTCTCTGATTGCCATGGCTAGGAATTCCAAAACTATGTTAAATAATAGTGGCAAGAGTGGACATCCTTGTCCTGTTCCTGATCTTAGAGTAAATGCTTTCAGTTTTTCACCATTGAGAATGATGTTTGCTGTGGGTTTGTTGTATATGGCCTTTATTATGTTGAGGTAGATTCCCTCTATGCCCACTTTCTGGAGACTTTTTATCTAAAATGGGTGCTGAATTTTGTCAAAAGCTTTTTTTGCATCTATTGAGATGATCATATGGTTTTTCTTCTTCAGTTTGTTAATATGGTGTATCACATTGATTGATTTGCGCATATTGAAGAATCCTTGCATCCCTGGGATAAATCCCACTTGATCATGGTGTATGATCCTTTTAATGTGTTGTTGGATTCTGTTTCCAAGTATTTTGTTGAGGATTTTTGCATCTGTATTCATCAGTGTTATTGGTCTGTAATTTTCTTTTTTTGTAGTATCTTTGTCTGGTTTTGGTATCAGGGTGATGGTGGCCTCATAGAATGAGTTTGGGAGTGTTCCTTCCTCTGCAATTTTTTTGGAAGAGCTTGAGAAGGATGGGTGTTAGCTCTTCTCTAAATGTTTGATAGAATTCACCTTTGAAGCCATCTGGTCCTGGACTTTTGTTTGTTGGAAGATTTTTAATCACAGTTTCAATTTCATTACTTGTGATTGGTCTGTTCATATTTTCTATTTCTTCCTGGTTCAGTCTTGGAAGGTTATACCTTTCTAAGAATTTGTCCATTTCTTCCAGGTTGTCCATTTTATTGGCATAGGGTTGCTTGTAGTAGTCTCTTAGGATGCTTTGTATTTCTGCAGTGTCTGTTGTAACTTCTCCTTTTTCATTTCTAATTTTATTAATTTGAGTCCTCTCCCTCTTTTTCTTGATGAGTCTGGCTAATGGTTTATCAATTTTGTTTATCTTCTCAAAGAACCAGCTTTTAGTTTTATTGATCTATGCTATTGTTTTCTTTGTTTCTATTTCATTTATTTCTGCTCTGATCTTTATGACTTCTTTCCTTCTGCTAACTTTGGGTTTTCTTTGTTCTTCTTTCTCTAGTTCCTTTAGGTGTAAGGTTACATTGTTTATTTGAGATTTTTCTTGTTTCTTGAGGTAGGCTTGTATTGCTATAATCTTCCCTCTTAGAACTGCTTTTGCTGCACCCCATAGGTTTTGGATCATCGTGTTTTCATTGTCATTTGTCTCTAGGTATTTTTTGATTTCCTCTTTGATTTCTTCAGTGATCTCTTGGTTATTTAGTAACGTATTGTTTAGCCTTCCTGTGTTTGTGTTTTTTACGTTTTTTTCCGTGTAATTGATTTCTAATCTCATAGCATTGTGGTCAGAAAAGATGCTTGATATGATATCAATTTTCTTAAATTTACCGAGGCTTGATTTGTGACCCAAGATGTGATCTATCTTGGAGAATGTTTTGTGTGCACTTGAGAAGAAAGTGTAATCTGCTGTTTTTGGATGGAATGTCCTATAAATATCAATTAAATCTATCTGGTCTATTGTGTCATTTAAAGCTTGTGTTTCCTTATCAATTTTCTGTTTGCATGATCTGTCCATTGGTGTACGTGAGGTGTTAAAGTCCCCCACTATTATTGTGTTACTGTCAATTTCCTCTTTTATAGCTGTTAGCAGTTGCCTTATGTATT
Organism: Balaenoptera musculus; assembly: GCF_009873245.2. Lineage (NCBI taxonomy): Eukaryota > Metazoa > Chordata > Mammalia > Artiodactyla > Balaenopteridae > Balaenoptera > Balaenoptera musculus. The sequence goes on along the minus strand of NC_045801.1, from coordinate 31,050,834 downwards.
GAGGTGCTCCTATGTTGGGTGCATATATATTTATAATTGTTATATCTTCTTCTTGGATTGATCCCTTGATCATTATGTAGTGTCCTTCCTTGTCTCTTGTAACATTCTTTATTTTAAAGTCTATTTTATCTGATATGAGTGTTGCTACTCCAGCTTTCTTTTGATTTCCATTTGCATGGAATATCTTTTTCCATCCCCTCACTTTCAGTCTGTATGTGTCCCTAGGTCTGAAGTGGGTCTCTTGTAGACAGCATATGTATGGGTCTTGTTTTTGTATCCATTCAGCGAGCCTGTGTCTTTTGGTTGGAGCATTTAATCCATTCACGTTTAAGGTAATTATTGATATGTATGTTCCTATTACCATTTTCTTATTGTTTTGGGTTTGTTTTTCTATGTCCTTTTCTTCTCTTGTGTTTCCCACTTAGAGAAGTTCCATTAGCATTTGTTGTAGAGCTGGTTTGGTGGTGCTGAATTCTCTTAGCTTTTGCTTGTCTGTAAAGCTTTTGATTTCTCCATCGAATCTGAATGAGATCCTTGCTGGGTAGAGTAATCTTGGTTGTAGGTTCTTCCCTTTCATCACTTTAAGTATATCATGCCACTCCCTTCTTTTTTGTAGAGTTTCTGCTGAGAAATCAGCTGTTAACCTTATGGCATTTCCCTTGTATGTTATTTGTCGTTATTCCTTTGCTGCTTTCAATAATTTTTCTTTGCCTTTAATTTTTGCTAATTTGATTACTATGTGTCTCAGTGTGTTTCTCCTTGTGTTTGTCCTGTATAGGACTCTCTCCACTTCCTGGACTTGGGTGGCTGTTTCCTTTCCCATGTTAGGGAATTTTCAACAATAATCTCTTCAAATATTTTCTCTGGTCCTTTCTCTCTCTCTTCTCCTTCTGGGACCCCTATAATGTGAATGTTGTTGTGTTTAATGTTGTCCCAGAGGTCTCTTAGGCTGTCTTCATTTCTTTTCATTCTTTTTTCTTTATTTTGTTCCACAGCAGTGAATTCCACCATTCTGTCTTCCAGGTCACTCATTCGTTCTTCTGCCTCCGTTATTCTGCTATTGATTCCTTCTAATGTGTCTTTCATTTCAGTTATTGTATTGTTCATCTCTGTTTGTTTGTTTTTTAATTCTTTTAGGTCTTTGTTAAACATTTCTTGCATCTTCTTGATCTTTGCCTCCATTCTTTTTCTGAGGTCCTGGATCACCTTCACTATCAGTATTCTGAGTTCTTTTTCTGGAAGGTTACCTATCTCCGCTTCATTTAGTTGTTTTTCTGGGGTTTTGTCTTGTTCCTTCATCTGGTACATAGCCCTCTGCCTTTTCATCTTGTCTATCTTTCTGTGAATGTGGTTTTTGTTCCACAGGCTGTAGGATTGTAGTTCTTCTTGCTTCTGCTGTCTGCCCTCTGTGTGTCATAATGTAGATTCCACGTATAAGTGATATCATATGGTATTTGTCTTTCTCTTTTTGACTTAGTTCACTTAGTATGTAATCTCTAGGTCCATCCATGTTGCTCTAGACAACCTTCTCTCATTGCTCCTTTTCACCAGTTTTTTGTTACTGCTGGCTGCTGTGTATCTCAATTTTTTAAATTAAAAATAACTTATGATTATTTTTTCATTATACAAAGTACAGACAATATGAACAAATAGAAGAAATGAAGCATAAACACATTCTCCAGAGAGAACTACTTTGTATAATTTGTCAGATTTTCTAACTACATGTAAACTGTGTTTACACATTAACAAAATTGGTTGATATTATATGGTTCTAAGGTAAGCAACAGTATATGTGCTCTGTAAGGGCTGGGATGTGCTTGGTTTTGTTCACTGCTCTTGTTCAAACATCTAGAACATGCCAATCACAGAGTATATACCCAATACTCTTTTTTAACTACTATATTTCTATATATCTTTTGTGCCAATAAGTATGATTCTGCAGCATCATTTTCAATGATTATATAGTATACTACAGTATAGATATACCGCAACTTAATTAGATTCTCTGTTATTGGACTTGTCAGATTTTGTTTGTTTGTGTTTACCTATAACAGTATTTTAATCAAAATCCATGCAATTAAACCTATGCCTTTCTTCTTCTTTATGACTTTGTTAGGATAAATTTGTAAAGGTGGGAATCACCAAGTTCAAGTCATCCACTCACAATTTTAGAAAATTATTACATGTTGCCAAATTGCCCTCCAGAAGATTGTGTCAATTCACAACCCAGTCAACGGAGACTGACTCTTTCCCTTCACTCTCACAGATTATTAGGAATTATGTTGAAAAAAATTAAAAATCAGTTTAAAAAGTAGATCACTGCATACTAAATGTTGAGAATATTTATTTCTGCATGCTATGTTACCAGCCCAGGACATCTTTCCAAGCACTTTTTCTGAGATACAAGATCCTATAACCCAGAAAGGATAAAATCTTCCTAAAACAGTGTCAGGAAAGTTCTGTTTTGTTTGTTTCACTGATTTGGTTAATTAGGAGAAATGACAAGAAAGTTCCCATAAATATTCCATTGATATTCATATCAGTACTCTCACTTTGACATGCCACCATTCTACATTAAAATCATTTTCAGTAAATCATTTTTCACATTTGTATAGTTTGACAGTGCCCATTTAAATCAATCCCAAACTGTTATGAAACCCAGAAATGGTGTAAAACTTTGTGAAATATTTGTAACCTGTTCAGCATTCTCCCCTTATGGAATCAAATGTGAAAAATCTGTGTGGGAGCTGTTTTTCCAAGGTAAATAGATCATTATTTATATCTCTAGGTGCAAATACTTTGAAACAGCCAGAACACATTGCAATTGAATGTGGTCTTACAGAATTTTCACAGCTACTGCACTCTTGTCAGTACGCTGTCGTGGTGCAGCTTTGATGGTTTATCTGAGTTTACCCCCAGCCATGATTGTTGCTCACAATTTTATTATCCACCCTTATGTGAACAACAAATATGACAATATCCAGTTCTGCTTCCTTGTGTGCTCAGACTTTGACATTCAGAAAAATCATTAATGCCGCTGCCACTGTGTCTGTGTCTCCAGATGTGAGATTTTTTTTCCCCCTTGAAGATATTTCCAGACTACATAGTCTTGCAAGTACAGAGCCAATGGCTTTGTACTTTCTGTATTGCATAGAGCTCAATTTGATGTGGTCAGTTAATGATTACCAAAAGGTTTAGACATGACTTTGCTATTTAAGAAGCAGCTCAAAGAGAGAGAATTGACAACATTAATAATCAGGAAAGAGGTTGGGTGATATTGTGACGATTTAGAGAAAGGAGAGGCATGAGCATTTAAAAAGAAGAGTTAAACAGGATATTGAGAGAAAAAATGGGAAACTTGGACTTCAGTGCCTCCTAGACAGAGATGATATAAAGTAGACAAAGAAGCTGGCCTCTACCTGCAAGGGAAGAAGGTTATTGTGGAAAAGAAAGTTACCAAGAAATCAAAGGAAAAATTACAGTAAGTAAGTAGAAGAATGACCAAGAATCCTGCTTTAACAATAGAGATAGATTTGAACTGTGGGACTCTGGGTAGCTTAGAGAGATGGGGAAGAACTCTGAAAATAGCTCTTTGATAATCATTTGAGACACGTGTGCCTTCTGATGATAAAGATTGAGGGAAAATGGTTACTAGTTTCCAGACTGTTCAAATTGGCACATTCATGTTTTTCTCTTTTTAAGAGTCAGTGATATCTGCCTTGTTTTGACATTGAAGTTATCTCTAAATGGTCTGTAAAATTCTCAATTTTTCCAAAACAAAATTTTAAGTCTTCAAACTTTATACAAATTTAAAGAGGTAGGTGGTGGCCAATGTTTCAGAAACTCACATATGAAAGGATATCTCAATGTTTTTATTTTTTTGGAATTTATTACTTGTCTAAAGCAGCCTAGTATAATAGGAAGAAACTGAGGGAGACTTCCCTGGCAGTCCAGTGGTTAAGACTTCGCCTTCCAACACAGGGGGTGAGGGTTCAGTCCCTGGTCGGGGAGCTAAGATCCCACATGCGTCGCGGCCAAAGAACCAAAACATAAAAACAGAAGCAATATTGTAACAAATTCAATAAAGACTTTAAAAATGGTCCACATCAAAAAAAAAAAAAAATCTTAAAAAAAAAAATAGGAAAGAAAGAGACTGAGCTTTGGAGATTCAATTCCCAGCAGCTGGATTAACTGCTGTGTGACCTTGGGGATCTTCTCTGAACCTCATTTTCTGTATCTATTAATGGAGACCCTACCTTCTCAGTGCTGAGAATTAAATAAAATAGTATACGTTGAATGCCTGACTCAAAGTAGGCAGAGAATTAATAAAGATTTCTTTCCCACCACCTTCCCACTCAATGTGGGGAAGGTCTGCAGAGGTTTATGAAAGTAAACATACTGGAAATAGTGTAATTAAGTTAAACAACCAAGTACCACCTTTAAGAGAGGGGATTGGCATTATCAGGAATGTGAGGTGAAATTACTGTTGCGGTTAAGCCCTGAATTTGTCTCAATTTCTCGCTGTCTCTACCAGGATGCTTTTAGTTACAAGCAACAGCAAACCTATCACAAACTGATTTAAACATAAAAGAAATTCATAGGCATGTGTGACTGAGATCTGGAGGTAAAATGACTTGAGACCAGGCCTGATCTGTCTACTTAAATGACATGAGAAGGACCCATTTTTATGCCCTCTCCGTTTCTTAACTCCGCTTCTTTAGTGCTAACTCCATTCTGTGCAAGCTGCCCACCTCAGTCCCAAGATGGCTATTTTGTTCACATTCAGGTTTCTTTACGGCTAAGGCGTCAGATCTGCATTAGCTAACAGTCTATTGTGAATGGTTGCAAACTTGAACTTGAATCTCATATACGCTAATCTCATTCTCATTCAGCAAAGAGTACACGTTTCCTACTCTCAAAATCCGGAGCTTTAGCCTAAGTTAATGAGCTTAGAGCACTTGCCCACCCTTATCTCAGTACATGTGGCTGGATCTAGGTTAGGCGAATTGCTTTAGGCCTGAGCCATAGATTCTACTTTTAATTTGGAGGTCAAGCCACTTACCCTTGAAGCACATGGGCTGTATTGGAGAGGAGTGGAACCAGTACAAGAATGGGAGTGCTTTTACCAAGGGTCAGAGGAATATATGCTGGTAGGCTAAAGGGAAGGCATCCCCCAGAGTAGCTGTGAAGGGGAAACTTTGGGTTTTATACATGTATATATTAAAAAAGGAAAAAAATATATATGTATATTTGAAAAAAAAGGAAATGAATTTCATCTTATACTTCTAAAAATGAAATTGGAGGAAGAGTTTATTGAATTGATTATTGTCTTAAAAAAAACTATTTAACAGAGGTAATGTATTCAGTAATAATTCTGCTAGATTAGGTAGGAAACACCAGTCAAGTACTAACCTTTTATATACATATTTTGTTTTTTCATGTTTTAACTTAATTGGAGACATGATTTGGAGAATCTAGAATAGATTTCTAGTATATCCATTAGTCTTTCAAATGAAGCCATTTTAAATGCTTGAGCAGTATTCAGTTGCTGTCAATTCATGATTCAGTTCTCTGAGAAGGGACAGCATCTAAGATATGAAGTAAAGCAAGGTTTCTTTATGCTTAAGATGTCAGATCTGAAGTGCCTGACATTCTGTTGTGAACAGTTGAGAAGCTGACTCTCATTTCAGCGCTGGTGTCAAAAGTCATGTGACCTGAAAGTGCTCCCAACAGTATCCCAATAAATACTTTGACTTTTCTCCAGCAACTGAGTCTGAGCCAAATGGCATATGATGAGTGACTTTTAATTTGAAAAAAAAAAAAAAAAAAGACATTCATTCTTTGAAGGACCTTAGATGGCTTCTGGGACATCTGGTTTCAAGTAGCATGCCACTCTGAACCCTCAAATAGCTGTATTAATTGGCCTACAGAATGGGTTATTTAAGATGAGCTCTTTAAATGTTGGGGAATGGATACGAACTATAGTGATTTTAGTTTTAGTGTCATTAATGGTGACCTAATCTTCTAAAAGTAATCAACTAAGTCCAGCTGCTTCTGACGGATAGAAGCAGCACTAGTTAAGATACTCATTTGGCTGCTCCTTACCCTCCAACAGCCTGAGGGTAAGGAGTCCTGGGCAGGTTTTTAGTGTCAAGAGTAGAGACTCATTCTAGTTCGTCTGACATATTAATGTTCGTCTTCCATCTCTTGGTCTAAAAAGGCTTCTCTAGTGTCCACTCCAGCATCTGCATTTCAGCCAGTGAAGAGATGAAATAGAAAGATGGGACAAAACCCTTCCTTGGAGGAGCATGTCCCAAAAGTTGCCACATCACTGCTTCTGTTCATTTCTCACTGGCCAGAAACTAGTCATGTGGTCACCCCTAGAACCAAGGAAGGCTGGGAGACAAAGTCTTCTGCTGGGTAAGCTAGTGCCCAGTTAAACCCAGTGTCTCTATAGGAGACAAGCACAGATATTAGGAAGAAAACTAGCAGGCTCTGTCACAGAGTATCTGAAGAAAGGAGGCTGCATGACTCCCTATCCACCCAAGCTAAGTTACATCTGTCCAGTTCTCCCAGTTTGTGCCCCAGCTTGTCCAAATATAAACTATAATGGACAGAATATAAGATTTTTGTACACTAAAATAGTTTCTACCTCAGTTACCATGGGTTACAGAATCCAGCGTTTAAAATCATTATAACATGTACTTTTTGTTTCTGATTTTTTTAAATGCATATTTTTGAAAGTTTGGAAAATACAGAAAAATGTAAAGAAGGTAACAATCAACCATAATTCCATTAGGCGGCAGTAACCATTGTTAAGATTTTGGCGCATTTACTTTATGGCTTTTCTCCATGAGATTTTTCTCTTTATGTAGACAATTAGACACAGTTTTGCATTCTTTTTAACCAGATAATATACATTATTATCACATCTTTGAAATATTAAGTGATTCTAAATATTTTTTATGTTTGCATTAACTTAACGTGTAGAAATACCAGAATTTATTCAACATGTTGCCGATATCAAATACTTAGAGTTTTAGGTCTTTGTTGGTATTAAGAATGTTACTGTGAACATCTTCATGCATTAATGTTTGCCTGCATTTTGAATTATTAGAATAGTCTTTAAAATAAGTTTGAATCACAAGGTAAGAACATTTTAAAGGCTCTAGATTTATATTGCTAAATCACTTTTCACAAAGAATGATGAAAATTTCTCCTACTAGTTCTATTAATCTCTTTCATATCACTCTTACTAGCATTATTATAATTAAATAAATTTGTCTCACTTGGTTACATGAAAAAGGACATTCACAGGCCCTTGATGACTGATGAGCCTGAGTGTGGTTTCACATGTACCAGCAATGTTTTCATGTCTACATTAAATTCTATTATATTGATCTTTTATTCATCCTTTGTTTTAATGCAAATATAAACTATCATGTGCCCAACTGTGTTAGTCACTAAAGCAGGTACGAAGTGAATGTATGATATCTCACTTAATGACACCAACCAACTTGATTTAGCCAAGAATCCTGAAGAGCATATTTTAAAAAAGAGAGAGAGGGAAAGCAGGTATTGAATTGCTACAATAAATGACACCTCATTTATGTGCCAGAGTTCATGAAATTTTCTCAGAGGGGAGACTTCAAATCCTCATTTCAAAGCACATTAACTCTGAAGTTAGATAAAATCCTGACAAACTTGATTATATGATTTCCAAGTCAATAGCAGATTAAAAACAGATTAGAAAAGAGCAGCAGACACATTAACAACAAATAATGTTAGCTAAGAGGTTGACAATGAGGAGGGAGAGAGAGACAGAGAGATCTTGTGTTGTTTATAACACAAACACACACACACAACAGCCTGAAATTCTGCTTTTTAAAATTGTAACTTTTTAACAAAACTAGTGTTTAATTAGACTATAGCTCACCTATTGAAAGTATGTTAAGAAGGCCTTACATATTATTTTTATGGATTTAATATAACAGAAAAATACCATTTATAATAAGAAAAAGCTGGATATAACTTTGAACATAAAATTTGATCACAGACATTTTAAAAATTGAAAAGGGACATATTGGAAATAAATGCACTAAGATATGAACTCTGATTTTCTTGGGGTGGTAAGATAAGTTTTCCTACTTTTTTCTGTATCTTCTAAATTTTCTAAAAAGTATATGTATTACTCTAATAAAGAGAATTAAAGTTATGTTATTTTGGAATAATATTCCAGAAAATTTAAGAATAGAAATTATTATTTTGTACTTATTGATAACATATAGAATTATACAATAATTTGTGCTTACAGTGGTAGCCAAGTTAACAAGAAAAGGTCAAATTTGGTTCCACAGACTCTACTGCAGAAGACCTGAAAAGTATAATCTCTTTTCGAAAGATTTTTATCCAGAGTAAAAATAAACATGCAGTATTTGTAATATATGAAATGTAAACTAGATGAGATACAAAACACATAATTAGTAGTGATGTAAAAAAATCATTATTTAGTCAGTAGTCCTTTGGGGATGTCTCTTGGATACTATTTAAATTATTTGTTCTATGAAGTAATGATCATAATGATTGATCATACATTATGATATTAGAAAGGAAATTCTTAAATTAGATTAAGTCAAGCATCATTATATATTTAGACAGAGTGCTCTTGCTATATAAGTAATATTGCAGACATTTGACAAATTAAAATTATGTTTCAGGCATAAGTAGAACTTCAACAATTTAAACCATAAAGTGTATTTAAATTTCTTTCATATACACTCATCTTGCATGTAGGAGTGGAGTGTTTATTTAAATTGTTTTTGTAGCATTCTTCAGTGTAAATTATTTTTCTTTGTATTTTGGGAGAGTAACTTTTACTACTTTTACTTAGAAGAATTCATAGTATTTTCTAGAAAATTACTAAATGTATGAAATATTTCCTTTAATATAATAGCTTGAAATTGATCATCTGCAGATTTTCTAAACTAATCACATGAACAACGTAATTACATGATTTCCTTTATTAAATTATGTTACATTGAACGTATTTCTACAGGTACCGGTTTTTAAGTAAGTTATTGTCTCTCAGATCCAAACCCACTCTTCTGGGCTCAGCTCGATTACGGCTGCAGCTGGGTCTCTGTGAACCAAGTTTCTGCTCTGCCCATAGGGGGCGCCAGAGGGAGACAGCAAGGTTGAAGCAGGGAGACGATCTCTTTCCTGGCTGATTGCTACTCCTATGAGTAGCTACCCAGCTACCCTTAACTTTGGCAACCAGGGTTCATTCCAATAATAACCCTTCTCTAAGTTCCTTTGTTTTAAAAGTATCAACCACTTCTTTTTGCTCCCCAGCCCAAGGTAGTAGCTGCTTTATGCAATTGCTATCTTTGTGATAGCTTGGTGTTATCTACTTCATACCTAAACTGTTCCTTGCATGTTCTGTCTCCTGGCTACACTAACTGAGACAGCATAATTTCCTAAAGCAGAAATACTGGAGTTGATAATTTTCCTACTAGTTAATAAATTAACGTGGGTACATATGGTAACTCTGATAGAGGCTATCAGAACTTTGTCTACTTTGCAAAGAAATGAGTTCATATACAGGATATAAGTAGTCCTTTATGGTTCAGGAATACAAACCAATCAGTTCTTCTCATGTGCCAGCATAGCTTCCTTGTCAACATTTTAAGGAATTAAAAATTTACCATTTATACTCTTTGTGTATATGTATATAATTGCATATATGTGTGTGTGTGTTTATGTATATTGTAAAAATGTGACAGGAAGGAAAAACTTACACATTTAATGTGGTTGTAAAATAGGTCAATTGTTCATTTGTAACATGGGTTAAGTTTCACTGTACCACTTGTATCTGAGGTCTGGACTCTGAGTACTAAATTCATTAGTTAGCAAAATACTTAACACATCTGGTAACATATTCATCAGTTCAAAAGTGTTTACACGGTGTTTGCATTGTTCTTATCAACAAGGTTGTCTCAGATTTCCCATTGACTCTCTTCCTGGGTCCTGCCATTATCTGAACTCAACTACTACTATCATGACACCTTTGACCTTAGTTACTACCCAGATAATCTTCTCAGTCTCTTTCTTGCATAGAAACAAAATATACCAAAACCTCCTGAAATAAATGCTACCTCTTTTATTGCTGACTTGGACTGACCCCTCCTAGCTCCTGAAATTCTTGACTCCCTACTCCTTTGCCTGTCTCTAGCTGTGACTGTTTGGATTCCAGAATTTTTGTGCTGACTCTGAGTTCCTGGCTTGGCCTAGACCACATTTCTGGCTTGCTGCTTGGCTTTTGCTATAATTCCGTTTATGGCTGCGGTTGGTTATACAGTGACCACTTGAAACTCATCCCTTCCTGTCTGACATCCTGTAATTGCTGTTCTTTGACCCTTGAAACTACTCACCTCTGATTCGCCCCACACTTCTGGTTCTTCTGTGTGTCCTTTCATCTTACCTGAGGCCAGGGTTAGCCCTAGCCTTGCTGATTCCTGGGCCTGCCAGCCTCTAGCTAAATAAACTGAGCAGGAAAGCTAGGTCAAAGTGGGAGAAGTGAGCGACTATTTTTGCATCTGTGCTCATCTCAGGGTATTTGGGGAAGGATGTTGGAAAGCCTTGTGGCTGAGTTTGCTGGCGCTGGAGTCAGAAGGACTGAGCTCACACAACTAGTTCAACCATTTACTAGTTGTGTGACCTTAGGCAAGTTTCTTTACCTCCCTATACCTCAGTTTCCTTGTGTATAATATGAATAGAACATATCTGCCTCAAAAACCATTGTAAAGATTAACTTAAATAAAGCACGCAAATTGCTCAGAAATGTCCAACACAGAAGAAGCACTCAAATGTTAGCCTTTGTTGTATTAATCGTGATACTTGATGATTTTGTTGATATCTAAAATTGAATATCATGTCTAAATGACTACTATCCTGACTTATCAATCATTGAGAGGATGGTTGAATACATATAACTTCCCTTACACAATTATTGAACCCTCCATATTTATGTGGCATCTATTTCCGTAAATGAAGAAGGGAGAAAGATCACTATTAATAAAATCTTTCTTTCAGTCTGTGTCTGAAGGGCCCAAAGATTGTAGGAACCTGGAAGAAGCAGTGACTAGAATGGAAACCTTAGAACAGCCTGTTCCAGCCAAGTTGCTGGGTTAAGCAATTAACAGTCTAGCTTAGTTTACACTTGGGTCTATGTACGAGACAAAGATACTATTTTCATCTGTCAAGGCAAACCTGCGTGTAATTGGCTAACATTTTTTTTTCCCCCTGTGCAGTGACTCTACAATGAACAGTTACTAATAATATATATCCTATATATATTTGATTCTTAATCCATATATTTTAATTATCAAATAACTCTAAAGAACTTATTACATTTGTACAGTATTAGGGTTTACAGAGTTTTTTGGTAAGCATGATTACAATTGATCACATTTAACTTTCAAGGTTTTAATAGAAATTAATCTCATTTTCCATATGAAGATATTGACACAAAATGTAAAGTTTACATGTGTCCAGTGTAACTTAGCTAGTAGTCAAGAGCATATCTACCCCTTCATATGGTTACTCCAAATTTACTATTCTTTCTATTACCTTAAGGTGATGCCAAAACTCTCTTACTACTTCAAAGGATGTCATAGAGTTTGAAAGTAACAACGGTAAAAATTAATACTATTAATATTTGAATATTTAATACCTTAGTATTTGAAGGAACCAAGTAATCTACAAAATCAAAGTAATTATAAAGCCTAGTTTCAGAGACTCACTCAAACAGTTTGATTCATTTTCTCACTCAGAATACTGAGAAGAAAACCTCTAGCTTCAAATATCTTCTCCAAGAAAGAAAAAGTTGTAATGATAGCCAAGATTTAAGTGTTACGTGCCAGGCACTGCAGTAAGCATTTGCATGCCTCATCGGATGTACTGCTCTGGAGAGCCTCACAAAGAACTTACAACTTTTTTTTTTACTCCTCAGATGAGAGAAAGCAAGCTTACAGCTCAGAAAAGCTACGAATTTCCAAAGTCATCCATACAGCCTCTAAGTAGGGAAGTCAGGATTCAAACTCAGACAGGCTGAGTTCTGAGCCCATATTCTTAATCACTATGCTATCTATGTGCTTGATTTTGTAAAATTTAGCCTTCATGGGCTGCGCAATTCTTTAATTCAGTGAAGTTTGGGGTAGTAGTAATGAATGGTTAAAACTCCAAAAAGTGTCACTAGTCTCATAGCAGCAGCCCCAATGCTGTGGTCATCCCAGACTCATAGCAGAAGTGTGTGCATTCTGAATGACCCCACGCTTCCAGCCAGCTGCCTGAAATCATTATTCATGATTTAGCTTGGAAAACATATCCTAATGACCAGCATTTTCTTCCTGTGTGACTGACCAGCCACTGTGATTTTAAATGCACAGAATGATAGTCAGAGAACAATTTAAATAAGAAGCCTTTCAAACATATCTTTCTCCTTACCATCTTAACCACTTTTAGGTGTACAGTTCAGTAGCGTTAAGTATATTCACATTTTTGTGAAACAGATCTCCAGAGCTTTTTCGTCTTGCATATCTGAAACTCTATAACCATAAAACTTATTTTTTCCCTTTTCCCCTCCCCCTTAGCCCTTGTTAACCACCATTCTACTTTCTGTTTTTATGAATTTGACTACTTTAGATACCTCATGTAAGTGCAATCATAAAATATCTGTCTTTCTGTGACTGGTTTATTTCACTTAGCATAAAGTTCTTGAGGTCCCTCTGTATTGTGGCATGTGACAGGATTTCCTTCCTTATTAAGGCTGAATGATATTCCATTGTATGTATACACTGCATTTCGTTTGTCCATTCATCCATTGATGGACATTTAGGTTGCTTCCAACTCTTGGCCATTGTGAATACTGCTGTTATAAACATGGTTATGCAAATATTTCTTCAAGACCCTGCTTTCCATTCTTTTGGATATATATCCAGAAGTAGTATTGCTGGATCCTATGGAAGTTCTATTTTTAATTTTTTGAGAAACTTACGTACTGTTTTCCATGGTGGTTGCACTATTTTACAGTCTTACCAACAGTGCCCTAGGGTTCTAATATCTCCACATTCTCACCAACACTTGTTATTTCCTGTTATCTTTTTCATGTTTTGATGAAGAAATATACTTTGTATTTCAGAAAATATAATATTACTGAAGCTAATACTTTGTGAGAAACAATTTGGGGCTAACATATTTAAATGTTTTCCAGCCCTCTAAAATGTGTTTAATCTAAGAAGCTAAATACTTCCCAGAACATTTCTTGAGTAAATGAATAACTTGCTCTTGCGAACCTAAAACACATATTTGTTTCTTCATTCCTTTGGCTGCCACTGTCTTACCCAACTTTAAAATCTTCTTAAAATTAGTCAGAGGAAGACAAGTGGGAAGGTATAGACTTCTCACTTCAATACTCTCTAAAGATGGAGAAAAAATGGTGCTATTCAAAGGCACTCTGTACTAGGAGATTTAGAATTGGGGATGGAAATAAACCCAATGAAATAGCAAGAATGTTTGAAAGACAACTCGCCAGCCCACTACTGCAGAAGGCTGAATTCCAAAAAAATATGCCCAGTATTCATGAAGTGGAGAAGTAAGTTTCTGAAATCATGCCTATTTTTTTAATTTCTCATTTATTTGAAATATCAGTCATAGTTGGGGAAAGCAGAATCCTGCTACTGAAGCATTTGGTTAATGGAAATTAACCAAATGGTAGAATCTTATGCAAATAAGAATGGATTTGGATATTTGCATAGTGGCCCTTCTATGGAATAAGCACCAGAAATTGCTAACCTTGGACTTTAAGAGCAGTAGTTATGTTAGCTGTCTGTAATATTTTGATTCTGTGATATAAGTTAAAAAATATTTAAAACATTTATCTTATTTCTATTAATATTGTTTGATTTTTCTTGTTTCCATTTCTCATTTCATTAGTAGAAATGTCTAGAAGCAAATATCTTTTTTCACTCTAAACATGAGAACAGGTGAATAAAATAAAATTATAATAATTTAATCTCACGTTTATTTACTATAAGATGATGGTGTTTAGATTCTCAAATGAATTGCTAGTATGGAAGAAAAATCAGAATATTTAACATTTTCCAGCCAGTGACTGATAAATTTTCTAATACTATCAGATAAGTGATTTAAAAAAACACAGCGAGACAAATAGACTTTTATAATATATTGAAAAACAAATATTGCTCAAAACTCAAGATAGTTTACTTAGAGAGAAATAAATATAGCAAAGACCTAGTAGATAAGACAAAATTATGTGGAAGTGTAAGAGTGAAAGTTAATGATGAGCCAAAAACAAGGCATTTGTTCTGTGTGGCAGCTAAAAATAGCAAACCTGGGGACAGTGAAATTTTCTTTCACATATTTATTCTTTGTTGCAGTTGTCTAGCATGGGGAACAAAACAGAAATGCCCTGTCATTGTAGAGCTTACTGTATATTCTTTCTCAAGGGTAAGTGTCCAACAATGGAGAGCATTACATAAAAAGTCTTCTACAACACTTTAACTTCGCCTTTGCTAACCTTAAAAAGCCAAATTCCTTACTGAGTTTATGATTAAAGCTTAATAATAACAAAGTTAGAGGGAAAACACCACATGCTATAAAGTAGAGACAATAACTTACAAATCAACAGCAGTGTTCTAGTTCCTGTTTTTAGAAAATAACTAAAGCTTATCACTTGACCAGCAGGCTTAATTTATGAAGGAATCACTAATATATGAAACAATGAGACTGTGGAGGCCATGGACTTAGTCACAAAGTGGTTGCAAAGCAAATAGATTTCTTAGAGAAAATTGGCATAAAAGAGAAAAAAATAAAGACCTTTGACTTTTATAGGGATCTTTTTAATAATAGTTGGAGGTAGTAAGTAATGTCCAGCCGTAGTTATAACAGTATTTTTTTCTTTCTAGTCTATCAAAGTCTTTTGCCAATGAAATAACAACATAGCACTATTATCTAGTGGGTCCTAGTTAACAGACCCAACAAGCTATTCGACTTACTTTGTTACAGTACTCCTTTCAGGTAGTGGATATACTTATTCTCTAGAGTTCTATGTAATTACACCAGAGGATGTCTAACTACATACAGTTACTCCAAACTGCCAGCCCCTCAGACGTTCCCTGAGGTTCCCTTTCACTCCTTAGGTGTCCCTCTTGTTTGAGGGACATTAACAATCAAACAATTCCAGGGAATTAGCTACCATGATATCTTGGTAGTTACTTATCATGGCATCTGGTTTCCAGAAGATAGACCGTTTTGCTCTGCCATTGGTGGAAATACAGCCCAATGCCTACACAGCCTCCTCTACTTTCTCTGGCCAGCCAGCTACAGCCAGGTTCTAACTAGGCACCCTGAAGTCTTTCACTTGGTTTGACATGAGGAAGAAGCTTTCCTAGCCCTCTTCCCACACCAGATGGGGGTGGGAGTGGGGGGGGGGGTGGAAGCACAATATACTGACCACTTTCTCCAAAGAAGTTCTCTTTCAGTGACTTCCATAGCAACTGTTTCATACCCTTCAGGTACCTGATGGGCCAAACCAACGTTATAGTCTCTGCATCACTTTCAGGATATGGAGATATTTGATACCCACTCCACAATCTTCAGCCTTAGGATCCTCAGCCAAAACTGAAACAAAGTTTCATTTCCATAGCTTCTACACTTCTGTGACATGATGTACTTATACTATATTTCATTTATTAAAAAAATACTTTACTGAGGTATGATTGATATACAAAAAGTTGTACATATGTACTGTATACAGCTTGATGAGTTTGATTGTTGTGATGATCATTTTGAAATGTATTTTTTAAAAAATCATCATGTTGTGTAACAGGAACTAATACAGTGTTGCAGGTCAAATATACTTCAAAAACAAACAAACAAATGTACAAACAACTCATAGAAAAAGAGATCAGATTTGTTGTTACCAGAGGTGGGGGACGGAGGGAGGGTCCGTCATCAACTGGATGATGGCAATCAAAAGATACAAGCTTCAGTTATAAGTAAGTACTAGGGATGTAATGTACAACACAATAAATACAATTGCCGCTGCTGTATGTTACATAGGAAAGTTGTTAAGAGAGCAAATCCTAAGAAGTCTCATCACAAATCATTTTTTCTATTTCTTTAATTCTGTGTCTATATGAGATGATGAATGTGCACTAAGCTTATTTTGATAATAATTTCATAATGTATGTAAGTCAAATCATTATGCTGTATACCTCAAATGTATTCAGTGCTGTATGTCAGTTATATCTCAGTAAAACTGAAAGAAAAAAAAGTTACACAAGAGGCAGGTGGTACCAATGGATACATCCCTGCTCACTCTGTGAACATAGCAAACAAGTTTACATCCAATATCTTATCCCTGAGGAAGTCTTTTAACCCCCAAACTGCCATCGTTTGGGGGACTCCTTTGGAGAGAATGACTAAGGAGCTGGCTGTTGTCAGGTGTTCAGAATCAAATCTGTAGACCTAAACCTGCATTTAAAAAAAAGAAAAAACTGTACACATTTAACGTATACAACTTGATGAGTTGGGAGATAAGTATGCACCCACGAAAGCAACACCACGATCTATGCCATAAACGTCCATCACCTCCAGAAGTTTTCTCCCACCTTCTTTATTCTTTTTTTTTTTTTTAATTTAGAAGCCTTAGCCTTAAGCTTTATTAATTAATTAATTTATTTTTGGCTGTGTTGGGTCTTCGTTTCTGTGCTAGGGCTTTCTCTAGTTGTGGCAAGCGGGGGCCACTCTTCATCGCGGTGCGCGGGCCTCTCACCATCGCGGCCTCTCTTGTTGCAGAGCACAGGCTCCAGACGCGCAGGCTCAGTAGTTGTGGCTCACGGGCCTAGTTGCTCCGCGGCATGTGGGATCTTCCCAGACCAGGGCTCAAACCCGTGTCCCCTGCATTGGCAGGCAGATTCTCAACCACTGCGCCACCAGGGAAGCCCTATTTATTCTTTATGATAAGAACAGTTAACATAAGCTCTAGCCCCTTAGAAAAAAATTTTGGTATATAATACACTGTTGTTAACTATAGGTAATATGTTGACCAGTAGGTTTCTAGGTCTTATTCATCTTGCATAACTAAAACTTTGTACCCTTTGACTATTACTTCCTCGTAGGTCCTAGTAACCACCAATTTACTCTCTGCTTCTATGGGTTTCACTATTTTAGATTCTTCATGTAAGTGGGATCATCTAGTATTTATTCTTCTGTATCTGGCTTATTTGACCTAGCATAATGTCCTTCAGGTTCATCAACGAGGTTTTCAGTTGGGAGGAAGGGTAGTCTTTTGTGAAAAAGGCTTTTTTAAGTTATTTGTTTTTAAATAAATAACTTTTATAAACTGAATATTAATTAGAAAGCATAGCTTTTCCTTAAGATTTAAGCACAATTCATAAGTCTAGGTGTTTTGTATAAAACTGTAGTCACTTCATTCCATTAGGTCATAAATTTAACAGATTAAGTTCCCCTGAAATTTGCTATCATTCACAAATCTAGTTAAATAAGCTTCTTTAAACATTTTAAACTACACTTACAAATGATTTTTAACAAATCATGATTTTTATGTTGTTTTTAACAAACATTATAAATGCTTAATGGGACAAATTAAAATGTAATAAGCCAATACTTTCTAAGCTCTCAACTCCTGTAAAACTAATAATCAAATCTATAAATGTAATAAATTGGTATAGCCACTGTGGAAAACCATATGGAGGGTCCTCAAAAAACTAAAAATAGAACTACTATAAGATCAGGGTAAATATCCGAAGAGATTTATTTGCACTCCTAGGTAAATATCCGAAGAGATTTATTTGCACTCCTAGGTAAATATCTGAAGAAAACGAAAACACTAATTCAAAGAAATACATGGACTCCAGTGTTCATAGCAGCATTATTTACAATAGCCAAGATATGGAAACAACCTAAGTGTCCATCAACAGATGAACGGATAAAGAAGATGTGAGATATATATATATATGTATACACATACACATACACACACACAAACACACACACACAATGGAATACTACTCAGCCATTAAAAAGAATGAAATAATGCCATTTGCAACAACATGGACAGACTTTCAGAGTATTATGCTTAGTGAAATATGACAGAGAAATACAAATACTGTATGTTATCACTTATATGTGGAATCTGAAAATAAACTAGAGAATATAACAAAAAAAGAAACAAATTCATGGATATAGAAAACAAACTAGAGTTTACCAGTGGGCCAGAGGGAAGGGGTAGGGGCAATATAAGGGTAGGGGATTAAGAGATAAAAACTACTATATATAAAATAAATAAGCTACAAGGATGTATTGTACAGCATGGGGAATATAGCCAATATTTTATATTAACTAAAAATGGAGTATAATTTTTTAAAATTGTGAATCACTGTGTTGTACACCTGAAACTTACATAATATTGTGAATCAACTATACCTCAATTTCTAAAAATTGTAACTTACATTAAAAAAAAACAAGCAATAAGTTAGATGCTCCTAAGTATTTCAAACATCTTAAAGTCATGACTGGAAACAAGACTTCCAGTTAAACATGGCAGATTAAACACAGCCAGTAAGGTCTGTTCCTTTTTGATGCTCAACTAAAATGACAGTAAAGTGATTTTATTTTTTTAAGAAGGCACTATAGGTTAAAAGGAATATAGAGAGGAAATAACAGTTAAAATATTTCAGAAGTTGGAAAGAAGATGGCTTAGCAGACCCAAGAAAGCTAAGGCTAACTTTGGGAAAAGTGAGAAGCACAAAATTTACAGTGCAGAACTCCTGAAATGCAGTTGGTGATATTGAGTATTTCAGAAAGTAGGAATAAAGGTAGAACTAAAATAATATCTGTTTAAAAAGTAGATTGACCCAGGAGAAAAGACCTCGTTACTGATATTAAGACTCCTCCTAGGAATCAGCTCAACTAGAGCACCTTACAGTAAACACTGCAACTAACCAAGCCCCACTTCCGATCAGCTTTTTTAGTGTCCCACTCTTAAATAGGAAAACTATTGAGGTATGTTTCTTAATTTAAGCAGGCTTAAATTAAGAAAGTTTTTAAGGGAATTCCCTGGTTGTCCAGTGGTTAGGACTCCATGCTTTCACTGCCCGGGTTCAATCCCTGGTCAGGGAACTAAGATCCCACAAGACAAGCCATGCGGGGTGCAGCCAAAAAAAAATTTTTTTTTTCAATATGATAGCACTGACCAAACCAAACACACAGGAAAAGAATTGTAAAGAATGTAAAATATACAGGAAGAGAGAAAAACTTCTAAAAGACATCAATAATATTCTCAAAAGGATAAAATACATTGTATCCATGAAACCAAAATAGGGAGATATAAAAAGGAATATTTAGAAAACAAAACAAAGCAAAAAGGCTCTAAGAGATTAAAGATACAATGCCATAAATTAAAAACTCAGTAAAAGCTTTGAAGGACATCTTCCCAAAAGTAAGACAATAGGATAAAGGATGAAAATAAAAGGAAAAAAAAAAAAAAGGGAAATTAGAGGACCAGTCATGGAAGTCCATCATCCAAACAGGAGTTCCAGAAAGAGATACAAAAGAAAAAATAGAGTGGAGAAAAGTCAGAGAAATAACTCAAAATTTCCCGTGACTGAAAGACATTAGTTTCCAAATTGAAAGATCCTAGGACCAAGAACAATAAATAAAAATAGGAAAAGATCCTCAAATCTTCAAGGTAACATATGTAATCAATGGATCAAGAATCAGAATGGTATAGGACTTCTGCTTTCAAAATTCTAATGTAAATTAGATTTCCTACCAAAAATTTTACTCAAATTATAAATAATATATGAAAGTAGAATAAAGCCATTTTCGTAATGCACATTTTTAACATTTCCCTCCCACGTCCCCTTTCTTGGATGTGCCATCATTATTAGAAAATAAAACAAGAAAAAAAATGTTATGGCATTCAGAAAGCAGGATATATCCATACATAAGGGAGAAGTGAAGGAATCTTCTGAAGGACAGTTCCACTAAGAGCTGTCCTAGATAACAACAGTCCAGGCCGGAGCAGGTCCGAATTAAAAGAGTTCAAAGTGATTGTCTCTAGGGAGTAGAAAAAAGAAGGGATTGGAAGAACTGCTCTATTTTATAAGAAGCCCAGGAGAACTAACTATGGGCTCCTTTAGTTCATGTGGAACTTTGATAAAAATTAAAACTAAACTTACAAAGTGTAATCAAATCATCATGTTGATTAGAAAATTCACAAGTTTCTATAAACCCAACTTGAGCAATATTCATTTCTTCAGCATCTCTGCACTTTTTCGGATGTACTTTTCCTCATGTTAAAAGTTAGCCATTCAACCAAAGAGACTTATCGTCATCTCCACTCTACTACAGCAACTGTGGTCATTGATTTTGGTTGTGGATGGTGATTCTTGGACTTCTCAATGCTACTTCTAGGAAAATTCTGTCCAAATACAGGTTGACAAGCCAAGTCCCTTCTTTTAATGTCACTTTTAAAGCCCATCCCTTTTCTTACCACCTAGTGAGTCACATCTTTCCTTATTCATTTATTTCCTATCACCTCAGGCAGCTTTTGTCTGAACTAATTTACTAGGTATATACCTATTACCCAGTTTGCAGTTATCTTTTTTGCCTGATTGAATTTAATACTTAAAAAAAAACTTTTACATTATCTCATATTTACCATTATATATACTATAGTAATTCAGTTTCTCATGGAGCATATATATCAGTAGAGAAAGGCAAAAAAATGAATGAACATAGTAAATAAGTAAATTGTATAATAAATTAAGTGAAAGAGCTAATGAGTAAATTAAATGTCATATTAAGTAAAGGCGATCAGGAGTGCCAGGGAAGGGGGTGTGTTGCAATTTTCTTCAATGGTAGTAAGGGTAAGCCTCATTGAGAAGATGGCAAAGATGAACAAGGACTTTAAGGAATTGAGGAGTTAGCAAAGCAGGTACTTGGGGAAGTAGAATTCCAGGAAGAAGGGAAGAAAGGCCCTGGGGCAGGAGCTTGCTTTATATGTCTCAAGAACATCCAAGTCAGTGTGATTGGAAAGAAGTGAGCAAGGGAAGAATAAATGGGAGATGAGTTTGGAGAGATAATGGGCCAGATCATATGGCATCTTAGAAACTTCTATTCTGGGTTAATGGACTATAGTATAGCTCTTACTCAGAGTGAAGTGAAGCATTATTAATGATTTTGAGAAAAGATGTGACAAGATCTGACTTACATTTTGAATGACTCATTCTAAATGGAATGTGGAGAATAGACTGGTGGACCGCCAAGGGTGGAAGCAGAGACACCACTTAGGAAGTTGTTGTTCTGATCAGGTGAGAAATGATGGTCCTTCAGACCAAGATGGCAGTGATGGCGGTAGTGAGAAGTGGTCACATTCTGGATATATTTTAAATGTAGAGCCAACAGATTCTCTTGATGGTTAGAATATGAAGTGTGAAAGAACAGAGAGAAAGTAAAAAACAAACAAAATAAGGAGTCAAGTATTCTGCTAAGGTTTTTGGCCAAAGCAAATGAAAGGATTTTCCCTTATGTAAGGTGGGAAAGACATGGGTGGAACAGGTTTGCAGAGAATTCATGAGTTTATTTCTGAACGTGTTACATCTGAGAGGTTACCTAGGCTTCCAAGTGGAAAATCAGGAAGTTGGCTCTATGAATCTGGAGTTGGGGAAAAACATCTATGTTGGAAATACTAATTTGGGAATTTTCAACATAGACGTAACAAAAGCCATAGATGAGCTCACCAAAAGAGTAAGCATTGACAGATGACCAAGAACTGAGGCCTAAGGTCTCCAGTGTTGGAAGAAGAAATCTGACAGAAGAGATGGGAGGAGTAACCAGCTCAGTGGGAGGACAACCAGGGGACGGTGATGTCATGGAGCCCAGTGAAGAAAGCGTATGGAGAAGGAGGTGGAGGTCACTGTGTTGAGTGAGAACTGAGATGGCCATTGGTTTTCTCAAGGCGAAGGTCATCGATAACTTTAACAAGACCAGTGCAGTGGTGAGCCTGCCACCACTGTTGGAGTGGATTTAGGAGAGAACATGGGAAAGGAGAAGTTAGAAATGGTGAATATGGAAAAATTCAAGGAGTTTTTTTTTTTTTTTTTTCAGCCTAGGGAACAGCAGAAGGGGGTGCTCATCCATGGAGTAAAGTGGGTCAAGAGAAGGCTTTGTTAAAATGGGAGAAATAGCATCATATTTTGATGTGAATGAGAGTAATCCAGCAGAGAGGGAAACAGTTGACAAAGTAGAGGAGAGCAGAGAGCGTCAGAAGGTTTGTCTTCGAATAAGTAGTAGGGGAGGGAGATAAATGAGCTTAAAATAGGAGCAGATGAGAGGTTGAGTGGGTGGGTGCAGATGCTGGGAGGTGGGTCAGTGTGATACTGAGGGTCTGTGGAAGTCCTCCTCGGAATGCTTCACTTTTTTCAGTAAATTAGGTAGCAAGATCGTCATCTGAGAATACGGATGGAGGAAGAGTTTATTCGGGCTATTAGGAAAGAGGAAATGGTGTGAAGTCACCTTCTAGGAGAGTGGGAGAGTGAATAACTAGGAAAATGTAGTACAAATGCCAGGCAGCACTATGGGTCTGCTTGAAGTTCACAGTAATATCTCTAGAAAGCTTGCTTATCGTGACTGTATAGTTGTATTTGAAAATAAGAAGGATCTTTATGGTTGTTCTTTTAAGATGGATTTTGAATAAAGAATGTTCTCAAAGAATAGGCTAGATTTCTCATAGAAGTCCAAAGGCGTCAAAGTATAATCATCCGCGCGTTTCTCTTTGACATGTGTGCAAACGTGACCATGGCTGTGCCTACATAACATTACGACCTGGCTTTTCTCCTTCCTCTCTTCTTGAAACCTTTCTGTATCTCCTTTCCGCATATTTTCCCTCTCTTGTTGGCATGTATTTCCTTTGCTTATGACATTTCTAGATGGACATTTTAATGTTTGAACGGATGTGTATTAGCATTATTTTTGAGCTTGGGAAAAGGAAAAACAGAAACAAAAAAGGTAATAGAATGCCTGAGAACAGAGAAGGGAAAGTTACAGATTTAGATAAGAAATTACTCAGGATAGACCCATGAAGGTAAGGCCAGCTGAACTATGACCTAAATATTCAAAAAAAAAAAGTAGGATGATCGCGTGGAAATTTAATCTGTCTCAAAAGGAGTCTCAAATTATCTTCAGTTACTATTGGTAGATCTGCCAGGTATTGAATTAACTGAATACTGAACCTCTTATTTAATGATCTAATTTTTCAAGCAAGGAAGAAAATCTTTCTTGCTTCTTAGTTTTCATTTACTTGCAAGAAATTCATATGGTCCCTTGTTTACTTTTAAACCAAGCAAATTCTTATAATATAACATAATAGTTAACAGCTTTCTAGCAGGGCTTGTATATCTCAGCTGCGTGATTTTAGGCAGATGACTTAATCTCTCACTGTTTGGTGTTTTAATATCTAGCTCATAGGGTTGGCCTGAGAATTGAATAGTATTATTATAGATAAGTTATCATTAGCTACTTATTCCCAACATTCCTAAGTCCATACAGCTAGTAAAAGGTAGAACTGAAAGTATCACCTACCATCACCCCAATCCTTAAATCCAATTCTTATGCGTCCCATGACTAACTGCTTCCCGTGTGGAAATAAAATCAGAAGTCAAGAGTGAGTTTTTCTTGATCCTTGAATTGAAAACAGTTTTTACAGAAAGAAAAGACAGTTTACACATCATTTCTCTCAAGATATCAATTCTTTCCTTATCTCACAGGTTGTAATGACTTGATGGAATATTTAAATACAAGTTACTCAGCTCGAGGGAAAACAGAGGATACCTGGACTCGAGCTGCAGATGCATTTTTTGGTGCACTGCTGCCCCCTGCTGCCTGATAACATAATTGTACCTTTTCACACATGGGACCCTTATAAAATCAACAAAACTGGATCCCATATTATAGAGTCTCACTAAGGCGCCCCAAAAGTGACCAAGATGACACAGATGGTGGAAGATTCAGGTTTAGGCTACTGAAAAGTCACTTCTCCCTGCTTTGTCATATTGCCTCTCCCCCATTAAATTGAAAGTCAACAAATTATTTATTGGGTGCCTACTATGAGCCTGATGCTGTCAGAAGCACTGAAGATGGAGAAGAGAAAACCGAGATTTCTTCGCTGACAGAATTCATATTCTTGCACAAGTAAACAGACAAAAAAATAGGGAAAATATCAAGAACTAAAATAATTTAACGTTATGATAGATACATTAAACAACAGTGATGATAATTCGTATTTGTGGGTCATGGTGAATACAGAAAGTTAAAGGCACTGTTCAGTTAAAGGCTTTCTGTGATTTGATTCTCACGGCAACTCCAAGTTGCTACTTCACTTTACAGATGAAGATACTGAGGTGAGGCCAGAATGATCCTAAGAGGTGGAACCAGGGTTTGAAACAAAACCACTTCTGACTCCAGGAATGCTTAGGGTCAGCTTCTCTGGGGAGATGACACTGAAATGAAGAGGAGAAGCCAAGCTTCTGAAGATCTAGGGGAAAGCAAGCCAGGCAGAGGGAATAGCAGGTGCAAAGGCCAGGAAATGGAAGTGAGTCTGGAATGTCAAGGTACAAAAAAAAAGGCCCTATATTAGAGGAGCCTGCAGAGAAAGTAACAGAGGCCAGTTCACACTGAGGAGCTTGGATTTTATTCTAAATTACAAGAGGGAGCCATTGGAGAATGGTAATCAGAGGAGTAAACTTATTCCTGACTTAAGGAGCTCACTCTGGATATTGAAAGGACAACAGACTATAGGAGAACGAGAGCTGGTAAAGGGCAACTAGTTAGGAGATCGGTAACTTCTTCTGTCCCATCTGGGCCTCCTCTTCAGGAGACCTAACATTCCGAGTTCTCCAGCCCTTCTTCTCACCATAGCCTTCAGCCTTGTTGTCTTCTGATGTTCTCTGGTTTGCCAGTATCCCCTATACACTCAGCACTGGGCAGGCTACTCCAAATCTCATCAGGCAATGAAACAGTCACCTCACTCAGTCATGTGTCATGTCATCAGATGCACCTGGAAGCTCCCTCTGATTTCCTCCTTCATGTGACCCATTTGGGAATGAGATTGGATTTATGGCCAACTGAATCCCTATGTCCTTAGCTTGATCCTTTCAACACCTAGAATCCCACATCATGTAGTTAGCAACAGATTTCTTTTGATACCTCTTTTTAGAAAAATAGGAAGACCAACTCTCATGTTTCTAATTAGAAAATCCTTATCTCTTCCTAAGCTTTCTTCCCAGCAATAAGGTAGGTTACTTTTAATTTTACATACTTTAGATTTCCTGTTAGCTGAAAATTTTTTCTCCTTGCCCAGACTTTGCATAAATTGTTCTAAAACCCTTTACCTACTTTACATCAACTTTATCTGGATTAGTACTTTATGAGAGAACAAAACCCTTTGTTCCATAACTACAGCAGAATGTCCATAATGGAATGATAGAGAATCCCCAACCTTGTTTCCGTAAGTTGTGGATATCAGTGAAAACAATTATAGCAATCAGAACTAATTTTTTCATTATGTCAGTGAAAATATATATAATATTTGTATCAAAAAGGAGGTACATTTAGCTTGCAGTAACAGAGACACAACTACAATATTTAGTCAAACTAAACCTTTATACTCATGCAGAATGACCAAAGATAGGCAGTTCAGGTTCCACAAAGTCATTGGGCTCTGTCTTTCTGTTCTGCCTTCCTTAGCACATGGCTTTCATCTTTCACATGGCTGCTAGCATTCCAGCCATCATGCCTCCTGCATATCTTCACCTGAACATTCCTTTGGTCCATCAAGCTCAACTATCCCTGGAAACCTGTTCCACCCTTTTTCACATTTTTTTCTGTACTGCTACCATTCTGCTGAGCACCCAACTTTAAAACTTATGTTATCAACACTCTCTCTCCTGAACATCCAGTTTCTAAGTCTGAAATATTCCTCTGAAATGTCAGACAAGCTTTCTCCTTTCCATTTCCACTACCACTTCAGGTCCTCATTGCCTCTCACCTGAACAATGCAATAGTCCTTCTATCCTTGTCTCCATTTTCACTCGTTTTACCCACTATTCCCAAAACATAGCTCTGACTTGTCGAAGGAGAAGAACACTTATGTTTAGGGACTTTGTAATCGTAAAGGGGCTTGACTCCAGCTCTCCCATTTGTTTGCCTACTAAGCCATGGGAACATTAATCTTTCTAAGCTCAGTTTTCCAATTTGTAAAATGAGAGGTAATAACAGTACATATTCCACAGGATTGTCATGAGAGTTAAATGAGATGATGCATGCCAAGCGTTCGGCAAAATGCCTTCTTTATCACTATCTTTATTCTGCTCAAGAACATCTGAGACGGTGGCTACTGAATTAAAAGCAGAATCCTCAGTTTGGCCTTCAGTGCCTTCGCAATCTTGGACCCAATGTATTATTAAAGCATCACCACCCATTTCCACCATTTATGTAAACGTTACACATCACCACCCATTTCCACCATTTATGTAAACGTTACAGAAACCCTAGAAATACTGAGCCACTTCATGTTTCCTAAATATTCTCCCATGTTCCCCTGTCCTATTCATTTTTCAGGGGTTTTTTCTACCTAGAATCCCCCCTTGAACCCTCTCCTCCTTTCCATTGCAACCTTTTTTAAGATTTCTTTTGTGAAGCTTTTTTTGATCCCTCAACTGTATAATAATTCCATCCTTTGAACTCTGTAGTATTCCAGGTATAGTTTTCCTGTGTTAACCTCTATCCTAGGATATTCATTAAGTACCTGTCTCATTGACTGTTACGTTATAATCTTGAGATCAAGGACTAGGACTTGCAGGGCCACCAGGTATGAGGGTGTATGCTGACCCCTTCACAAGGGCACCCAACCAACACTGTGATTCATAGCTAAAATCCAACTGAGTTCTCCTTGCTAAACTGAGCCCCATGGCAAAGGACTGCATTCACCAAGAAGGCTTCCTTTTTTGTCTAATTTGCATAAAGGTGCCATGTAGAGTAGTGGGTCCAGCATTGATTTCACTCATCTTTGCATCCCAAACAGCACCAAGTACCTAGCACACGAGCATATACATAGTAAGTGCTTAATCGACCTGGTTTAGTTGATTCTGATTTAACTAAGTCCAGTTGTGGAAAATAAGACCACAAATTCAAGGTTTAGAGTCTGTGTTGGTTATTTGCCAAGGCTGAGTGCAGAAAGGAATGAAGTTGGGTGTCCTACCAAGCCCCACCTCAATCTCAAAGAGAAGTAAAGTACAAGTGTCTGTTAAATTGCTGAGGATGTAGTTTTTTCTCTAACTGGCAACTTATAGGGCGTATGGCTCTATTTTGAGGGCTGGTTTCTTCTTTGTTCCCTATAAAGTGAAGCCCTCGCAGGGGCACGCCAGCATCAATATTACTATGTAAGAGAAAATCTCGTCATCTCTTAAATTAATTCATCGTCAAGTTCATCTATCAGTCTGTAAAAGTGGTCCTCTTTGTTACATACAAGAATGGAAGAATGATGTCGAGCCTCCACAGAAGCCTTGGAAACCTCTTCCACACCCCCATTCCTAACTACTGCCTAGTTGTCTATTTCATTTTGAGAACTTAATGATGCATTTGTGTTATAGCTCTTGTTTGGAGACTCCTTGAAGTTCTCATCTGTCTTTGCCTTCAATATGAATGAGTTCAAAATCTCAAAGAGCAAGTTTAGTTAAAAAGAACAAAAATCGTTTGCACCTAAAATATGAGGATGCCAGCCAGGGGTGATATGAGGCATAGAACTTGGAGCCCAAAGACACTGGTAAAAACGGACTGACTCAAATTGCTGCTAAGATTCAGAACAGACCTATGAATCACAAACAGCAGAGTGGGCACAAATGAACCAGAACCGGTCTCTCCTCCATCGAAAGATGTTCGATCTTTATACAATCCTCCGTGCCTGCAGGGGCAAGTACTACAGGGGAGGGGAAGTGACCGATGGGAGATTCTGGAATAGAAAGCCCTGTGTGATCAAACAGCAGCTCCTCTTTAGCTCCAGCAGGCCATTGCTTTGCAGAAATGCCTGCCCCACTGCTGCCAGATTTTTCAATGGAGGTTGGCATTCTGGGTTTTTGTGAAAACTCTCATGTTCTTTAAGTATTAGCAATTAATTAAAAAATAGCTTTGAAACTTATAGTCAAAACCATACTCTTCTGGGTGGGGGCCAGATGTGGGCTGTGGACCACCAGTTTGCAACCCTTCCTTTAAAATTGTAATAGGCTCCTGGTCCCTGGACTCTGAAGAAAGAGCATGCACAGAACTAGCTTTCTGCTTTATAACAACCAGTTGCATCATTACATTATCTGTTCAAACAGAGGCATTATGTCCTTTAAGAACACCAACACTGTACCTCATGGGGTAAAAAAAATAAGAAAGACAGCATTTGTCTTGTTTTTATGGTCACTTTACCTATGTAATAATGATAGAAGTGGCTTTTTCCTCCTTGCTTGTAAACAAGCCAACAGGCATAGTAGGAACAAGACATATTCAATAAAGGTGGCAAATAAAACTCCTGGAGAAGTAGTTGAATTCTCAATAACCTGCTGAAATTAGAATTCAATACGCGCTCTGGAAATGTGATCTATGGCATATCTAGCTACTGGCTGTTACGAGATCCAGGTCAGAGGAGACTAGTTAACAGAAACCTTTGTAAACCAGAGTGTTGAATAGGCTTTAGATTTTGAAAATGCATTCCAAATGTTTCTTCTTAATTTTGTAAATTCTACTTACTGTAATTACTTTGAAAATGTACATTTTAGCAACAATTTCTACTGAACTTCCCTTTCATCTAGTTATTTATTCAATTAATTCAGTAAGTATTTGTTGAGCACCTACTAGTGCCAAGCACCCATCGAGGTACAAGGGATCCATCATTTAACAAAACAGATGAAAATCCTGCTCTCAAGGAGCTTATATTTCAGAACTAATAAATAATAAATGTCCTGGTATGTTAGAAGGAAATAAGTGCAATGGAAAAAGTAAAAGTAGAGCAGGCTAAGAGGGACCAGGGATGGGGTTGTGCACATTGTATTTTTAAATAGGCAGGTCAGGGAGGGCCTTATGTGACTTTTGAGCAATACAGAGAGGAGATAGGTGTTTTTTATTGTTTACCACTCTTTTTTTCCATTTATCAAAGCAGTATAAGCTAAGTGATAAAGAACTGGCACATTGTATGTAAACTGATGGAATTCATATCTTTAAGGCAAAGAAGAGAAGACAGATTTAATACAAACAGTTCTACAAATTGAGGGAAGGGAATAATATATATTATTATAAATATATTTTTATAAAGCTTTTACTGTATACAAAGGTCTTTTCATACATTTTTATTTGATATTCATTATAACTCATTGGGACAGGTGGGATGATTTCCTTTTTTTTTTAGGTGAAGTAATGAAGCCTAAAGATTTGCTTGATTTCCTTACCCCTCAGTGGTTCCTCATTGCCTCCCTCTGATTACTCATTCCGCTGATCTTTGTTCACAAGACCCTTCATGACCTGGCTTCTGCTTACCTTTTCACACCATCTCTTGCCAATTTCCCTTTCACTGTCCACACTCCAGCCATACCGAGCTACTTCCTTTTCCCCGTTTGCCAAGCCCTCTTGCCTCTGGACCTTTGCACATGCAGTTCTCCATCACCTTCTCTGGCTACCCTCAGATGGTTCTCCTGGTCTCTACTTGGGCATCACTTCCTCTGGTGAGCCTTCCCTGATTCCACCAAAGCTGAATTTGTACCCCAGCAATTATGTGTTTCCCCAGCACCCCATGCTTATCCTTATCATAGTACTAACTGCTTCTTCTGTAATTGCTTGTCTGGTGAGCTCCTGGAGGGCAGAGACTATGTCTTCTCCATCACTGTATCCCCAGTGGTTAGCACAGTTTATGGTCCATATGGGTCTTTCTTTTTTGTGTGTGTATAAATCCTCCCCTTCTTTGTTTCTTTTCTTCATTCATCCATTCGTTAATTTTTTTTATTGGAGTGTAATTGCTTTACAATGTTGTGTTAGTTTCTGCTGTACAACGAAGTGAATCAGCTATATGTATACATATGTCCCCTCCCTCTTGGACCTCCCTCCCACCCCGCCCCCAATCCCACCCATCTAGGTCATCACAGAGCACCGAGCTGAGCTCCCTGTGGTATATAGCAGGTTCCCACTAGCTAGCTATTTTACACGTGGGGTCTTTCAGCTGATGAATGAACAACATGATTAATCAATTGTTCAGACCACATAGGAAGCTGCAGTTCTGGAAAGCTGCAGTTCATGCAAAATCTTCTAGGTCCGGGGCTTTCAATAGCTTTCTCCTGGTCCCTGTAATTTGTCTTAGCACTTCCTCTTCAGAGCCCTACACAATGACCCTCAGCCTTCATCAAAACTTTTTAAACTTATTCCAGAGGTGTCCTGCAGCTTGGATATGGTGAAATCCATAATCTGACTAGATCAAACTTCCCCTCCCTCTTTCCATTTTTTTCTTTTTTTTTAAATTAATTAATTTACTTATTTTTGCTTGCGTTGGGTCTTCGCTGCTGAGCGTGGGCTTTCTCTAGCTGCGGGGAGCAAGGGCTACTGTTTGTTGCAGTGCACGGGCCTCTCATTGCGGTGGCCTCTCCTGTTGCGGAGCACGGGCTCTAGGCGCGCAGGATTCAGTAGTTGTGGCTCACGGGCTCAGTAGTTGTGGCTCACGGGCTCCAGAGCACAGACTCAGTAGTTGTGGCACATGGGCTTAGCTGCTCCGCGGCATGTGGGATCCTCCCGGACCAGGACTTGAACCCGTGTCCCTTGCATTGGCAGGCAGATTCTTAACCACTGCGCCACCAGGGAAGCCCCTCCACATTTTTTCTTGACCTTCCAAGGTGATCGCTTAATTGCTTTGCACGTGCCTCCTCTGCAGGCATAATGCTTCATCAGGGTTCTCCTTCTGGCTCCCCGCTTCTGCTAATAACTTCAGTTTCCTTCTGCCAAGTGATTCCTGTCCTTGTCACAGCTCGGTCACTACAGAAATAAAGATAACTCCTTCCTCTCTGTCTCTAGGCCTCTCTAGAACTCCTCTAGTTTTGATAATTACTCACCAACATCTGGCACTTTCCCAGTCCTGCTCCAACCGCCCCCCTTTCACTCCATGGACGTAAACTGAGTGTGCTCACTGGAGTTTGATTCCTGCTTTCGGAGTTACCTGCTGCTTCATCTTCTCTTTGCTAAGCACTGATCTTGCATATGGGTGGAAAATGTCCACGGTCGTCTCGTTTATCTGAATGGCTGAGACTTTCTTGATCACAACAATTAGCAGTAGGCATCATTAACTCAAAGGGAGATCGTAGGGCTTCCCTGGTGGCGCAGTGGTTGAGAATCTGCCTGCCAATGCAGGGGACACGGGTTCGAGCCCTGGTCTGGGAAGATCCCACGTGCCGCGGAGCAACTGGGCCCGTGAGCCACAGCTGCTGAGCCTGCGCGTCTGGAGCCTGTGCTCCGCAACAAGAGAGGCCGCGATAGAGAGAGGCCCGCGCACCGCCATGAAGAGTGGCCCCCGCTTGCCACAACTAGAGAAAGCCCTCACACAGAAACAAAGACCCAACACAGCCATAAATTAATTAATTAATTAATATTTTTAAAAAAAGGGAGATCGTGGAGATCATTGGCATCATCGTCCAGTTCACCTGCCATATATGTTTGGCCCAGAATGTACCAGCATTCCCCAGTTATTTCCATTTTTCACTCACAGCAGAAATACAACTTTGGGAACTTCTTATGCTTGATCACCCGCTCCAAGTATAATAGTGGCAGTTTGCTGGCTGCCGTGGGGGGAAAAATACACCAGAGTATTTTAATTTGAAAATTTGACTGTTAGTATATCAGGTTTCCTTAAGGGCCTTCAAGTAGACAAAGCCCTCTGACCCACATTGTCTCATTTGGTTTCCACAAAACCATGAGGCCTATTTTACAGATGAGGCATAAGAGGCTTAGAAAAGTCATCATCTTTTAAGCCCAAGGTCACACAGAAGTAGCAGAACCAGGACATCAGCCCAGGTGCTTCCCCTGTTAAATCAAACCATCTCTTATTAGCTCTTGTTTATATACAGTTCATGCCCGTAGAGAACTTGTCCTCTTTTTAATGCCAGGGACATTGCATGGGACCAGAGCCTGTCCAGTAGAGAGTTCCTTCATCCATTACTCTTGCTTAGTCCTTTTCTTCATTGTGGGTTTTTAAAGCATTCTGATTTGGGCCCAAATTACTTAAATCCTCATAATTAATCTTAGGAAAACTTTCAATTAACCAGAACATGCAGATAATTTTGCTTAACTGGATTTTCAGAACAACAAATGCAATTCAGAGAAGTATAGTGGAAAGAGGCAATTTCCAGCTACTACTCTGTGCCTCAGTTTTCTTATGTAGAAATTTAACTACTTGAAATGCAGTGAAGGAAAGAACCAAAAGCAAAACTTTTTTTTTTATAATGCAGCAAGAGCCAGCAATATATAAATATTCAGTCTAATCATAAATAAAATTTGGTCCAAAGAAAAATATTATCATACAGCATGATGTTAGTGATTCATAGATGTATATGCTGTGTCTGAGTCCTTACTGTATGTGCTTTTTAATCTCTTAGTTTTAGATCACTTTCTAAAAATAATCAGGTACATAGGCAAGTCTGCTTTTCTGCAAGTCTATGATACTTAGAGTTCACATAATTATTAATGTGTGAAATTACAATACATCCCTGGCAACTCAAATGTATCCCATGAAACAAAAATTGTTCATGAATATCGGGTTATATTTTAATTTTGACTTATGTTTAACATTTTGTGTTAAGTGAACCAAAAGGTTGCAGAATTCAAAAGGCAACCGTTTTTAAGGTATATGTTACATAGCTGTACAGTAATTTCAACTAGTACCTTCTAGTATTTTTGGAAAGCATAAAAATATCTATCAAAACAAAACTCATGAGCAGAACCATTGCTAATTTTGAAGTGCTTAATATTCATATTTACATAATCCAGATAGAATACATTCAGGATGAAATTTTAGTATAAATTTTGCCCTTGAAATAGTCTTTGAAAATTTAATCTCACAACTATGTAATATCTTGCAGGTGGCTCATGTTTTATAAATACGATTACCTTAAACTGAGGCTGAATTTGTGAAGAATATATCTTTCCCTGCAAAATGCTATACTGTTTGGGTTAGTATCAATTATGGATCAATTATGGATTATGGATCACTAATTGACAGACTAATTGACTGTAGTCATATTGGATCAAGTTTACAATATGATTTTTGAAGTTCATTCATCCTCCAAGATTGCCACTAGTTTCAGCTGTTCCTCAAGACAATTTTTGCCTGCAGCCTCTGTTCTTGTACTCAGCATACTCAATCCCTATGCAGCCCAGGAAGGCACAAGGGTGAACACTTCTCTGCATAAGCACACACAGGTCTCAAGGTAATATTTCCTGTCTTGCAAGGAGCCATGGGGGTAAGACAACTTGGCGGACTCTGCAGAATCACAAGGTCTCCCACTTGACCCCATGTCAGGAGACAATCTAAGAATTATCAGAGGCAACTTCATAATGTCCCCTCCACACCTGGGGCTTTGGAGTATTGTGAGGAAGGTGCCTTCACTACAACTAATACTTAACTATAATTTAACTAAGAGAGAAGTTGATTTCCACCATCAGAGGTTGATGTTAGTGGGAGACCAAGGGTATCTCTGGACTTACTTAACTGGATGTAAAAAGCAACGTAATAGTAAAACTAAAATAAAGACTTATTAACTCACCAAAATGAAAACCTATACTCTACTAGACCTCAGGAAAACTGGTATGAAAGACTACCATGTGCTTTGGGGTATGTTCAGATGTGGTAAAATAAAGCCACTGTTAGGCAACTATTACAAAGTTTTACAACCAATCTCCTGAAATACAATAGAAACACAACCTATGAAAAGAAAATTTGGGTTATCTGTTTGATTACTTACTCTGTAACCAAAATGTAGATGATGATGTTTCCTGTTGGCTCAAAAAGTTGACCAATACCACAAAAATTTAAAACATTCAAGCCTGTTATTCAGTATTTAAAAAACTGTTATTCCAGAAAAAATATGAGTTTAGATTTAATACCACTTAAACTGTATTTAGGCA
The DNA here is from genome assembly GCF_009873245.2 of Balaenoptera musculus. Classification (NCBI taxonomy): domain Eukaryota; kingdom Metazoa; phylum Chordata; class Mammalia; order Artiodactyla; family Balaenopteridae; genus Balaenoptera; species Balaenoptera musculus. Next base: position 31,016,535 of record NC_045801.1, on the reverse strand, counting down.
GTTAAAGATTATAGGCAAGTTGGGCTTCAAATACAAGTAATATCCTAAATTACTTTTTTACTTTATATAAATAGCGTTGTTGTTTCCTTTTCCCTAATTTTAAGGTGATAGACTATTTCTGTAATAACAAGAAGCTGAGTTGTTTGTTCTGACTGTTCAGTGGCCCAAGTACTAATTGGCTAAATGACACCATGGTGTTAAAAGAATTAACATAATGCCTTAGTGTTTAAGTTTTTCAGGTATTCATTGATCACTCTTAGGCTCGCATCAATGAAATAAATGCCAAGTACAGGTTTATTAATCTGAGAGTTTTAGTGTAAATTTTATTATATTGTACGAAAAAAATTATTTTTTCTTATGTCCTCAATTTAAAAAAAATTTTTTTTCCAGTTTTCATATGATAAAATTTGGGAAATTGACACAAAATATGGATTTTTTTGTGAAGAAAATGATAAACAAATGAGAAAGAGGGGACTTTGAATCAAGTTCAGTGGCTTCGCTTAGTAGACCATATTCCATTTAAGGAGGCTAGTTGACAGGCAGATTAGAGGATAGTGTTACCTCCTCGCACACAATGAACACTTTTCTTTCTTCCTAGTTGCTGTTTATTACTGAAAGGAGAAAATGTCAGCATTCCCTTTATCAGATACTAGTTCAGCATCTCAAACAGTAAAAATCAGTGGTAGGACACAAAGTTGGTCCACCACAGTGGTTTACAATGTGCACTGATAAAATCACATACAGTTGCAACTCAATGGCCTGAAATCAAAAAGAACATTGAGCCTGAATTCAATATTTACATGATTAGAGAGACTTGTTACTTTCCATATCTTCCTTCAAATATCTGAACTGGGTCATATTTATTCTTCAACCAGGAACAAAAAGATTAATTTTCTTTTGGTCCACAGATGTGTTGGATTGTTATCAAGTTTCTTATGGGAAAGGTTAAGTTAATATTTTGATAACAGACAAAATCTTCGAAGTGAGCCACAAGCTTATGTAATGAGAGTTGGATTTCATAGGCTAGAATGTCAAGGATAAAGAGTAGAGAAAGGATTTGCAAGTCACACAGTGATGATTATTCTTAGTGTAAAGTTTATATCCCTCCCTCCCAACAACTCTCTTAACATGTCACTTTGTCCTTTATAATCAAGTGTTGAAAGAGACCTTAGAGAATCCAAGAGCAGAAAACTCATAGGCTTGTTTGGGGTCAAGCAGCTACTACAAATAAATATATGCATCATTTGCAAATAATAAGAGTGATGGAAACCATGGGAATTCGAGAGTGTATGCCCTATCTAAAGATATTCAAACCAACTTAAAAATAAATATTGTTTGCCTTCCAAACAAGCCCATCCACAAAACAAACATGGCCTATGGATCTCCAATTTGCTACCCTCGTGATTTAGCCCAACCTAAACAGCAGTTTCTTCCAACCTCTTACCCAAGGCTCACATCCCTTCTTGAACATTTTTGCGAAGTGGCCATTCACTTCTCTTAGAACAATTTCAGTGATAAGAACTCATCAACTTTTGAAGCTGCCAAGTTTGTTTTGTGATTGTCACTTGAGAGTCTGTCACTGTTGAGGGTTTTAACACTTGCTTCATGGATGATACCTATAGTTCCTTAACTGCAAAAAGGTCCTCATATTTTCTGTATTATTCCATGTTTATTTATATGGCTCATGTCATATAGGCTGATCTTAGAAAGGCCCATTTGCCATTAGCATTTGTTCATCCCATCACATACTTACCGAGCAATTTCTTGGTGCTAGGCACTGTGCTAGGAACTGGGATACAATGGAAAAAAGACACAAAGGGCTGTGCTTTCCTTAGTCTTACGGTCTAGTCAGGGAAACAGACGAAAAGCAAGATAATTAATTTTCTCTGATATAGTTCCTGAAATTATGTCTAGAATCAGGTGCTATCCTCATTCTCAATTAGCTTTCCTCCAAAAACACAGAGTGTAAAATACTTTTTATACAGTTTCTCTGTATAAAAGAAAGAACAAAAAATGTCTTTAACATTTTTCATCCTGTTTTTCTATATTTTTAAAATAATATATGGTAGATAATACTACCATATTATCCTTCTGAGCTAAAACTATCAATTAAAACATTTATAGTATATCTCAAGAATCAGTAATTTAAAATGTATTCCATGTATGAGGGTGTATATTATTTAATAATGTTCCCTATGGGTGATGGGCTTATGATGAGTGATTGTTTTATTTTTATTATTTTTCTATATTGCCCAGATGTTTAATATTGAACGTGTAATTTTCTCTAAAAATAAAGATTTGGATAGAACTTCAAATTTTAATTTTAAAAAAACCCCTAAGATGTCTTAGAAAGCAATTCCTTGAAACTGCTTTAAAAATCAAGAATAAACAGAAGCAACCTAAACACTTGAAGGGATTAAATGAAAAAACTCTTGAAAATGCAGGCTTGTACAGTGTAATTGTATGCCAGAACCCCTGACCTCAAACCAACAATTATACTTTTGTAAAAACCTAAACCACCCTTTAAATATGTATATTTTAAACACCTTTTAAAAATGGGTTAGGGGGACTTCCCTGGTGGCGCAGTGGTTAAGAATCCGCCTGCCAATGCAGGGGACATGGATTCGAGCCCTGGTCCAGGAAGATTCCACATGCCGTGGAGCAACTAAGCCCGTACACCACAACTGCTGAGCCTGCACTCTAGAGCCCGCGAGTCACAACTACTGAGCCCACGTGCCACAACTACTGAAGCCCGTGCGCCTAGAGCCCGTGCTCTGCAACAAGAGAAGCCACCGCATTGGGAAGCCCACGCACCACAACCAAGAGGAGCTCCCCCTCTTGCCGCAACTAGAGAAAACCCGCGTGCAGCAACAAAGACCCAACGCAGCCAAAAATAAATAAATAAATAAATACATTTATTTAAAAAACAACAATGGGTCAGGGAAAAAAAACTGCCAAAAGGGCTAAGAGTCCCTTTTGGTGAAGGGATAAGCCAGGGTGCTGTGAAATCAGGAAGCTTGACTTTCAGAAGAAAAGAAAGCCTTTTACAGCTCAGCATCAAGCACATATGTCAGTTATTAAATGGCATTTGGAAACCATATTAAAAGACCTACAGGCTTCTCTTTGTTAATGATGATAATATCTTTTGTTTGAGTTTTTTCTATGTGCTGGGTAGTCTGCTCTGTAGTTTACATGCACTTGATTTTTGAGGACTTTACAGAATTTTTTTATAAGTTGACTGATTTTATAAATGAGGAAATCATGTTCAGAGAGATAGCTTGCCCAATATCCCCCCTTGGTAAACAGAGAGGGTAAGATTTAACCTTGGGATTGTCTTACTCCTAATTCTTGCTCTTAGCTATTACTTGTAATCCTTAGCCTACTATCTATCTAAACTGTTTTTCTTCCAAGTATATAAGCAATTTAACCTCCACTGCTTTCAAGACCGGCTGTCTTTGGGTCAGACTATGTGCAACTTACTTCTCTTCCATTATCACCTCTAATCATTGCTGTCCTCCACTGAGGCACTTGGTGGGTGCAGAACCTCACTCTCTGCCCACTTTGCTTCAAGCTGGAAACCCACACTTTCTTCCTTTGACTCCCAAAGCACAACTAAAACAACATTAAGAGTGTGACACACTTTATTGGAGATTGGAGGTGGGGAGAGAAGTGGTGAAGGTGGTTCCTGCAAAGAGCAGGGAACAACTAAAATTCAGTATCAGACGCTACTGTCCCTGTGAATTTACCAGCAATTCCTCACGACAGGTGACTTCTTTCTCAGACTCAGGCCTCTGGACACATTGCTGGACCCTCTGCCTTTCTTCTGCAGGTTGTTTCTATAACCCCCACCTGGCTTCCCAACTCTCCAATGCTCCCTCAAACCGGGAAGATCACACAGCTATTTAGCTGTCCATCCCTCGCCAGTCTAGGCTCTGGTCCTATGTTCGTATTTCAATAACTCACTAAGATATTCTGCTAAGCCAAGTGCCATCCACTCAGGATCTCTACCTCCACCTTTACAAAGGACTGCCTGCAGATTTTAAACTACGGTTTTTTCCTTAACGCCTCCGCAGTCAAATTCTCCCACCCTCAACAACCTCAGCAAACCCTAAGTATCAGTCAGTGTTCTCCAGAGAAACAGAATCAACAGGAAACACACACACATACACACACACGCACAATTTAAAAATATATAATCTATCCAACTCTATTTATCTAGAGAGAATTTATTTTAAAGAATTGGCTTATACAATTGTGGGAGCTGGCACATCCAAAATCTGAAAGCAAGCGGGCAGGGTAGAAATTCAGGTAAGAGTTGATGTTGCAGTCTTTAATCCTAATTCTGCAGGACAAGACAGGAAGGCTGGAAACTCAGGCAGGGTCTCTGTGTTGTAGTCTTGAGGCCTAATTCCTTCTTCAGGAAACCTGTCTTTTCTTTTTTTAATTTTTTTGAAGTATAGTTGATATGCGATATTTTATGTTACAGGTGTACAATATAGTGATTCACAATTTTTAAAGGTTATACTCCATTTATAGTTATTATAAAATATTGGCTATATTCCCTGTGTTCTATAATATATCTCTGTAGCTTATTTTATACATAGCAGTTTGTACTTCTTAATCCCCTATCCCTGTACTGCCCCTACCCACTTGCCTCTTCCCACCGGTAACCGCTAGTTCTCTATATCTGTGAGTCTGCTTCTTTTTTATGTTCCCTAGTTTGTTGTATTTTTTAGATACCATATATAAGTGATATCTTACAGTATTTCTCTTTCTCTGACTTATTTCACTTAGCGTTATATCCTCCAAGTCCATCCATGTTGTTGCAAATGGCAAAATTTCATTCTTTTTTATGGCTGAGTAGTATTCCATTATATATATATACGTACCACATCTTCTTTATCCATTTCAGCTGTTGATGGACACTTAGATTGCTTCCATGTCTTGATGATTGTAAGTAATGCTGCTGTGAACGTTGGGGTGTGTGTATCTTTTCAAATTAGTGTTTTTGGGTTTTTTTCGGATATATACCCGGGAGTAGAATTGCTGGGTCATATGGTAGTTCTATTTTTAGCTTTTTGAGAAACCTCCATAATGTTTTACACATTGGCTGCACCAATTTACATTCCCATCAACAGTGTAGGAGGGTTCCCTTTTTTCCACATCCCTGCCAACATTTGTTATTTGTGTTCTTTTTGGTGATAGCCAAGTGATATCTCATTGTTGTTTTGATTTGCATTTCTCTGATGATTAATAATGTTAAGTATCTTTTCATGTGCCTGTTGGCCATCTGCATAACCTGTCTTTTCTTTTAAGGCCTTCAGCTGATATGGCCTGTCTACCTTACGAAGTCGCTTTACTTAAAGTACATTGATTTAAATGTTAATAACCTTCAGTGTGCTTAAGGATTAGTTGAAAAGCTTATGATTCTTTAAAATAGCCTTTACTTTCAGAATCCACTTACCCATTATGCCCCCAACACCTGTATGCAGTACTATCAGATTTACAGAATTAGGATAAGGGCTAAAACCTCCAATGACAAGTTTGGCACCATTGTGTTAGGGGTGAGAGAGCTCCACCATTCTACAGAAATTCTGGGCGTGGTGTCATTTATTAGGAAAACAAGAACATTTATGAATATGGACAAATTTTGTTAGGAAATCTGTTAGGAAATTTCTGCTGGGAAGAAACTGTCTGGGCGTGATGGTGGTGGTTGGATGGAATAATAGAGATGGACAGTCCCCAATTGAAAATCCCAGTGTTGGACAAAGCTCTACAGTGTTGAACAAAACCTACCTATTTCCTTTTTATTGCCTATAAAATAGGAGTGATAATTTTCAGAGCTTTAGTAAGGGTCAAATGAGAAAACTGTATAAATTTTTCCAGCGGAATGTTTCATACTCTTTAAATGGTAGTGTTCTTTCTAGTCAAGGCTGAGTCATAAGAAGTTACAACTATCCAATGCTACTAGATAGAGATGGTAATGATTGGGTAAACAATGACATACACAGTCCAGGCTTTGTGAACATAGGACTTGGTCCTAGAAAATCACGAGCCAAGGTTGTCTCTCTCTTCCCCTGCTTCCCCAAGGTCTTTGACTTCCATTTTTCTGTGCAAGTCTTTTCCATTCTCCTGTGTATAGACTAGTTTCCCTCCTTATCCATTAGCTTACAGATGGCTTTTGTCGTTATGACTTCAATTAGGCTCTAAGAACATGGTCTTTGAGCTCCAGAATTCATCTCTCAGTTCCAGTTTGAGAGAGTATCTGATTGCCCAGACTGTCTGCCCATGGAAGAACAGCCCTTGAGTCAAGTGTCAAGTGGAGACCTCATTATCCAGTCAGCTCAAGGAAATGGTCATGGAGAACCATATGCCAACATGGGTCCACCTCTTCAACAAGAGGAAATTGTAGACTTTGGTGATATCCCTAGACATGTCTACCACTTGCAGCTGCAGTAGAATCATACCACCTTGAACTTATTCAAGGACTTCAGACCCAAAACCCACATAAAGTGTAGAATGTGCCTCCATTATTGTCATCTAAACCTCATGATAAATAAATCTATTAAAATTATAGAGCTTAATATGAATAACAAAACTAAAAAGCAGTATACCAACAAGCAAACAGAAACACTTTGTAATCCCCCATCCATACCCCATTCACCACTAGGGTTTCATAGTTATCTTAAAGACAATATGGTTTGAATGTCCAAACATCTGCATATAGACATTCCTTTTGTTCTTCCTTTAAACATGCTTTAGCGTGCTTAAGAATTTCTCTACATGTGGTATATACACAAAACCGTGCATACCCTATATATGGGTGATTTAATGATTTTTTTCAATCATAAATTTGACAATACATGTTTTTCAGCTCTTCCCCGTAGGCTTAAAAATTACCGCCATGTAAGCCGGTCCTCCATGTGGTAACACTTTCATTCGTCATTCCAAATGGAATATAGCTATTTTGAGTTATAGATGGTGCTGACTAATATTTGATCTCATTAGTTTAGTTAATTATATTGCTAAATAGATGTTAGAGCAGCAAGAGTTCTTACTAAGTTTAATTTCAAAGACTTCTCTAAGGTTTATGCAACCAATTAGTTTTAGAGCCAAAATACTTGGACTTCTATTCTTGCTCTTTCTCTCCCCAGTTATTTATCTATAAGATTTGTTGTGTGCCACAGTCATGAACTGCTGAGTTATTTGAAAAACATCAGCTGTTAATAGCCAAGAACTGCATAACAGGAAAATACGGCTGTATCGGGACAAGGTCATTGCTATTAATGGAGAGAGACTGCAAAACTTGTTTCCTGTGTTCATGGTTTGGTACCATCTTTTAACAGGGAACAAACAAAAAATACATAATTTGTTGGACAAATATGCATATTTGTGTGAATTTTAAAAACACTTAGGTGCCACCATCTTTCCCCTTTCTGTCATATGCAGTATGGTTGACGTCCTCTAAATTAGGTATGATATTGGTTTTCAGCTTTTTGTAAATTTCTATGGGTATTGCTCTTACTAAGAAGACTTACAGCATTAAAAATCATTGCTTCTGAACTCATCCATTTGTTTTTGTGGAGAGATGTGGAAATTTATGCAGTAACAAAGCTCAGTTGCTTTACTGAAGTGTCGGATTACATGATTTTAAACCAGGGCAAAGAGAGGAAGAGGTTTATTGAATAAAACTGTTTACTGCCTTTCCAGTACACAGCTGATTAACAAATGGTTGTACAGCTGTGTGCAATAAGATAGAGGCAGTCCCTACCTTTTGATAATTGTTACATAAGCTTTTCTTATTTATTCTCAGAGAGTGGTTTTCAAAAAGTTTATGTACTATGATTGAGGTAAGCGTTTCAGAAATGATTTAGGCAGCTCATGTTTGTGTACAAGATGTGCGTGTATTTGTGTGCCCTGTGCACACGTGTGTGCATGTGACTCGCATATCTCTTTGCACAAAGGATTTGAGGTAGTACAGCATGTCATTCTGGTTAAAAAGCCACATCAGGTTACAGTCAGTTAATAGACCAGAGGCTGCATAATGCTCTCTTCAGCTTAGATTTCTTGAAATGTTACAAGATGAAGGAGGTGAGATTCTGGGACTTTTGATTTGCACTAGGGCAAAATCATTCCTTTGTGCTGAAGGGGAGTGAGGAGAACGATTTCATGGGAAAGGCAAGCTTTTAGAAACGTTTACTGTATAAGGTAATTCATAAAGATAAAAACTCTGTACTATCTTGCACTTGAAAACTACAATTTTTTAAAAAGGAATTGTTTATCAAAATTACAACTACAGGAATTAAATTAAAACACAAGGATAGGGTATGCCTGGCTGTCGGCATTGCCTATCTGGTTTCTGTCTGAGGTCTATTTGTACAGGTCAGGTGTTCTTCCTTCTTCTCCAGCAAGACTCAGCCTAGGCTTATCTAATGGCCTGCTTTAATTGAGCCAACCACCTTCTGGAGGGGAGGAGCCAGAACAGAAATAGCTAGAATTTAATGTGAACAAGGGCATTGCTAAAGACCTCAAGTCAGATAGCTCCTACTTCTTATTTATGTTGAAACAGCGTAAACACTAAGCTTCAAGGAATGGCAATTAGTTATTTGTGACAAGGCACTTCTTACATTCCTGGTTGAAAGCAACTAATACAAAGTCATCCTAACAAGAAGACAGTCATCCTGTTTTTATTGGGTGCGATTATAATCCATTCTTGTCCCATTATAATGTGATGTAGTTGTCTTTAGATGAGTAGAACTATGTTGAGGAATTTTGTAAAAAACGAAAGCTGATGACTTGAGGCTCCTCGCTAGATATTGGGTTGGCCAAAAAGTTCGTTTGGGTTTTCCGAAAATCTTATGGAAAAACCCGAATGAACTTATTGGCCAACCCAATATTTTGGAAGAATTTGGAGGGGGAAATGTAGTGACTAAGAGCACAGGCTTTGGTAGCAGACCAAGGTATGACTTCTCTTCATTTTAATTCTTTGTAAACTGGGGGTAATAATAGGTCCTACCTCAAATATGGTATGTGAACTATTTACCAGATGTATTAGTTTTCCTGTTGCAATTGTAACAAATTATCAAAAAGTGAGTGGCTTAAAACAGCACAAATTTATTATCTTACAGTTCTGGTGGTCTGAAGTCCAAAATGCATCTCACTAGGCTAAAGTCAGTATGTGTGGAGGGCTACATTTCTTTCTGAAGGCTCTAGGGGAGGATCTATTTTCCTGCCTTTTCTAGCTTCTAGAGGCTTTTAGAGGTTTCTGGCTACAGCCCTTGGCTGGTGGCCCACTGCCATCTTCAGGGCCAGCAATGGCCGATCAAGTCTTTCTCACACGCATCACACAGGCACTGACCCTCCTGTCTCCCTCTTCCACTTAGGAGGACCCTTGTGATTACACTGGGCCCACCAGGTTAGTTTCCCATCTCAAGGCCAACTGATTAGCAACCTTAATTCATTTCATCTGCATCTCAATTCCATCTAAAACCTTAATTCCCCTTTGCTACTTAAGGTAACATATTCACAGGTTTGGGGGATTAGGACAAGGGCACTTTTAGGGGTTATTATTCTACCTACCACACCAGAGTACCTGCCACAAAGCAACACAGGGAATGTTAGTTTTTGCTATTCTTGATCCCCCATAAAGAAAGAAACCCTCTCTGAATGTTTTTTGTTGTTTAAATAAGAAGACGCCAACTGACCAATGTCCCAGAGACCAGGTGAGTGTAGAACCTCCCACGCTGTGTTTCAACACCTTCTACAAACATAGTTTTGGCACTCTGCCTTTAAAGCTGAAAAAGAACAGGATCGTTATGTCTGACCTAAATACACATGGTCTAGAGCTTTCCTGTTCTCTTCTTTCTCTACACTTTTTCCTTTCTTGAGGATATTTTCTGCAGTGGTATCAACTCACCTGTATGTAGCTGACTCCCCCAAAATAGAACTGGGTGCTAACTTTTCTGTTAAGCTTAAGGCACCACACGTCCAGCTGGAGCTGAGCGACTGCCCCCTAAGAGTCTGTGGGTCCCTGGAAACACCTGAGAATTCAAATGACCATTTTTGACTCAAGCCATCTCTTCCTGCCCGCTGGGTGCAAGGGCAACATCACTCTCTCTGCCCCGCAGACGTGAACACTGGGAGTCACGTGTCTCTTGTGCTCCCTAACACTCTCACAAGTCCTCTCCAGTCGTCTTCCTCACTGGTGCTATCCAAGTTCGAGCTTCTTGTGCCCTTGTCTAGACCGTGACATAGCCGCCTGTCTCCTGCTTTCCTTCCTTCACTGATTTATGTCACCGCTTCCAGGAAGTCTCGGGTCCCTCCTCTCGGTCTCTTCTGCCTTAAATCAATCCTTCTGCCTTGAATCAGGCCTTCTGCTTTGTAGTAAATCAGTCCTTGTCAGCATGCTGAAGGGCTCAGGGAATTATTTTTAAGCACCTACCATATGGTAGATATTGCACTTAGACATGTTACATATGTTATTTAATCCTAATTTAATGCCCTGGCAGGTACGTGCTATCTCTCCTTTGTTACTAGCGAGGTAACTGGGGGATAGAGAGCTTTATGTAATTCAGCCAAATCAACACAGAAAGCAGCAGAGAGAGAATTCAAACTCAGAAGTGTCTGATTTCAAAGCCCCTAATTTTACAGCTTTATACTGGAGCCCCACCATTTGATTTTGTTTTTAAGGTTCTAAAACAGATACCTTATGAAGGTACACCCAAGTTCACATACTTTTGGGGCAAATCTTCCAGTAGCCTAATGACAAACGTATCATGGTTTGGTCATCTTGGTGGTGGTTTCCGAGGGCAGCTAAGGACTGCTATGTGTACTATTTTTTATCAGAGATTTAAGACGTATCAAACCTTTGCCTTTGACGTGACTTGCAGATTAACCCAGGTCCATTCCTCATATCTAAAAAAAGAGGGATGGGAAGCGAGGAAGCCATTTGCACAGCTATGGGTGGCTTTGAACGATGTGAAGTCAGGACTATTGTGGAAGTAAATAATTCTGATAAATCTGTTTCTTTTCCATTAAAGATCAACATTCAGTGACAAGCCAAAACACGCTTCTCTTCTTTGACCAAAACACCCACAAAGGAAACAGAAACCAGTTTAGCAACTTTGCAAGTGGGTGCGAAAGGATTCCTATAAATAAAGCCTCCCATTGTGCAGCTCTGGTCCTGTTAGGTTTGGAATGCTGATGGTTTATATCGTCCTACTCTGAACTCTTACTGACAACCTACTGAATTTAGCTCTAGCTGATGCTTTGGTATGTTACATTTTTTAGAATTATAATTTTGATACTTCTTAAAGGTGACTTTAATAGTAAAGTCTACTTTACAGAATGGACTTTGTCACCTTCCACCACTACCCTCCATCCTTTCCTTATCAATTACTTTCCTAAAGGGAGAAAAAAAATAATATAACTCAAATTAGCTGATCTTGGGAATTCCCTGGCTGTCCAGTGATTAGGACTTAGTGCTGTCACTGCCGAGGGCACAAGTTCAATCCCTAGTCCATGGAACTAAGATCCCACAAGCCTCGAGGCCAAAAAAAACAAAAAAGAAACAAACAAAAATTAGGTGATCTTAAGAACAGGAAGAATGTTCCCTGGGGGCTTAAGAAGCTTTATTGCTCATAAAAAAGCATCAAAGCAAATACTATACAGAGGAGGTCAGTTGGGCAACTCTTTTTTATTCATGTGATAGCTTTGCCTTTATGTAGATGATAAGACTCATAGAATTAAAAAAAAAGCTGCAGGAGATGGACTTCAGTAACATAAAGAAATATTCTTTCAAACCTTATTACTTCTTTTATAGGAAGGAAAATCAAACAAAATCAACTACTTATCGTGACTCTTAGACTTTTGTGTAATTGTGAAAGCCAAACTTAGCAGAAGAAATCAACCTTAACTTGAGAATTAAAAATGCTGTCTAGAGTCATTATTGGGTCAGTAGTCAAAATTGGACTGCAGACAACAATCATATAAAAGTACTCTGTCAATGTGAAATTGACCAAATTGAAAACTGCATATTCATGGGTATGCATGAATATCCCTATTCATAGGAAGTATACACTTGAGTATTTAGGGCCAAAGCCATGATGCATGTAACTTACCCTCAAATGGTTCAACAAATATATACATTATGTGTGTGTGTGTGTATACATATATGTCAGAGAGAGAAGAGAAAGAGAGGGAGAGCACAAATGTAAAACAAATGGGATAAAATATTAACAATGGCTGAATCTAGGTAAAGAATATATGAGAATATGTTTGTCCTAAGCAATATTAATTCACATCCATGAGCAGATTATGTTCAAATCTAAATTTCCAGCTGAGAAGATTATCATAAACTTTAGACCTACAACTGTTTACTAGACATCTACTAGGATATTCCACAGGTATTTCAAAACCAACCTTTCCACAGTTGGTTTTCTAATGCCCCCCTTTAAAGCTGAGCTCCCTTCAGTATTCTCTGGTACCAAAATAGGTTCTTTCTTTTACCACCCCAAGCACATCTCCCCCATCAACGCAGCTATAATCACTCAAGAAATCCTAGCTATTCTAACCTGTAAAGTGTCTTCGATTGATTCACTTCTTTCAGTCCCTACTGTCATTATTGAGCTTCATATATCACATGGATTATAATCATCACCTCCTAAGACCACTCTTACATTCAGGATGTGTCCCCCTCCAATCCATCTCCTATATTGGGGCTAATTTTTAGAGTTCAAGTCTGATCTTATTAATGCTCTCCCTATGGCCCTCAGATTAAAATCTAAATTCTCAGTGTAATTTACAGGGCACATGAAGGCCCTGGTTCCTGCTTATTTCCCTAATCTCATATCTCTCCTCTCTCTGTACCATAATTTATCATATCTTCTCCTATAGCATGCTGCCGTCACACTGGACTTCTTGCAGTTGAAGCTTCCTCAGCAGGCCTTTTCCCCTGTAGTCTCTCTGCCTTGAGTACTTACTTTCCCTTTCCCCTGTTCCCATCTACCTTTTCAACACATGATCCTGCTTGCCTAATTTATTTCTCTTTTTAAATCCCAATTTAGACAACATTACTCTAGGAAAGACTCATGACACCCCAAGTCTGCACAAATCACTAATTAGAAGCAAATTTAAAATAAAATAGCAATAGAATTATTATTATGAATATATATTTTTAATCTAGCATAAAGCATGTACACATTCATTCAGTCTAAACCTTAATAGGTTTTCCACAAGTACTCATTGGATGTCTGTTATATGCCCAGCAACTTCTAGTTGGGCCATTGAATAGATATTACTTGGTCTCCTACAATGTTCCAGACATTGTTTTGGTTGTGGGGACTATAGCAATGAACATTCTTAGAGCTTAAATTCTAGTAGGGGGGACTATGCAGAAACATATAAAGGTATCATATCAGTTAGTGATGTGTCATGAAGGAAAAAACATGTAAGGGGGTGCTTTCCTGGATACTGTAGTGAGAAATGACCTCTCTAAGGAAGAGCTATGTGAACAAGGACTTAAATAAAATGAGGGAGCAAGGTCAGGCCAATGTCTGGGGAGAGCATTCTAAGGAAAGGGGAACCACAAGTACAAAAATGTTAGGACAGGAGTATGCTTGGTGTGTTCAAAGAACAGCAAAGAAGCCTGCATATGTTAAACTCAGTGAGCAAGAAGGGGTGACGATGGGAATGAGTTCTTAGGCCGGATCCTGTGAGTAGTGAATCCACTCTGTCAGGTCTGATTTTGTCTGAGTATTGATTTCAGTTGTCCTCATGGTTCTCTACTTTGACTGAGAACACAAACTGGATTGCATTTTGTGGGGAAGAAAGGATATTGGGGACCAAGGACAATGGGAGGAGAGTCCCATCTAGTTCCAAGATGTTGCCCTTAAAGAGGATTAAAGAGCCAGAATTGGACAAACCCTGGAGAACTGTAAGGGTGATGTCAAAAGGTGCTCTGCTTAAAAGCCTAAGTACCTCCCTATTGCCCTCAGATTAAAATCCAAATCCTCAGTATAATTTACAAGGCACAAAAAGATTCTTTCAAGCTGCTGGAGCAAAGCCTTTGTTCCATATAAAGTCTGCCAGTGCTGGGCAGACAGCCTGGACATCCCAAATATCTTCCTTTTGCTGTTTCCCATCCCCATTCTTTCCTGACTATTCCAAAATTAGCTTAGTCAAATCTAGGCTTTTTTTTTTCCAGCCATTAAATGGTGATGGAGAGTACTTTTGCTTTTGAACTATAGAAATGACTTTTGTCAGGAAGTGTAATAGATTGTTTTAAAAAATAAAATAATGAATTCCAGTTTTTACATCAATTTCCAGCCACATAGTCTAAATAGATCAAATATAGTATAATTTTAATTTCTACACTACATATGGTAAACATATGTGAAAACAAAAGCTAAAAGGTCATTCTGATTTTCAAGAGGACTAACTTGTTTCTGACCAACGTGACTGAGAGATCTTGAATTATTTTCTTAAATGATACCTATTCCATTTCCTTTTCTTATTAATCAGTCACTAATCATTTCATTGTTTTTCTCTTTTATAATCTTCTGCTTGATCTTTGTTGTTTCCACTTCTCAATGTCCATAATCTTAATGATTGTCTCCCTTTTGTTGAAAAACAACTATATGGCATATAATTCATATCTGGGGAAATTTTTTAATAATTATAATAAAGTAAAAGTTTAAGATATACACTGTTAGACAATGTCCAAGGCACCATTGATTTGTTTTTAATATTTATTTATTTATCTATCTATCGATCTATTTATTTATTTATTTTTGGCTATGTTGGGTCTTCGTCGCTGTGCACAGGCTTTCTCTAGTTGCCACGAGCAGGGGCTACTCTTCATTGTGGTGCACGGGCTTCTCATTGTGGTGGCTTCTCTTGTTGCGGAGCACGGGCTCTAGGCGCCACGGGCTTCAGTAGTTGTGGCACGCGGGCTCAGTAGTTGTGGCTCACGGGCTCTAGAGCACAGGCTCAGTAGTTGTGGCGCCTGGGCTTAGTTGCTCCACGGCATGTGGGATCCTCCCGGACCAGGGCTCGAACCCGTGTCCCCTGCATTGGCAGGCGGATTCTTAACCACTGCGCCACCAGGGAAGTCCCGAGGCACCATTGATTGATGTAACTATTTTAATCAAACACTAACTTTAACATAATTCTTTTAGGCTATAATAATTTTCATGTACTGTGTAACTTTTTATGTGTGGAATCATTCATTTTCTTGGTTAGACTTTATTATAGGAGCTTGAAATCAAGCTTAAAACTCATTTGTCATTATGAACTGAGGGTTTTTTTCCTTTATTTCCTTTCTGCATCTCTTTTCTTATGACAATTTTGAAATTTCAAAATCAGGTAGTTAAGGAAAGCTTTGTTTTGAAGAGTTCATCCTAATAAATTTCTATATTATAAAGAATGTTGCATTAACATGGCTTATCTTGATATGGCTGGCAATATGTGAAATACCTACATCTACTTTTATAGCTTTCTCTTTATAATGATAATTTAACAAGCTAGCATTTATTGAGTACTTATTCCATGCCAAGTACTATTCTGAGTTTCTCTTATGTATTAAAGCACTTAATCCTCATAGCAGCCCTATGAGGTAGGAAGTATTAAAATCCTAGTTTCACAGGTGAGAAAACTGAGAGGCAGAGAGGTTAATAATTTACCCCAGGCCTCATGGCTGGAAAGTGGAGGCTGGAACCCAGGCAGACTGGCTCCAGAGTCTTAACTGTTGATCACTCTGCAATATTTACGTTAGCTGATACAGCCCAGAGAAAGGAGACAAGCTGACCATTTAGTGCAGATTGCTGAGAAGTATAACAGGAGGGAAAAATAGAACAGAAATTGTGCTCCCTGCTCAATGGGAGACATTTTTCCCAAGGGAAAAACACAGAACTTGGGGCTTTTTTCCCTTCGGTCAGAAAGTATGTTCACAAGGAGAAAGAAGAAAATTAAAAAGACTGTGTATATCATGTTACTGAATCGCCACTATAACTCCAGTGTTTGGCAAAGGCTTCCCTCAAACACTAGTTGCTCAGTAAACAGCATTAATTTTGTTACGTGCTACCTGATCTGGTTTGGTGAAAGCTCTTTTAGGCAAACTAAACTTATAGGAATTTTACGAGGCATTTATTTCCATGAAGACTAGTACACTTGAAATACCCTACGTATACCCAACAATAATCACTACTGTAAGCAGTTCAAATTTTCTTTTTAAAATCACTCTTAGACACCCTTTCTCTTCTAAAAGAAAATTAAATACTTGATAAGTAGCCTTTCTCATAGAGAAGTGGATGTTTTCTCTCCACCAGGGAACATTGCCTTTCCTTGCATTCATCCCCTGGGAAACCTTTGTTTTAGAACTGACACCACTGATCACTCAGCATCTTAACCACATTTGTTTGGCACTTCACCTGAGGAGGAAAGTGTTCTTTTTGTGTTCTGTAGCATGCATTTTGATAAGGGTGCACGCCACAAGTAAAATTCACATCTCAAGTTAAGGTTGTATCCTTGGCATTGTAATGTGATATTAGCAAAAGTGCTTTTATAATCCTACCTGCCAACAATTAACATCTATAAATAGGAAGACCACAAGATTCTGAAATTACCCAAGTACTGGAAAGACTATTTTTTCATAAATTTTCCTTTAGCAAAGGATCCTATCCTTACCATCTTCAAAGAAAAGTTCAGTTTGAACAAGCCCTAATTGTGTAGTCAAACAGATTTATCCATCTCATAGAAATAAAACAACAAATTTTTACATTTAAAGTCACATTATTTGCTGGAGAGGGTGTGGAGAAAAAGGAACCCTCCTACACTGTTGGCGGGAATGTAAATTGGTGCAGCCACTATGGAGAACAGTATGGAGGTTCCTTAAAAAACTAAAACTAAAACTGCCGCATGATCCAGCAATCCAGAGAAAACGTAATTTGAAAAGATACATGCACCCCAATGTTCATTGCAGCACTATTTACAGTAGCCAGGACATGGAAGCAACCTAAATGTCCATTGACAGATGAATGGATAAAGAAGATGTGGTATATATATACAATGGAATATTACTCAGCCATAGAAAAGAATGAAATTTTGCCATTTGCAGCTACATGGATGGACCTAGAGATTATCATACTAAGTGAAGTAAGTCAGAAAGAGAAAAACAAGTATCATATGATATCACTTGTATGTGGAATCTTTAAAAAATGATACAAATGAACTTATTTACAATACAGAAATAGACCCACAGCCATAGAAAACAAACTTATGGTTACCAAAGGGGAAAGGGAGGGAGGCATAAATTGGGAGTTTGGGATTAACATATACACACCACTGTATATAAAGTAAACAACAAGGACCTACTGTATAGCACAGGGAACTAAATTCAGTATCTTGTAATAACCTATAGTGGAAAAGAATCTGAAAAAGAATATATATATATATGTGTGTGTGTATATATATAGCTGAATCACTTTGCTGTATATTTGAAACTAACACAACTTTGTAAATCAACTATACTTCAATAAAAAATAAAATAAATTAATAAGGAAAAAAGTCACATTATAATGAACAATAATGTACTGTATGCAAAATTTTACATGTTAACATGTTAAGTGTTGGAATTCAAATAAGAGACACATATATCAAACACACTTGTGAAATGGTCATATGAAAAGTACCTATGTAAACAAATATCTATGTATGTGTTATATCTACACAAAATACATATGTCCCGGTATGTTGTCATTTGCTCTTTCTTATTTGCTCACATTAGGAATCTGATAAGAACTAGACTGTGTGGTAAGAACGTTATGTTCTTACCACAATAAAATTGAAGAAGAAAAAACCTTTCAATGAAATAAAATGTCTTATTATCACGAATTGATCAAACTACATGATGTAACATATATAATATAAGGCAAATCAATCGAGAAGTAAGATAGGAAATACGTTTTTAAAAAACTGGAAAAAGAATCTAGAATAAAAACCGGAGGTTATGTAGAAGCAGTGGCATTCCTGACCACAGCACTAAAAATATTTTAAAAACAGAGCTTCTTAGCAGCCTGGATCCCAAAGTTGATGGACAGCTAAGAGGAAGCAATGCCCAAGAGCCAGTATTTATTCTTTGGAAACTATGTCATCAGATGCCTAACGGACGGTTCTAAGCACAATTAAAAGATTGACTTGGTCTTACAAAACCTTGAAAGAACTACACTTAGCTGACAAGTGAGTCAAATCTAGTTCCTATCAGATTCCTAGTGAAAGCAAATAAGAAAGAGCAAATGACAAAATACTGGGAAATATGTCTTGTGTAGATATGAAGTGTATATAGATATGGATATTTGTTTATACAAGTACTTTTCATATGGCCAGTTTACAAGTGTATTTGATATGTGTGTACGTCCTTGTACTTCTATTATTTGAATTCAAACACAGTGCAGATATAGATAGCATTACCATCTATGTGAGATGTAAATATATAAAAACCCCCCTTTTGCATTTTCTGCAGATCCTGAAAACCATATGTTTATGTTTTGTCTAGGGTTTTTTGTGTGTGAGTCTCTTCTTCTAATGTGAAGTCTTGATTTAAAAAAAGAGCCGGTTCATTCCTGCTTTCTACCTGCTTGCTGTTGTTTCCAGGAGTCTGCAGCTATGCTAAATTATTTGAAGGTGAACATTAGAGCAACTTCAAAACACTTCTGCCCTCTCTTTTTGCTCACCATATAAAGCTGCAAGGATACATTGTCATTAAGTTTCTATACATAGCTAAGTCCACAAAACTTTGAGAAAAAGCAACATCTCCCAGGGTGGTTGTGTGTATAACTAGAGAATATTAGTTGAAGCACTTTGTAAATGATAAAGCCTTACCTACATGTAAGGCATTGTTTAGCATTAGCATTGCTCTTATGTAGAATGGTATCTAGGACTGGAATAAGCCAGTCATATCGTTAAGGAATGGAATAGAAATTAATAGTTGTTAAAACACTTATAGCGGAGTGCCAGGAACTTTACCAGAAGTTTTACATAGGTTGTCTTATTTAATTAATAGCATTCATATGGAATACTGCTGGAACCCTTAAAGGTGCCAAATAGTTTGTGGTGGATACAACGGTAGCTCCATAGAGAAGATGAGATATCATAATTTTCATTTGAGAATGAATTATATTGCCAGTTTATACCATTTTCCTCTGAAATCATGTTGGTTTGATCCGGTTCTTTACTAGCCAATGAATAGCTTATTATGGAACTGTCAGAACTTGACAAAGGCCATAAGTTCTGTACTGCATGCAAAATCTTGGTCTTACTGTATTACGTAGAGATGCCAGTGTCATGAACTGGTGGTAATATGAACTCCGTTTTCTTTGTAATCATTGTCAGTTCATCACAATGTACTGCACACAGTTTTCAATGACTTGTATATTTTTTTAACTTGCCCCTGGAGCCCGCCTATTTTGGCAGACAGTAGACCTTGGACTTGCAAAGGGTTTTTATCTACTGAGTTGACATTTTCTCTTCCTGATGATAATAATCCCTACGCACCAAATAGAATACAGTATTATCATATGTTTATATCTCAGTGAGCTGCCATTGAAGGATTCCATAAAAACGTGATGACCGGGGAGAATAAAAGGGAAACATCCACCAAAATCTTCTCCAGGATTCTCAAGTTTAAGTGTATGGACAGGGAGTCAAATAGAGCCAGGCTGTGTATGGTGCCATTTGCTTTTAAAGAACTGACACAGAATGTGAATTAAGGGGAGGTGGGGGGCAGGTAGGAAGAGGGAGTTATTATGACTCATTCATTCATTCAGTTACTAAGTTTCCACACTATTATAGGTGCTGTTACGTACTCTCTTCTTGTCCTAACAGGGAAAAAATACAGAAGGAAATAACTGTAATGCAAAGTAGTGTGTACTATATCATGACAATGCAGATGGAGGTTCTGGAGAAAAAAAAAAATCAAACTTAGGTTTGGACAGTGAGCTAACAGCATTTAAATATCTGTAAAGGTATAAAACACCAATCAGGTTAGGCCCCAGCCTTATCAGATCTGCTGAGTCTCAGTGCTGTTAGGAGTACATAATAGAGATTTGTTAAAGGTGGCTGAGCCATTGATTCACTTTAAGATAAGAAACATACAGAAGTTAGATACTGAGTTCTGTTATCTCACTCCATGATAGACTTAGAGGGTCCACTTAGTAGTGTATTATGTAGAGCATGCTGGCACTGTTTCGAGAATGTTCAGTGAACCAAGAGGGAGGCTTACGCAGCCAGGAGGCGATACAGTGGGTTTACCATGTGCAGAAACAGAAACCTTTGAGACTCGAACACTGCCACCAGAGGTCAGGGCCGGGAGTAGAGGGCACTCTTCCAGAAAGGAAGTGTTGTATTACCCGGGGAAGCACAGGAACCAAAATCCCCGTCCTCTCTTCCTGAGAGCAGCACTTTGCTGGCTGAGTAGGGGTTGAAGGGAGGACCTCAGAAATGTTCTGCGCACGTAAAGGTATGTGTAAGTGCTCTCAGCTTTAAACAAGTCATTTTAGAAGGTCAGAGAAAGGTGACTTTGTTATATTTTCAAAATCCAGATGAGCTATATGGATCTGTTGGTTACTACCTCCAGGAAGGGAATGTTTGCTGGGAGCAATCAGGAGGGAGTGACTCTGTTAAAATACTAATCTGAATATAGGATATGAAAAAGACTTTCTGTGCAACTACATTATTTGTCTATGATTTGCTGTAGGTGCAGCTGCTGTGATTCTATATGGAGGCCCTACCAGAAATAGATTCAAACATAGTGATATTGGGTCTGTTTTCATGTCCAGTGGCCATTTATATATGTCATTAGTGACATCTTTCATTCATTCATAGGAAATGAAATTTGTCAGTAAGATTTCCATATTGCCTTATCTTGCCCTTAACTGAAAGGTTGTGCACAACTAGGGTAATGATAGTGATTAAGTCACACGCTTATGCGTGTTCTCTGGGTTTCAAAGACTGGTAATGCATTTCATTAGGCTCTCCTAACCATCCTCTTAAAAGTTTGCTTAAATGTCTTTGTTTTCCTTTGGCATTTTATTGAAATAAGTCTTTTAGGCTCCACAGAAATGCGGAGGGAAATCAATAGGAGGTTTTTGTCTTTTTTTTTTTTAAGTTTTGGTCAAACAAGTCAAAATAACATTATCATTGATGGGTCGACCTATACTTCTAAATGGAAGGCATAAAGATATAAAAAGATCTGAGGCACGTAAGTAACCTCTTTGATTTTTAATGGCGTGCAGCAGATGGAATTTATTATTGACTTTTAAAAATGAAATTGCTCTGCATTATTATTTATTTATAGTTTTTCCTTTTAAAAGAAGTAATTACCATTGCTAGGTTACTTTTTCCTCAATCACAAGCAACTATGTAACAGTATCAGAATGTATAATATAGTTTATCACTTAGTCTTGAAGCCTAATGATGCTACAGGATATTATCCCTTTCAAATTAGCAATAAATTTATGAGCATAATGCATGGCTAAAAGGTTGAGTATCTTTTCTTCTTATTTGGTTAATTGCAAAAGCAATTATTTCACATTACAGGGTAATTTATTTATGAAAATCTCACTGCAGAAACAGAAATGTTTTTAATTAGAAATAAACAATCTAATTTCATTTTTCCAGTTCAGCACACAGATTTTGTGCTTATAATCATAATAATATGCAAAATGCCCAAGTTAAATATTTAGATGATTGGTTTCAGCCCAAACAACTTTTTAACGTTAATCACAGAATCTAAAACTTTTAAGTCATCAAGAATGTTGATAACCAGTCATAACAAAATTTAATTTCCAAGCAATGTCCAATGTTTAAGCAGTTACATTTAGCTCAAATTTGAGAGGTATCAAAAGTGTCCAAGTTTTCAGTCTTTGTGATTTAAACAATATACAAGAATGGAAAAATTTTCAGGGTTAGACTCTAGATGTTACAAAAATGTTTGAAGCCCTTTTTCAAAGCTGTTGTTTCAAAGAATCATTTCACATACAGCCCAGCAATTAATAGGATCAGGAGATCTGTGCGCACAGGATTCAGACCACTCATGAATTTCAGTGAAGCTCCTGGAGAGGTTAGACCCCTCCTTCCATTCTTCCTACCGGTCCTCCAAGCCATCCTCCCCTCCCCCAGCTGCTTCCTCCTCTTTATTCCTCTATCTCCTCCTCCTTCCTATACCTCATAACCCCCTGGCACTTGCACACCCAGACATCTTTTTTGCACAGGCAGATTTGTTTTCTCCAACCAGTGGTCATCATTGTGAAACTGAAGGATAGCAATTAATATTTCATATGTAGCACTTAAGCCTCTTCACTGAGATTATGCATTTTGCTTCTTTATACCCATCCATAGGCACTTAATAAATGCTTATTGATTGTCTAGTTAGGTTATATTGACTGATTTTGAGAATTCCCATACCCTCCGCAGTTACCAGTACTATATTTCCTGGATTCTAAGATGTACGTTTTTTCACATTTTGATTTTTTAAAATCTCAAAATATCTTATGATCAATGGCGTATCATGGTTTAATTGACAGGGTTTTGTTTTTTGTTTTTTGTTTTTTCTCTTGGTGGTGCATCTTATAATAAATGCAGTCTTGATGAAATATGGCAGTAAAAATTATAGATAAATGCATTACTTGTATAATGTGCTAAATGCTGTGCATTTCACATTCAAACTCTGTAAGAGTATTCTCTTTCTGTTATGTAGCTTATCCATGGCCAATTTTGGTCCCTTCTCAGTACCTTCCTCCACCCTAATTCCCTTGCGCTGTGGTTCTCCCTGTTCTTGGGCAACTGTCTTGACTGAAAACCTCTGGAAAATACTCAGAGAATTTTTAGTAATATAATTACCAATATTTAACTGTAATGAAATGGAAAGGGTACAGTTTTTTTTTTTTAAATAGGAGCACACCATTTTTTGTTTGTTTGTTTGTTTGTTTTTTAGTTTTGGCTGTGTTGGGTCTTCGTTTCTGTGCGAGGGCTTCCTCTAGTTGCAGCAAGCGGGGGCCACTCTTCATCGCGGTGCGCGGGCTTCTCATTATTGCGGCCTCTCTTGTTGCGGAGCACGGGCTCCAGACGCGCAGGCTCAGTAATTGTGGCTCACAAGCCTAGTTGCTCCGCGGCATGTGGGATCTTCCCAGACCAGGGCTCGAACCCGTGTCCCCTGCATTGGCAGGCAGATTCTCAACCACTGCGCCACCAGGGAAGCCCAAGGGTACAGTTTTTTAAAATTAAAGACGTGGTTCAAGTTATGGTTCTGCTCCTTTAAACTATATGTACTTAGTGATCCAGAATTGTTTTCAGAGTTTCAAATTACATATCTAAAGAATAGAAATCATATGAATAATTCCTTCATCATGATGTTGTTAGGACGATTTGTAAAAAATATTGGACCAGTAAAAATATTGAATACGAAATGTATATAAGAGCACTTGATAAACCATGAAGTACTGTTCAGCTATCAATTTTAGCATCAACATTAAACAAAACATTAGATGGTTGGGAAGAGGAAAGAAGGAGAAATTATAGAATTTATCCCAAATTAAAGAGAGTAAATTCTGCATTTTAATTATCATTGGAGATGATGATATGACCCATTAACTCACTGCCTGAATTAAAAGGAGAACTGTGAAATCTGTCTTCAGAGAACTTCCAACTTGCAGCGTTCAAGCTATTTTGAGTCCCAGTGCTGAATGCACGCCAGTCTCTGAGAACTTGTATCCTTTACTGAATTAGCAGAACTACAGCCCACAGCACCTCTGTGGCTTTAAAAATAAAAGAGGTTACTTAGATTCCCCAGTTCTTTTCCTGTCTTTGTTCCTTCCATTTAAGAGCCATATCGATCTGTAAATTACAGTAAGGCTTTGGAAAAAATAACATAAGCGTGTTTAACAGTGGATTTTGGAATCAGTATATGACAAAGAGTTTTGTCTAACTCCTCACCTTCAGAGGAAAACACGGCGGGAGGGGGTGGGGTGGGGTTTCCAGCAGTTATTGTTCTTTCTGTGTTTGTTTTAGTTGCTTGGTCTGGTCGAAGCAGCCAAACCGTATTGTCTATTTATTGGGTCCCCAGTGTTACTTATTTACCAGGCCCTGTTATACATAAAGACTTAAACTGAAATAGAATCGGCACATGAGCATACATTTTAATAGAGTCATACTTCCTACAGAAGGAGAGTTATAGGTATAAGCTAATGCCCACTGGGGAAAAAAAATACTGTAAGTCATAATAGTAATTATGGAAGGGCCCTACTCCCTGATCCCAGATATTCACAAAGGAGAAATGAAATGATGCAAAGTTAATTGAATCAAATGGAATCAGTCACATAGTTATTTCCATAGCCAGGACCCTTTTTCTGCCGTCAGGAAGATTCCAGATATTTTTAGCTTGAAATGTCATCTTACAATTCGCCAGTGAAAAATGAATTCTATAGAAGAACATAGAAACCAAACCTTTGCATAGAAACCAAAAGTGCTTTAAAAAAAAAAAAAAGCTGATTAGGATATTTGTATGTATTTGAGCATTCTCTAATACTTACATTTCATTGTATTGGCTTTCACAGTTTCAAGAACATAAAATAACATTAAAAAATAAATGTCATCGTTGTATCTTCAAAATACAAGTACTTCCATGGTACTTAAAATAGTATTGTTGAATGTAAATTCCATTGCTATAGTGAGTATAAAGCACAAAGATTTTTTTTTGGAAGGTTAATATGTTTTGTGCATGTGTTGTTTTTTGAAGTTAGGGATACTGTCAAGAGGTAGGAGTAAAACAGAGAAAAATACTGTATTAAAGGCACGTGCAGGTGAAAAGAGGGAATTGAAGGAGAGGGAATTGTGGTCATTACTTGAAAATCCTGTTTATCTCCTATACTTTAACATCCAACGGAGAGTCTTTCAGTATCTCATTTCAGTCACTTTATTTCCAAAGACCAAAAGTTTTAACTCTACTGTGAACATTTTCCCATCTAATAATATTCTGGGGGTTAATACATTTCCCATCTCAATTCATTAGTTGTTGACAGCAAACACCTATATTGGGCTGACTAGGTACTCAGTACTATACTAAGTGCTTTACATATATATATATATATTTTTTTTTTTTTGGAGTATAATTGCCTTACAATGTTTTGTTAGTTTCTGCTGTACAACAAGTGAATCAGCTATATGTATACCTATATCCCCTCCCTCTTGGACCTCCCTCCACCCCCATCCCACCCATCTAGGTCATCACAGAGCACCGAGCTGAGCCTCCTGTGCTATACAGCAGGTTCCCATTAGCTATATGTAAAATAGTTTACACATGGTAGTGTATGTATGTCAATCCTAATCTCCCGATTCATCCCACCCTCCCTTCCTCCCCCTGTGTCCACACATCCGTTGTCTACATCTGCGTCTCTATTCCTGCCCAGCAAATAGGTTCATCTGTACCATTTATTAACTCATTAACAGGTTAACACATTTTAGCAAAATTACATAAGTCATGCATTAAGCATTTATTAGTATTTCAGTTCATGGAAGCACCCTTTTTCTAGTCGTTCAGGCCAGAAACGTTGCTACTCTTCCTTGTCCTCTTCCACTCTATATCTGATCAGCCCAGAGATTCTGCTAGCTCTATTCTCAAAATAAATCCAGAATCTGCCCAGCTCTTAACTACCTGTACTACTTCCTTCTAGGTCCAAACACCATCATCTTTCAACTGCATTATGGCAATAGGTCTCCCTGCCTCTGCCCTTGCTTTCCCCCATCGCCCCTCTACCAGTCAGCTTTCAGTAAGGCACCTGGAGGAATGCAGTTAAAACATGAATCTCATTGTGTCTTTCCTGTGTGCCCAAACCTCTTCAAGGGCTCTTCTCTCTCAGAGTAAAAGCCAAGCTGAAGTCCTCATCGTGGTGCACAGGGCCCTACCTGACACCCCGACACGAGTACACACACACACACAACTTCCTACAATTCACTGCACTCCAGCTACACTGGGCTTTTTGCTGTCCCTTGAACACACCAGACAAGCTTCTTTCTTCCTCAAGGCTTTTACAAGTACTGTTCCCTCTGCCTCGGAGGCTCTCCCATAGAGACAGACGTGGCCAGCTCCCTTGCGTTCTTCAGTCTTTTTTCAGGACTTTTCAGTGTGAACTTCCCTGGTCACCTTATCTAAAACTTTAAATCCCTCCAGCCCCATCACAGTTCATACCTTTCTTTGTTTATTATTTTTTTTCCTTAGCACTTATCACTGATACATGTATGTGTGTTTGTATTTATTTTGCTAACTGGAGTGCAAACCCTGTGAAGAAGGATTTTTTTGTCTTTTTTTTTTCATATTCTATCCCTTGTACCAAGAGCAGAGCCTGGTATATAATATGTCCTAAATAAATATTTGTTGACTGTATCCTTGGATCAACCCTATTCATTGGGTACAATTATTACCCCCATTTTACAAACGAGGAAGTTAAAATGCAGGTAGATTAAGAAATTTGCCTGAAGTCAAACAAGCTAAGTTAAGGGTCAGAATCAGGATTCAAACCCAAGACTCCAGGAATCTGTGTTCAGACCACTCCACGTCCTTAATTAAGTGACTAAGTAGATTAATTGGAAAAATAGAACAATGTGTAGATTCAGCTATTCTCTGGCATTTTCTTCAATTAATTAAAATTTTCTTCAATTAATCAATTAATTAATTTCTTCAGTTTTCTTCCACTTAAGTGAAAAATTGAGAGTTGCCTGGCTTAGCACAGCCAGGACACAGTGAAGCCTCTTTCCTCCATCACTTTTTGAATTTTTTTTCTAAAAAGAAGGTATGAGTTTTTAACATAGAAAAATGTACAAATGACCCCAATTCCACTCATGTTGACATTCAAATAGTAATAATAAAGTAACATATGGGCAATGGTTAAAAAAAGAAAGGCAACACTGTGGAAAAATATAAAATGAAAGCATTTATTGAATGTCTACTATATTCTGTAATAAGTAAGTGCAGGGACTCCATGTTTGGTAATGCAAGTAGAATTTAACGAGAGGGACAGACACATATGCGGACAGTTATAATTATGCATTTCGTTAAGTGTCATGGTTGGGTTATGTATAATTCTGAATTGGAATTTAGAAGAAGAAACAGCAAATAGAGATCTGCTGACAGCTGAAAGCAGGGCCTTGGTGAGTGAGTCGTGGGGCAAGTATGTAAATAGTGAGTGGAAAGGGATTAAATGCCTCAAGAAACACTTTTTGAAAGAGGAGGCTGGGGAATGCCAGCAATAAATGTGACATGTCACAGTTTTGCTTTTGATTATGGGACTCAGTGAGAGAGGATATTTTAAAATAGCATTACATATGCTATAGAATAGAAATTACAGGCAAATCAGTTATCTGAAGGATGTGTAAATACATATTGAATTTAATTAGTAAAAGGATATCTATCATTACTTATCCAAATGCATCATATGGAAAATTGTCAATTTCACATCCTTCCCTACCCACCTTGTTCCTCTGGAAAGTCAGGTTTCCAGCTGACCATGTCTCTCATTTGGCAAGGTCACTATGAACTTCCTGACTGTCATCCAAAGTGTTGGCAGTCTGATCTAGCTTAGTGACAGACTGCTTGGTTGTTACTAAGGTTCTCTGTAAAAAGGACGCTGTGCCCTTACATGGTGGTGATTTCTCCACAAACAAGTAAAAAAGAAATAAGGTATTTAAATAATAAATGTTAAGAAGAAAATAGGGCTTCCCTGGTGGCGCAGTGGTTGAGAATCTGCCTGCTAATGGGTTCGAGCCCTGGTCTGGGAAGATCCCACATGCCGCGGAGCAACTGGGCCCGTGAGCCACAACTACTGAGCCTGCGTGTCTGGAGCCTGTGCTCCGCAACAAGAGAGGCCACGATAGTGAGAGGCCCGCGCACCGCAATGAAGAGTGGCCCCCGCTTGCCGCAACTAGAGAAAGCCCTAGCACAGAAACGAAGACCCAACATAGCAATCAATCAATCAATAAATAAATCTTAAAAAAAAAAAAAAAAAAAAAGAAGAAAATAGTATAGCGTTATGTGGTCACATGAGACTGGAGTGGGGTGGGCAGAGATACAGTTAGCTTGGATAATGATGGGAGCGTATCTCTGAGAATGTGTCATTAGAGTCGAGACCCAAATGATGAGAAGCCATACAAGGAACCAGGAGAATAGCTAACCAGACAGAGAGATAGCAAGTGCAAAGGTTGGGATGTGAAAACGAATTTGGTTCGTCCACAGAACAGAAAGAACACGACTAGACAGAGTAGTAGTACAAGATGAGGTCTCAGAGTTCGCCAGTGACATGAGGTACCCTCATAATTAACCTTCATTTATGCCTAAGAGCATTGGAATTGTTTTTCTTCTTTAAGTGTGTCTCAAGTGTAAATCTACTACTGTTTCTAGTAGAGAATAACTTGAATTTGCTCTTCACTGCATAATTTATAAAAACCTTTACATGCATCCTCATTTTACTTAAAATCCCTTAACATCCCCATGAAGTAGACAGGGCTAACTTTATTTCCATTTTACAGGGAAGGAAACTGTGGTATAAAAATGTTACATAACTTGCCTACAAAGATGTCTACAAAGCAACCCTTCCCCCACCTACAGACATTCATGTCCTCTGATTCCACATGCATCATCAATATTGTCCAAGAGTCAAAACTGTCTTTTAACCCAGATTTGAAATGAACTTGGGACTTTGGTATATCTAAAGGCTGCTCATTGCTGAAAAAAAGAGAAACAAAAAAGAATTGCTACAATGAATAAAAGAAGAGGTTTGCTCTAATAGCACGTGTGTGTGTGTGTGTGTGTGTGTGTGTGTGTGTGTGTGTGTGTGTGTTTTGTAGCATAAATTCTTTCAAGGCAAAAAAATATTTTAAAAATTGAATAAACAATCTGGACATATCAGAAATATCTCAGGGCTACAGATATTAAGCTTGCTTATTAGAGGCAAGTCAAGGTTATGCAGTTAACCACATATTCTTTTTTTTAATTTTTAAAAATTAAGTTATGTAGAGGTATGATATTTACTGTCTCAGCCTATTAGCTAAGAAAACCCTTTTTCCCTTTTGTAGATTTGATGATTACATTTTTAACTAGTATTTCCTCTTTCTTGCTTACTATATTTATATTTTCAATTGTATTCCTACAAATGTCATTCTCTGTATGACATGGCCTTGATTGAAGTTTGACAGCTTTTCTCTTTTAATTAAGTCCTTTTTCATATTTTTAAATTAATTTGTTTATTTCTCCTTTGGTCTTCTGGTTTCTTAACACATCTGTCTGGATGATTAAATCTTGGTTATAATTTTTTTTTTACTTTAAAACTATCTCATTTTCTTAGTTTTTTAAAACTCATACACTTTTTTAAAACTTGAGATAAGTGTTTCATTTAAGGATGTCTTTTTTTCCCTTCTGCTTTTTCTTCCAAGTTAAGGCTGATTTCCTCATTTAACATTGTAGATCCTTGTAATAATCAAAACAACTGCCACCACCAAGTCTTAAACTTGAAGAAAAGATCTCAAAGTTATTATTCACTATTGTTGTGATAACGTTTTCTCAGTTTCAAACACGTTAAATTAATACTCCATGGTTTCAAAAAATTTTTAGGATATTTACAGTTTCTAATTGTCATGTAAATATTTGAAGCCAATTTTTAAATATGTGTAATAATTAACATATTTCAGATGCAACATGATTTTTAATGTACTCAGTAACTTAAGGGCTAGCACAAGTATTTTCTTTTATTATTTCAAAATTGCAAATACTGAAAAATAGAAAATGCTCAGACCCTTTTTTTCCCTCTGGGTCTTGACTCTTTTCTCCAGATAGTTACGTCTCACATCAGCAACAGCATTTATCTCAAAGTACATGTACATGTTACGCAAACAACTGAAATCAAGGCAACTCTGATAAAGCATGTCTTGTTAATCAAAACTGGATCAGAGCACATGCAGAAAGGGAAGACTTCAGGATAGAAAAGATGGTATTTCAAAACTTGGTTTCTCATACATTTCTCAAGGTACATATTCAGACGCTGGTCCATAATCAAGAGAGCAGTCCTTCTGAATTATCTGGCTTCTGTTTTTTTTGAGAGAAGAGTGGCTATCAAATTGTTTTAAACTTCCCTTGTATTCCTTTCTCTTTCAAAGCATACATTTTACTGTTGATAATCTTAAACATAAACAGGGGAAGGGGACTACTGTTTTATAGCAGAAATATTCAATGCTGGGATAAGGAAAAGTGGCTTTTTGAAATAGAAAAAGATGAAAAACTAGGTATGTGGTGGTAAATTAATGTAAAGTGAGATATTCTGTTTGCATTTTATATCAACTCTACTATTGTGTATGATTTACTACTGTTGAGTAGATTGATGATGATGATGACATCATCAACATATGAAGATGACAAAAATGATAAAGGTTAGCAATCTACCCAAATGATTTTAGAGGTTTTGCTTTCTACTTCTCCCCTACAGCCAAGGAACAATCACACTGGTACTGAATTCTTCCAGTGCCAGCAAGGGACTTACTTGCTGCCTTTTCAGAGATGATTAAAACCTCATGCCACTTGGTAACAAAGACAACCAATCTGAAAAGACTGTCAATGCTGGTGCAAGCCAAAGCTGAAAACATTAGCCTTAAGGCAAGTCCTAAAGCTTTTGCCATGACAGGATATAGGAAGAGGTGGAGGTTGGAGGGACAGGGGATCTGCCAGCCATTTTTTCTAAAGGTCTGTAGTGTTGCATTTAGAATTTCCCGTACTATTATTACTCGGAGTGATTTACTACAAGGAATTCCTAACTGGACTTCTAACCTTCCTTCTTTCTTCATGCCCTTCCAACCCATTATCCACACTGCCATCTTAATGATCTTTCTAAAACAAAGAACTGGTTGGTTCTCTCTTTTAAAAATCCTCTTAGATTTTCCATTGGCTGCTACATATATGCCAACTCCTTATCATGGCACACACAGTCTTTCCTGGTTTGGAACCTATCTTCCTAGCATCTCCTGTCTCTATATCCTCTTCGTATTGACCTGATTTTAGGAATGCCTGTCCACTGGACTGTTGCAAGATTTCAGTGAGAAACTGTATATAGAGTACTCAATAATAACTAGTATTTACTGAACACTTACCATCTTACCAGGTGCCAGAGACTGGGCTGAGTGCTTATGTGTATTAATCTTCATACAACCTTATGAGGTGTAGATACTTTAATACAAACTTATGAGGTATAGATACTTCTATAATCTCCATTCTCTAAATGAAGAAACAGATTTTGAGAGGTTAGGCAGCTTGCCCAAGGTCACACCGGTAGCCAGAAATGGAGTTGTAATTTTATCTATCCAACTCCAAAACTGATGCTTTTATAGATTTTACTGCTGCCTGGTACATTGCCTGGTGTACAATTCAGCTAGATTAAATATTCATTTTTTTTAAACCCATTACTATAAAACTTACAGTGTCTGGAAAATGACCTTTTTTTCTTGCTTCCATTGCCTACCAAGGTTAACGGATAAACCACTTTTTTGACTCTTTCTAAATGCTCCAATCTCCTCTATGCTGTCCTCTTTCACTTCACACTCAACGTACTGTGGGTATAATAATCGTTTAAGTATCTACTGCCTCTCATCTGTGGGCTGTTCCTTGGGTCAGATAGCACATCTTCACTGTCTTTGTGTCCTTGGAGCTGAGCATAGCGTGCAACATTCAGCAAGTGGTGAACAAATGGAAGGAGTGAAGCAAGCTCTGAAGA
The DNA here is from genome assembly GCF_009873245.2 of Balaenoptera musculus. Taxonomy (NCBI): domain Eukaryota; kingdom Metazoa; phylum Chordata; class Mammalia; order Artiodactyla; family Balaenopteridae; genus Balaenoptera; species Balaenoptera musculus. The sequence continues at coordinate 30,984,739 of NC_045801.1, read as the reverse complement.
GAAGTTTGAAATATGTGAGGCTTTCTCCTTTCTCAAAAATGAGGAATTCCTCCTTCCATTTAATGTGTAACTGCACTAACCCTTCAAATAACACTCAACTGGATAATTATGGAAGAGCAGAATCAGACTTATGAGGTCCGAGAGGGTGAAGGGAAGATGAATCCTCCTTTTTCTTCATTCCCCTTTTCCCTCCAAATGAGAAAGAGGCAAGATTGAAGGAGAGAAGATAATATTTAGAAATAGTGAAATGACATTTAAATTCTTTTAAAAAGATACTAGTTATGCCTCATGCTAAGTTGACTAAGACTCAAGTCTTAAGCTTTCCCCACCTTGATCCTTTTTCCATTTTTCAAACACAGTTATACCTCTGTTCACACATTTCTCAGAGGTTAGTGAATTAGAAAACACCCCTAATTTTTAAAATCTGAGAACTTAGAGGAGATCAACTGATAGACACATGGTCACAGAGTGAGTCAGTGCAAGTCCCAGGAATAAAGTTTAGATCATCTGACTACTAGTTGAGGGTTCTACGCATCCAACTACTGCCATGTCCCCTGAAGGATTTGGTAAAAATAGAAGATGGCACAGTTGGGGAAAGAAATCATTGTCATTGCCAGTGCCCATATTCTATTTTTCCCTGCTTAATAGAATAATAATTTTTAACTCATAAATGCATATGTTCTGTTGATTAGCATGTAATATTATGTCAAGAATACCAACAAAGATATATGTCTAAAATTTATATTATCCCCTAAAATATAGAAAGCCAACATATATCAGCACAAAAGCATTTCTTAAATTATAAAACAAGTAAGTATTCATTGACCATCATTATTCTGTGCGAAGAAGAGGGTAAACATTATTTTTAATAAACTACTTTCCTTTTTCTTTTTAACTTGTGTGGTGGGATCCTCCATCCCTAAATGATATTCAACAACTATAAGGTCTAAAGCAGATTTGTTATCCTGGGGGAAAATAGTAATAATTTCCCTTAGTCAGTGTGATCTAATACAGTATGTATATCTACACATTACAATTCCATGTCTTAAGAGAGTGAAACCCCTGCCTCTGTCTAGGAACTTGTAGGTGACCCTTAACATCTCACTCATCTGACCTCCCTTGTCTCCTCTTTGTATAGGAAAATGGTGGCTTACCTTTCTCTGCAGATGTAAAAGTAAGCTAATACCTGGGTTTAGTTCCTTGCACTGCTACCTGCCAGGTGTGCAACAGTAGACAAAGTCATTGAACGTCTTTTACCCCTCATTTCTTCATCTGCAACATGGGGGTAACATTTTCCTCCTTCCCCACAAGGTTCTGGCAAAGATTAATGACATATGTGTAAACGTGGGCTTAAATCATAGGATCCTGAAAAGGACCTTACCAAAGTGAATCTACCTCACCATTTTTCAGCTAAGAAATCGGAGGCAGAGGCATGGTAAATGCTGTGTCCAAGACCAGTTAGCCTGTGAGTTGTACATCTGAGGCTAGAAACCAAGTCCTTTGCTTGAGTGTGCTTTGTTTTTGCTTCCATTTTTTTTTTTTTTCACTTGATAGGCACCACAGAACTGATATACACAAGGAAGGGATGTAAAGACTATGATAGAATGATCTTAAAGAGGAAGTAGGTTTTTTACGCCAAGTGACATGACAGCAAATGAGAAAAGAGGGAGGTACAAGGAAGAATATTTATTAGAGTGTTTATAGCCTGCCAAACATACATTAAAACATGAAAAACGTTTAGTTACCCAATTTGTATTACATAGTTAAAATAGCTACAAAGGATATTTTTTTAACTTAGAGAATTATCAAAAACACATTTCTTGCCTTCCCTGTTTCTAGCACTCTTCTAGGACTTAGCAGATCTTAACAGTGAACACGAAGTCCCTGCTTTATGCTGTGTTGCCACCTGTGCTGGCTGTGGGCGGAGGGTGTATGAGGAAGTTCAAGGGGCTGAGCTGGGGAGAGGAGTAGCTGCTGGGTTTAGATGAGGGCACCAGGGAGACCTCTCACCCACAAACGACTCTTCGGTGCTTTCCAATTTTAGAAGTTCAGCTGGATTTTCAAGTCCCTCTTATGAAATGCAAATATTCTCTTAAAATGATACTTACATCCCCATAAATTACTTCCTTAACAGTAAGTCTACATTTCTCCTCTAATCACATCAGCTTTGATTGGTGGTGGAGAGGTGGAAGAGAGTGTAACCGAGAGCTTAAAGCCCTGAGGAAAGGGCAGACCTAGATAGGCGTTGAATGGTAGATACCAAAGGTTACTGAGTGCCAGGAGGCAAAAGAAGCTCATTTAAAAAAAAAAAAAAAAAAAATTGGTGAGAAACGGGGGCGGAAAACAGCCTTAGGCTGCTTTGCTTTTTTGCTTAGGGCTACAGAGGTAACCAATTAAAATCCAAGATATGACACTACCCTTTTTTTCATGCCTAAAACTTGATATTGAATGCTGTATTTCACGAGTGCTAGGAATAAGAACAAGTCAAATTTATAGTCTTGGATTAGCAGACACCATAATCTAGAAGAGACAATGGAAAGGTTACAGAGCTGGAAACTGAGAACCTAAATTCAAATTCCTACTCTAATAGAAAGGAGTTGGCATTTGTCTGTGCGTAAGGACTCCTGATGACACTTATCTAAACACATATAGCTTTAGTTTTCTCCTGTGCAAAGAAGTCCAGAAATAGGCAATCACTGGTATAGGTTCAGGATGTCAAGGCTGGGGTCTCCTTGAAATTTTCTTAGCCTTTTCCTCATGGTTCTAAGAGATCTGCTATAGCTCTTGCCATCACAACCATCTTCCAGACAGGAGGAAGGTAGAAGCAGAAAGGAGGGGCACCTATATCAGTGAAGAAGAACTTCTAGCAGACTTCAGCTCATGTCTCAGTGTCCAGAACTGTGTCACAAAGCTACTTGAAAAAGAATGTGAAAAATTAGCTTTTTTGCTAAACATACTGTCATTCCAAATAGAATCAGGAAGGAAGAAGGGAAGAATGGATATTTGGTAGTTGCAGTCTTGGACAGAGCAGCATGGACTAGGGGAAAATAAATGAGAGTTTCAGCAAATTGAAAAGCAAAATGGAATATATAAATATAAGGTAGTTTTATTAAGAAGGTATTAGAAGGGAAGGAGTTTTATGCTTTCGAAGAAGGAGACTCTAATGCATGCCTTTCCACTTCTCTGGTCATCGGTGAGAGTAAAATAAGCATAAATTATTTAAAAATCCATGGTGGGCATTTTAAAAATATACCAATAGGTGATAAAAATTTAACCTTAAAATATACCAGCTGCAAACCATTCTTACATCCATGACCTCCATGCTCTTGCCATTCGACCAGTCATGGTGCAATCCAAATGTGGTCTCAGAGTGTCTTAAAAGTTGGGTCAGATATGCCTGGTGTAGGACAAGACAGTTCAAGTATTTCTATCTGGAAATCCCTAATGTGGATAGCTAGCTTTAAAAAAAAAATTTTTTTTTTCAAACAAAGGAGTGGGAGTGGGGGACTGAATTTTAAAAGTAAACCAAATGGTATTTTTTTGTATTCAAGATTACAAGAACTTCAGACTTTTCTAGTGAAAAAACATTTATCCTTTGTCAGGCTGACAGTGGTCTACATTGAAATGTATCTTTCAATGAATCATGTTAAATTTTAGTTTCAAGAGTATTACTATGTAATCAAAATTAGAATTAAAGTTAAACCTCAGAGATCAACTAATTGTCCTGAAGCCATCCATGCAATAACCTTCTCATATAGATCCAGATTCAGAAATAGCCAAATAGTTTATCAGTGAAATATATCAGGAACAGTAGAACTCTATAGCAACACTACTAACTAATTGAAACAACTGGACCCTTAAGAGCTAGGATAGATCTAAGAGTAGTAAAGACACTTATTTCACTGAAAGATTTGAGATCACTACCCAGAAGTTTTCTTTTGTTTTTAACTTCCTGAACTGTTTTATTTTACTCAAGAGCTATCTTATGACCCTGGGGCAGAGTGGAGAGGGGTGGAGAGCCATAGGCCTCTTGCTTGTACATGGATCACAGCTGAGCCAGTATTCAGTAAGTGGACAGGACAGTTAAATGGAAATTTCTCACGTAATCTGTAGCATTATGCTCAAGAAAAGATTAGACCAGTTCCCTCTGGAGGATTTTCTTCTGGCCTTTTGCTGTATGAAATGGAACCTGACCTCAAGTGTGAAACCTGGAGGAATACACCACAACGTCAAGAGAGCAAGGGAGATGCTTCTGGATAAAAGGAAATTGTTATCAGGCATGGAAACCAAGGGAGGAGGAGAAAATACTGATTAAATATCTCGAATACAGGTTCAACAATGAAAGGCAGGGAAGATCAACATGTGAGTGGTAAGAGATGAAGGGCAGGAAAGAGAGCTGGGAGATTGTGGAAATGTTTGAAGTTTTTTAGACTGGAGTCTACACATACACAATTACAACCTGTAGTTTTCTAAAATCTTACAACTATCTGATAGTGATTCTTGACAGCGTTATGTGAGGATGTTAATAACTGTTGTTTTTATAAGTATGGGTGGAACATGAAATTAAGACAAATTAAGTGTCTTTAGAAATAGTCACCCTTGGGGTTTCCTTGGTGGTGCAGTGGTTAAGAATCCGCCTGCCAATGCAGGGGACATGGGTTCGAGCCCTGGTCCGGGAAGATCCCACATGCTGCAGAGCAACTAAGCCCGTGCGCCACAACTACTGAGCCTGCGCTCTAGAGCCCGTGAGCCACAACTACTGAGCCCGCGTGCCAGAACTACTGAAGCCCGCGTGCCTAGAGCCTGTGCTCCGCAACAAGAGAAGTCACTGCAATGAGATGCCCGTGCACCGCAACGGAGAGTAGCCCCCGCTCACCGCAACTAGAGAAAGCCCACGCCCAGCAACAAAGACCCAACACAGCCAAAAATAAATAAATAAAATAAATAAATTTATTAAAAAAAAAAGAAATAGTCACCCTTGAATTGTTATGCGTCTTGTTTTGCATTTATCTATCTCTTTTTTGGGCACACACACACAAAATATATCAAAATATCTTTGTGGCTTTAATTTTAAGTAGTTATAAGTTGAATTGTAAAAGGTAGAATATTTCATGGCTATGAGTCTAGATTGAGAGCATTTAGTGAACATGTAATATGTTTTCATTGTGTTCTGTTGGTACTTATTAACTTAATTCAAATATTTATTGAATGGCTACTATGTGCCAGTAATGAGCTAGATCATGTCATAGAAGATCATAATCAGTCTACTAAGAAAGATTTGATCTTAATAAGAACATATAAATATTCAATAATTTTCAACACACATTTACTTGGAACATATTACTGATACAGTGATTTAATCACCAACTGAAAAGATTTCCTTCAGTAAAGTTTTAGTTCTCTGTTCTGAGAAAATTGCTATGTCTGCTGTTTATTATAACACTTTATATAATACTATGCCTCTCATCAGGATACAGTACCAAAAAAATATGCTAAAGACTTGCAGTTTGGAAAATGAAATAAAATCAGAGGCATTTTATTATTAATGGGATATTTTAGTTCATATCCTAGACAAGAAGACAGAAAATACCTACCCTCATTGAGAAAATGTTATTGATATGGTCCCTAAACCTAAATACAGTTTGCAAAGGCAGAAGGTTTCCTAGGAAATGTAGATCTTGCAAATATTAACAGTGAAGAAAGATACAACGTGATCCGATTAGGCCTACCCTTCAGATTTTAGTAAAAGGTTGTGGGAAAATAAGAGTGTCCTTCATGCTTAATTTGGAAACAGATATCACCTTCAGGTGTGATCATATGAGTACATACCTAGCTTTGCAATGTCATTCATTGTTGGAGTGATTGCTCACATAACACATCTTCTGTGCCTTTTATCTTTATATGGATGATTTGGAAAACTGCTGTGGCCTAAATTCTAAATATGTTTATAAAATGCAACTTTGTTTCTAGGTGGTCTTATTCCATCTAATTCCTTTTTACGTTTGGCTTTTAATCAATAATTTCAGGCTAAACGCAATCAGATGTCTGAAAATGGAAGAAGTTGTCCAATAAAATGCTCTATTATCTGATAATAGATGGGTTGTCACTGTTAGCTAATGCTAATACTGTATTGATCTGGTTTAGGTGTTACGTGTATGTCTGTGTATGTATATGTAACATGTGGTTTAGGTGCTATATGTGTATGTGTATATATTATAGCTACAGAAAAAGGGGGGGACACTTTTTATATACCACCCTTTTTTTCATTTAAATTTTTGCTGTGTTTTGTTAAGTTAGACATAATTATATAGTCTACCATACAATTTCTAGTTATTCTTTTTTTTTTAATTAATTAATTTATTTATTTATTTATGGCTGTGTTGGATCTTCGTTTCTGTGCGAGGGCTTTCTCTAGTTGTGGCAAGCGGGGGCCACTCCTCATTGCGATGCGTGGACCTCTCACCATCACGGCCTCTCTTGAGGAGCACAGGCTTCAGACGCGCAGGCTCAGTAATTGTGGCTCACGGGCCCAGTTGCTCCGCGGCATGTGGGATCTTCCCAGACCAGGGCTCGAACCCGTGTCCCCTGCATTGGCAGGCAGATTCTCAACCACTGCGCCACCAGGGAAGCCCTCTAGTTATTCTTTACTTGCATTACATGTAAATACTGATTCCAAAACACTGCATAATTATAAAATTATGGTAATATCACTACTCATCTATTACCATATGGCTGTCTTGCAAATAACTCTTCAAAAGTAATTGACTTTCAAAATATTCTCTTCAGTTATTTTGCTTTGCTGCTAGTACTCTTTGCCAATTCTACTTTCCTATCTTACTCTCCATATCATTGAACTAAGAGAATACATCTCTGAAACAAATATATTCATTGTCTCATAGGAAAGACATCTGAGAAAATCAGACTCAAAAGGAAAAGAAAAAAGAGCAAAGTGTAGAACAATATTGGGCCCATTGCCAAATTTATTTTTGGCCCTGATCATCCGGGCTAGCGCTTGCTTGCTATGAAAGATGACTCTAAGTGACTCTGTGCTGATGGAATTTATTATAAGGAAAGAAATAATTTACTAGTCATGGCTTCAACTTACAATTGCAGACTTCTTGTCCATGTAAATCATGTGCTATGTTCATACAGTCAGTCATAAAAAAAAATTCAGAATGTACTGTGCTGTTTTGGATTGACCTAGGCTTCCTTCCCTAGCTTCTTAGATTTCCCAAAGTATCAAGTTGAATTTGGGAATTCTCTCCAAACTTCACAAGCTAAAAGAACGATAAGGAAATATCAGAGTGTCCCATCAGCTCAACTTCAGTAATCTTGAAGATTTACTCTCTGACTAAACCCTAGTCCTAGTATCAAAACGTTTCTGACTGGTAACACACTAAAAAGCTCTATAATTTATATAGGATTTATATGAATGAACAACAAGTTTCCTTAGTTTTGCAGCATCCACTTAAGATGGTTGATTTGGAACATTTCATATTATACAATTTTATTACCTAAATTTCTATCGTGAACTGCCAAGAACTGATGCTTTTGAAAGGCTTACTCGGATGAGTTGATATAAGATTTTTAAAAGTCTTATTTGTAGGCTTTGTAAGCCATGATACCATGAAAAAGAAATTAAAGCATGAAAAGGAAATCCTCCAAAAACTAGTAATAGTCTCTCCCTTAGGGTCCTTCCTAGTTCTGTAGTCTGCACTGTACAAAAGAAGACAAAAGCTATAGCTGATTTATACAGGAGCCTAAAAATGAACAAAGAGCTGAAAAGTTAGTTTTAGGACTTAGAAGAAAAATCCCAGAAACTAAAATACTTTAACTTGGAGTAAAAAGATTACAAAATCAATAACAATAATAATAGCTTGCACTTATTGAACAATTGTCATGTGCCATTCTTCACAGTTACTCTATAAGAGGATAGTAGTATTATTATTATTATTATTCTTAAATTACTGCCTCTTAGAGTTTTCATCCACTTGTTTTTATTTATTTATTTTATTTATTTATTTTTGGCTGTGTTGGGTCTTCGTTTCTGTGCGAGGGCTTTCTCTAGTTGCGGCGAGTGGGGGCCACTCTTCATCGCGGTGCGCGGGCCTTTCACTGTCGCGGCCTCTCTTGTTGCGGGGCACAGGCTGCAGACGCGCAGGCTCAGTAGTTGTGGCTCACGGGCCTAGTTGCTCCGCGGCATGTGGGATCTTCCCAGACTAGGGCTCGAACCCGTGTCCCCTGCATTGGCAGGCAGATTCTCAACCACTGCGCCACCAGGGAAGCCCCTAAGAGGATAGTATTATTAAACCCATTTTACCGATGAGAAAACTGTGGCTTGGAGAAAATTACCATGTCCAAAGTCATATAAACAGTAACTGATGGAGGTGAAGTTGAATCATAGAAATCTGACTCTAGAGCCAGCTTTTTAACACAACAGTCACCATAAAGCATGTGATATTCATGCAGATTGAACAGTGATTTGAATCAGAGAATACCTCTTAAGATATTCGTATGAAAAGAGGTGAGCTTGAACCTATTCCAGTTTTAGAGTGAACATTATTTACAGAAAGTAATGGTAATGGAAGAGGAACAAGTTAAATAATATCACACGAAAACAAACATGGACATTCTGACCATGGGACATAGCCCAGTATCACGGACCTGTTTCTGCAACAAGCCAATAGCATGCAAAAAACAAACAAACAAAAACCAGTGGAGCCTTTGCTCAGATCTTACACTTCAAATGTGGCCCATTTTGAGTCCAGCAACACTGACACCACCTGGGAGATTGTTAGACAGACAGTATCTCAGGTCCTGCCCCAAGTCCTACTGAATCTTAAGATCCCTAAGTGATTCATTTACACATTAGAGTTTGAGCAGCACTGGTCTAGATGACTAGAGATTTAACTAATTGTAATAGGTAGACCTTGTTTGGATCATGATTCAACAAGCCAACTGCAAAAAGACATTTTCACCTATTGGGGAAATTGGGCACGGACTAGTTCTTGGATTCTGAGCTCTAATTTTATTAGGTATGATAATAGCACCTAATGGTTAATGATGAATGTCCAAATCTTTTAAAATTTAGGCATGTATACCAAGATATGTAGGGGTGAAATAATATGGCTGGAATTTGCTTTAAAATGTCACGGTAAATACAGTAGCAGTAAGTGATACAAATGTGGCAAAATCTTGAAAATTGTTGTATCTGTCATTCTGCTCTTCTATCTACTTTTGAATGTTAGAATATTTCATAAATTTATAAAAAAAATATCAAAATAGGGACTTCCCTGGTGGTCCAGTGGTTAAGAATCTGCCTTCCAATGCAGGGGATGCAGGTTCGATCCCTGGTTGGGGAACTGAGATCTCACGTGCTGCGGGCCAACTAAGCCCACGTGCCACAACTAGAGAGAAGCCTGCATGCCACAACTAAGACCCAACGCAGCCAAATAAATATAAATAAATAAATATTTTTAAAAAGCAAAATAAATGGACTTATGCCCTAGAAATTGTAGAAATAACTAAAAGAAGTCTCATAGTAGAAAGGGTTAATCATTTCGCAGAACGTCAGAGAATCTTTCTCCAGAGGATTTAAATAATAGCACACATTTTTTGGTCTATGGGCAATTTTAGATATAGTCTTGGTAAAAACCAGAAGACTTAAAAAAATCGGCCAAGCTCCCTTTCTCAAAAATGATTCTGTGGTAGATGTTATACTTTGTGAATACTTCGGGCCATTGGTCTTAGATTTAATGCCTTAGCTGTGTTTAAAAACAAGAAAAAGCAGTTGGTGATGCCTCTCTTCTAGCCCTGTGTTTCCTCTCTTGTGGCATTCTTCACTTTAATGGTTGACTGATGGAATGTTGAGCTACATAGTCATCCAAATCAAGCATTTAATAGAGAGTCCTGTACTGATCTCATTCTGTTGAGAGTCTATGCCTGTAAGTGCAGACTAAGGCCTTTTGATGTTATGTGATCAATAGGAAACCCTTTAAGCTGGTATGTATTTGTCATATAGAAAGGCATTCCTTTCAACATCATATAAACCCTTGATGTACTTAACCACTGCAAAGCATTTTTTTTTCTTTTTTAATTTTTATTTATTTATTTATTATTTATGGCTGTGTTGGGTCTTCGTTTCTGTGCGAGGGCTTTCTCTAGTTGCGGCAAGTGGGGGCCACGCTTCATCGTGGTGCGCGGGCCTCTCACTGTCGTGGCCTCTCTTATTGCAGAGCACAGGCTCCAGACGCACAGGCTCAGCAATTGTGGCTCACGGGCCTAGTCGCTCCACGGCATGTGGGATCTTCCCAGACCAGGGCTCGAACCCGTGTCCCCTGCATTGGCAGGCAGATTCTCAACCACTGCGCCACCAGGGAAGCGCAGCATATCATTTTTTGTTTCTGGAAAAGGGTGCAAAAGAGAATTCCACAAGCTATTAAAAAGAGGAACCAAGTACTTTTGCAGCTTATTAAGTGGCAGTATTTGTGGTAATATGTTTTATATATTCTGGCTCCTTCCTATAGCTACCTAAGAATGGTTCTCAGAGACTAAATAATAAACTCTGCCAACAACCCCGGATGTAGACATTATACTGTTTACAGGTGAACAACTGACCCTGACTGGTTTAGTAGGTGCCTTGTGTTTATGGAGTGAGTCAGTGGATGAGCAAGAATTTGCTTCCAGAAACCTTCCCATTTGAACCACAAGTAGTTTTCCCTACATGGCACTATATTTTGGTCTGTTGGTTTGGATTTTATGGAATAACCTAGAGGATCTAAGGTTTTCCTTTGATGAATATGTATTTGGAGGAATAAATGAGTAATGGGATAGTGGAGGGAATTTTGGTTCTGACTCTGAATCAGAGAGTGACTGACACTCAGGTGCCGCTCCTTACACTTCTCTAATTTAGGCTGTGCCCTGAGAGCCTCCCTATTTATAGGAAGCTGCTTTGTTAGATGTGTGTGGTTTTTGATTTTTTAGACACAAGTTCTTTTCTCTCTCTCTTCCTACTCTTCCTGTAGATGCCCAATCGGCTAGTATTTCTTGCTCTGTTCTTTTCACGAGGGCAGCCTCTGCATGAAATTTTATATATTGCTCATTAGCCTTCAGTACAAACAAAAACCTGTTAGTCAAACCATGATCTTTTTTCTTTTTTTTTGAAGTATAGCTGATTTACAATGTTGTGTCAGTTTCTGGTGTGCAGCAAAGTGGTTCAGTTATATATATATATACTTTTTCAAATTCTTTTCCATTATAGTTTATTAAAAGATATTGAATATAGCTCCCAGTGGTATACAGTAGGACCTTGTTGTTTATCTATTTTATATATAGTAGTTTGTATCTGCTAATCCCAAACTCCTAATTTATCCCCCCCACCTTTTCCCTTTGGTAACCATAAGTTTGTTTTCTATGTCTGTGAGTCTGTTTTTGTTTTGTAAATAAGTTCATTTGTGTCATATTTTAGATTCCACATGTAACTGATATCATATGGTATTTGTCTTTCTCTTTCTCACTTACTTCACTTAATATCATAATTTCTAGGTCCATCCATGTTGCTACAAATGGCATTATTACATTCTTTTTTATGGTTGAGTAGTATTCCATTGTGTATATATACCACGTCTTCTTTATCCATTCATCATGGACATTTAGGTTGCTTCTATATCTTGGCTATTGTAAATAGTGCTGCTATGAACATTGGGGTGCATGTATCTTTTCAAATAAGAGTTTTCATCTTTTCTGGACATATGCCCAGGAGTGGGATTGCTGGATCATATGGCAACTCTATTTTTAGTTTTTTAAGGAACCTCCATACTGTTTTCCATAGTGGCTGTACCAATTTACATTCCCAGCAATGGTGCAGGAGGGTTCCTTTTTCTCCACACCCTCTCCAGCACTTACTATTTGTAGACTTTCTGATGATGGCCATTGGGACCAGTGTGAGGTGATACCTCATTACAGTTTTGATTTGCATTTCTCTAATAATTAGTGATGTTGAGCAGCTTTTCATGTGCTTCTTGGCCATCTGTATGTCTTCTTTGGAGAAATGTCTATTTAGGTCTTCTGCCCATTTTTGGATTGGCAAACTGTGATTTTTTTGGCATTATGCAAACATGTTCCACACACCTCTGTACCCTTCAGCTTGTTTGTTCTGCTAACCTTGTTGCTACTGTTAAAATTGTTTATTATTATAAAATATAACAATATTTCCAAAGCTCTAAAATACCTTTATTACTGTAGATGAACTTTATAGGAAGCACGATGCAAAGTTTCATAGCCCAAAGAATTAATAAATATAGCAAAAATAGTAGATCCTTTTGCTATTTTAAAAGAATATCATTATATTAAATAAAAAGCTTTGATGTATGTGTCTACGCATGTGTGTATATCCCAAATAGGTTCTATTAGAGAAATAAGATGGTCAGAGAGTACTGTCTAAGGATAATTATCCCCCAAAAAAGGTAACATCAAGACAGATATAAAGATTAACACATTAAATATTTTATTTAACTCATTAATTACGGAAGCAGTAAGATGTTACAACCAATTTAAAGGAGAATCCAAACAGACATAGAACAGGCTTATTAGAATGAATGTGCAGATGGGGACACATTCTTCCACTGTCGGTGAAGAAAGTCAATTCAAAGTCTGTTGGACAGAATTTGCATAAACAAGAATGTCTTTGTTTATAGACAAGAATAATTTTGCATAGCTCTCAGCTTTTACACTTTATAGAGTTGTAAATTAGGTTCCATAGAATCAAAAGCAGATAACCCAGAAGAGTGTACTCTAGACACTGCATAGTTTTTCCACTGAAGCACAGAATTATTTTTCCCTTACAATACTGTATCCCTAAGTGCATTGTTACTATCAGTGATCCTCTGCTATCAGTACAAAAAAGTCCAAATTCCTTAGACATTCACAATTTAGCTTCAGCCTCTTTCCAATTTCTGTTCTCCAGCTCAACACCCTTAAACCCTACTTTCTTCAGCCAAAGTTAACTACATTCCACTAATTCTACTAATCCTTCAAGTCGCAATTGTCACTTCCTCCAAAAAGCCACGTTGTACTTTATCTATTTTAACTAGGAATTACCATACCTCCACTTGAGACTCATCACACTTTTTTCCGTACACTTGCTGTGTATTGACCATCTGCTGTGATCTACAGTAGTTCTCAAACCTAAGAGTACATCAGGATTACCTGGAGAGCTAGTTAAAACACAGATTTCTGGGCTCTGCCCATCCTCTGATTCAGTGGAGCTGAGCTTGAGCCTGAGAATTTGTATTTCTTACAAGATCCCAGATGATGCTGATGATACTGGTCTGAAGATAACACTTTGATAACCACCTGCCTAGAAGAACCCTGTAAAAAACTGCAAATAAGATTAATGAGACATAGATAGCCCTTTAGGAATTCATAATCTAATGGAAATGTCAAAAGCTGGCTCCCCTAAGACTACCTTTTGGTAAGACAAAACTGAGTTTATTGAGGTAGAGAGAATACCACCTCAACAGAGCCTTTTAAGTGCCTTGTGTTGGGGGTGAGGAGAAGTCAGGGGGAGTAATAGCTGAGATTTTTGAGATTTTCAAGTTTGATTTAAAGCAGGTCTTCCAGTGTAACAACTTGGGTAGGACTGGGTAAGAATCATGGTATGATAGTTTAGAATTGACAGAATAAGATGAGGATTTTGAGGCAAGGGGTTCAAAGAGCTCTGGTATGTAAACTGTCGATTGATGCTTTCTGTTAAAGAGTTGATGTGTTCATTCAGGATGTTTCTGAAATGAACCAGAGGACAGTAGAGTAGTAAAGTCATATTAATGTAGACAGTCAACTAATAGTTTCAGAGACAGACACATAAAGTGTATCTGGAAATACCAAGTACATGTCTCATAAACATTCAAAATTTTGGAGGAGTGGAAAGAATTCATATTTATTAAGAACCCATTATATTACACATACAGTGAAGTGCATGTGTGTGTATATATGTGTGTGTGTGTATATTTCAACTAACTGTATATGTATATTAGATTTTTGTGATAATTATGATTATCCCTAGCTAATGCGGATAATCCTTATTGGGACCTCAGGATAAGAGGACCTTTGGATAGAGCTCTTTTTATATTATCCAAAACTCATGGTCTCTTCTTTTTGGGAGAGATAAGTAGTGAGTATGATGATTTTAAAACACAGTAATCCTCTATATAGAAATAATAGAAATAAGTATATATTTTTAAAAGCCTGATTGGCAAGTGAGCTTTACTTTGGGAAGTAACTCAAGCTCTAACCTTTCGTGGCATAAAATTGACATCTGTTACCTTGCAAATCAATTTTTAGGAACACCCTAAGGTGAGTGTATTAAAGTTACACCTGAAAAAGTCAAATTAAATCTTTTGAAATTCAAATTCTGGCACATGATTCAATGTTTAAGCTCTTGAAGAAACAGTTAAAACTTTGTACCAAATACACCCTATGTTCGGTCACAATACTTGAAAGAATACCCAGCATGCTTTTTACAGATTCCAAAATCAAACTAGAAAATATGCATGTTATAAAATAAAATGACTTAGATTTATTCATGACAGGCTTATAATGCATATTCTATAAAATCACTGAGGTAAAATTCATTTCAATGTTCTTTTGCTAAAGTTTCGAGAAAACATCTGAAGGTAGCACACCTGTAGAAGTTATCAAATACTTGCCATTCATGCTAATGGTATTCACAGCATAAAAATCTGCCATCTTCAGAAGCATCATTCTATTAGCAATAAACTATTCTGCATGCAGCTATCTTCTCCTTTTGCCATCTGGGCTTTTATGACACCTTTCAGTCCCAGATTTCTCTGTGCTAATTGCAGCTAAGTCAAATTGGTGCAAACAGGACTTCAGAGAGTAGGGTGTCTTAACTGGGACCACACAGATTTTGAAACAGTAAGTGCAAATGTGGGGCTGAAAGAGAAAGCACAGAAAGATATGGCAGGAAGTGACCATAGCCTGCCCCACATCTTCTCTGTAATGAGATGGAGAGGTGTCAGGATCAAGAGGAACATGCTATCTCCATGCACAACATTAACTAAAATGCAAATGTAAAAGAATATTAAATATTACTTTAGCTAGGCAGAGGATGAAGTAAGGCTGTTTGAGGACAAACTATAGAAGTTGCCGGAGGCATAATGCAGTTATCTTTCCCAGCATCTACTAGATCTGGGTTTCTCCACCTGGGCGCTATTGGCATTTGAAGCTGGATAACTCTTCGTTGTGGGAGGTGTCCTGAGCATTGTAAGGTCTTAAGCAGCATCCTTGGCCCCAACCTACTATATGCCAGTAGCACACCCTCAGTTTGACAACCCAAAATATCTCCAAAGTTTGCTAAATTTTCCCTTGGGGTAGGGTTGCCAGATTTAGCAAGCAAAATTAGAGGACCCTGAGGTAAATTTGAATTTCTGATAAACAGCACATAACTTTTTGGTATAAGTATGTCCCATGCAACATTTGGTAGAGAATTGTACTAAAAATTTATTCATTGTTTATCTGAAATTCAAATTTAACTGGGAGTCCTATATTTTATTTAGTAACCCTACTGGGAGACAAAATTGCCCATGATTGAAAACCCCTGTGCTGTAGATATCACTAAATTAAGAGCAAACACCCAAGAGACTCTTAAATGACTTGACTGACAGTGTTGCTTTCCTTTACCTCTCTGAGGTTACCAGTAATCTTGTTTACAAAGGGCGGGTTCATTAACTTTCCCCTCAGGGTTGACATGAGATCTAAAGGAAATAATGTATGAAAAACCCTTAATACAATGCCTGGCATAGTAAGCAATTGATATATGTTCATTATTATTACCTTAGGATCCCTCACAAGATGGTGTTATAATAGTTACTGGTCTCTGGACTTAATTTTCACTAACAGGAAAGACTGTATTACAGAAACAACAGGAACCCAGCAGTGATTCTCAATCTTGGCTATGCAATGAAATCACCTAGGCAGTGTCCTCCCTGATGTCTGTATCCTACCTCTAAGAGATTTGGATTTCATTGATCGGGAAGGTGGCCTGAGCACTGGGATTTCAGAAGATCCACAGAGGTCCTAAAATGTGTAGCTAAGGCTGAGAACCACAGTTTGAGAGAAAAGTGTTGGATAGTTCGTACTCCTTAATAATGAAGAGAGGGAGTAAGCTATACGTAATTACCTCTGATTCTTGGGTTGTAGAAAACTGGGTTGGGATCCAATCTAGAGAAAAGACGGACATGATTTCATTCATTCATTCATTCATTCAATAGATACAATACCTGAGCGCCTACGATGTGCCAGGCCACGTTCTAAGCAGTGAAGGGAGTCCCTGTACTTGTTGAATGCTAGTACAGAGAGACAGACAATAAATAAGACGTTTTAATCTAATTTCAAAGATTAAAACTGAAGCCTGCATGAGAGATGATAGCATTCTAAACAAAGTCCTCAATACTCTTATTGAGAAAGCAAAATGGGGAGAAATCAGTGTGACTTAACATGTTCTCTGAGTTTAATTCCTAGAAGAGATAAAAGTAGGAAGGGCATATTAACCAGGACAAGTAAAAGGATGGCATAAAACTGTAAAGAGTGTTAGAAAGGTCGAAACACAGAGCGAGGTTTCAGAAACACTAAAGGAACTAGCCAACTAGGATCATTGTGTGAAAAGGGAAGTCTTAGAATAAAGGAGAATAAGAAGCCGGTATGAGGCTCTCTTCTTGAGGAAGATGTGCTTCGTTGAACCGATTATTAACAGGCAGAACAACTGTGCCTATTTTGCTTTTTCTCAATTAAGAATGAATGAGCTACATGTCAATTTAATAATCTAGCCAGGAGAACCTAGAAGGGTAGAGGAAAGTTTTCTTCCTCCCCAACAGAGCACTGATCATATGTCAGGCCTGTGTCAAATGACATGAACTTACACTGTTTTCATTAAACACTAGGTCACCATTGCTACCCCAGTGTGATAGCTGAGGAAACTGAGGCTAGGCAGTGTTCACTGAGTTATTCACGAATACAAATCAGGAAGCACTAGAGGCAGAAGGTTGTCTGTCTGGTTTAGCATCTCCCTGGTGCCTAGTCAGGGCCCCACATCTGTTGACTGATTGAATCAATAAATAAACCCCTGAGCATTATTTAAAAAAAAAAAAATGATTGAGCTACTAGAAAATACAAAACAAAAACTGTGACATGGAGATTTATAGGCTAAGGTAGGTGAGGATATAGTGAAAGACCACTGACATCCACTTTGCATAACTTTTAACCTCTTTGTCCAGAAAACTTGATTATCATGATATTTTGCTATGTGGTCACAGACCCTTTGGTAGTAATATGATGAGAATGATAGTGTATTTGTGAAAATTTTACTCCCTTTTGTAACAAACAAACCTCAAATATATATAATGACTTAAATACAAGAGAAATTTATTTCTTGTTCAAGTCCAAGATTGGTGTTCCTGAATGGTGGCTCCCCTCTAAGAGTAGATTCAGGGACCCAGGTTCCTTCTATCTCGTGGCTCTACCATCTTTAACAAATGGCTTCTTGGGTTTTCCTGCTTATCTGCTTCCAGGCTGTGAAAGGAAAAGACCGTGAAGGGTCATCAGTGGGATGCTCTTGTGGGCCAAGCCTGGAAGTAGCACACATCACTTTAGCAATCCTTCCATTGGCTAGAACTCAGTCACTTGGGCACCGTGATCAAAAAGAAAGCTGGGAAATATAGTATGCCCAGGAAGAATAATCAGATTTGTTGACAGATAACCAGTCTTTATCAGGATAATAGGAGATCTGCCAGAAAACTATAGTTAGCTGAATAATTCAAATTTCAAAGGATGGGGCTGAAATGGAGTTGAAGGATACAGAAACAACAAAGGTTTGAAACCCATTGGGAGGGGAAAAACAGTGATCATGTGGAGTGTGTACCTCATCTTCTTCTGTACATTAGAAAGGCATTTGACAAATACATGACATAGTTGATAAATGAAAACTGGGTGATGGTATCATTTAGTGGATTCATACTTCTTCAGATAAGTGTGTCCAGTGAGTGGTAATCATTGTCAACCATGAAGGCACTCTCTTGTGCTGTGCCCTGGGACTCTCCTTGCCCATGTCCCAAATATTTTTAGGAACAACTCGAATAGAGATAAATTTGTGGCTGAGTCAGGGAAAGAGCTACTTGAATGATACTTCAGTGAAAGAATCAAGAGTAGTTTCAAAATGATCTCAGCAATCTAGAACATGGGTCAGCAGAATTTTTCTGAAAACAGCATGGAAGTAAATATTTGGGGCTTTTGGGTCATAAGGTCTCTGTCACAACTAGTCATCTCTGCTGTTGTAGCATAAAAGCAGCTATAGACAATACATAAATGAACTGGTGTGGCTGTGTTCCAGTAAGACTGAATTGATAAAAACAGGTACCAGGCCAGATTTGATCCATAAGCCATACTTTGTTGAACCCTGATCTAGAAGTATAGGCTGAAATTTGAAGGCAATAAATCTAAATTTGTTTACTCAAGGCCAAGGGACAATGGGTCTAACACTGAACATGTGTGATATCCTTTCTAATCAAAATAGAGCTACAAGATAGGTATTATTTGCTCTTATTTTATAGATAAGAAAGCTACATCTCGAAAGTAAATAGTTTGACCTAGCTCTCACATCTGGAAAACACTTTATGGGACATCCTGCCACTTTAACAAATGTTTGGGTGAATTGAGAGTCACAGCTCATTGCTCAAGTCAAAGATGGAGTACTTCATGTGGCAGCACTCCCTGTAGAAAAGCCCTGGGTTCTTCTGGCTCTGCTTTTATCCAAGTGTGTGACCTTGAGAGATTCGCTTGACTTCTCTGGGTCTTAGCTAACAAATCAGCAAATATAAGAGGCTCAAATAGATAAACACCAAGGTCTCTCTCAGGTCTAACAGGGTTGCTATTACTAAATTAAGGGCAGCATGTGAAACAGAATTGAGACTTACTCTTTATAGCTCTAAAAGCAATTCTTTTTAAACTTCTTCTAATATAGTTTTACCTAAAACCAATATAAAAAAACATAAAAATGGCATTTTATGAGCATACATTTGTTTTACAAGTTCAAATTTATAATATTTTCTGATCATAAAGACATTTATTGAGAGAATTAGGCTGATATGAATGAAACTAAAGTTTTAAACTGGGAGTGATGGATGATTGATGGGTTCTTTTTAGCATCAGCACCTCAGCATTCTACTCATCGTGTTTTGGTTTGTTTGCTTGCTTTTGGTTGTGAAATGTCAAGAAAATTCTTATTCACATACATCATTTAAATGGTAAATTCATAAATATTCTTGGAATCTGAGAATACTCGTCAGAATATAGAAATGGCAAGAGAGGCCTGAAAAACAAAATGCATGAATTTGACAACATAAATCAGGAAGTCTTTTGTATATTAACTTGGAATATATGATAAAAATCAATGTAAATTAAGCATTTGCAAACCCTTGTATCAGTCAAGTTTGGCTAAGCTTCTGCTATGGTGCCAAATGAACCCCTAAACCTCAGTGGCTTACTGTAATAGTGTTTATTTCTTTATTTCTCGCTCATATTACATGTCCAATTCAGACTGAAGTTGCAGGGAGTGACTCTGATCCACGTAGTTTCTCAGGGATCCAGGTTACTGGAGCCGGCTCCACCATCTCATAGCTGTGCCACCTGAAGCAGGTAGTATCCTTGGTTGCTGAGGCAGGGGCAGAGGCATATGGAGTGTAGAGCATTGGCTGCTCTAAAAAGAGGCTGTTTCTTTACACATGTGAGTGTAAAACACATCACTTTTGCTCAGTGTTTGTCAAAACTAGTCTTGTGGCCCTATTTCAGAAGTAAATGTGTGATTTGCGTGAACTAAATATGCAAAGCACTTAGAAGAACTGTAAAGGAGATCTCAAACACGACTCATAATCAAAAAATGAGGTTCCTGAGCCCCACCCTACAACCCCGGAATCAGGATCTCTGGGGTATAGTAGGGAAATCTGTATTTTTTTAAATGTTCCACAGCTGATTCTCATTATCAGCAGGACGTTACTGCTGTGAACAGGAATGTTTTTAAAGTAGAGGAAAGGCAACAATTAGATCTATGGATTTGAGATTACCCAGCTGCAGTGTTGGAGATGATTAAAGAGGGGAGAAACTAAAAGCTGGGAGGTTTCATGTCACACAACACGTAGGGTTTAATGACCAAACATAAATGCATGTGTTTATGTATCATGCAGCCTAACAATGCTGCTGTACCTTTCTCTGTATGTTTTAAGAATCTCCTCCCCACCCCTTTCTTCCTTAACTCCAGAAAATTAGTAGCGTAGGCACAAAGTGGCTTCCAGCGTCTTTGTTCACTTGATTCATTACATGTTTTTCATGCCACTGCTGCTCATGGTGTTGGTTGTAGAGCCAGCTTAGCTCCCATAAGAGGCCCTGGGTAGGGAGTGGGGAGTGGGGTAGGTGGGCTTAGTCTGCTTCTCTCTTGAGAGGTAGCTGGAAGTGGTCAAACTTTTCTTCATGACTGTTAGAACAGCACAGAATCTGGTTCTATTGATGTTTCTGTTGCCTTGTGAGAACTAACAGTAGATCTGCAGTGGGAGAGAGGGCCAGTGCATGACTCTTTTGAAAATCAAACCTATCTGGCTAGTGCTGGATCATTTAAAGATTGACCATCCAGGCTTGGGTTTCTCTTCCTATATGCAGTCTGGATTTTGGCTAATTTGCCTGGCATTATTAGCATCTTACCCAAATGTTGTTTGGGATGGGGAGGTGGGGAGTCAAGGAACCCCCATACACTTTAAGAAGAGGAGTAGGTTCTCTTCCTTTCAGCTATTATGCTCAGCACTTACTAGTTTTCTGCTCATGTACCCCGGCTGAAACAAGTGGAATATTGATAAGAACTTGGCATTGCTGCCCAGAACTTTGTCTAAGAGAGATGCATGGACTTGTAGGCAGGTTCTATTTTTATTGCCATGCTTCGTTTTGTCTTGTATTGATAGAGCCCAAAGTTCAATTCCCCCATAGCCCCTCCAACAAGAAAAAACAAAAATAATACTATCCAATTACCAGCTACAGACTGAAGCTGGAAACTGGCATTTTGGTATAAAAATAATAACTAGCAACAGGCTTAGGTTTCTCCCAAGTTATCTTGCTCTTTCTTTTCCTTTTTGCATTTACATTTTTCTAATACCTTTTAAAAAAATACAGAGCAGAGATAGGGAAATTATTTCTAATACAGTCTAAACTAAAACAACTGATAACATACAAATATAAACGTTCATAAGAGACTACTATGAACAATTACATGCCAATAAATTGGATAACTTAGGAAAAATGGATAAATTTCTAGAAAAATTCAACCTAAAACTGCATCATAAAGTAAGAGAAAATCTGAACAGATCAATAATGAGTAAGAAGTATGGATCCGTAATCAAAACATCCCCAAAAAGAAAGGTCCAGGACCAGATGGTTTCACTGGTGAATTCTACCAAACATTTAAAGAAGAATTAATACCAAAGAAAACTACAGGACACTTATCTCTGACGAATATAGATGCAAAACTTCTTAACAAAATACTAGCAAACAGTGGGATTTATTCCTGGGATGCTGGAATGATTCAACATATGCAAATCAATAAATGTTATATACCACATTATTAAAATGAAAAATAAAACTAATATGATCATCTCAGTAGACACAGAAAAACCATTTGACAAAACTCAGTATCCTTCCATGACAAAAAACTCTCAATAAATTGGGTACAGAAGGAATGTACCTCAAAATAATAAAGGCCATATATATGATAAGCCCACAGCTAAAATCACACTCAGCAATGAAAAGTTGAAAGCTTTTCTTCTAAGATCAGGAAGAAGACTAGGGTGCCCACTGTCACCACTCTTATTCAACATAGTACTAGAAGTTCCAGCCAGAGCACTTAGGCAAGACAAAGAAAAGGCATCCAGATTGGAAAGGAAGAGGTAAAGTTACAGATGATATGATCTTGTATATAGAAAAATCCTAAAGACTCCATAAAAGTACTGTTAGAACAAATAATTTCATAAAGTTGCAGGATACAAATTGACAGAGAAAGTCAGTTTGTTGTATTCATATATGGTAAGAACTATCTGGAAAAGAAATAAAGAACACAATCCCATTTACAATAGCATCAAAAACAATAAAATACTTAGCAATAAATTTAACCAAGGAGGTGAAAGATCGCTACTTTGAAAACTGTAAGACATTGATGAAAGAAATTGAATAAGACACAAATAATTGAAAGGTATCCTGTGTTCATGAGTTGGAAGAATTAATGTTGTTAAAATGTCCATACTACCCAAAGTGTTCTACATATTCAATGTGATCCCTATCAAAATTCCGATGACATTTTTCATAGAAATAGGACAGACAATGCTAAAATTCATACGGAGCTGCAGAAGACCCCAAACCGCCAAAGCAATCCTGAGAAAGAGGAACAAAGCTGATGCATCACACTTGCTGATTTCAAATTTATTACAAAGTCATAGTAATCAAAACAGTGGGGTACTGGCATAAAAACAGACACATAGATCAATGGAACAGAATCAAGAACCCAGAAATAAATCATGCATATACCATCAACTATAAGGGAGCCAAGAATACAGTTTAATAAATGTTGCCGGTGGACATATACACACTACCAAATGTAAAATAGATAGCTAGTGGGAAGCAGCCGCATAGCACAGGGTGATCAGCTCGGTGCTTTGTGACCACCTAGAGGGGTGGGATAGGGAGGGTGGGAGGGAGGGAGATGCAAGAGGGAAGAGATATGGGAACATATGTATATGTATAACTGATTCACTTTGTTATAAAGCAGAAACTAACACACCATTGTAAAGCAATTATACTCCAATAAAGATGTTTAAAAAAAAAATAAAATAAATGTTGCCGGAAAAACTGGATAGTCACATGCAGAAGAACGAAATTCAACCCCTATCTTTTTTTTTTTTTTTTTTTTTTTTTTTAATTTTATTTATTTATTTTATTTATGGCTGTGTTGGGTCTTTGTTTCTGTGCGAGGGCTTTCTCTAATTGCGGCAAGTGGGGGCCACTCTTCATCGCGGTGCGCGGGCCTCTCACTATCGCGGCCTCTCTTGTTGCGGAGCACAGGCTCCAGACGCGCATGCTCAGCAATTGTGGCTCACGGGCCCAGTTGCCCCGCGGCATGTGGGATCTTCCCAGACCAGGGCTCGAACCCGTGTCCCCTGCATTGGCAGGCAGATTCTCAACCACTGCGCCACCAGGGAAGCCCCTCAACCCCTATCTTACTACACAAAAATTAACTTGAAACAAGTTAAAGACTCAAGTGTGAGACCTAAAACCATAAAACTCCTAAAAGAAAACAGGGAAGATGTTCCTTGACACTGGTCTTGGCAATGCATTTTTGGATATGACACCAAATGCACAGGCAAAATAAACCAGTGGGACTACATCACAGTAAAAGAAATAATCAACAAAATAAAAGCAAACCTAAGGAATGGCAGAAAATATTTGCAAACCACTTATCTGATAAGGGGTTAATATCCAAAATATATATGGAACTCATAAAACTCAATAGCAAAAAACCAACAATTGAATTAAAAACTGGGCAGAGGATCTGAATAGACATTTTTCCAAAGAAAACATACAAATGGCCAAGAGTTATGTGAAAAGATGTTCAACATCACTAATCATCAGGGAAATGCAAATCAAAACCTCAATGAGATCACCTCACACCTATTAGAATGGCTGCTATCAAAAAGGTAGGAGATAAGTGTTAGCAAGGATGTAGAGAAAAGGGAACCCTCATGCACTGTTGGTGGGGATGTAAATCAGTACAGCCACTATGGAAAACAGTATGGAGCTTCCACAAAAAATTAAAATAGAACTACTGTATGATCCATCAATTCTACTTCTGGGTATATATCCATAGGAAATGTAATCACTGTCTCGAAGAGATATCTGCATCCCCATGTTCACTGCAGCTTTATTCACAATAGCTAAGACATGGAAACAACCTAAATATCCATCAATGGATGAATGGATAAATAAGATGTGATATAGATACACAATGGAATATTATTCAGCCATAAAAGGGAAATACTACTATTTGCAACAACATGGATGGACCTTGAGGGCATTATGTTAAGTGAAATAAGTCAGACAAAGACACATACTGTATGATCTCACTTCCATGTAGAATCTAAAAGAAACTGAACTCATAGAAACAGAGAGTAGAATAGTGGTTGCCAGGGTCTGGAGGTTGGGGGAAATGGTGAGATGTTGCTCAAATGGTATAAATTTCCAATTTTAAGTTGAATAACTCGTGGGGATCTAACATATAACATGGTGACTATAGTTAACAATATTGTATAGCTGAAAGTTGCTAAGAGAGTAGATCTTAAACGTTCTCATAGCACATATACAAAAAAAGGTAATCATACGAGTTTATAGAAATGTTAATTAACTCTACTGTGGTAATCATTTTGCAATATATACTCCTATCAAATCATCACATTATATACCTTAAACTTAGAATATGTTATATACCAAAAGAATAAATCCAGCAATTCAACTTCTGGGTATAGAGAGAAATGAAAACATATGTCCACAAAAAAATGTGTACATAGATGTTCATAGCAACATTACTCATAATAGCCAAAAAGTGGGAATAATACAAATATCTATCAACTTATAAATGGATAAATAAAATATGATATATCCCTATAATATTATTTGGCAATAAAAAGGAATGACATACTAATACCTGCTACAACATGAATAAGCCTCAGAAACATTAGGCTAAGTGAAAGAAGTCAGGCACCAAAGACCAGATATTGTATGATTCCATTTATGTGAAATGTTTATAAAAGGCAAATCCATAGAGACAAAAAGTAGATTAGTGGTTGTCTTTGCCTGTGGTGGGAATAGGGAGTACTAGAAACGGACAAGAAGTTTCTTTGGCGGGTAATAGAAATGTTCAAAAATTAGATCTGGGTGATGGTTTAACAACTGTGTAAATATACTAACAACCATTGAATTGTATACTTTTAATAGATGAATTATATGGTTTGTAAAATCATACGTCAATAAAGTTATTTTAAAAATAAGGCAAAGGGTTGCTGGAGGAGGCATGCACGATATATAAGGACAATTTTTTTTTTTTTTCTTAAAGGATGAGAGGAATATATGTGGTGATATGGCATGATAAGGAGGAAGGAACCAGAGTGGAGAGAGAAAAAATAATAAAACGCAAAGGAATAATAAGGCTGACAAGTCACAGACAACATACACCAGACTAAGGCCAAGAATTAATTTGGAGAAGGAGAGGCATGGACAAGAGTAAGGACTTCCTTCCTTCTGAGGCAATATATGGAGATGAGCTCGTAAATTAAAAAGGACAGGGGAAGAAAAGTGAGAGTGTTTATATTTCATGGCCTATGATTTTGAGTCATTTAGAAGACCAAGTAACATGTTTGAGTAACGAATTTGGTAACTTCAGGAGGATGGCGATGGGTCAGACAACAAATGGGAAGAATAAAAAGGAAATCTGATGAAATGAGTAAAAGGATTTTAGAGACATTAGGGCTTAGCTGAGTTTAAATAAAAACTTGTAAAGCACTTAATCATCAAAGTTATACATTTTTATCCAGCCCCTCTAGCTTTCCATGAAACAGAAGCAGAAAAAATTGATGGGTTAACTGCTTGTAAACCTGTATTTTAACTGGTAGAGTACAGGTTCCTGCTAAGGTTAGATGTAAAAGTGCAGCTTTAATCAGGTATAAAAAACTCAACCACTATTTTGGATATGATCATCACAAACTAATGGCAAATTTGAAGATGTAAAATATATTTTAGAAAAAGGATTTCACTGTAGTTAATCAGGATTAGACTTAAGTCATTGAAATTCAATTTTTAAAGCTTACTGAGCCTCTCTGAGATCTTGGAAGTGGTGCTAAGCTTGGTAATGCTTCCTTCCTTATCAAATGGAAATCGCAGAAAAACTGGCAGCCACTTACCACTCTACCACATGGGTTCCAAGGAGGTACAGAAGGAAGTCTGGAGCAGTGCTTTCCTAAGCACATCTGAACACAGGGATGGTTGCTGAATATGCATATTCCTGGGTCCTTATTCAGAAACTGTGAATCACACTCTGGGGGTACAGCCCGGACAGTCTACACATTTAACCAAGTATAAAGGTGATGCTGATGTTAGAATGGTGAAGTTTGTCCAACCTTTTAAGAATTTAAGCTGAAAATGGTGATGGTGGGAAAAAGATCAGTCAAATAATTTAAAGGGGGGGGGGCAGGGCGGAGGATAATCTTTAAAGGTTTGGCAAAATGCTTAAGTTCCTGAAAGATGTTTTCTGGACTCCATTGTTTGGTATGATTAGCTCTTCAACTTCCTAATTCAAACCTTTTCTTCAAATGCATTAATAAATTGGTAATTCCAAGAAACAGAGTTTATTTACCGCATGGGAAAAACTAAAAGAGCTATAAACAGATGTGAAGGGAAGAGAATAACCAGATCTCACAGGAAACAAAAGCGGGTAGTAAATGTCCGTCAAATGTCATTGCTCCTTCTCTGCTTAAAGGAGGATAAAGTTGCACACTGAAGCCCTAATTACCTTGCCTTACAGGACCAGAGTCTTGGAATGTCAAACTCTAACATCAGTTCATAATGCCACGGCGAACTTCGAACGTGACGATTAATGCTTTATTTTACAAAGATGGTCTCATAAGGCTTCCTAGGAAGCATTTTATCTGGGTTGTTTCATGTTAACTACGACTGCAGTTTTACCTTAAAACTTAACATTCTCTCCTTCCTCTCACCCACCCCGCCCCCCAAAATTTCAAACTGCAAAAGTTTCCTGTGGATTGTGCCCCTCCCCCTAACACACATAGACTCACAGAAACTTTTGGACACACAGAAACTTCTGGACACTGCCCTCCTAGGCCCCCAAACTCTCCGCAAATCCAGCAGAGCCTCCCCAGGGTCATCCTTATACCCGGCTCTGCCCTCGGGTTCCGAGGCTCGGCCTCCTCCCCTTTCCCCAGCAGTCCCGAAAGTCCGGTCGGGTCGGGGCTGGGCGGGGTAGGGCGGGGCAGGCCTGCTCCATTGGAGCCAGGCACGTGGGGGGAAGCGGGTAGGTCCGGTTCGGCTTGCTACAAGGCCGCCGCTTTTCGACGCTGCCTCTGTTCCAGGAAGTATGTATATACTTTATAAGCTAAGTTTGGCCCGAACTGGCGTTTGGAAGCAACAAGAAAAACTTTTCAAAACTTTTGTCCAGCTTCTTTTCCCCCGACGCCTAGTTCCCTGATGGTCCGCCCCGGGGCCAAGTTCCGGACGTCCCCGCCCCTTCCCCCTCCCCGCCTCCTGTGAGGCGTGCTGAGCCACCGCCACCAGTGTCGGCTTGGACGCGTGGGTGGGCGAGCGAGCACCGAGTGGCCGTCTCGGCGGAAACCGTTGGCCTCCTCGGCGCCTGCCCGGCGGCAGCATGGACTACCTGACCACGTTCACGGGGAAGAGCGGGCGCCTTCTGCGAGGCACAGCCAACCGCCTGCGGGGGTTCGGGGGTGGCCGCGAAGCCCGGCAGGTGCGCTTCGAGGATTACCTGAGGGAGCCCGCCCAGGGGGACCCCGGGTGCGGGTCCCCGCCCCACCGGCCCCCGGCGCCGTCCAGCCCGGAGGGACCCGGTGAGCCCAGCCTTCCTTCGCGTCCCGCGCGGCCGACCCGGGCTGAGGGCGGGGGGGGGAGGCGGAGGGGTGGGCGCTGCGGGGGGGCGAGGCCCCACGGGCCGCCGGCGTGAACAGGGTGGGCGGGGGGCGCGGGCCGGGCCTTGGCAGGTGTGCCCGTGACGGGATGGCGGCGGGACGGGGGCGAGGAGCGGAGGACTCGCTCTGCTCTGCTCTGGGGACGGAGGACTTGCTCGTGTCTGCGTCGTAGCTCTTCCTGCTCTGCTCTTCCTGCTTTCTTCACCTATGCTCGACTTTCCTTACCCCGCCAACTATTTCAAGGGTAGGATCCCTTCGTTTTTCCCTCCCCGTGAGAGGTGAATATTGAACCAATTGTGACGCTCGTGTTTTCCCTCTTAGAAATCATTAAGAACGCTGTGCTTGACTTGGGTTTGGTTTGGGTCATTGTTTTTATTTGATATTTGCCAACTGTTAGAATTCACATAAGCACTTAATACGGCTTTGGAAAAGAAAATGTTTAGCGTACACGGGAACCCAGTGGATTTTTGTGTCGTGTATTTTGAAAGGCTGCGTGTTGTCTTGAGGTGGCAGAACCTGGAAACTTTCCTCAGTTATCATTTCTACTGCCTGTTAAGTTTTCTTTCGTCATAGTGGCGTTGTACTGCCCTTTAAAAAACAGAATCAGTCATAATGAGAGGATATTGATATCTTACGGAATTTTTAAAAGCACTTGCTGAAGCGATATTTGCATCATGCATATGGTAACTTCTCCAATGTCGTTGGCTTCCCCTAGTTAATAAGTGGCAGACCTCTCCTAATCATATTTTATTCTTGTTACCTGTTTTAATATGCATTTTGGTGTTATGAGAGTAAATTATGTGAGTGTTAGTTTAGAAAATAGAGAAAAGTACAAAGAATATAAAATCTATCCATAACCCACATCCTGACATTCATTTTAAAGCACTGAAACTGTGAGGACATCTGTTGATCTGTGTGTGTGTGTGTGTGTGTAATTTAAGCTTTGAAGAAACTTGAATATTAAAATGTAATTTTAGCATGGTCCCTTTTATTAATTTTTCTTCACTTTACATAATATCTTTTCTTCACAATTCTTGTTTATGGAATTAGAAAAATGAAAAAGGGGATGCTTGGTTTCTGCTTTGAAGGATATTAACCAGATGCAGAATCCTCTTAAAAGTGGGACCAGGGATGAGGACTAGAACTTTAAAGTGTTTGAATAAAGGATTTTTTTTTTTTTTTAATGAGACCTCAGTTGACTAATTGAAAACAATTGAAATGTGACCGGCCTCTAGGTAGATGAAGAACTGAGAAATATGTGGTGTAACTTAACCTGGAAAGGGATATGATGAATACTTTAACAAATATGCCCAAATATATACATCTGATTCATTGATTCAGAAACATTTATTGAGCACACTGCTATATCAAACACTCTCCTTCAGAGTTACAGCTTCAAAATACTATACAGATTCCTCTTCTGCTGAAGCCGCCTTATGAACTCATGGCACTTTCTTTAATATTCATGGTGCCCCCAAATCTCTGACACAAGTTAGAAAGGCCTTGTGATGTCAGTTTATGACCAAGGTCAGTGGACAGGTACTTTCTAGCATTAACTAGCTGAAAGAATTTGTATAAATTACTTAATCTCTTTGGGTGTATATTTTCTTGTTTTAAATGAGGTTGATTGGATGATCTCAGAGGTTCTCGACTCTGGAGCTCTTTTTTCATTTGGAACAGAATTAGTGAAAAAGATAGATGGTAAAGCTACAAATTAAATAGCATTTGGGGTTAAAAACATTGTAAGTCTATAAAGTTATGCCTACAGAGTTCTGAAGGTAGTTCAAAAGATGAATACCCCAGCAATAACTTGATTACCCCCTCTCACTCTTAGAATAAGTATAGCTTCCTCAGTTGACTCCTTTGAGAGGCAACATGTATACATACAGATAAAAAATAAATGGTTCTTCATTAATTTCTAGGCAGCCTTTGCTTAAAATGAGAACTCTTTTCTTGGCAGCTGCCTACCAGATAGGTTTTGGGTATAGGGTTTTTCTTTACATTTGTGTCCTTTGGAATGAGTATTTGTTAGTCTGTTTAAAGGATTTCTTCTACTCTTTCTGCTTGTGACTACCTTTATTTTAGATTTTTGTAACAGCTGCTTAAGTTCCCTGTTATTTGTCACCCTTCCTTCAGTTCTTTAAAATGTCCTGTGTGTTGTAGCAGTATGTCTTGTGCAGACACTTCTACACTTGTAGATCGGCTACACTCCAGGACTCCATTTGTTGTTTGTGATCTTACCCCTCACCATTTCATGTTCAGTAAAGATGTTGATAAAATAGTTTTACCATTGACAGTTTAAGGATGGACCAGATAAAACTTTGGTCATATGTTTCTGATTTTAACTCTTTCTATAAACAGACTGCTTACCTGACAGTGTTAACTGATGCCTTCACTCCTCTCCAAGGTGGCTGCTTTTGCTTTTACCAGTTTTCAGTGTTTGCTGACTCCAACATTATAGTCCCCTCAGGAAAATCTAATTGGGACTTAGACACATTAAGGAGCTTATCACACCATTGCTCTAGTTAATAACAATTACAAAGAATACACACTATGACACAATTTTTGCTCCTGCTTAAAGAGTAAATTATGTTCTGATTCAAAAAAATTTTTAGACCTTGAGTATAGATCAGGTTTGGAGGCATCACCATAAGCCTGTATTGGGTAACCTTTAAAAGTCGTCAGTTACTAGATCACATGGTAATAAGTAAAAAAATTTAACATATTTAGAGTTTCAACTTAATTGTA
Source organism: Balaenoptera musculus (assembly GCF_009873245.2). Taxonomy (NCBI): domain Eukaryota; kingdom Metazoa; phylum Chordata; class Mammalia; order Artiodactyla; family Balaenopteridae; genus Balaenoptera; species Balaenoptera musculus. The sequence continues at coordinate 30,954,185 of NC_045801.1, read as the reverse complement.
GCATAGTTTTTATCATAAACTTCCCTGTTACGTCAACTCTGTTCTCCCACTTGGTGACAGTATACTTTAAATACATCTCACTCCTATTTGAAGTTTCTTTTCACTTACCTTTACCAATTAAAACAATATCTTTTGGGGAAATGACAAGAATAAGAGTGGCTAAGAACATTTTCTATGGAGCAGGCACCAGCAGAAATTTTTATTTAATCCTAATAACAACTCTGTGAGATAGGTACTATTATTATCCCATTTTCCTAACAAAGAATCTGGGCCAGGCAAAGAAATAAGGGATATAGAATCCATTTGAGTGTTACCTTCCTATTTGTAAGCGTTATGTCAGATGGGGAAAGATGTGAGAAGAATGCAGAATTCTATCATGTGTGATGTTAAAGTTAAAACAAGTTAAATTAGGTAAAGGATAGGATGGATAGTCACTGAAATTTCTTTAGAATCAGAAGGATATTAAAATGAGATGAAAACGTAAAATCCAAGGAAGGTGTAAGAAAACTTAGATATATTTTAGGTTGGAAATTGCAGATGCAGATTGTCTGGAAGAGTTAGATAATAGTTTATCTTAAACCCAGAGAAGACCAAGTGCCTGTATAGGATTTGGAGTCCCAGTTGTTACTATTAAAAAAACAACTCATGGTGCTGGTTACTCATGGAAGAGGATAACCCTAGATGTCTGCAGTCTTAGTCTCATTTCCTAAGGTGAGGGGGAGAAGAATCTCTTCTTGATGAACAACCTCAATCTGCTCTGATGGTAACTCCAGCTAAGTTTGAGGTCTTAATATTGTTTCCTTTGTCCATTGGTTCTCAAGCATGAAGTAGATTTGCCCATTTTAGAATTGCTGCTCACCTCACTGGATGGCTGAACTCAAGGCTTTTATATTATCTGTGTTTTAGGACAAAACTGCCTCTGAGTAGTTGAGGCTACAATAAAGCAATGAGTCTCAGACTTTAGTGTGCCTCAGAATCACCCGAAGGCTTGTTAAAAATGTTGGACCCCTCCTCTAGAGTTTCTGATTCAGTACTTCTGAGCCAGGACCCATAATTAGCATTTCTGACAACTTCTAAAGTAATGCCAGTGCTGCTGATCTGGGGACCACACTTTGAGAATCACTGCTTTCTTTAGTGGGTAAGTCTTTTACCCTTGTTAAGGTTAGAAGTAAATATGGAAATGATGAAGTTTGTTAAGTGCTTAGTATTTTTGTATTAAGTTTAGGAATAATCAGTGTATTTGGTCTTTAAAATATTTGTTATATTTCAGAGAATTAGGCCTATTAGAGTGCATACAAATTAGTCTAAGAATCTAATTGAAGATGAATACTTATGTAATTGTTTTTTGAGTGATTTTAAGTTAAAAGGTGCAAGTATTTGGCTAAATTTTGAAACTATTGGAATGTTTAAGAGAACTTAACATTCATTATATTTAACACTTTATTGTAATGTATTTACTAGAGTTAAGTTTTTAGAAAGGTTTTCTTGTTAGAGGCAATTAAAGTGTTTACGATAGTAGATGTATAAATACAATTTAGTATATATATGTGAGAGAATTTAATTACTCGTTTGTATTTAAGGATATTTAGTTTGTTTTCTGTTTGAGTTGATTAACTATCAAAAGCACCTTAGAAAGTGTGTTAAATTTACTAGTTTTATAAATAGAATACACTTATAGTTGAAGGCTTAAAGGAAAACTAAATTTTTTTATTTGTACTTCAATAAATCAAACATTAATTAAAAAGTAAAGTAACTGCAAATAGTTTTTTTCTGTGTTTATAAAGACTCCCTAATGGCCATCAGCAAACTTACATTGAGACTCTTGATACATTTTTTTGAATGAATGAATATTAGTACAAAAAAGGGGCATGTTTTAAGACCAAATTAATGTATTAGAGAAAGACCAAAAATTAGCCTTTGTTTTCTAGCAATCAGTGAAAAAGGGAAATGTGATCAGACATAAATCACAGTGTCTCTAAGATAAAGATAAACCCGTTGCTTAGGCAGGTAAGAAAAACACAACTTTTCCTGATAGAATAAAGAGAAAAAATTCTCATGGAATTCTAATATAGCAAAAAGTGTCCTCATCATCTTTATAGTAAATACAGATTCTAATTTCAGAAAGCTATTTTTTAACACCGTTCTTTAATGTAGTTCAGTGGTGTGACAACAAAATGCAAGGTAGTAAAAACAGTTCTATACACAACGAAAACAGTTAACCCAAATATGCAGTTATCTGTTGGTTTGTCTTAACTGAGGGGTAGGTGCTAGATTATAAACTTTGGTAAAATTAATGCATGCTAACTATGAAGAAGTCATACATAATAAAGATTAAAGCTTAAAAGCCACCTCCAATCCAACTATATAGTGATGTCATTAATGTTAGGGTAGGCATTATTGTTAAGATCTATTTTATGAATATATACGTATAAAATGATGGATAGATGGTTAGAAGGAAAGAGTGACTGAAAGATATTTGTTTGCCTTAAGAAAGTATTTCCTAAATGGTGCGTCTAAAGTTAAGCAGAATCTGCAAAAATATTAAGAGATTGGTATTATTGTTACATTCTTGTTTCAGTTTTAGGTGGGGTTTCTTTAACTCTTTGAGGTAACATGAGCAGTGTCATCTCCCGTATTTCTTCTCCCCACCTCCTGATATTTATTACATCATATTTACAATTCTCATACTTATATAGCATAACAGTCACAAATAGTTTTTCCACTACATAATTGTTCAGTACTCCCTGCTACTCCTTTGATCATTCCTAGAGTTTTTAGTATAATTTCATTCTTGTGGCATTGAATAATGTTTCAGTAAAGAGGTCTTAAGCAAGCTAGACTGTTTTCTTTTTCCCCTAGTAGGTGACTTGCTTTTTATGCATGAATTCCTGAAGAACTTTTATTTTCCAAGCACTTTAATTTAACCAGGAGCAGAAACAGGAATGACTAGATGTGTGTGCACAGGTATGTGTACGTGTAATAGCCTTTTAGAGAGTAGTCACTGTATGGAACAGCCCTGGTCTTGAGATAGAAGGAAAAAAGAGCTTAGAAGTTTAATGTTGGGTCTTAACACTTCTACCTGAAAGACTCATGGTTTCTGTTCATGTTTCCTTGGGAAAAGCAAGTCACATGGCCAAGTCTGACATCAGTGGGATGGTACAGTGTATTTTATATTCCTCCCCAGGGAGGAATACAGAGTATTTAGTAACTGTAAGGTAGTCTATCACAATGACTACCTTAGAAAACAATTAGTTTGACAGAGATTGGAAGATGCTAGTGTTACTGTCACTGGTAGGGAGTTGTATAAGGAAGGCTGTTTCTTCTGTCAGTTATTCAGTCTGCAAGTTTAATCCTTTCAAAAGCTCTACTAACAGTCCTTCTCAAATTTATTGTGCATGCAACGGTGAATCAGTAGTTCTGGAGTGAAACCCGAGATCCTGCCTTCACAGTAAGCTCCCAGGTGATGCCAATGCTGCTGGTCCTTGGAACACAATTTTACATAGCAAGGCTCTATAGCACTCTGTATCATGGATCTTTTCACTTCGAAGTGAGCCACCCACAACACAAAAATTCCTTGGCTGGGTAGAGGAAGGGAGCATTAAAGGGGAACAAAAAACGGGTTAGAAACCAAGGAGTGTGAGATGTTACCAAATAAAAGGAAAGGTGAGCATTGATAAGGAATTAGTTGGGTGCTTCATAAAGTTCAAATAAAATAAAATTGAAAAAGACTATTAAATTTGCCCTTTAGTTTATTCTCCTTTGCAGGTTTAGGGAACTGGGAAGACAGAAGACATTGCAGTACATTGTGGAATCAGTGAGAGGTGATGGAGTAAAGACAGTGAAAGTAGACTCTTATTTCCAAAAGTTCAACTATGACAAGAAGCAGAAACACAGGCTGATATCTAGAGGAGGATGGTTACAAAGTTCAAGAAAAATTGAGGGATTTTTTTTTGTTTATTTTTGTTTTGACTATGGATAAGCAGTCAATAACAAGTGAAAGGTTGAAAATACAGGCATTTTTTCCTGTACTATTTTACTATAGATGGGATCAGTTAATTAGAAAAGCAGTAATCACCATATTTTTTTAGTTTAGAAGATGCTTTTCAAAGTTTAAAATCTATATCATTGTGTTTGAAAATATTGACTCCCAGCTCAATATTTTTATTTTTAATTTAATTTTATTTTTTTAACATCTTTATTGGAGTATAATTGCTTTACAATGGTGTGTTAGTTTCTGCTTTATAACAAAGTGAATCAGCTATATATATATATACATATATCCCCATATTTACTCCCTCTTGCATCTCCCTCCCACCCTCCTTATCCCACCCCTCTAGGTGGTCACAAAGTACTGAGCTGATCACCCTGTGCTATGCGGCTCCTTCCCACTAGCTATCTATTTTACATTTGGTAGTGTATATATGTCCATGCCACTCTCTCACTTTGTGCCAGCTTACCCTTCCCCCTCCCCGTGTCCTCAAGTCCATTCTCTACATCTGCGTCTTTATTCTTGTCCTGCTGCTAGGTTCTCAGAACCATTTTTTTTTTTTTAGATTCATATATATGTGTTTGCATACGGTATTTGTTTCTCTCTTTCTGACTTCACTCTGTATGACAGACTCTAGGTCCATCCACCTCACTACAAATAACTCAGTTTTGTTTCTTTTTTATGGCTGAGCAATATTCCATTGTATATATGTGCCACATCTTCTTTATCCATTCATCTGTTGATGGACACTTAGGTTGCTTCCAAGTCCTGGCTATTGTAAGTAGAGCTGCAGTGAACATTGTGGTACATGACTCTTTATGAATTATGGTTTTCTCAGGGTATATGCCCAGTAGTGGGATTGCTGGGTATTATGGTAGTTCTGTTTTTAGTTTTTTAAGGAACCTCCATACTGTTCTCCATAGTGGCTGTATCAATTTACATTCCCACCAACAGTGCAAGAGGGTTGCCTTTTCTCCACACTCTCTCCAGCATTTATTGTTTCTAGATTTTTTGATGATGGCCATTCTGACTGGTGTGAGGTGATACCTCATTGTGGTTTTGCTTTGCATTTCTCTAATGATTAGTGATGTTGAGCATCCTTTCATGTGTTTGTTGGCAATCTGTGTATCTTCTTTGGAGAAATGTCTATTTAAGTCTTCTGCCCATTTTTGGATTGGGTTGTTTGTTTTTTTGATATTGAGTTGCATGAGCTGTTTGTAAATTTTGGAGACTAATCCTTTGTCAGTTGCTTCATTTGCAAATATTTTCTCCCATTCTGAGGGCTGTCTTTTCGTCTTTTTTATTGTTTTCCTTGCTGTGCAAAAGCTTTTAAGTTTCACTAGGTCCCATTTGTTTATTTTTGGTTTTATTTCCATGTCTCTAGTTGGTGGGTCAAAAAGGATCTTGCTGTGATTTATGTCATAAAGTGTTCTGCCTATGTTTTCCTCTGTGAGTTTTATAGTGTCTGGCCTTACATTTAGGTCTTTAATCCATTTTGAGTTTATTTTTGTGTATGGTGTTAGGAAGTGTTCTAATTTCATTCTTTTACATGTAGCTGTCCAGTTTTCCCAGTACCACTTATTGAAGAGGCTGTCTTTTCTCCATTGTATATTCTTGCCTCCTTTATCAAAAATAAGGTGACCATGTGTGTGTTGGGCTTATCTCTGGGGTTTCTATCCTGTTCCATTGATCTATATTTCTGGTTTTGTGCCAGTAACATACTGTCTTGATTACTGTAACTTTGTAGTATAGTCTGAAGTCCAGGAGCCTGATTCCTCCAGCTCTGTTTTTCTTTCTCAAGATTGCTTTGGCTATTCGGGGTCTTCTGTGTTTCCCTACAAACTGAAATTTTCTGTTCTAGTTCTGTGAAAAATACCATTGGTAGTTTGATAGGAATTGCATTGAATCTGGATATTGCTTTGGGTACTATAGTCATTTTCACAATGTGGATTCTTCCAATCCAAGAACATGGTATATCTCTCCATCTGTTTGTATCGTCTTTACTTTCTTTCATGAGTGTCTTATAGTTTTCTGCACACAGGTACTTTGCTTCCTTAGGTAGGTTTATTCCTCGGTATTTTATTCTTTTTGTTGCAGTGGTAAATGGGAGTGTTTCCTTAATTTCTCTTTCCGATTTTTCATCATTAGTATATAGGAATGCAAGAGATTTCTGTGCATTAATTTTGTATCCTTCTCCTTTAGCAAATTCGTTGATTAGCTCTAGAGTTTTCTGGTAGAGTCTTTAGGATTCTTTTTGTATAGTATTGTGTCATCTGCAAACAGTGACCACTTTACATCTTCTTTTCCGATTTGGATTCCTTTTATTTCTTTTTCTTCTCTGATTGCTGTGGCTAAAATTTCCAAAACTGTGTTGAATAATCGTGGTGAGAGTGGGCAACCTTGTCTTGTTCCTAATCTTAGTGAAAATGATTTCAGTTTTTCACCATTGAGAATGATGTTGACTGTGGGTTTATCATATATGGCCTTTATTATGTTGAGGTAAGTTCCCTCTGTGCCTACTTTCTGGAGGGTTTTTATCATAAATGGGTGTTGAATTTTGTCAGAAGTTTTTTCTGCATCTGTTGAGATGATCATATGGTTTTTATCCTTCAATTTGTTAATATGGTGTATTACATTGATTGAATTGTGTATACTGAGGAATCCTTGCATTCCTGGGATAAACCCCACTTGATCATGGTGTATAATCCTTTTAATGTGCTGTTGGATTCTGTTTTCTAGTATTTTGTTGAGGATTTTTGCATCTATGTTCATCAGTGATAATTGGCCTGTAGTTTCTTTCTTTGTGACATCTTTGTCTGGTTTTGGTATCAGGGTGATGGTGGCCTCATAGAATGAGTTTGGGAGTGTTCCTCCCTTTGCTATATTTTGGAAGAGTTTGAGAAGAATAGGTGTTAGCTCTTCTCTAAATGTTTGATAGAACTCACCTGTGAAGCCATCTGGTTCTGAGCTTTTGTTTGTTGGAAGATTTTTAATCACATTCTCAATTTCAGTGCTTGTGATTGGTCTGTTTATGTTTTCTATTCCTTCCTGGTTCAGTCTTGGAAGATTATACCTTTCTAAGAATTTGTCCATTTCTTCCAGGTTGTCCATTTTATTGGCATATAGTTGCTTGTAGTCATCTCTCATGATCCTTTGTGTTTCTGCAGTGTCAGTTGTTACTTCTCCTTTTTCATTTCTAATTCTGTTGATTTGAGTCTTCTCCCTTTTTTTATTGATGAGTCTGGCTAAAGGTTTATCAGTTTTGTTTATCTTCTCAAAGAACCAGCTTTTAGTTATATTGATCTTTGCTATCATTTCCTTCATTTCTTTTTCATTTATTTCTGATCTGATCTTTATAATTTCTTTCCTTCTGCTAACTTTGGGGTTTTTTAAGTTCTTCTTTCTCTAATTGCTTTAGGTGTAAGGTTAGGTTGTTTATGTGAGATGTTTCTTGTTTCTTGAGGTAGGATTGTATTGCTATAAACTTCCCTCTTAGAACTGCTTTTGCTGCATCCCATAGGTTTTGGGTCGTCGTGTTTTCATTGTCATTTGTTTCTAGGTATTTTTTGATTTCCTCTTTGATTTCTTCAGTGACCTCTTGGTTATTAAGTAATGTATTGTATAGGCTCCATGTGTTCGTATTTTTCACAGATTTTTTTCCTGTAATTGACATCTAGTCTCATAGCGTTGTGGCCGGAAAAGATACTTGATACGATTTCTGTTTTCTTAAATTTACCAAGGCTTGATTTCTGACCCAGGATGTGATCTATCCTGGAGAATGTTCCATGAGCGCTTGAGAAGAAAGTGTATTCTGTTGATTTTGGATGGACTGTCCTTTATCAGTTAAGTTCCATCTTATTTAATGTATTATTTAAAGCTTGTGTTCCCTTATTTATTTTCATTTTGGATGATCTGTCCATTGGTGAAAGTGGGGTGGTAAAGTCCCCTACTATGATTGTGTTACTGTCAATTTCCCCTTTTATGGCTGTTAGCATTTGCCTTATGTATTGAGGTGCTCCTATGTTGGGTGCATAAATATTTACAATTGTTATATCTTCTTCTTGGATTGATCCCTTGATCATTATGTAGTGTCCTTCTTTGTCTCTTGTCATAGTCTTTATTTTAAAGTCGATTTTGTCTGATACGAGAATTGCTACTCCAGCTTTCTTCTGATTGCCATTTGCATGGAATATCTTTTTCCATCCCCTCACTTTCAGTCTGTATGTGTCCCTAGGTCTGAAGTGGGTCTCTTGTAGACAGCATATATATGGGTCTTGTTTTTATATCCGTTCAGCCAGTCTATGTCTTTGGGTTGGAGCATTTAATCCATTTACATTTAAGGTAGTTATCGATACGTATGTTCCTATTACCATTTTCTTAATTGTTTTGGGTTTGTTATTGTAGGTCTTTTCCTTCTCTTGTGTTTCCTGCCGAGAGAAGTTGCTTTAGCATTTGTTGTAGAGCTGGTTTGGTGGTGTTGAATTCTCTTAGCTTGTGCTTGTCTGTAAAGGTTTTAATTTCTCCATCAAATCTGAGTGAGATCCTTGCTGGGTAGAGTAATCTTGGTTGTAGGTTTTTCCCTTTCATCACTTTAAATACGTCCTGCCACTCCCTTCTGGCTTGCAGAGTTTCTGCTGAAAGATCAGCTGTTAACCTTATGGGGATTCCCTTGTATGTTATTTGTTGTTTTTCCTTTGTTGCTTTTAATATTTGTTCTTTGTATTTAATTTTTGATAGATTAGTATGTGTCTTGGCGTGTTTCTCCTTGGATTTATCCTGTTTGGGACTCTGTGCTTCCTGGACTTGATTGACTATTTCCTTTCCTATGTTAGGGAAGCTTTCAACTGTAGTCTCTTCAGATATTTTCTCAGTCCCTTTCTTTTTCTCTTCTTCTTCTGGGACCACTATAATTCGAATGTTGGTGCATTTAATGTTGTCCCAGAGGTGTCTGAGACTGTGCTCAATTCTTTTCTTTTTTGTTTATTCTGCTCTGCAGTAGTTATTTCCATTATTTTATCTTCCAGTTCACTTTTCCGTTCTTCTGCCTCAGTTGTTCTGCTATTGATTCCTTCTAGAGAACTTTTAATTTCATTTATTGTGTGGTTCATCATTGTTTGTCTGCTCTTTAGTTCTTCTAGGTACTTGTTCAGCGTTTCTTGTATTTTCTCCATTCTATTTCCAAGATTTTGGATCATCTTTACTATCCTTATGCTTAATTCTTTTTCAGGTAGACTGCCTATTTCCTCTTCATTTGTTTGGTCTGGTGGGTTTTTACCTTGCTCCTTCATCTGCTGTGTGTTTCTCTGTCTTCTCATTTTGCTTAACTTACTGTGTTTGGGGTCTCCTTTTTGCAGCCTGCAGGTTCGTAGTTCCCGTTATTTTTGGTGTCTGCCCCCAGTGGGTAAGGTTGGTTCAGTAGCTTGTGTAGCCTTTCTGCTGGAGGGGACTTGTGCCTGTGTTCAGGTGGATGAGGCTGGATCTTGTCTTTCTGGTGGGCAGGACTGCATCTGGTGGTGTGTTTTGGGGTGTCTGCAAACTTGTTACGATTTTAGGCAGCTTCTCTTCTAATTGGTGGAGTTGTGTTCCTGTCTTGCTAGTTGTTTGGCATAGGGTGTCCAGCACTGTAGCTTGCTGGTCGTTGAGTGGAGCTGGGTCTTCACGTTGAGATGGAGATCTCTGGGAGAGCTTTCATCATTTGATATTATGTGGAGCCAGGAGGTGTCTGTTGGACCAATGTCCTGAACTCAGCTCTCCCACCTCAGAGGCACAGGCCTGACACCCAGCTGCAGCACCAAGACCCTATCAGCCACATGGCTCAGAAGAAAAAGGAGGGGGAGAGAGAGAGAAAAGGAAAGAAAGAGAAAAGAAAAAGTTATTCGAATAAAAAATATAAAATAGTTATTAAAAATAAAAAAATTAAAATGTAATAAAAAAAAGAAAAAAAAAGAAAGAAGAGAGCAACCAAACCAAAAAACAAATCCACCAATAAGAACAAGAGCTAAAAACTATACTAAAAAAAACCCCAAAAAAACGGACAGACAGAACCCTAGGACAGATGGTAAAAGCAAAGCTATACAGACAGAATCACACAAAGAAGCATACACATCCACACTCACAAAAAGAAAAAAAGGAAAAAAATATGTATATCATTGCTTCCAAAGTCCACCGCCTCAATTTTGGGATGATTCATTGTCTATTCAGGTATACAGGGTACATCAAGTTGATTGTGGAGATTTAATTTGCTGCTCCTGAGGCTGCATAGAAAGATTTCTCTTTCTCTTCTTTGTTTGCACAGCTCCTGGGGTTCAGCTTTAGATTTGGCCCTGCCTCTGCAGTAGGTTGCCTGAGGGTGTCTGTTCTTCACTCAGACCGGACGGGGTTAAAGTAGCAGCTGATTAAGGGGCTCTGGCTCACTCAGGCTGGGGAGAGGGAGAGGTACGGAGTGCGGGGCGAGCCTGCGGTGTCAGGCCGGCATGACGTTGCACCAGCCTGAGGTGCGCCGTGTGTTCTCCCAGGGAAGTTGTCCCTGGATCACGGGACCCTGGCAGTGGCGGGCTGCACAGGCTCCCAGGAGGGGAAGTGTGGATAGTGACCTGTACTTGCACACAGGCTTCTTGGTGGCTGCAGCAGCAGCCTTAGTGTTTCATGCCCATCTCTGGTGTCCGCGCTGATAGCCGCGGCTTGTGCCGGTCTCTGGAGCTCGTTTAAGTGGTGCTCTGAATCCCCTCTCCTGTGCACCCCGAAACGATGGTCTCTTGCCTCTTAGGCAGGTCCAGACTTTTTCCCAGACTCCCTCCCAGCTAGCTGTGGCGCACTAGCCCCCTTCAGGCTGTGTTCACTCAGCCAACCCCAGTCCTCTCCCTGGGATCCTCCTTCCGAAGCCGGAGCCTCAGCTCCCAGCCCCCACCCGCCCCGGCGGGTGAGCAGACAAGCCTCTTGGGCTGGTGAGTGCTGGTTGTCACTGATCCTTTGTGCGTTAATCTCTTTGCTTTGCCCTCTGCACCCCTGTTGCTGTGCTCTCCTCCGTGGCTCCAAAGCTTCCCCCCCGCCACACCCCATCTCCGCCAGTGAAGGGGCTTCCTAGTGTGTGGAAACTTTTCCTCCTTCACAGCTCCCTCCCCGAGATGCAGGTCCTGTCCTTATTCTTTTGTCTCTGTTTTTCTTTTTTTTTTTTTTGCCCTTTCCAGGTACATGCAAGTTTCTTTCCTTTTGGGAAGTCTGAGGTCTTCTGCCAGCATTCAGTAGGTGTTCTGTAGGAGTTGCTCCACATGTAGATGTATTTCTGATGTTTTTGTGCGGAGGAAGGTAATCACCACGTCTTACTCTTCCGCCATCTTGAAGGTCTATGTCAATATTTTTAAATCATCAAACTTTTTATCAGTAGCTACTACCAAAATTACCATATTCAGTTATACTAGGTGTCTTTTCATATATTAAAACCTCATACAGTTTTCATTGTTGGTTTTCAGCCTTGCTTTCTTCTTGCAGTTTGCCTTTCCCATTCTATTACCAACATGACTTTTAATTTAAAGTCTGATACTGCTTTCTCATTTCTCTACTTAAAAATCTTTTGGAACTTCTCCATCTGGTAATAGCAAGCTAGGTAATTCAGACTGTCCTGTTGAGAACAATTTAAAAAGCTGGGCCAGTCATTAAAAAGTCTACAAGTAACAAATCCTGGAGAGGATGTGGAGAAAAGGGAACTCTCCTACGCTGTTGGTGGGAATGTAAATTGGTGCAGCCACTGTGGAAAACCATGTGAAGTTTCCTTAGTAAACTAAAAATAGAGTTGTCGTATGATTCAGCAGTCTGACTCCTGGGCATATATCTGGTGAAAATTCTAATTTCGAAAGATACATGCGCCTCAGTGTTCACAGCAGCACTATTTACAATAGCCAAGACATGGAAGCAACCTAAATGCCTATCAACAGATGAATGGATAAAGAGGATGTGGTATATATGCCCAATAAAATACTACTCAGCCATAAAAAAGAATGAAATAATGCCATTTGCAGCAACTTGGATGGACCTAGAGATTATGATACTAAGTGAAGTAAGTCAGAAAGAGAAAGACAAATACCATATGATATTACTTATATGTGGAATCTAAAATATGATACAAATGAACTTATATACAAAACAGAGGCAGACTCATAGGCTTAGAAAAGAAACTTACGGTTACCAAAGGGTAAGGGAGGTGGGGGAGGGACAAATTAGGAGTTTGGGATTAGCAGAAATAAACTACTATATATAAAATAGATAAACAAGGTCCTACTATATAGCACAGGGACTATATTCAATATCCTGTTATAAACCTCAATGGAAAAGAATATGAAAATGAATATGTATATATATGTATAACTAAATCACTTTGCTGTATATCAGAAACTAACACAATATTGTAAATCAACTATACTTCAATTATAAATAAATAAATAGCTGAGTGAAAACAAAACAAATTTTATTGCGGGTATTAGAATGCTAACTGATACGACTAGATTAGGATCTGAGTGCTGACAGAGGCCCAAGGAGGAGCAGCTCCAATTTGGGATTGCTTTTTTTCCCTGGGGGTTGTGTTGATTCCAGAAGCAACAGCTGAGAGATTAAGAGGTGCTTTTGGTAGCCTGTTGGGTATAAGGAGACAGGGACAGAGTACAAGACCCACCACAGGAGAGGGGTGAACTCCTCTCACTTAGGACCCCAAAATGCTGTACCTTAGGATACAGAAAAACTGAAGTGGCTAGGCTCTCATAGGATGGTAGCTCAGCTTTAAATTATCATTCCTGTAACTGCATTAATAAGATCTGGTATTGCTAGTGTCCTCAAGTATTTGGCAGAAGCAAACATCTTTTCTGGAGAAATACAGCTTTCTTTGTGTCAAATTCTGTCTATAGACCATTTTTCAAATTTAGTATCCAGTATATAAAATATAATTAGGCACCTGACAAGATAGCAGAAAAAACAAGAAAATAGAAACAGACCCACAGGAACTCTGTATCTTGTAGTTATCAGATTTGAAATAGCTGTGTTGAGAATTTTGAGCTAATTGAGAGTTTTGTAGAGGTACAAACTATAAAAAAGAAAAATGGATATTCTAGAATTGAAAAATGTAATTAATTTTTTAGATTAATGAAATCTAAAGGTCTTAATTAGGATCTTTGTGGATGAATTTAACAGCAAATTAGCCACCACAGAAGAGAGAATTAGTGAATTGAAAGGTCAGAAGAAAATATCCAGAATAAAGAGAGAGGGACAAAAAAGTGGAAAATAAAGGAGGGGGTAAGCTTAATACAAAATATAATTAGAAGTTCTTGGGACTTCCCTGGTGGCACAGTGGTTAAGAATCTGCCTGCCAGTGCAGGGGACATGGGTTCAATCCCTGTCCGGGAAGATCCCACATGCCACGGAGCAACTAAGCCCGTGCGCCGCAACTACTGAGCCTCCGCTCTAGAGCCCATGAGCCACAACTACTGAGCCCACGCATCACAACTGCTAAGCCTGCACACCACAACTACTGAAGCCCGCGCGCCCTAGAGCCCATGCACCGCAACTACTGAGCTCATGTGCCGCAATTACTGAAGCCCGGTTGCTCTAGGGCCCGCGTGCTGCTGCTACTGAGCCTACATGTCACTCCACAACAAGAGAAGCCACCTCAGTGAGAAGCCTGCGCACCACAACGAAGAGTAGCCCCTGCTTGCCACAACTAGAGAAAACCCATGCCCAGCAATGAAGACCCAACACAGCCAAAAAAGAAAAAAAAAAGTTTTAATTAGAAGTTCTAACGTGTGTATATTTGAGTCCCCAAATGAAAGGAGAGAAGGGGGGCAAAAGTATTATTTAATGAGAGAATGGCTGAAAACTCCAAGACTGATGAAATACTTTAATTCACAGATTCAGGCATCCCTACAGGCCCCTAGTGGAATCAATACAAATCTCACTAAAGATGAAAAATCTTAAAAGCAGTCAGAACAAGTGGTCAATGATGTAGCGATAAGATTGACAGTTGATTTCTCAACAGAAACAGTGGAACCTAAATGGCAGGGGAAAATACCTACCAGCTTAGAATCCATCCCCTGTGAAATTACCCAGAGATGCAATTAAAATGGTAAATACGAGGGCAAAACTAAATCAATGTTGACTGTCTAGAAGAATAATAATGTCTTACAGTGTTTTTAAATACACATACATGTAATTAAAGTATGTAATAACAATTGCATATAAGTCTTGGTAAAGGCACATAGTTTTTAACATCCTTACATTATCCAGAAAGATGATAAAAGTGCTAATTAATATTAGATAGTGAAAAATTAGTAATTTAGGCTGTAACCTATGGGATGACCACTAACATAATAGTTAAAGAGTATGTCAAACTTTAAGGCAAAAAATATTGTAAGAAAAGTTTCAATATACCGGGAAGATGTAATCTAAAACAATTAGTAGGTGTTTGGTTCTTAATTTGTATGAACCTAATATCATGGTTTCAAAATATAGAAAGCAAAGTAAGGAGACTTAGGAGGACCTGAATAACCCACAATCATAGTGGGAGATTTTAACAGTCTCTATCAGTAATTTAAAGAATAAGCATGCAGAAGCAAACCAGTATGGATGTAGAACATTTAAACAACACAATCAGCAAACTTAATCTCATGGATGTGGAGATAGGAGTGTGTGTGTGTATGTATGCATATCCACACATACACACAAACACACATATAACACTACCCTACAGTACAGAATACACATTCTTTTCAAGCACGTATGGAGCATTTACTAAATGTATATGTGATTATAGAGCAAGTTTCAACGAATTTTATAGGTTTTAACTATTTAAGAGTATTTTCTTTCACCACAGTACAATTAAGCTAGAAATCAGTAACCAAAAGATAAAAATTTTAAATTTTCATAGATCGGCAAATTAAACAATATTCTCTAAATAGCAAAAGAAGAAATTAGGGTAGAAGCCATAAAATATTTTGGATGGAATTATTAAAATACAGTGTATCAAAACTTGTAGGATGCAGTCTAGATAGGAATTTCTTTTTTTAGATTACATATATTAAGTTTTTGCTTCTGGTAATGATGGAGTAAAATCTAACTCCCTGCTATTTCCACTATACCAGATAATTATATCTCAGGGAAAGTCATATGTATTCATTTATTTATCAGATATTTATTGAACACCTACCATATGTCATGTTTACTACTGTATTAGGTGCTGGGTATATAGCATTGTTTCTCAGCCTCAGCAGTGTTGACATTTTGTGACATTGTTCTTTTTTGGGGGGACTGTTGTGTGCATTGTTTAGCACACAGTGTTTAGCAGTATCCACAGCCTATACCCATTAGATGCCAGTAATACTCCTTCATTTTGATAACCAAAATTGTGCCTTGGTTTTCTCAGTTGTAAAATGGGGATAATAATGATACCCACTTTATAAGGTTGATGAATTAGGTAAGACAATAAGTAAATATAAAGTCCTTAGAACAGTGCCTGGAATATGCTAGGTACTTGGTAAATGTTAACTATTATTTTGATTGTCAAATGACAAATATCTATGCATTTCTAAACTGTGATAATTTCTGTAAAGAAGAAAAATAGGACCTCTCCTTTCCATACTCCCAATCTAGATTCACATTTGCTGGCAACTGTCTTTAAAAGGGTATTATTAAGTTACCATGTAAGAAAGGGTATTATAAAGTTACCAAGTAAGAGACTGGACTAGGTAACAACTGTGATCACTTTCAACTCTCAAGTATTGTGATTATATTTTCATATTGATAGAAAAGAATGATCAGTGTATTTCATTGTACTCTGGTACTTATATTTGTGAATACATGTTTTAATATTGGTTATTAAAATAATTTTAGAACTATTTTTATAATATTATTACAATCTATTTTACAATTTTAAATTATTAAAGTGAATGCTTTCAATTTGTTTGAAACTTTAAACTGCAGAAAACTGGTATATTAGTTTCTTTCCTCTGAACTGCACTCCATGGCAAACTTTTGAAAATGGTAGTGCAGTTGCAAACTTAATTGTGATTAAATGTTTAATGAACTCTTTAACGGATTGAAAAACTACTGTTAGACAAATAAGTGTAGACTAATGTTTACTCCTGAAATCAATTAAGAAGGGATATATATTACTAGTTAAAAGTAACCTGTAATTGTATTTTGCATTGCTTTTAAATTGCAAAATGAGGAAAGTGTTTTTGGCTCCTGCTGTTTATGAAATAGCAGAAATAAATTAATTTTTAAAATTTATTTAAAAATAGTTTTAATGTTTTATCACAAAAAATCAAATTCACATATATGCTGTTCATTGGAGAAAAAATTAGAATATAGTGATAAGCAAAAATATTGTCTTTCCCTAAGAATTGTACCATTTTGCATTCTCACCATGCCTTTAGAAAAATGCCTCTTTTTCTACAGCCAGACGGTATATATATATTTTTTTCCTTTGTCCACTTTTCTTTAAAAAAAAAAATGACTGTAAGAATTGTGGCAGTTCTAGGTACAGTTCAAGTTGTAGCTTCAAAACATTAGTTCATTCAAATGTGATGTTTGCCTTGTGTCAGGCTCTTTGTTAGGCACTGAGAAGTCGTTGTGAACAAAGCAAGCCCGGTGTTTTATAGGTTACAGTTTAGTGGGAGAGATGTAAAAAGAAACTTTAAACTGTGCCAGATGCTGTGAAGGAGACAAAGATGCTCTGTGACTAATAACAGAGATCTGGCTTAGCCTGGGTGATCAGGAAGGTTTTAGGACAGCCTTTTTAAGTATTGCAGAGCTAACTGACCTCTTTCGGATTCAGACTTGATTATTAATATTATTTTTGTTATTGTTAATGCTTCATTAGAACCATTCACCCAACTGAGCTAATTAGATACATATAAACAAACTCTAGTATGGTCAAAATGTCAATTAAGATTGGATAGGTGGGGCTTCCCTGGTGGCGCAGTGGTTGAGAATCTGCCTGCCAATGCAGGGGACACGGGTTCGAGCCCTGGTCTGGGAAGATCCCACATGCTGCGGAGCAACTGGGCCCGTGAGCCACAATTACTGAGCCTGCGCGTCTGGAGCCTGTGCTCCGCAACAAGAGAGGCCGTGATAGTGAAGAGGCCCGCGCACCGCGATGAAGAGTGGCCCCCACTTGCCGCAACTGGAGAAGGCCCTCGCACAGAAACGAAGACCCAACACAGCCATAAATAAATAAATAAATAATAAAATAAAAAAAAATTAAAAAAAAAAAAAAAAAAAAGATTGGATAGGTGGAGAACAATGAAGTAGATATTTTCTAGATTCTTTAGGCTTAGGTAGAACTAATTTTTCTTTGAAAATTACTGTTTTAATCTTATAAAAATTGAGTGTGAGTATAGCATTTTGCTATGTTTACTATCTTACTCAGTTTTGAGTTTTTTATTAGTTTTTTAGAGATTGATTTTATTTAAAATTGTTTAGGTAGGAGTGGTATTTTATAAGTTCAGTGCAGTCTTTGTTACATGAAGTATAGATGAGAAGATTAACATTAATGCAAAATTTGAACTAAAACAGATACCATAAACTTGGTGGTAATGATGTGTTCAAGTGAAATGTCTTGATAAGCAAGTGAAAAATAGTTGGCACTCTATCTGAAATGAAGTGCATAAAAGTATGTTTATATATGAAAGAGTATCTTAATCTACTTCATGGTATATGTAAGGAATTCAGTAATTTAATACAATTCCATAGAGACGACTGTCTTTTACTATGATTATAGAAGTAGAGACATTTTCTTCTGTGAAGATTAATGTTACATATTTCAGACTTGGTTTGGTTAATAATAATAATAATCTTCAAATATAGCTTTATTATAATCAGGTTAGATATGTTGAAAGATATGGCCCTTAATTTACTTTTTAATACCTTCCTTTCAGCTGACAGTTACTTAGGTTTTGAATTGACTTCCAGTTATTATAGTGTTTCATACTGGTCAGTTCGTAAAGCAAGCAGGAAGGAAGTACATTTACTTATTTTGATACTCGGTTGTATTTTAGAGTAGAGAATCTTAAGTAGCAAGCTGTATTACTGGTGAATCCAGTAGATATCTGCCCAGTGAGCTCTATTTAGCAGTCCTTGACATTACTGTGAAAGGAAAATGAATTTAATAGAGTTTTGCATCATTTTTTTTTTTTCAGACACTGGCCAAAAGAAGACCCTAGACAAGAAAGATGGGAGAAGAATGTCTTTTCAGAAACCCAAAGGGACTACTGAATATACTGTAAGTTATTTGTTTTGAAAAAGCTGATTTCTCTTTGTGATAGTCTTATTTGAGACATTCTTTGTTTATGCTGTAAATAAGACAAAGGTTCCTAATTGCCTTATTTTAAAAATCTGTACACCACTTTCGATAACTGTTTTACGAATAATATTGATACTTCAGTTCTTAACTGTATTTTAGGATTTTTTTTTCCTTAAAGAAAAATTTTATTAAGTGTGATATAAAGATAATTATTCTAACAAATTTAACAAAATGATAATTTACTTGGAGTTAAAGTTTCTGTGGTACAATAATTTTTTATTAGCTTAGACTTTTAGGGAAATATTTACTTTTTTAGAAATGTGATCTTCATTATATTCCCAGCAGTGCTAACGATAATGAAAATGGCAGATAGAATACGGAAAAAACAAGTTGATATTAATTTTCCAGAATAACCTCTCACATTAGATTATTTGCACTGATTTTTAGCTAAGTTTCTATGTTCTTGAAATGACCCTCAAATTTCCTTGCCGTCAGCTTTTCGTATTTCTGGTTACTATGGAAAACTGAAGTGAGAAATCTACTTTAGTCTGTGATGTGCTGCTTCTTTGATTGAATGTAAATGTTGTTAGGTAATTATAACATGTTAAAAAGCTGTTATTTTAACTGAGCTTAATTTTGTGTTATTTTGTGTTTTTCTAATATGTTATTGTAACTGTATTAAGAAGAAAATAGCAAGTTGAAACAATTTGTACATTTGTGTCATCATGAAGCCTTCCAGTCTTGGTTTGAGTCTTGATTATTTTTCATAAATTCTAAAAATTGAACAAATTATCAAAGCCTTGAGTTATACTTTATTTTCATATACTGTATAATTGACAATTTGAGATTTTAAGTATTTTAAAAAGGTTTGAAACCAGATAATTTAGGGTAGAATTATATTTACTACTATCAAAAGAATCTCCTCTTAAACATATTATAAACTTGAGTGTGCTTGTACCTTCTCTGCATGATTGAGAAATTGAGAATATAAATTCAGACAGTAAAATATTGAGTAATGTAGTTTGATGTATTCATCAGCGTTTATTAAGACATAAGACTGTAGGCATGAGGCATAAGATGTTATGTACATATGTAATCCTGTGGTTTTGAAGAATTACAAAAGTTTAGTTGGTTTTGAATTCAGGAGTTTACCAATTTTTTTCTTGTAATTCAATAAAACTTGTGTTATCGGTAGCAAATTTAAATTTAAATTAAGAACCATTATTTTGGGCAAAGGTTAATTGAAACTTGGCCATTTGTATCCTTGGGTTCTGCATCAACGGATTCAGCCAACCATGGATGGAAATATTGGGGGGAAAAACATTCCAGAAAGTTCCAAAAAGCAAAACTTGAATTTCCCGTACTGGCCACTATTTACATACATTGTATTAGGTATTATAAGTAATCTAGAGATGATTTAATGTAAATATTTAACCTAAATATAGTATAAATTAGTCATTGTACCTTAGGTAGCTTTAAAGTTAAAATCATATATATATATTACGTATGTGTTTATATATGCACATATGCACATACACGCAGTTTTTAACTATAAAATTATTTTCAGCAGGATCAAGTAGACCTTGAAAATGCTATACATAACCATTTTCTTCCTAGTTAATTTAATATCCCTGTACCATTCTACCGAAAGCCTTGTCCAAGGTCACTAATGATTTTCTAATTATTAAACCTGGTGGCTTTTTCTTTGTTGTTGCATAACACTCACTGTTCCTTCTTTCTGGTTTTACTTTCCTTCTCAGTGTTCTTTAATGTATCTTTCAGTGAGGATCTGTGAATGGATAATCAGGCAGTGTCTGAAAAGTCTTCATTGCACCCTCATTACTGGTAGTTGAGCTGCCTATAGATTATTAGGTTAACAGTTATTTTCTGTCAACACTTTGAATGTAGTTATCTATTATCTTATGCCCTTCTGTTGACTTTTTATTTTTGTTCATTTCTAGGCAGTCTTCTTTTTTTAGATTGTTTTTTGAAGTTTCCTTCTTGTCCTTACAGTTCTGTAGTGCCACTATGATAAATCTAGATTCAGACAAATTTTTATCTTACTTATTGTGTTTCTTCACTCTAAGGAATCATGCCATTCGTAAATTCTGGAAAATTATCAGCCATTATTTCTTTGATTATATACTCTCCTTTCTCAATTTGTTCTTGAAACTAATTGTACTACATTTTGCTATCATTATGCTTCATTGCCCTGTTCTTGCTAACATTTTGACTGTATCTTACACCTCTTTCACTGGTTGTTCTGCTCTTGTTGATTCCAAATGTGAGTGGTTCCTTGTATCTTTTCACTTTCCCATTTACATTCTGCAACTTGGAGAGCTTAAGAACTTTACTATATGAAGTAAGACCCAAACTTTTTTCTATTTCTACCTTTCTAGATGCTTACATTTCCTACCACCACTTCATATTTAACAAATTATAGCAAACCTTTTACCAATTTTTTCTTCATCCTTGCCCAATGCTTTATTTTCTTGTTTCCATTTTCCTTCAATCTTTTGTTCATCCAGGTTGGAATTTTTTAGCATCAGTTGATCATTAATGTTTGCACCTCTGACATAGTACAACTACTGCTATATTACAACCTCATTCAATCCATTCCTGTTTTCTCTTGAGTCTTATCTGAAAATCTTATACCTTTATCTCTTTCTTTACATTTGTATTACCTTAAAGATGATCTGCTGCTTTAGTATTACATTGGTTTTTCTGCATCCATTCTCTTGCCTCATTAATCATAGACCTGTAGCCACTAATCTAAGATGCCACTCGGACATGTAACTTCCTTGCTTCATATTGGTGTTTTTATTACTTTCATTACCACAACTGATAGGATCACTGTGAAGATGAAATGTGTGTTAATTAATATGAAATTTGTAAACTTCCAGATGTTTCTGCAAAGTAAAATTGGTTTATAGAGAGCTTTTACATACATTATCTCAATAAGGTAGGTGACATACCATCTCATTTCATAGATGAGAAAGTTTGCATGGGAGAAGAGAGCAGAGCTAGATTATTAGTCGGTGTCTTTGGCATCAATTTGGTTTTACAAAACCATTAAAGAAAAAATATATATTTATTGGTGTTTTTTTTTTTTACCCCCACATACATATCTACTTTTCCTGATTTTCGAAGTCTTTTACAGTCTAATTCAAAATGCCCTTTCAATCTCATCCTTTTTTGAGATTTGGCTCGACTTACCTTCCTAAAATCCTAAATTCATGAGTGTACCCTGGATGGTTTAGGAGGAAGAGATAGTATCCCACAAATGTGTTTTGTTCTTTTCTGTCTCCTGATATGTCAGTTCTATTCTCTTCACTTTGAATGTTCTTCCCTTCTCTCTACTTCTCAAATTCCTACCCCTTCTTCAAGATAGATTTAAATCTTTTCCATAAAGTCTTTCTTGGACAGTTTGGAGCAAATATGTTGCTCTGTCTGCTCAGAGCTTCTGTTGCATTTGTTATTTCACTTAAATTGCTCTTCATCTTTTATATAACCTTTTTTGTCTTTCTTATTTTCTAACTAGATTGTAAATACCTTATGCACTAAAACCACTTCGTTGGACTTCATCATTCTCTACAGAGCTCTCATAATGCTTTATGTATAGAGAACTCTAAAGGAACACGTTGACTGATCAAATGACTTTTTCTTTCAGGATAATTGACAATTAAATCCCATGATTTAAGATTTCTATAAATATGATCATTAATATATACTGATTCAAAAACATATTCCTCAGCTTTGGTTCAAATATATTTTCTAATTTATCCATTTAAATGGCAGATTATGTAAAGATCATTAGAAACAGCACTTTAAGTTTAATACAGGTATACTTTGCTAACGTAAAATTAGTTTCTAGAAGTTACATATGTTGTACAAACTATTTATATTGTTTTAAAATCTTTGTAAAATAAAAATCACTTGTTTGTGTTTTGGAAATTATATTTTGTATTTTGAAATTGCTTGAAGTAGAGGCCTACATGTAATTGTGATGTATTATGATAAAGCATATACGCTGTATCATAATAGGTTGAGATCAGTTGCTAACAAACACAAAATTTGTCAAGTTATCCTATCTCTAAAGATGGAAATACCACTTATTAGTCAAATGTAAAATTGGTCCATAGACATATTAATGATCATTAAACTTCATCGTTTAGTTTTTCTGTTTTAACAGATTAATTTTTTTTTTTCTCTTAAACAGGTTGAATCAAGGGATTCTTTGAATAGTATAGCCCTGAAATTTGATACAACGCCCAACGAACTTGTTCAGTTAAATAAGTTATTCTCCCGAGCAGTTGTTACTGGACAGGTATCTTTTTTTTAATGCATTGATGGTTAGAAGCATCAGTTTTAAGACAGAAAGTATCCATTGCAATATAGTTAACTTAAGAAGAGTAATTTTATGCATACTTTGAACAAATCACATTGGTTCTAGAAGAGAAAATTAAATGTCACTTATATCCATGTGAATTTTTCTTAATACATATTGAAAATAACTGTTGTCTTTTCAAATATAGTTTTAAAGAGCTTTAAAAAATATTCAAAGCAGTACATGTACCTGATAAAAAATTAAAACTTTTTTAAAGGTAGTTTATCTCAGACTCAGTTTCCTTTTTCCAGAAGCAACCACAGTTACCAATATGTATCCCCTTCCAAAAATATTCTAGCCTTTCTTTCTTCTTTTAAAAAAAAAATAAGGTTGATTCTGGAAAAATGTTCTATTTAAACATAACTCAATCTCAAACTTTTTCATGTATGTAAAGTATTGCACTCTATTAATATATAGGCATGCCTTGGAAATATTGTGGATTTGGTTCCAGACCACTGCAGTAAAGCAGATATCACAATAAAGCGAGTCATAGAATTATTTGGTTTCCTAGTGTGTATAAAAGTTATATTTACACTACACTGTAGTCTGCTAAGTGTGCAATAGCATTATGTCTAAAAAAAGTACATGCCTTAATTTAAACCTTAATTTAAAAGTACTTTATTGCTAAAAAATGGTAACCATCATCTGAGTTTTCAGAGAGTCATAATCTTTTTGCAGCAGTCACTGATCACAGATCACTATAACAAATATAATAATAATGAAAAGTTTGAAATGTTGGAAGAATCACCAAAATGTAACCCAGAGACAGGAAGTGAGCAAATGCAGTTGAAAAATGGCACTGATAGACTTGCTTGACACAGGGTTGCCACAATCTTTCAGTTTGTAAAAAACGCAATATCTGCGAAGTCCAGTAAGGTGACACAGTAAAACGAGGTGTGCCTGTGTTATGGTTTAACCAAGCACAGTAAGCTTTAGACTTTCTACTTTTTTACTATTGTAAACATTGCTCTAGGAAACACTCTTGTTTGTTTCTCTTTTTCTTTATATGCACGTATATCTATAAAGTCAAGTCCTAGAAGTAAAATAGCTCAGTTAAAGGATATGCGCATTTTAAATTTTGCTGGCTGTTGACAAATTGTCCTTTAAGAGGAACACCCATAATTTATAAGAATTATTGTTTCCCTTCACTATTGCCCACAGTTTGTGTTATCAAACTTATCTAAATTAAATTTAAATATCTTTTTTAAAATTTTGTTACAGTTATTTCGGTAATAAACATTCTTTTAATCTGAAGGTTTTAATTTTTAAAATTTATTTCTGAAGGTCATTGTTAATGGTGCTTGCTTAGAGAATACCATCTGATTATTAATATTTTAGTTTGACTAAATCTTTATATGAATATTTTCTTCCAGGTTTTATATGTTCCTGATCCTGAATATGTCTCCAGTGTTGAGAGCTCCCCGTCTCTAAGCCCCATAAGTCCTCTGTCACCAACATCATCCGAGGCTGAACTTGATAAGACCACTGTAAGTTTCCCTTCTTTTCAAAGCTATCAAGAAATGTCACTGTATTTGTATATATCATCATTTTTTTAATCCTACTTTGCCTATGGCTTGAACGAAATTTTACCTTTTTAGTTTGTTAATTAAATTTGTAAATCCCGGTTTTTAAAGTGAAACATTCTTATTAAATCAGACAGCTTAAATTGATTACTGTTGGTGGTAGTAGTAATCCAAAGATATTCATCAGCCCTTTTATAAATATCATATAATAATTTAACTAAGAAAGGAATTTTACTTACCAAACATGAGTGTATCATGATAGGAAGTCCATGTCCAATTTGATTTTTATTTGAGTTTCTGTGAATGTTTATATAATACTTAAAACTCTTGAGTTCATTTTTGGCACACTTTAAAAAAATAATTTATGGGGACTTCCCTGGCAGTCCAGTGGTTAAGACTTCGCACTTCCACTGCAGGGGGCGTGGGTTCAATCCCTGGTCGGGGAACTAAGATCCCACATGCTGCACGGCACTGCCAAAAAAAAAAAGAAAAGAAAAGAAAAAAATTTATTATCTTAGTTGTTCTTCAGAATATTAATTCGGAGTAACTAACAGTATATTAATTTATCTAGCATTTTAAAGGAATAGATGTTCTATATGTTACATTTTACAAATGAATTCCAAGGAAGAAAACTTTATTTAATAATTTTGATTAAAATCCCTCTGACAGGAATTATGTTTTTTGTGCCTTTCCTGTGTAAATTAATACTAATCATAATTTCCCATTTTCATAATGACCTAATGATTATGTTTACATGTAAAAGGTTATTTCTCCATTAACTGGCTAGACTCCTGTGGGAGATTCTTCTGTGTTGCTATGCTGATTGTAGGAGACATCCTTTTCTCTGCCTCAATTTGCACTCAAAGTTTAGGATACCAAATGGCATACTGGTAACAAAACACAAATTATTATTATTTTTTTTTTAATATTTTATTTTTTTATTTATTTATGGCTGTGTTGGGTCTTCGTTTCTGCGCGAGGGCCTTCCCTAAGCTGCGGCAAGCGGGGGCCACTCTTCATCGCGGTGCGCGGGCCTCTCACTGTCGCGGCCTCTCTTGTTGCAGAGCACAGGCTCCAGACGCGCAGGCTCAGTAGTTGTGGCTCACGGGCCCAGTTGCTCCGCGGCATGCGGGATCCTCCCAGACCAGGGCTCGAACCCGTGTTCCCTGCATTGGCAGGCAGATTCTCAACCACTGCGCCACCAGGGAAGCCCAACACAAATTATTAATGTTAATTTGCCTATAAATTATTAGGAATTATTAGTTTCTAAGCTCTAGTATTAGACTAGTTCCACTTCTCTCATGGAGTAAAGGACATGATATTATTAGTAACTATTTGTCTCCTTGCCTAGGGACTTTTTTCTGTGTGTTTGTGGTGAGAGAGAGAGGGAGGGAGAAATGGGGTCTTTTTCAAATGTTTTATTTGTTGGCTATCTTATAAAAATGACAACTACTTTAGAATACAGCTACATGAAAGTAATATATTACATTTATTCTCATCATCGACGAAAATGGAAGTCAGTGTCTAATGATACTGGACCAAACGATTACTGGACCTTTTTGAACATGGCCGTGCCATTTTCCCATGGGACTTAACAAAGAGATATATTCATAAGGGGCAATGACAAAGGAGAGCAGTGTAGCCTTTGGTTAATTTAGCTTGTGTTCCATACCCTAAAGCAAAATTGTGAAAAGCTAGACTACTTACCTGAATTAGGATTCCAACACAGATAGTCTGAGTCCAGAGCCCATGTTTTTTTACTAGCACTTTATAGCTGGAAATTGATAGCTCAGAAACTACTATTGATCAGTAAATAATTGGATCCAACCCAAAAAGATAAGTAATATTCAATCATTGTGAGTATAGTAAAACCTGTCTCTTTTGCACTATCATCATTTTGTAAAATTTTTTTAATGTAACATTCTTTTGTAAATATAAAAACCTTTTTTGTTTGTTTACCTCCTTTGATTTCTCCTCTCTGCATCTTAAATGTATTTATTATGCTAATGCCATTTTAGGCTAGAACTACTAGTGTGATATATTTAGGATGGAATTCAGAGGAAAAAATATTTAAATAATATGGAAAAGTGAAATGGTTTTAAATAGTTTTTAATTTCTGCTTATGTTACTATACTCCACTGAAAGATGGGATAGCAGATAGTTGTATTCTCTTTAATATAAAACACTCTTTAGTATACTCTAATAAATGTAAAAGATAATAAGAAAAGTAGAGTACTTATAATGTGGTAAGAAAATATAATTTTGAAATTATATTTCATGGTAATAAGAAAATATAATTTTGAAAAAAATACTACTAAGAGATTCTATGGAAGGCCTAGAAGGCCTTACAGGAGAAAATATATAAAGCATTAATAGAGTTTAGGCACATTAAAAGCTTCTTTTAAAGCATAGGCAATTATTCTGCTACAGTTACTATTCACATTTAAAAAGTACTTACTATGCATTTATTAATGAGGAAACTAAGGCATAGAGAGAATGAGTAATTTACACAAGATCACATACTTAATGAGTGGTAGAGCTGAGATTTAAACCCTGACAGTCTACATTCAGGTTTTGTGTTATATTCTTAACCACTTTTTGAACTAATTTATGAAAGGGTAAGGATTAGCAGTACAGATTCTCTGTGACTGAGACATACAATCTAAAATTAAAATATATGTGTGCCAAATTGTAGAAACTAGAAAGTTTGTAGTAAAGAGCTATGTGGAAGTAATGTAGCAAATTTTTGCTTACCAAAGCAAAAATAAAACTAAAGCAGATAATCGGAAGTATTGCTTAAAATGATTAAAAGGTGAACAAAAGCATTGCTTTTTTTTTTTTTTCAATATTTAAGATTCTCTGGACTTTTTAATATGTTGTTCTTCTGTTTATGTAACTTAAAAAATTATTATTTGCCTGTATTAGTTTCCTAGGATTACAAAATGGGTGGTTTAAATCAGAAACTTACCTCACAGTTCTGGAGGCTAGATGTCTGGAATCAAGATTTTGGCAAGCACCTTGTGGGGGAGGATCCTTCTTTGCCTCTTCTATCATCTGGTGTTTGCCCACAATCCTTGTCATTCCTTGTCCTGTTGGACAGATTACTCCAGTTTCTGCCTTTGTAGTCACATGGCTGTCTTCTCCTTGTGTGTTTGTGTCTTCACATAGTGGTCTCCTCTTCAGATAAGGAAACCAGTTAAATTGGATTAAGGGTCCACTCTACTCCTCCTGTGTGACTTCAGCTTAACTCACTTCATCTGTGAAAAGCTGATTTCCAAATAAGATCGCATTCTGAGGTAGGGGGTTAGGACTTCAGCATATCTTCTTGGGTGACACAGTGAAGTCATAACATTGCCTTTTATAAAATTTCAAGAGAACCACATTGTTTAGTCAGGGAACTTTAGAAGATTTTCTAGCTCTAGTCAAATAAGATTTTTTTAAAAAAGACATTCAGTGACTATTCTCTTCACATATAGATGAGATAATATATAAAAGAGTAATGTTAATTTCTTACAGGGTTTTGGGGATCTTGAGAATATTTGTGAAATCTAATAAAATAAACCTCCCTCTATTTTAATCATACTAATCACATAATTCATTGACATCCTGAACTTATATACCTGAAAACAGACATTAAAGTAATAGCACACATGCAAGAAGTTAAAAAAATTTTAGTTAGAAATATCAATATAGTTTGAAGAGGTTAAATATAGCATATGCTTCAAAAATTGTTCTCACATATGCCATCCTTAAACTAGTCACAAACATGCCTCTCCCCTCTTTCCCTTCCTCCTTACTTCCACCTCCTTCCTCTCTCTCTCTGTGTATAATATTATATATTTAAACTTAAAATAAATTTAAAATCACTAAAATATAATATATAAAATATATTTTATCTGATATAATATATAAATTATAATTTTAAATTTCATGCTTTTAAACCTAAATTTTCGTATGTAAGTATATATACTTTATTATATAATAAACATAAGCTTATATATTATATATTATATTAAAATAAAGTTAACCAACTATAAATGCCGTATGTATAAATAACACATGAATTATATGTTACCTGTATATTGTATAATATAATTTAGCTTTGGTGCTTTTAAACTTAAATACCAGTAGTTTATTAGGGAATTATAATTTTTTAATATGTACGTTTTAAATGATGGTGCTATAATTATACCTTAGTCTTACATTCTTAGAACAAAATTTTATATTTGAAATATGTGAAAACATAGAACTTCATAGTAGGACTTTGTATTTATATAGATTTTAGGAAAACATTTCTTTATATAGAAGAAATCTATATTTGTAACATCACAAATAAATAGTTATATTACTGGGTGAGAGTTTTCTTCTAGATTCTGAAAGCAAGCATTGTTCTCATAATTAGAATTTAAAAATTGATCCTTCTTTGCTTTTTAACCTGGTTACTAAAAAGCTCAGTGTCAGATCCAAAACTCCAAGTACAACACTTAAAATTGCATTTTATTTTTTCTTCACTCTGATATTTTTATTTTTTATTTGTATTGTATTTTATTCTGTATGTTTGTTTTAAGATCCTCAAATTCTTAAGAAGTGGAGTTTAAATAAATTCTGAGAGTGATAGTTAAACATAACAATTTATAGGAAGTAAATGGTACCCATCATATTTATTGGATTGAGTGAAGAAACATAGTATGCATTGCTTTAAAAATAAACATTTTCTTTTAGATTATATATTATATATGTTGTATGAAATAAATATAAATGTTGGTATTTCTGTGCCTGTATGGTTTTTCCTCCTCAAATTTTGTATGCCTTACCTACATGTTACCAGAGAACATTTCTACATATTTTCAATCACTAAAGAACAAAAACTCCATAAAACCAAGGCAACATGGGAAAAGGAGAGTTTGGAGTTGTTAATTAGCTTATGGTAATGATTTATAATAATACTCTACAAATTATATTATATAATATTTAATCATATTGTACAAAAAAGATGACCATAAGTCAACCTTTTTGGGTCACTTGTCATAGCATTGCTTCCTTTTGCACATTTGAACAATTGAGGTGACAATTGAGGCTTGGTAAATAAATGTTTATAATCCTATGTTTTTAAGGACCTTTCCATCCCTAGTGGCTAAAACAAAATTGCACAAAGAAGCTTCAGAAAGCACTCAAATAAGCTTATTCAAATCACCTTATTAAGAAACAGAATTTGTAAATTCACAGAGGTACAGAGATACTGATACTTTGGATCATGTACATGTATGTAAGTTAAAATGAGGTCTGATTATGATTTCTCTGAACAACTTTGATCCCTTTTAAAGAAAT
Organism: Balaenoptera musculus; assembly: GCF_009873245.2. Classification (NCBI taxonomy): domain Eukaryota; kingdom Metazoa; phylum Chordata; class Mammalia; order Artiodactyla; family Balaenopteridae; genus Balaenoptera; species Balaenoptera musculus. The sequence goes on along the minus strand of NC_045801.1, from coordinate 30,924,678 downwards.
ACTCTTTTGTGCTATAGTTTGAGCATTCGTTAAGCTAATCTCATGTATTATTTTTAATAGGATTACTTTGACAAGTTGGGATTGCTATTGATACTGAGTTGTAGAATTTGAGACTTTGAGGGAACCTCAGAGATCATGTTGTTCTGTGAGGTATATCTTTAAGGAAAATATTTGACAATGTACCTTGATACAGTTTCTGTGAATAATATGGTTATTTAGTAGATACTGTCGTCACCTGATTTGGGAGTAACTGAACAGTCATAGACAAAATTTGTGTATTGCTTTGTGCCAGCTTGCAGGGGGCCCTCTGATGGCTCTGTATTGGCTTTTTTTTCCCCCTCTGCACGCAATCTTTTAGAAGAATGTTTGAAATGGAAAGCATATAGTAGTGCAGTTAAGCTCACTAGTTCATGTGTTGGCAACATGGGTTTTCTTCTCAGGTTCATCTTACTCATTGGGCAAGTTACTGAATTTGGCCAAGCATACGTTTCCTTAAAAATTAAGGTAATAGTATATACCTTATGAGTGATTTGAAAATGAAATGGTCTTTATAATATACTTAAATATAAAGGTATTCATAAATATCAATTAATATTATTATTAGTGTCCCTTATTTAATTATCTGTGCTAAATGAATTTATATATGATGTAAAACTCTTAGATACAGTAACTGCCAGAGACAACAGGATGAATGTAAAGTTATTAATTTGCATCACAAAATGAAAAGATTGATAATAATGCTATAACAGTGTCATGTAGCTGTTACAATATAATTCCATTTTAGGTTTTTTAAAAATATAACTGTATTAAATGTAGCTGTTTTGCAGTGTTCTGAACTGGTCTACCTTCAAAAAATGTCTGTTGAGTATCTGCCCAAGTGCTTGGGATTCAGCCCTATATTTTAGGAAGGGTATATGAAATTTAGAAAGGAAGTCTAAAAATTCTGTCCTATATAGGACAGAATTTAAGGAATTAGATCCATTTATTAGAGTAGAAAAAGTTATGTTAAAATTTGATAGTTCTTTTCAAGTATCTCAAAGTCTGTGAGACTGAAGAGGAAGCAGTCTAGTTTATTATTACAGAAGGCCAAATCATAACTATTAGGTGTTAATTACAAAGTGGCAGATTTTAGTTCAAAGCTCTGAAGAACCTTGCTACTATGAAAACTATTATATAAGGCATTGTGCATTTACTTATAAGGTATGAAATGCCTCTGTGGAGGTATTTAAAACAAAGATTAAAAGGCATCTGTCTAACCTTCCTACATTTGTACAGAATATTGAACTTTGGGAAAACTATGAGTTCTGTGAACTTGGCTAGAAAAAATTTTAAGTGAAATCTAACATTTTTAAAGATTAAGAATATAAGCAGCAAACTATAGAAAAGCACCAGGGATACCTGTGACTTTGTCCCCAATAGAACTGACATATTTTCAAATCAATTTAGAGTTGTTGTAGATATCACAGAATGTTGTTTATGGCCATGTACTTCAAAATTATTGTTATGAGTCATCACTAGATCTTGTTATTTAATGTATTAATAAAGAAGCATATATATCTATAAATAAATATATCTCTGATTAAAAAGTGTTTTGATAATTGTTTCAATATAATTGTTTTTCTTTGTAATTCTGTATTTATTTTGAGTATTCAAAAAAAAACATTCTGAAAAGGAGGTCTATAGGCTTCACTGTGGGAATGGTCCATGGCATCAAAAAAGTTAAGAATCTATGATCTAACTAATTAATACTTTGTAAAATGGTACTGATAAATTCTTTATAGCTTGAGATTTTAACAGGCTCTTCAGTGAATGGATTCTGCTGAATTCCTAGGTTTCACAGACAAGCACTCACCTTTTCTCTGCTCCCAGCACCTGAGGGATATATTAAATGATCAGGACCAGTGATTTGATTCAGGAGCAACTGAATGTGTATGTGTGTGTGTACACACACACACACACACACACACACACACACACATATATATTATAACCAGTATATATATATTCCCATTAAAAAAGTAATTGAAAATTTAAGTTTAAGCTGTATTAGAGATCTTTACCAAATGTAAAAGAAGTGACATTCTTTCCCATATTTTTTTACATAAAAACGTTTTGAGCTGATCTACAGAATGTGATGAGAAGGAAAAACACTTACTGGGGAGAGCTATTCATTTGCATTTAACAATGTGCTTAGTTTTATTTAGTTCTCTGAAGTGTCTTTATCTTTTTTTTTTTTTTAAAGAATCCTGATGTAGTCCACCCGAAAGAAGAAACTCTCTCATCTGCTTTTACTGGTATTCGACCTGCACGAGTTGTATCTTCAACTTCTGAGGAGGAAGAAGCATTTACTGAGAAATTTCTTAAAATTAATTGCAGATATATTACCAGTGGCAAGGTAATGGATAAAACTTTAGAAAAAACTTTTAATCATTTTTTATTTATTACTAAAATATGACAGTTTTGCATTTACATTTTTAGTCATCAGCATCAGCACATGATGATCAATTTAAAATAATCTTGTGAAATAGGCAGTCCTATTCCTTCTTCACAGGGAAAAAAAAAAAACTTTCAGAAAAGGTTAACGAGTCCAGGGTTTCTCTATCCTGGCTAGAATTAAAACCCAGTTTGAATCTGTGTTTTATCTACCACACGTTGCTGCTTTTCTAAAGCAGAGAACTTCTAGTCTGCAAAGGGAATTATAGTAAAGTACAATAGTGTTCAAAATAAACTCCACGTGTTGCTAAGAAAGTAATTATAGTATGATACCCACTTGAGAAGTCACACGTGAGAACCATTTCTTTATAGTCGTAATTCATAAATTATGGGTATTTGAAATAGGTGTTTAGTGCTATAAATTTCCCCCTATGTACTGTTTTAACTGAATCCACAGTCTTGATATGTTGTATTTTCATTTTCATTCAGTTCATAATACTTTCTCTTTATTTCTTTTTTGACCCATGGAATATTTAGAAGTTTCTTAGTTTCCAAATATTTGGTGTTTTTCAAGATATCTTTCTGTTACTGATTTCTAATGTTTTTCCTTGTGGTTAGAGAACATACTACTATTTGTAGGCTTAACGTTTTATGGTGCAGAATGTGGTATATCTTGATACATGTTACATGTGTACTTGGAAAGAATGGGTATTCTGCTGTTGTTGCAAGAAATAGTTTATAAATGTCAATTAAATCAAGTTGAGTGTTAGTATTGATTTTCTGTCTTTTTGTTCTATCAATTATTGACAGAAGGATGTTGAAATACCTCTATAATTGTGGATTTGTCTATTTCCCCTTCTAGTTCTATCAGCTTTTTTGTGTGTATTTTGAAACTCTGTGGTTAGGTATAAAAATGTTTTGGATTCTTATATTGTCTTGATGAATTGATTTGTTTAATTATGAAAGACTATTCTTGGTAAAACTCTTTGCTATGAAATCTGCTTTGATGGATACAAATGTAGTCACGTAGCTTCTGTTCAGTTAGTGTTAACTTGATTTATCTCTTCCATTTTTTTACTTTTAGACTGTGTCTTATACTTAAAGTGGGTTTCCATAGTTTACATCAGAACTCACTCTTTGTGTCGTACATTCTGTGGGTTTTGAGAAATGTATGATGACATGTATCCACCATTACAGTATCATGCAAAATAGTTTCATTGCCTCCCAAATCCTCTGTGCTCTGTCTGTTCATCCATCCCTTCCTCTGGACCCCTGGAAACTACTGATCTTTTTGCTGTCTCCATAGTTTTGCCTTTTACAGAGTGTCATGCAGTTAGAATCATGAAGTATGATTGAATGATTTCAGAGTGGTTTCTTTCACTTAGCAATATGCATTTAAGAGCCTTCCATATCTTTCATGGCTTGACAGCTCATTTGTTTTTATCGCTGTGGGTGTGCAGTACAACAGTTTATCCATTCACCTACTGAAGGGCATCTTGGTTGCTTCCAAGTTTGGACACTTATGAAGATAGCTGCTATAAACATTAATATGCAGGTTTTGTATAAGTTTTTATTTCCTTTGGTTGAATACTAAGGCATGTGATTGTTAGATCGTGTGGTAAGACTGTGTTTAGCTCTGTCGGAAACTACCAACCTGCCTTCCAGAAGTGTTTGTTATTCTCCATTCCTGCTGGCAGTGACTGAGAGCTGCTGTTGCTCCACATCCTCACCAGCATTCACCGTTGTCAGTGTTTTAGATTTTAGTTACGCTTATTGGTCTTTAGTGGTAACTCATTTAATTTACATTTCCCTAATGACTTATGATACTGAGCATCTTTTCATTTCCTTATTTGCTATTCGTATAGCTTTGGTATTTTCTTTAATTTTTAAAGATATTTTCACAGGGCATCGAATTTTAGGTTGACAGGGTTTTCTTTTCCTTTCAGAACTTTAAAGATGTTTCTTTCAAATCTCTACTGTTTTCTGGCTTGCACTGTTTCTGAAGAGAAGTCTTCTATTATTTTTGTATTTGGTGTGCTGTATAAAATATATTTTTTTCTTTGTTTGCATTTAAGATGATGTCTTTATCACTGATTTTGAGCAAGTTGATTATTTTTTTAAATTTTATTGTTATTATTTTTTTACATATACATTCTTTTTAAAATTCTTTTCCCATTTAGGTTATTACAGAATATTGAGCAGAGTTCCCTGTAGTATACAGTGTTGGTTATCTATTTAAATATAGTAGTGTGTACAGATCACTCCCAAACTCCCAGTCTATCCCTCCCTCCCCACCTTTCCCCGCTGGTAACCATAAGCTTGTTCTCTATGTCTGTGAGTCTGTTTCTGTTTTGTAAATAAGTTCATTTGTATGTTTTGTTTTTTTTTTTTAGATTCCACATATAAGCAATATATATTTGTCTTTCTCTCTCTGACTTACTTCACTTAGTATGATAATCTCCAGGTCCATCCATGTTGCTGCAGACAGCATTATTTCATTCTTTTTAATGGCTGAGTAATATTCCATTGTATATATGTACCACATCTTCTTTATCCGTTCATCTGTTGATGCACATTTAGGTTGCTTCCATGTCTTGGCTGTTGTAAACAGTGCTGCAGTGATCATTGGGGGTGCTGCATGTATCTTTTCAAACCATGTTTTTCTCCAGATATATGCCCAGTAGTGGGATTGCCAGATCATATAGTAGCTCTGTTTTTACTTTTTTAAGGAACCTCCATACTGTTCTCCATAGTGCCAATTTACATTCCCACCAACAGTGTAGGAGGGTTCCCTTTTCTCCACACCCTCTCCAGCATTTACTGTTTGTAGATTTTTTTGATGATGGCCATTCTGACTGGTGTGAGGAGATATCTCACTGTAGTTTTGATTTGCATTTCTCTAATAATTAACGATGTTGAGCATCTTTTTCACATGCCTTTGGCTATCTCTATGTCTTCTTTGGAGAAATGTCTGTTTAGGTCTTCTGCCCATTTTTTGATTGGGTTGTTTGTTTTTCTGATATTGTTGAGCAGTTTAATTATGATGTGCCTTGGTGTGTGTTTCATATTTGTTTTACTTGGGGTTCCGTTCAGCTTCTTGGATCTGTAGGTTTATAGTTTTCATCGAATTTGGAAAAATTTTGGCCATATCTCTTCAAATGTTTTTTCTCCCCCATTATCTCCTCTTCTTTGGAAACTCCAGTTATGCGTATTTTAGGTTGCTTGATGTTGTGCTTCATAGCTTACTGATACTCTGCTCTTTTTTTTCCTCTCTCTCCATTTTGGACAATTTCAATTGCTGTATCTTTAAGTTCAGTGATTTATTTTTCTGCCAAATCTAATCTGGTATTCTATCCAGTGTATTTTTCCCCTCTAAGTTTAAACTGGGTCGCTTATGTCTTCCATGTCCCTACTTACCACGCAAAATCTTTCTTCTATATTCTTGAATATATGGACTATAGTTAAAATAATTGTTTTAATGTCTTTTTCTACCAATTCTTTTCTCTCTTCCACTTTTGGGTTTGTTTCAGTTAATTGATTTTTGTTATTGCTGTGAGCCATATTTTCCTGTTTGTTTGCACGCCTAGTAATTTTTAATTGGATACCAGATATTATGGATTTTTATCTTGTTGGGTGCTGGATATTTTTGTATTTCTATACATATTCTTGCGCATTTTTCTGTGACACGGTTGTTTCTTGGAAACAGCTTCATCCTGTCATGGCTTGCTTTTAAGTTTTGTCAGGCATGACCAGAGCAGCTTTTAAGTCTTTAACTAGTTTTCCCCTTACTGAGACAATACCCTTCTGAATATTGAGGTGCTGTAAATTACAAGGGATTTTGCTCTGGTTGGTGAGAACACAAACTATTTCTGACTCTGTGGACTCTAGGGATTGTTTTCTCAGCTTTTTTTGAGTGCTTTTTTTCTCATCCTTGGATAGTTGCTTTCACACAGGTGGCAATCAGTCCTCAGCTGGAACCTTGGAAAAGGATCCTCTGTAGATCTCCAAAGCTTTCTCAGTAGGGAGTGTTCTCTCCTTTCCTGTCTCTGTCTGTGGCCAGGAAACTCCACCCAGTGTGCTGGGGCATTTGTAGATCTCATCTTATTTGTTTCCCCTTATTCAGCATTATAGTATCGGAAAAGAGTTATTTCATGTATTTTATGTGTTTTAGTAGCTTTAGGCAGAATTAGTTCTTGGCTAGAAGCAAAATTTTAGTTGGAAGTATTTGAATAACAATTTTGTTTAAAAATCAAAGAAAAGATAAAGTCATTGGCAGGGTTAGGAATGGCTTGCACTGGTGTCCTTGGAACATAATCTCTTATAAGAAAGTAATCAGGAAAAGATGCTTTCTCATACAAGTCATCTTCTTTCTTCTTCTTACAGGTTGATTGTAGTAAAGATTATATAAAATTATGGAAATTTATCAACAATTATTGTAATGGTTAAATTCCTGTGGACTTAAGACTGAAAAAAAAATCAGTACAAGCTTTTATTTCTCCTGGGATGAGTTCCCAAATCATAGTCTTCTATCTTTTAGTATTTACAGAAATATTGTAATGTAAGTGGTATCTTTTCTTTTAGAAATAGACTTTATTTTCTAATAGAAGTAATTCCTTCTTGGAAGATTAGTCAAGTAATTGCACATAAAGAATTGGAAGTTACTAATACTAAAGGGAAGTAGGTGCTTAAAGTTTCTGAAGGTCATGTGGATTAAGATATGCTAATTGGAAATCTCTTACTTACAGTATGCTCTTGCTCCTGAAAATATGTCTACATTTATGAAACAGTATTTAAAAAGAATGAAATGGTAATGGTTTAGTATGAGTTTATGATTTCAGACTTGATCTTGGCCAAATGAATTTGAGAGGCTACTTTCTGAAGAGATTTTTGTGAATTTTGTGTTGTAATGTTTCTCATGGCTGTCTCTTTTGATTTATGGAGGCACCTGACATCTCACAGAATACCTCAAAGAGCTCCAGCTAAAGGCAGAGGGAAAGAAGCTTGAAGAATATATCAGTGCATCCTTCAATAGTAGCAAATAAGGGTGAATTCCTGGAATGTAACATTAGCAGATTGATCATTCCAGTGTTAAGCTATAGGGCTTCAAGCCCCTTGTAATCCAAGTAGTAGAAGTACGGTTTTGAGAGGCTTTTCAAATGGTTTCTATAATTACACTACTAAGATTATAGTACTCATGTGTATAGTGAATTAAAGTATTACTATTACACTGGGCTTTTTCTATAATACCTAGTAATCATTGTCTTTAATGAAAATCCTCTAAAGCAAAAGATGTAGTGTTATGCCAGTGAACCAAATATTATATCATCATTTAAAACTAATGCTCAGATGAAATTTATAAAATCAAGAATGACCAGAAGTCTTTCAGAGAACCTGAAGTTTGCTTTCCTTAATCCTTACTGATTGTTTGGTTTCATTTCTCAAATAACTTGCTTGTAGACATGGTGAGATAGAGGAAGGTATTAAAGATTGGAAATCTTTCAGCTTTTTTATATTGTATATACTCTACTCTTGATTATTTATTTCTTGGATTATCCCTGGCAGTGTAAATGTCCCTGCAACATATTTTATCATCACTCATTGATTTGAGTTGGCATGTGATCCAGGAATACATAATGTACATGAATCTGTTTAAAATATTGATCAAGGGGTGGGATAGGGAGGGTGGGAGGGAAACACAAAAGGGAGGGGGTATGGGGATATATGTATACATATAGCTGATTCACTTTGTTATACAGCAGAAACTCACACAACGTTGTAAAGCAATTATACTCCAATAAAGATGTTAAAAAATAATAAAATAAAATATTGATCGAAAGATGATTAGGCTGTGGTTTACATAAAGTTCCTCCTTATTTAGGAGGTCCATGGTCTGAACTAAAAGAAATGCTAGTCAGAGTTTGAGATTAATTCCCTTTCCCCCACCAAAATGCACACACACACGTATTCTTCTCTCCAGTATTTCATGCAGTTACTGTAAATAATAAGCGTATTTTATAATCTCGAACATTGGCAATAACTTTTTTTCATTTGTGATTGGGTGACCATTTTTAGTAGGATTTTTCTTTTTATTTTTTGTTTCTAAAGTTAGTGTCTGTCATAACTTAAGTTTTACATTCTTAAAGTTAAATCAGATAAATTCACAGAGCTGAATATGGACTTGGAAGGAGGGTGTGATACCAAATCAAGCAAGATTTAAGTTTTTCTATTGATAGCTTCAGAAAAAAAAGACAACTTTGAAGTAATTATTTGGTTTAGTTTTAGAATTCTGTCTGGCTCTTTATTTTTATTCTTACAGGATGTAGTGGAATGGGAGTTTGAAAATGGGATTAAGAAAGAATGTATACATAACTGAATCACTTTACTGTACAGCAAAAATTAACACAACATTGTAAATTAACTATACTTCAATAAAAATAAATAAATAGGATTAAGGAATATTTGGTACTTGAGTTGAAGTGATTATTGTTTGTAACTCAGATGTGAAGATATTATAGTAAAAAGCATGGACTGCTTGGATTTTGGATCTTGGTCCTGCCACTTATTAGTTAGCTATGTTATTTATTATTTAGGACAAATTGCCTAGCCTCTCTCAATTTTAATTTCCCCACCTGTATTCTCATCTCAGAGCTATAATTGAACAATAATATATATAAAGCATGGTACATACAAAGCATTCAAGAAACATTAGCTAATATTAGTGGGATCAGCTTCTTACGTACTTCAGTTTGCTCATTTGTAAGATGAGAGGGTTGGACTCTTTATATTTGTATCACTATTTGTATAAATATATTTAAAATTTCATAGCTTTTCATGATAAAATAATTACTGTATGCCTTAGAAGTAATCTAATCTACCTAATTTTACAGATGAAGAAACAACCCCAGAGGCTTTGCTTGTCAGAGGTCACATAACTAGGCAGTAGCAGAATCGAGTGAAACAGAGATTTTTTTTTTAAAGATATTTTAAACAGATTATACAATTTTCCTTTTATAATGGATTGAGTTATCAGCACATTATTTATTAAACCTGCAGTGTGTGCATGAAACGATTTGATACCTGTAGTGACGGAAGAACACAGGAGGCTGTATGCAAGTTAATGTAAAACATGGCTCATGCCTTGAAGGACTTTACAATCCTTCTTATATTACTGAACTTATCTTGCTGATATAACTCAGCATTTTACTGAGGCTGCAAATTTTAATTCCTGACTTGATTGATTGAGGGTGAATATGATATTTGTATTTTGCCTCTGCTAACAAGGAGAATTTACTGGGAAAATTTGAGTGTTATTAAAAACATTTTCATGAGAATGCCATAGTGCTTGACTATACTACTTTTATATGTGGTAGGTGGCCTAACGTCGGAAATAAAAATATCTAGAATAATTTTTGAAAATTTAAACTTTGAAGATTAAACACTATTTTCTTTTTTCATCTTAGGGCACAGTCAGTGGTGTGTTGCTAGTTACACCAAATAATATAATGTTTGATCCACATAAAACTGACCCCTTGGTTCAAGAGAATGGCTGTGAGGAATATGGCATCATGTGTCCAATGGAAGAGGTGATGTCAGCTGCAATGTACAAAGAAATTTTCGATAGCAAAATAAAGGAATCCTTACCCATGTAAGAGTGATATTTATACTCCTTGCAATTTTATTTCATCTAGATAGTTGACCCTGGTCTAATAACTCTGAAGTATTTTTTAATAGTTTTCTTATAGCTGCTTTTCATTTTATCATTAATGAAACAGAAATATATGTAGTATTGAAAAGATTATTCTTACTGCACTAGAATAGTTAGGAATTGTTTTAGGTTTATATTTGTATATTTGGTCAGAGAACCTGATATTTAAAAGTAACCTATAGTACTCATTTAATTCAATGTTTACCAGCCCATTTTATTCAGGTAAATTCAAATTATTTTTATTAGTAATTTAAGGTAATATAAGTAATCAAGGGTAGCTTTCAAATTTTCCTTAGAAGAGCCTGAAGAGTTGGGTGTGGGATTTGGGGGAGGTCACGTGAGCAAAGACCTGACATTAATAAAGCCAGAGCAGCTTTGTCTTTTATTGATTTATATGTTTGCACCCTTCTCTCAGAACAGTATAAAATACAGGGAAGAAGGCCCACAGATTGCACAAATGTAAAGAGTTAACCTTGGAATATACTGGTTAGGGAATTTGTGTGTTTCAGGTAACATAGATGTGAGGCTACAGGTCAGCATAGCCTTTGAAAGTAATGTGTTTAACTAAAGGAATAACAGAGAGAAAAGGGAAGGATAAGAAATAAAAGGAGAAGAAAATAAAAGACAGGTATACAAACAAAGGAAGGGAAGGACAAAAGAAGAAAATTGATGTGTAATAGAAAAGAACTCCCCCATTCCTCCATACATGACTTTGTGAACAGTTTAAAAACTGGCTTCACTTTAACTGATACTGAGATTTCTATCCCTGTAATAGCCCACAGGGGTGATAATGGTTGTTTTAAAATTAACCCCTGTGAGACAGAACTACTTACAAAGGAGACAGAGAGCAAATTATTTTTGTTTCTGAGGCAGACTACATGAGTTGTTAGAATACCTATGGTAGAATAAAATCTTTTATATAAACAGTCTCCATTATAACGGCCCCCCAGTAGATACTGTTTTGGCTTGGTCTCATCCTTAGAGGTGCAGATTATTCCTAGGATTGCCTCTATGTTAGCTATTTAATATATCATCATCCAAAATCAGTCTCAGCAAATAAAGATTATTGTGGCAGGTGGAGGGGTAAGACAAAGGTGAAGGAGTGAAGGATTAGATTAAAAGAGAAACAAGAAGATTATATGTATGTATATGTTGCCAGTCATTGGTGAGATCCATTTTATCTTGCCCTGCTTTTCCATTTGTATTAGGATACTTTGGGATTCTGTTACGCTGAATGATCCATAACTATTCTACACAGATGCTATAGGGCCCTTCCTCTTGTAAATCGCTGTTTTATCATTCACAACGTCACCTGGAAAGACCATCTATTTGATCCAAACCTTTAAAAAAGTTACTCCAAAAGAAATATCTTTCATTGCTGCCTTATGAATTGATTAAAAACAATATTTGGCAACAACTCAGATAATGTCATGTATGGTAAAAATGAGGTGTAAGATTTGATTGGTTTTCTTCTGTCTTACACTGCTTGGGAAGTTAATCGCAAAGGTATTGTTCAGGAACTATATTGAGCAATAGCAGCATCATTGACATAAAAAAATAAGGTTGCAACACGTATCTAAATCTATATACTGTTAGGTTTACTTAACTTTATCTCATACCTAAAGGTCTTATTAAATCTACAGGTACAGTTTCTCAAAACTTTTGCCAAGTTCCAAGACCCTATATATGCAGTTTTAGGGGCTCACCAGTAGATGACACTATTACACATTTAATAGCACAGATTAGATGCTTACATACATTTCTTAAGGTGAATCAGTCAGTACAAGGGAAGCAGAGGTAGGGACTGGACTTCAACTAATTAATACTTTTTTAAAAATAAATTTTACCTATCCTGTGAACAATGAAAATTATGCATATCATTATAAAAAATATCAAGTACTAGAATAAGAGGAAAAGAGTGACCCAACTTCACCATCCAGAGGTAGCCAATAAATTGTGCGTCGGCTTACTTCCAGTCTTTCCTATTCTCAGACTTGCATAAATGTTAATACTTTTTCCACTAAGAACTCATGCAATTTCCGTTTATCAGAAACTACTTTTAGCCATCATTTTGAATTGCAGACTTGTATTTCATATAGTGTTTACACTGTCTCCTTCCAGAACTTAAACTGTCTAACCATTGAACATTAGTGCTTGCATATACAAATGCCATTAAACATGGAAATCTAGAAGTAATGATGAACCATTCAGCTAACTAATATCTAACCTCTAAGCACTTTTGCCTCAGTTCTTTTCAGGTTGGCTTTTAGCTTTGCATTTGAGTCATTTATTTTAGCTTAATTTCTATTTAAATGTAAATAAGCACTGTGTGTGTGTGTGTGTGTGTGTGTGTGTGTGTGTGTGTAATATCAGTCAGTGTATTTTTATTTTATTAAAACATTTAAAATTTTAATCAAAATTTTATTTGCATATTTCATCAGTGAATAAATTTTAGTTTAGAATTATAGCTTCACTGAGAACTTGTATCTTCAACTTCTCTTCAGGTAGATCAATTCAGGAAATCTTACATTGATATTTCCCAGATCTTAAGCAGTTGATGCAAAACTTGACTTAATTACATGGTCTATAGGAATCAATCAAATTTTTGATATGCTGTTAAGAGATGTATGCTACATCCTTTTAGGAAAGCCTTTTTTAGTGATATTAATTCAGTGTTAAGTTTGTGGAAAATAAAATTCTACAATTTAAAAAGTAATAACTTTAAATTTTGTTTACTGACAGAGAGATAGATCAGTTATCGGGAAGGGACTTCTGCCATTTAAAGAAAATGACAAGAACTAATACTGATGAAATAGACTCAAGAATTCGCGATGCAGGTAATGATAGTGCCAGCACTGCTCCTAGGAGCACCGAGGAGTCTCTTTCTGAAGATGTGTTCACGGAATCAGAACTCTCTCCTATACGAGAGGAGCTTGTTTCTTCAGATGAGCTGCGACAAGATAAATCATCTGGTGCGTCATCAGAATCTGTGCAAACCGTCAGTCAGAGTGGAGTAGAATGTTTGACAGTCATAACAGAGGCTGCTAGTACTCCTGACCACTTAAAATCCGATTCTGGACATACTACCAATGAAGTTGGGACTCTTTCTCTTAAAACTGATTTAAATAATCTTGAAATGGCTACTAAGGAAGGAGATCAGACTACAGATAATCTTCAAGAAATATCAGGTCCTAAAGAACAAAGCACAGGTATAAAAGGTAATGCAGACCAGGATTTTCTTCTTAATGAGAATTCATTACACCATGAAGAAGGTGAAAAAGAAGGTATGCCCTGTGAGGAAGCAATAGAATTTAAACAAAAGCCAATTGTCAACAAAGGAAAACAAAGAAAGGAACAAAATCAGGACTCAGAGACTGAGGTAGAAGAGCTACGGAAACTCTGGAAAACCCATACAATGCAACAAACTAAACAGCAAAGGGAAAATATTCAACAGGTGTCACAAAAAGAAATTAAGCATAAAATAGCAACAACCAATATAGAAGGTAAGTGTTAAGGAATATATAAAGTTAGTTTATCTTATTGTATATTGTCTCCGTCTTTCCTCACTGACTCAAAAGCTGCTGTATCTTAGGCCACTCTGAAGGATGATCTAGTAGCCCTTGACTGATGTTTCTCTGGGGACAAGTACATAGTCTCTGGTTTCTCCTGTCTTTTCTTATCCCACAGTGGGTTGTACACATAATGAGCATCTTTTCCACCATGTTTGAACATTCCTCACTCACTGCATTCTGTCTTTAAACAATTTATTTCTTGAAAGTGCACCCAAGTTCCATAATGCCTCTGATTTCTCCATTTCTCTTTTAGTTCTTGGTATGTTTCATCATTAGAATACCTTTTAAAATTGCATATGTAATATCGTACTTGCAATTTGCAATTGCCGAAGTTGTAATCCCATCATTTTTAAAAAATGCAGTTAGACATAAAAATCTATTTCTGAAATTCTTTCAAGTATCCGCAAGTTCCATCATTGTCTGATTAAATGTTTTCCTTTAAAAAGCAGTACTAAGGCTAAATTAAAACACCATTTTGTTTTTTCATACTACTTACTTATGAAAATTATAGTAATAGTTTGTCTTTTATTTCTAATATACAGTGCTTCCGCTTAGTACATTATGGGTTAAAAGGTGTATAGCTCAAGTATCTTAGCTAACATTTCTCATATTCTTTTGGAGTATTGATTCTAATTAATCCAATTTACATATTAACTTTCAGTTTTTTTAATTAAAAAATTTTAATTGTTAAAATATACATAAAATAAAAATTACCAGTTTAACCATTTTTAATGTAAAATTTAGTGGCATTAAGTACATTCACATTGTTGTACAACCATCGCCACTATCCATTTCCAGAACTTTTTCATCTTCCTGAACTGAAACTCTGTACCCATTAAACAGTAACTTCCAGTCTCTCCTCCCTCCAGTCCCTGACAACCACCATTCTACTTTTTGTCTCTGTGAATTTGTGTCTCTACCCTAAGTACCTCATATAAGTGGAATTATACCATATTTTCCCTTTTGTGTGTGTGGCTTATTTCCCTTAGCATAGTGCCCTCAAGTTTCATCTGTGTTGTACCATGTCAGAAATTTCTTCCTATTTAAAGCTGAGTAATATTCTACTGTACACAGCACATTTTCTTTATATGTTCATTTGTTGATGGACATTTGGGTTGTTTCCACCTTTTGGCCGTTGTGAATAATGCTGCTATGAACATTGGTGTACAAATAATCTGTTCGATTTCCTTCTTTCAATTTTTTGGATATATACCAGAAGTGGATTTGCTGGATCCTATGGTAATTCTGTGTTTAATTTTTTGATGAACCATTGAGCTGTTTTCCACAGTGGCTGCACCATTTTACATTCCTACCAGCAACACACAAAGGTTTGATTCAGTTTTTAAAAACACTGAATTTTCTTTGTATTGTCTAATTTAGGTATACTGAAGACCTAAGGATTATATTCAGTAGATGTTCAGGAATTCATTTACTCAAAGCAAGTTCTATAAAAGATTGAATATTTTTTCTTTTGTAATTTTTTTCTTTATTCAGAACTAATGAATGTTCATTAAAGAACATTTGACAAATGTAGGAAGTTTTTAGAAAATTTATAAAAATTACTTTGAGTTCATCACCTAGAAATGATCACTGTTAATATTTGGTGTATTTATCTTTGATCTTTAGTGTGTATGTGTATATACATACACACAGACACATACAATTTTGCTAGTTTTTGTATGTATCTTATGTGTATTATTCATATAAAATCGGGATTATATGTTGTTTCTTGCTTTTTTTACTTAGTATATTTTGTAATAAACATTTTCCCATGTCATTATACAGTTGACCTTTGAACGACTCAGGGGTTAAGGGGTGACACACACCCCTCTCCCACATTCGAAAATCTATGTATAAGTTTACAGTCAGCCCTCCATATCTGTGGTTCTGCATACATGGATTCAACCAACCATGTATTGTAGTATTATAGTATGTATTATTTGAAGGAGATCTGCATATAAGTGGTCCTGTGCAGTTCAAACCCGTGTTGTTCAAGGGTCAACTTGAATCCATATAATTCTTTCATGGTTTTTAATGGCCCTGTAATTTAGCCATTTCTGTATTAAGACATTCAGTTGTTATTAACAATTCATATTATTAAGATATTTCTTTGATGTTGTAAAGAATACTGGCATAAATATCTTTATTTGATATGTTTGTGTCTGCTGGTTGTCTTATATTTTGAAATCTTTGAAAAAGATAAAATGAGGCATTTCCATTTGACCCAATAATATAGTAGACTACTTTTATTTTATTGGGTTTGTTTGGGTGCAGGGTTTGATGGGAGGGACATCCCATTATGACAAAATACTAAAAGGAGAAAAATTGGTAGATAGTTTAGATAGGTATTCCTGGATTGTTACCGTTTGGTTTCTTCTTTTTGTACCTGTGTATGGAGGGGGGACAAGAAACTTAGTTTTAAGTAACTAATTTTAAGTAACTTGAGATCCTATAATAGGGAAATATTTAAAGTTTCTGATCTTTAGTGACTTTATAATATCATAAAAGTTATAAAACTGTAAATATATAAATATAAAAATGTACAAATATAATTGTAGGAAGAATGGTAAAAGTTCACTCTTTTAACCTGATGGGAATGTTGGGGCTCAGATAGATTATGTACCTTGCACAGTATTACACAGAAAAAAAGCCACGACTAGTACCCAGATCTCCTGACTATAACTAAGTGCTTTGTCTTCCACAGTATGCCACCTTCGTAAGCTAATTAATGTCTAGATTGTTGAATTGAACCATGTTGTCAGACTCTCAGTGTGTCATATGTCAGCATCTGTGGTTGGACGGGTTAGAGATAATTCAGGCTGTCCGAACTGATGGCTGAATCTAGCATATTGTTGTTTTTATCACACCTTCATATGCATATAAAAGCTTCACAAGATTTTTTACTAAATTTTTGTCTGTAACAACCATATTACAGTAAACCTTTGAAAATTCTACAGACTTATTTAGATATTGTTCTAGAAGGCTGATAAAGAACATGCAGAAAATTGCGCGTGTGTACGTGATTACTTTAGTGCGGTTGTCACAAACAGAAATTTGACAACAGTTCCTGGATCTTTCAAAGCCTTTTCCCTAACACTTAGATGTAACGTCAGCTCATACTTTGCCTGTTAGTTCATTAGTCCTGCTGTACTTGTCACTTTGCCTCTGATGGGAAAAAATACAAGCTACTTAAGAGAATTCAGTAAGTTGACGTTTTATTCTGTAATTATTTGTCAGAAGTTTGGAGATAAGCATTACTTAATCTAAATTATTTTAAATCATTCAAGCATGGTGTATGAGAATTGAATAAACACTGTTTGTGTCTCAATTCTAGGTTCTGCACTTTTAAAAGAAAAGAGGAGGCATCGATTACATAAGTTCTTATGTCTCAGAGTTGGAAAACCTATGAGGAAAACATTTGTATCTCAAGCAAGTGCAACGATGCAACAGTATGCACAGAGAGATAAGAAACATGAATATTGGTTTGCTGTGCCACAAGAAAGGTAAAACAACAACAGAATATTCAAAACATTATTGAGATTCCTTGAATTGAAATTATTTCGTATAATACATCCCACCAGTAGCAAAGTATTGAAATAGTTTATGATTAAAACCTGACATTAAAGCTATTCAAAATCATTTAGCTCCTCTTTTACGCTCTTTAATTTACCCCATTTCTAATTTTAATCCCCTTCATGGTTTGATGCAAAAAATGTGAACATATACCTAGTTTTAGTAGTAAAGAAACTGACTTAAAATGTCTTAGATCAAGAAGGTTCATCAAAATATTAACTGGTACAGCCCCTACCTCAAGGCAGGTAATGATGTATAATTTCTTTCTTAAAAATTTCATCAAGTGCTTACTGAATGCCTACTATATAATAAATAGCACTAAATTAGCTACTAAAAGGATGTGGTCCTCAAAGTATTTTTTATACCCACTACACAGTAAAATTTTTCATCTTAAGTTTAAGCAATTCTAAAGGATGTCTGTCATCACTGCATTGTAAATATTGACATTTTAAGTTAAAACTTGCATTTATATTTTAAATATACCCAGTAGGATCTAAACATTGTAACAGTTTGCCCTCTACCATTATCCATTTAAACACCACTTGAATGTGCTCTTTAACAGTTAGAATTTGCATCGTTACTTTTTCTCTTTGAATTTGTATTTCAATTATACCTCCTCATAGAATCTTACTCTAAGGTACTATATTTTTATTCCCTTTTACATTTTTTGCAACAAATTACCTATACTTAACACATTTATCTGTGTGTGTGTGTGTGTGTGTGTGTGTACTGGAATTACATTTATTTAAAAATTTTCTGTGATTATTGTCAAAAGAGTAAAGGGTCTAAGGCTTACCCTACCTTGCTAACAAGTTGGCCTGCCTCAGTTTAATGCATGCTGGCAGAAAACAGAGTCACAATAGCAGCAGTCACAGTACCAGCACTTGTATGAGTTCTTTGAGCTTCAGTCCCCACAGTTGGATGTGAAGAAGGCCAAGTGACAGCTACATGTGCCATGGGTTATGTTAAAGAAGAGGAACCATAAGTTTAGGGAACTTAAACCTTTTATAATATACAATAAGCATGGTTACCCTTTGCTCCAGAGTAAGGTACTATTTCTGCCTTCTAAAACTATGCTATGCTTTGTTTCCTGTTCTAACATACTTGAAAAGGTAGTGCTGAACAAAGATACACAATGCCTCTGCTCACAATACATGTGGAAATCAAAGAGAAAATTGTCTATCAACAACTGCATTATTCCAAATGTTAATTAAACACAAGAAAATTTTATCATTACAATTATTACTAATAAACAATTCATCAAAGCAACATAAATTATAAATTGTCATAATTATTACATATAAAAAAGTAAAATATAGGGAATGCCTTAATAAAATATTTAGGGCTTTCCTCCAATTAGTTTATGTATCCATTGATGAATATTGTTCATTGAAATGATGAGATAGGATTCAGCCCCTCAGTTCTACCCCCTCCCTTTTTTCTTTTTATTACAAGTATTGAAAAGCTTTGTTCATAAAAAAGTCTGTGAGACTGAAAATTTTTATTATAATAATGTCACTCAATTCTATAAACATGTTTCTATTTATATTCCAAAATTACTTACCTTTCATCAGAATTATTTTTAGTGACCATTAGTGAACAACTTCATTAAAAACTCCTCCAGTTTTATGGAAATCAGTGAATTAGAAACCACCTGATATGCCAAAGGACTTGTTATCCAGTCTTTTAAAACTTTTCCCCATCTCAGTACCAACTTTGGGCAACCAGGAAGTTTTCACAGTTTATGGCATGTAAAATTCTGGATGACTGATGATAGTGCTTTAGTGAAAGCAGAGAACAGGCAATCTGTAAGATATCTTGACCACACTGTTCTCAGGCAGCTTAGTATAATCTTAGTATAAGATTAACTTATGGAAGCACAATATAAGAGATGACTTACCCTTAGAACTATCTTATGTGTCTGTGTACCTCTTGGAAAGTCTTTATATGTTGCTCTGAAGACTGTTGCTTTCAGGAATATAATAATAAAATTCTTCTCTCTCCCCCCTCACCTAAATATACAGTACAGTCTGTGCATTCAACAAAATGTGATTAGAATAATTTTTAAATATGGTATGATTTGCATAATTCATGAGTACATGAAAGGCAAAGAGCCAGATACTCAGATCTGCCAACGATCCCAAGATGATTACAATGAAATATTCAACCCTATTATATCTTTAGTTAAAAATAATGTAAGGATTTGTTATTCTCATTACTGTTGGTTTTATTTTAATTTTTGCATGGAATTTTCCATTTTAATGTTGTCCTTGCACCTTGGCTAATGTTCATTAAAAATTAGTTTTATTAGAATTTTGAACTGTATTGTATCTAAGTAATTTATGAAAAAACAATTGCTTGGTATCATAGAGACAAATTATCTGAAAGATGATACTTAATACCTTTTTAAAGTGTTAGTCGCCACATAAGAAATGACATTATTAAAAAATTTTATTAAATTAGAAACAATTTCCAGAACAGTGGTTATTGATTGGTATGTGCTAGTGGAGAGTTTTATAATCACTTTTCAATTATCCATGCTAATTAAAGCCAACAAAACATACATATTTGAAATGTGTT
Organism: Balaenoptera musculus; assembly: GCF_009873245.2. Classification (NCBI taxonomy): domain Eukaryota; kingdom Metazoa; phylum Chordata; class Mammalia; order Artiodactyla; family Balaenopteridae; genus Balaenoptera; species Balaenoptera musculus. The sequence continues at coordinate 30,904,815 of NC_045801.1, read as the reverse complement.
GCTGACCCTCAAATAATGTTTATCAGGGATTTAGGCTTTACTCTAGTAAACAGAATTGAAAAGGGGAACAAGAGCGTTAAAAGGTTGGATCATCCCTGAACCAATAATACACTGTGTGTTCCTGGTATTTAAAAGTTAAACATACTAAATTTCTATTAACTTGGAAAAAATCTGTATAATGTCCAGGTTTCAAAATAGGTAATTAGTAAGTTGTTTACTTATATTTTAGATAATTAGATCATTGTGTGAATGAGGCCAAAATGGTGGGTTCAGTTCTCCTTTCCATTACTAAGTTTCTTTAAAGAAAAGAAACATTATTGTGGACAGCATCTGAGCTTGTCAAAACCATGCTAAAGAAAATCCTAATGTAGTTTTCTCAGAGCTTGACAGAACACAGCCAAAAAATTTTAAGTTAATGTCTTCCTGGTAGTGGGCTTTGTTTTATTTTTAAATAAAGCATGGTATATATTTTGTATATTTTAAGTCTTCAAGTTTTGTGAAAATACTTAACAAATATAGTTTTAAAATTCTAGCTAACAGCACAGAATACTAGGTCTATTACTAATAATTGCTTGTTCTAACAGGACAGACCACTTGTATGCCTTCTTCATTCAGTGGAGTCCAGAAATATATGCAGAAGATACTGGTGAATATACCAGAGAACCTGGATTTATAGTAGTAAAAAAGATTGAAGAATCTGAAACAAATGAGGATTCTACTAATGAAGCAGCAGCTAGAGAATGGGAGGTAAGGGGGAAAATGTGAAGATTTCACTTATCTTTTTGCTTTGTGTGAATTTATAGTTTTATAGTAGTTACAGGCAAAGTACAAGTGATCTTTGTACAAAAGAGTAATTTTTTAAAGGTTCACTGTCCATGTATATACATGTTTATTGAATAAATCTGATTAGTAACTTTGGTTTATTCCTATTTGTCATTTTCTTTTTGCTTTAAAATACTAGAGAAGCAACCTATAGCAATAAAATGCTCAATAAAAGATTGAATGAACTTTAGAATAATATAAACTGCTGTTATACTAATTTTCATAAAATACTTATTTCAGATCTGATTTGTTTTAATGTTATCTCCTGCATGGAGGCGGTACAGCAGTTATTTAACACATTCATGCAAATTAGCACTCCTTTCTAATAAGCTCATAAAGCATTACCTTGACATCAGTTTAGCAGTAATGCTAGGGAAATAAGCTGATGCTAATTTTACTAAGTAATGAAAGTTTTATGTGCTCAGATTTACTGAGCTTGTCTAAATGGTCAGATTAACACTAATCAACTTTTTATAACCCCTCTTAGATCCATCTTTTAATATTACATATTATGTTTTTACATGCTTTGTCTTGTGGGATTGATAGGATGACAGTATCCGGTTTCTCTCTTGTTATGGTTGCCTGGATTAATCTCTTCGTGCATTAGAAAATACAAAGCAGATGCTAAAATGTGATAATAAACTGGATCAAATTTTGTTATCCATGTGGTGTTAATGTTTGCAGTTGTTTATGTGATGAATATATTGTGTATGTACTTAACATGTATAATGATTGAAGGTATATACATGGCATGTCTTTTGTTTAAAATGCAAACCTGATTTTGTATGTGCCTAAGTCCATTCTGTGTAGTATATACAGCATCCGTTTCTACTGTGACTACAACATAATGGAGGAAAAGAGTTTAACATATTTTGAGCATTTATTTTGAGTTATTTTAATATTTAAACCAACATTATTAATCTTACCAGCTTTATTCACAATAGCCGCAAACTGGAAACAACCTGAATGCCTATCAGCAGGAGATTGGATAAATAAATTTCAGAATATTTATATAATTCCAAATAATATAGCAATAAAAAGGTTCTATTGGTAACAACAACATGGATGAGTCTCAAAGATAATAGTTTAATAAAAGAAACCAAGCCAGACATAAAAGACTATATACTGTATAATTCCATTTACATAAAATTCGTAAGGGCAAAACTAGTCAAAAGTCCACCAGACTACCTGTTTCTGGGAGTTTAGGGCTTGGCTAGGGGCAGGAGGGAACTTTATATAGAGTACTGGAGATGGTCTGTATTTTATTATTGGTGATGATTTACATGGGTGTTCACATGTGCAAAATAATCCCTATGTATTTAAAATTAGCTTTAGGATACTTTTAAAATAGCCCAGGTGATCAAAGGTAGTAACAATAGAAGGTAGAGTGGAAGGGGATAAAATAAAGTTTTTTAAAAAGGTATTACCTAGCTAATAAGACAGGATTTAGTGACAATTAGGTAATGGTGAAGTTTCTAACTTGGGTGGCAAGGTGGATGGCAATATTTTCAATCAAGTAAGGGAGTTGAGAGTTTTCTCTCCTTTGGGATTGGAATACTTAACTTTGGAAATAATAGACTTTTATTATTATTTTTTTGAGTATTGACATTTTGATTCAAAGGAACTGCCTCAGTTATTGTGGAAGACTCTGCAAGTTGTGATTTCTAAAGAAAAAAGTCTCCTCACTTGTTTTCAACTAGAATTGATTCAAATAAAAAGAAGATGGATGATAAAAAATTTAATTTTAAAAACTTTTTTTGCTGCATTGTCTAGAAACATTTTGTTGCACTATCTAATACAGTAGCCACTAGTGACATGTGGCTATCGAGTACTTGAAATGTGGCTAATGCAACTAAGGAATTGAAGTTTTAATTCTATTTACTTTTAATTAATTTAAATGTAAAAACCGATACTTGATTCAGTATTGGATGACGCTTAAATATGTTTGGAACAACTTGGATATATGAATCTATTCTTTCAACTATAAGTTTCATGAAATCTAAATATGATCTAAGTAAGTTCAGGTATTTCCTATGAAATTTGGTGTCTGCATTGAGATGTAGTTAAATACACTAATTCCTATACATACAATAGTGCTTAGCCACTTGTAGCTGTAGAGCACTTGAAATGTGGCTAGTCCAAATAGAGATAATCTGTAAATATAAAATATACACTGGATTTTAAAGATTTAGAATTGAAAGAAAAAAATGTAAGATATCATTAATTTTTATACTGATTATGTTGAAATGATAATATTTTGGATATATTGGGTGAAGTAAATATATTAAAATTGATTTAACTTTTTTTTTCCTTTTTTCATGTGTCCACTAGAAAATTTGTAATTGCATATGTCTTGCATTGTATTTCTCTTGTGTAGTGTTGGTCTAGTGCCTGATAGCTACTAAGTACCTAAACAGTTGTTGTTGCTTTTTTTTTTCCATCAGAAGTCTGTTGTTTACCTTAGGGCTCACTCTTGGTGTTGCACATTCTGTGGGTTTAAAGAAATGTAAAATGACATAAAAAGTATTTTAAATGTTAAAAGGATATTTTTTAAAAAAGGAATTTGACTAGAGACGTATATAAAATAAGAGTAATTAAAAATTTCTACCTACGGCCGGAGAAGAGGTGACTTAGAATTTAGGATGAATTTATTATGAATTTATTTCATGCTAACATGAAATTTATACATTGGGGAAACTTTTGCATATGATAAACTCACCTCCTCTACTACTTCTCTTCTGTTTCCTTCTTGTCCCCCTACCTCTGTAAGTGGCATGAGGGCAGGGTTTTATGGGTTTCATACACTATCTGCAGAGCTAAGAACAGTACAGGCATATAATTCATCCTCGATAAATACTTACAGCATTAATGAATAAATTTGGACATAGATTAAAATAAATAATGAAACTTGTACTTATTAAAAATTGATCTGTATCCTAAAATAAGTTCTTATGTCACTTGTAGTAAATATTTTGTCATAAAGCCATAGACTCTGGAAGTTGGAATTAACTGACAGTTTAGCCTCTCTCATTTTACATTTTACACTATTCTTGGTTCTGCTTTAATATATTTAGTGATAAGAAACTTACTACCTCAAAGGGCAGTACTTTTCAGTTTAGGACAGTTCTGTTAGAAAGTCCTTTCTCTTAGTGAGTTTAAAGAAACATGCCTTTGTAAGTTTAATACATTTGTCTTTGTTCTTCCTTCCAGTGCACATTAGTAACAACATATTTTTTCTATATACTATGATAACATGAAAATTTATTATCAGATATTAATACTTAAATATAATTAAATATAATTATTTATTATTATTATCTTCCTTTTTAATCCTCTACCAGGATTATTTCCCTGGTACTTCTGTTTGACTTTAGTAACTCTTCTTTGATCTTACACTATCCTCATCATTACCCTAAAAGGATTCGTTAACTGTGGCACCCCAAATTACTAAAATGTGCACGTTTTGTAGCAAGAAAAATTCTATAATATTTGAAACAATTTCAGATCCCAAATGTGCAAATTGAAAGTCAGTTCTACTGAAGATAATTAGAAAAGGTTGGAATTGAAGAATTAGAAATGATGAGAAAAGGAAAAAAAGGAGAGCAGTATTAGAGATTTGTGCAGTGAATTCCAGAGAGAAGTGAGAGTAGCAGAAACCTACCTTTACTAGCAAAGAGAAAAGATAGCTAAATTTTAAGATTGTCAGGAGTAAGAACCCCTTAAGATACATTAGAACTAAGATTCCTGAATATTGGGAGAAAGAATCTAGAAATACTATACATGTAACTCAAGATGTGTAACAGATTGATGTTATTTAATATGTACTCTTTATTGTTCTAGTTTAGTCATTAGTCAATATAAATATAGTTAGCATAAAACGTCAGCTTACCTCAACATTGTTTCTTTTTTAGCCATACTGTCTTGAGTTTCTTAATTATGAATTCTTCTGCTGTTGGTAGTTTAATAACCCTACCTTGCGACTGAAAAGGAACAATTGTATAGTCTTCTGGTTTCTGCCAGTATTCAGTGCAAAAAGTCAGTAGAGCATGTTTACTGAGGATAATGTTTTATGTGGGCCTTTGCAGTTTTGTGAGAAATATTACTTGCTTTTTGATGGGGAGTGTTTTTATGGATGTTCACTGAAAAGGAAAATACACTAATGGCATTTCAGCAGTGTCAGGTAAAGGTGGGAAAAGATGCCTATTTTGACCCATACTGTTTGCTGATGATTGTGCTTTGATTTGATTAATACATAAATATAGAGATTAATAGTATAGTGAATTTGCATGTGCCACTCAGCTTTCTTAACTGATTTTATCTGTAATCCTTCCTTTTCCCCAGTTCACATTTCTTCAAATGTGATAAAAATGTTTAAGATACACGTAATATGAATGTATTTTTACTGTTTGCTGTTTGAATCGGCATCCAGCTAATGTTTAGATGTTTTGATTAGTTAAAATGTCTCTTAATTCTCTGTAGATGTAGGTTCTCCCTCCATTTGTTTGCCTTGCTTTGCTTTTTTACCTTGTAATTTTAGCTTTTAAGAAATCATATTTTTCCTGTAGAATGTCCCATAGTCTGGATTTTGCTGATCACATCCCCACAGTCTTACTGACATGTTCTTCTGCCTTGAATTTCCTATAAATCAATATTTAGATCTAGTGCAACCCATTTAATCATAGACTATTATCTTTATTTTACAGATAATTTCTCTAAGCTTGTTTCTTAAGCTTAATTTTAGCTAAAATCCTCAAAGTGGTTAATCTGTAATTCAGAGACTATACTCTTTTACCACACCAAGTTCTCAACCTAGGCAGAACCTTTGAATCATCTGGGGGAGCTTTCAAAAATCTTAATACTCAGGGTCACCTCAGAGCAATTAAATCAGAACCCCTGGGGTGAGACCTACTTATCAGTATTCGTTTAAAGCTCCTCAGGTGATTACATTGTACATTAGAGGTGGAATAACTACTGTACTACCCCAAGCCACCACTTTGGGTGTTGTGTTAAACATATATAATGCTAAGACAAAAGGTACTTTCAGACTATATTGATCATAATATACTTTAATTTTCAAGTGTCTGTCATGCAAGTTACAATGTATAAAACATTTTCAAAATATTCCCCTTATTTTGGTGTTGCATCTGCACACCAAAAACATAAATTTGCTTCACAGTGGAGAAAGTTTCTTTAATCATTTTATGCTTTGATTTTTAAAAAGATTTCTTATCAATAGTAGCAATCCTGACATAGTTACTTCAGGCATAGCTCCCTTACATACCAAAGGACTCCTATCACCTTATGTACTCAGAGGCACTACAAAGAAAGGGAAATCAAGAAGTATACCAGGCCTTCCACACTTTTTTTTTCATTGATCTATGCCTCTTGAACTTATCTATCAAATGCACTTTAAAGTTGGATGTACTTGACAAGTACCCAAGTGTCCAATGGTATAGTCTAAAGCAGTGCCTACCATAGTAAGCCTGAAATATCTTTGAAGCCTGTTTTATTTTTAAGGTTCATGTGAATTTTGCATTTATCTTCTTAATTTATCTGATGTACATAAAAAACTTTTAAAATTCTTATCATGAAATAAAAATGATGCTACAGTAATACAGATCAGTTTTATCCTATCACCAGGTACCATGGCACATAACTGCACCCCTCAGGCTTTATCACCCTCGACCCCAAATACCAACTTCAGGAGGCACTATACTAGAATCCTCTGAAAGTTTTAGGTTTCAGCTTGTCACATGTGTTGAGTGTACCAGTCTTGCTGCTTGATGACATGCCTCAAAAGTAGAACTTTTGAAGTTAAAATTGCTTGTTGTACCACTTCCTTTGGGTTGACATTCCACTCCTTTTGGGATAAGAGCTGGCAGAAAAAGTTTTCAATCTTTTTTCATCTCTAAAGTTAATTTTATACCACTTGTAATGCAGTATCTCTCATACTCCAGACCTACTAAATAAAACATCCAGTGGTCAAAACAACTAAGAAATTGACTTTATTAAATTAGCTTTAATTGATTTATGTAAAAGTTTACCTCCCAGGCTTGTTTGTTGGTTAAATTTTAAAATACAAGTTTACTAAGATTGTATCCCCAGGTTTATCCTTGTTGATTAAATTTTAAAATATGGATTTACTAAAATTATATGCCCATAGTAAATTATATAACATATTAGTGCTTTTCATTTTTAAAAGCAATGATTGATATTAGAAGATTACTCTGGTTTACTTCTTACTTCTTACACTTGCCAAAGTACTGATAAAAATATGTTCCATTCAGTGTTTGGTTTCTGATATGACTTGTTCATTTTTAGGTGCTTGACATTACTCACATTTTCTCAAATAATCAAAGCTTTCATTTAACTGAAAGTGTAAATGTAAATATATTGGCTACTTATTAAATAAACCTGTACAAAGGTTTTGTAGTTATTCCAAGTATTTTAGAATCTGCTTTCTGGCGTAGATAATTTTATAAATCATTTATAGGATCTTCCCATTTTGACATTAATTTTTAGTGTTCTCCATTTTAATTATATAAATTTAATATATTTAACCTAATCTTAGCAATTTAGGCTATAAAATGTATCATATTATATGCTTATTGATTTGGTTTTCCAGTAGGATGTGGTAATCATCATGTGGAATCAGTTCTGTTTTCTTAGTTGTCACTAATTAAGTAGAGTTATTGCCGTGGTTGTTTATTAGGTTTCTCAGAGAAGACTAACAGTTTGGTAATGCTGCAACTTCTAAGAAGCACCAGTATCAGGAAGCTTCAATTGTTTGGTTAATGTTTTACTTCTTAAGCTGCGGCTTAAGACAATGAGTATTCTGGTGTTCATTTTCTTAAACACATGGGTTGTTTTTTTGTTTTGTTTTTGTTTTGTTTTTGTTTTGTTTTTTAAATTAAAGCACAAGTAATGCCAAAATTAAAATTGAGTCAATATATAAAACAAAATTCCTGATCTCTTAGCCTAGCCTGCAAAATCCATACAGAATTGATTTTGTTCAAAATGAAAGTAGTCTCTATCTCTAAGTCACTAAGTAGAGGTCACATTTCTCAGATAAAAGCAATTAAAGAAGAATATACTTTTTTTTACATTGATCTAATCACATAGGATTACAAATCATAATGCCAAAGAAATTTAGTAAATCTGAAAAATTCATAAATCAAAAGCATTAAAAACAATTAGAATTTATGAGTTAATACAAATTGTCTTATATAATATTTCTATACTGAGTATTTTTTAAACCTCTTTATTGAGGTATGATTGATTTACAAAAAGCTGTGCATATTTAATGTATACAACTTGATGAGTTTGGAGACAAGTATATATCCATGTAACCATCACCACAATCTATGCCGTAAACATTCATCATCTCCAGAAGTTTCTTCTCACCTCTTTATAGTTATTATTTTGTAATTAAGAACACTTAACATAAGATTTACCTTCTTAGCAAATTTTCAAGTATATAGTACAGTATTATTATAGGCACTGCTGTAGAGTAGGTCTCTGGTTCTAGGCTATTATTATGTTTTTTCATATTAGCATTTAGCACCCAGGAGTCATTAATGGCCTGTTTTGACTATTACTGATGTTAACTACCTCAGGAAAGTATTGAACCAATGCTTTGCTTTCCCTATTAATAATCTATCTCAGTTACTAGCCAAAAGCTATAGACTATAAAATTTCTATTAAAGCACAAAATGTCTAATTGATATTGTGAGAAGGGATGAATGAATGACAGACTATTTGATGATTTTAAAGATTAAAATATTACTTTCAATATTGAGTAGGGTAGATAATGTATTATTGCTTCTAGTAGACCACTCCCAACTTAGAGGATATCAGGTATAAGGTCTTTCAGTAATTTCAGCCCTGATAAAGAAAGTAAAGGAAAAAACATTATTAAGTTGAATATGTGAATTATGAGAACAGATTATGTTCAACCTTTAAGCTGGTTATGTTTTTAAAAGTGCTTCATTTTATAGCCTGTCATTTTACATTTTTAATGCTAAATTGACATCTGCTTCAAGCCCTGGGGTGTCTAGACAAATTTAAATGACCTAGCATTATGTTTTCTGAGTATTATGAAAAAAGAAAGGGCAAGAAAGAGATTTACTGAGTTCATTTTATGTCTCCTAGGTAGGTATTGTATTTATTAAATGGAAGCATTTGGCTTCAAGAAACAGAAAATCACACTTAAAATAGCTAAGACCTGTTGATTTTTCTTTTTCAATTGAGGTATAAATAACATATAACATATTAATTTCAGGTGTACAGCATTATAATTTGATATTTGCATATACTGTGAAATGATCACCACAGTAAGTCTAGTTAATCTTTTTTGTGATAAAGACTTTTAAGATCTATTTATTCTCTTAGCAACTTTCAAATACGTAATGCAGTATTATTAACTATATTCACCATGATATGTATTATATCCTCATGACTTATTTTATAATTGGAGGTTTGTACCTTTGACCCCCCCTTCACTCATTTTGCCCTCCCCTATGCCACCCCCCACCCCCCCAGCAACCACCAATCTGTTTCCTGTATCTATGGGCTTCATTTTTTGTTGTCGTTTTAAATTCCACATATAAATGAGGTCATATGATATTTGTCTTTCTCTGTCTGACTTATTTCACTTAGCTAATGAACTCAGGGTCCATCCATGTTGTCTCAAATGGCAATATTTCAGTCTTTTCCTTTTTTTTTTTTTGCCTACGTAGTATTCCACTGTGTATCTATACCACATTTTCTTCATCCATTCATCCATTGATGGACACTTAGGTTGTTCCTATATCTTGGCTATTGTAAATAATGTTGCAGTGAACATGGCAGTGCATGTATCTTTTAAAATTTGTGTTTTCATTCTTCAGATAAATACCCAAGAGTGGAATTGCTAGATCATATGGTAGTTCTATTTTTAATTTTGGGGGGAACCTCAAAAAATATACTGTTTTCCATGGTAGCTACACCTATGTACAGTCCCACCAGTAGTGCACAAGGGTTTCCCTTTTCTCCATATTCTCGCCAATGCTTGTTATATCTTGTCTTTTTGATAATAGCCATTCTGACCGGTGTGAAGTGATATCTCATTGTAGTTTAGTTGTTTTTCAAAGTGTGGTCCCCAGACCACGACTGGCAGCAGTAGTATCTAGGAATTTGTTTAAAAAGTACAGGGAATTCCCTGATGGTCCAGTGGTTGGGACTCTGCGCTCTCACTGCCAAGGGCCCAGGTTCTAGCCCTGCTCAGGGAACTAAAATACCACAAGCCGCAGCGCAGCCAAAAAATAAAAAAAAAAAATAAAAAAATACATTCTCAGGCTCCATTGCAGTCTACTTATCAGAAACTGGTTTTGGAGCCCAGTATTCTGTTTTAACAAATGTTCCAAGTGATTCTGGTGTAGGCTAAAATTTGAGAGCCACTGGTTTAGATCTTTAAGAACCCATCCTGTCTAGGCATGGAGCCAGCCTTCTCAGAAACACATGGCTGAAAAGACACCTTAGCAAAATCAAAACTGTATTAGGAAGAAGGTGTGGAGGTGTATGCTGAGTAAGACAGCCAACGAAATAGGCTATCCTATGCATGGTGCATGTGTGTATATTTTTTAAAATCGCATTTAAACCACATTTTGGTATGCATATAATATTTCTAATTCTAGAAAATCCAGCTGGAAGTAATGATAGGTTTTCAAAAGAGCACCCCACCACCACCAAATTATTTAATGCTGTTGGTGTGTGCAGAGGGAGTGCAGGGGTGGGGGTTGGCGACCACAGTTCACTGTGTATATAATAGAACCCTGTATTGTAAAGCTGGTGTGGAGATGGGTGTAGTGTGCCTACGAAGGACTGTGGTAGAGAGATCTTAGGGTAAGTGTGGTGGAGCTGGTGGGGGAGTTAGGGGGGTGACTGGTATGAGTGGCATGGCAGGGTGGATATTCATCAGGGGGTGTGCTGTGTCTTGTGCATGCACATGCTGGAATGTGCAGGAAGGAGATGGGGGGGTGTGGGTATGGTGCAGCGTTGTATATACTAGAAAGGTAGCTGTGTGTGTGTGAAGGGTGGCATTGTGTGCACAGCTTTGTGTGTACACACAACAAGGTAAAGGGGGAGGAGCAGTTTTAACTTAAAATGGAAGAAATATTCAGTGTATCATATGGCATTGATATTCTAGTTAAAACTGAGGTAATCTAGGTAATTATAGTTTATAGTCATAATAATATTTAATCTTAAAAATTCACTTATATTCAGGATACCCCTGGTTAGTGAAGTATATACATAGGCATAATAAATATAAGTATTTTTTCAAGAAACTAGATGTTAGAAAATGCAGTTTAAAAATGGACTGTGTTAATACTAAAAGGAATTTTCAGGTCACACTGAATATCTGTATAGGATTTATTTGTAGTAGATTGGCTTCATTTTTACATAGTCATTCTAAAAGTTTGAGGATTGAAGAGTCCTCAAAGGATGTTTTACTGCTTAAAAAATACATGTAAGGTGAAATTTTATAGGACTCTTAGATGTAAATGAGGAACAGAATTTTATGATTGTATGAGCAAATAGTAAAATGTTAATTGAAATCATTTGTGTACTTTGGGAGGGACTCTGGAAACTGTACTGATTACTTTTTTATGACTGGTTTATTTTTAGTATATTTCTTAGTGTACTGGTATTTGGAAATACATGCTCTGTATCTTTAAGCTTTTGAGTCCTTTCTCTGCACATTTGGGTACAGTGCAACCAAACTTAAACATGGGAAATCCTCTCTTCCCTCCCCAGCTTTACAGTCTCCACTCAGGACTATCTTTGCAATGGATACTACTTGGTGATTAGCTCTCTGTCTTGTCAATCAAATCTTTGTCTCCAGCAAACTGTTTTGTCACTGTAGTAGGGCTCCTGTGCTAGAAATGTATTTTTGACAGAGGAAGAATGCTTTTTAAAACAGTTCTTAGGAGATTTGATGTAACTTAATTTGCCCTGGAAAGGAAATGTCTCGTCTCTGGTATGGGAAAAAGGGGAGAAGGCATCAACCAATTAATCAAAAATATACTCTGGTAAATCTTAATCGATGATTTCAATTTCTATATTTATTAGTCTTTTTATGGTGACATTCTGCAAAATTGTATAATTTAAAAGTTTAAGTATAGAGAATATTTATAGAATACAAAATTGTATGATTATAAAAGTGTACCTTAATTTAAGCTATTTCTGCTCGTCATAAATATCTTCAAAAAGGAAATGAATAAGGGACTGTAATTTTGGTTTGTGAAAGTGTTTTGGTTTTCCTGTTCTACATTAACAGGAAATTATCAAACCTTTATTACTGCCTTAATTTTTAATTTAACTTTGTAGGAAAATATTTGGAATTTTTGTTTTGCTTAAAAATAAATTTAGTAGAACTATCGTAGTGAATTAACTTTAATTTTTATTGACTGGATCCCAGACTAAATACATTTATAATTTTGTGTTTTAAGACTATTATTTTAGCAATCTAAGAAAAGTCTTTCTTAAGCTTTCCAAAAAGTTTCAAGCATTGTTGCCTAATACAGAACTTAAATGATATTCTAATAAAGAAATATCTTACTCAACCTTACTATTTTAAGAATCCTAGATAGTTTTCAGTATAAGTATGTATGCATTATTTGTTAGAAAATGTATTGCCAGTTGTTTTTTCTTTGGTAATTTAAGATTATATCTTGCCTTATGAATATTAATTTTATTTTTACTGAGATTATAGATGATTTAAATGAGACTAGATATATACTTAGAACCAGGAGTGACTTTGGAAGATGCCCCCAAAGCAGCTTGCCACCCTTAAATGTAAAACATGTAAAAATATCAAAATGATTTCCATTGGTGGTGGTGTAATTTGGCTCGAGAGTACTTTGTTATGTCTTTTTATTTTTAAGTTGAATGATTTCAAGGTTTTGTTTATGAAACATCAGCACAGAAGGGATTAGGCATCTGAAATGATTGGATTTGTTAAAATTCTGATCAGGTTATCAGATTAGCCAATTAACATAGCTTTTTTTTTTTTTAAACCAAGAACAGTGATGCTATGCATGTATTCTTTTGATTTGCAGTTTGAATTAACATTTATCATTAGTTTGCTAATACTGTAATATAGTTTAATTTATTACAAATGCAGGCAAAACGTGGATATTTTGAACTTTATAGGTCATTATAATGTACATCACACACTTACAGTCACCAGTTCACACTTACACACTTACAGTCACCAATTCCTTTTTAACCTCATAGGAAGCTGTTACGTGATTTTTTCAGATATGAGAGCATGCTTCTCACTGGTCCTCAGCTCTGCACATAGAGTTTATATATGTTGTTTCACTTAACCTTCACAATAACCGTACAAAGTCAGTAGTATTACTTCCCATTTTAAAGGTGAAAATTCATATGGAGTGGTTTACTGAACTAAGTTGTCATGGAGCACAGAGACAGCTAGACCCTAGCATATTCATTACCTCACCAGGATGTCTTTGAGAGTTTTATAAAATGGTACAATACATTATGATGTGTTTTGGTGTGTAGACAAGCTGAAGTCCCAGTTTTCTAGCTGTTTTCCTTGCTTTGGAGTAGAAATCCTAGAAACTGTAGGGTAGGAGAAAGGCTTAAGAAAATACGGGTTAAAATGATAGCAGTTTTTTTTACTTGTTTTGTAGATTGAAATTTCCTCTAAGATTCTGCCAGAGAGGGAGCCCTTCCACTTTAAAACTGAAAAGAAAAAATAATTTTTCTAGGAGTATAACAAATATTTTAGAACAAATAAAATTTCTCGTTTTTGGACTTTGTATTTTGTAACTTCTTACAGTTCTTCATAACTTTACTCAACTGATTAGTAGAATGGTATTACTTAAGTAATAAATAGTCTTAAAGCCAGTATTGATATGGCCATATATTTATGTAAACTAAGACAGTTTTCTAAATGCTCAGTAACTGTGTAACCAGAGATAGATTATTTTCATTTTGTAAATGAATTAAAGTCTCAAAGATAATAACTAATAGGACTAATAGTTAGAATATGCTCCAAAATACATGGAATAAAGTTAAACCTTTGCCAGTTAGCTTGGGTGAGAACAATGTTGATGAAACATGCTTAACTTTATCTTTTCCTTATACGTTTTTTATTGAGGTATAGTTGATTTACAGTATTATATTATTTTCAGGTGTACAACATAGTGATTCAAAATTTTTGTAGATTATAAACCATTGATAATTATTATAAAATACTGGCTATGTTCCCTGTGCTGTACAATATATACTTGTAGCCTATTTATTTTATACATAGTAGTTTCTGCATCCTAAACCCCTACCCCTGTATCACCTCTTCCCACTGATAACCATTAGTTTGTTCTCTATATCTGTGAGTCTGTTTCTTTTTTATTATATTCACTACTTTATTTTTTAGACTCCACATATAAGTGATAGCATACAGTATTCGTTTGTCTCTAACTTATTTCACTAAGCATAATACCCTCTAGGTTCATCCATGTTGCAAATGGCAAAATTTCTTTTTGTTTTTAATGTTTTACTGTCTGTTGTATATGTATATACAGCACATATTTAGGAATTCATCTGTTGATGGACACAGGTAACTTCCGTATCTTGGCTAAATTGTAAATAATTGTAAATAATGCTGTTAGGAAAATTGGAGTGCATATATCTTTTCTAAGTGTTTTTGTTTTCTTTGGGTATATACCCAGGAATAGAATTGCAGTTCTCTTTTTAGTTCTCTGAGGAACCTCCATTCTGTTTTCCACAATGGCTGCACCAATTTATATTCCCACCAAAAGTGTGCCAGGGTTCCCTTTTCTCCACATCCTCGCCAGCATTTGCTAATTTGTGTTCTTTTTTTTTTTTTTTAATTCTATTTATTTATTTTTAAATTTATGGCTGTGTTGGGTCTTCGTTTCTGTGCGAGGGCTTTCTCCAGTTGCGGCAAGCGGGGGCCACTCTTCATCGCGGTGCGCGGGCCTCTCACTATCGCGGCCTCTCTTGTTGCGGAGCACAGGCTCCAGATGCGCAGGCTCAGCAATTGTGGCTCACGGGCCCAGTTGCTCCGCGGCATGTGGGATCTTCCCAGACCAGGGCTCAAACCCATGTCCCCTGCATTGGCAGGCAGATTCTCAACCACTGCGCCACCAGGGGAGCCCAATTTGTGCTCTTTTTGACGATACCCATTTTGACAGGTGTGAAGTGATATCTCATTGTGGTTTTGACTTGCATTTCCCTGATGATTAGCAATGTTGAGCATCTTCTCATGTGCCTGTTGGCCATCTCTAGGTCTTCTGTGGAAAAATGTCTATTCTGGACTTCTGTCCATATTTTAATTGGGTTTTTTGGTTTTTTGATACTGAGTTGTATGAGCTGTTCATGTATTTTGGATATTAACCACTTATCAGTCATATTATTTGCAAGTATTTTCTCCCATTCAGTAGGCTGTCTTCATTTTGTCAATGGTTTCCTCTGCTGTGCCAAAGCCTTAAGTTTAGTTAGGTCCTGTGTGTTTATTTTTGCTTTTATTTCCTTTGCCGGAGGAGATGGAGCCAAAAAAATAATGCCAAGATTTATGTCAAATAGTGTTCTGCCTAGTAGTTTTCTTCTAGTAATTTTATGGTTTCTGGTCTTACATTTAGTTCTTTAATCCATTTTGAGTTTATTTTTGTATATGGTGTGAGAAAATGTTCTAATTTCATTCTTTTACATGCAGATATCTAGTTTTCCCAGTACCATTTATTGAAGAGACTGTCTATTCCCCATTGTATATTCTTGCCTTCTTTGTAATAGATAAATTGACCATGTGTGGGTTAATATTTGGGTTCTCTATTCTGTTCCATTGATCTATGTGTCTGTTTTTGTGCCACTACCATACTGTATTGATTACTGTAGCTTTTTAGTATAATCTGAAGTCGGGGAGTGTGACACCACCAACTCTGTTCTTCTTTCTCAAGATTGTTTTGGCTATTTGGGGTCTTTGGTGTTTCCATACAAATTTTTAAAATATTTGTTCTAGTTCTCTGAAAAATGCCATTGGAATTTTGATAGGAATTGCATTGAATCTGTAGACTGCCTTGGGTAGTATAGTCATTTTAACAATATTAATTCTTTCAGTCCATGAACACAGTGTATCTTTCCATCTGTTTCTGTCATCTTCAATTTCTTTCATCAGTGTACTACAGTTTTTCAAGTATAGGACCATTACCTCCTTAGGTAAGGTTATTCCTAGGTGTTTTATTATTTTTGATGTGATGGTAAATGAGATTGTTTCCTTAATTTCTCTTTCTGATAGCTTGTTGTTGGTGTATAGAAATGAAATAGATTTCTCTATATTAATTTAGTATCCTGCAACTTTACCAAATTCATTGATGATCTATAGTAGTCTTTTGGTGGCATCTTAAGGATTTTCTATGTATAGTATCATACCATCTGCAAATAGTGACAGTTTTACTTCTTCCTTTCCAAATTGTATCTCTTTTTTTTCCCCCTTGTTTAATTGCTATAGTTAAGATTTCCAGTACTGTGTTCAATAAAAGTGACAAGATTGGGCATCCTTGTCTTATTCCTTATCTTAGAGGAAGTGCTTTCAGCTTTTCACCATTGAGTGTAATATTAGCTGTGAGCTTCTCGTACGTGGCCTTTATTATGTTGAGGTATGTTCCCTCTATACCCACTTTCTGGAGTGTTTTTATCATAAATGGATGTTGAATTTTGTCAAAAGCTTTTTCTGCATCTAGCAAGATGGTCATATGGTTTTTATTCTTCAATTTGTTAATGTGGTATATCACACTGATTGATTTGCAGATATTGAGCCATCCTTTCATGCCTGGGATAAATCCCACTTACTCATGGTGTATGATCCTTTTAATGTTTTGTTGGATTTGGTTTTCTAATATTTTGTTGAGGATTTTTGTACCAATGTTTATCAGTGATATTGGCCTGTAATTTTTTGTGTGTGTGATATCTTTGGTTTCAGTATCAGGGTAATGCTGGCCTCATAGAATGAATTCAGAAGTGTTCTTTTCTCTTCAGTGTTTTGGAATAGTTTGAGAAGGGTAGGTGTTAACTCTTTGCTAAATGTTTGGTACAATTCACCTGTTAAGCCGTCTGGCCCTAGACTTTTGTTTGATGGGAACTTTTATTACTAATTCAGTTTCATTACTGGTATTTGGTCTGTTCACATTTTCTCTTTCTTCCTGGTTTATGCTTGGGAGATTGTACATTTGTAGGAATTTGTCCATTTCTTCTAGGTTGTCCATTTTATTGTCATATAGCTGTCTGCAGTAATCTGTTATGATTTCTCTTCCTTTTTCATTTCTGATTTTATTGAATTGGGCCTTCTCTCTTTTTTCCTTGATGAGTCAGGCTAAATAAAGGTTCATCAGTTTTATGTATCTTTTCAAAGAACCATCTCTTTGTTTCACTAATCTTTTCTATTTTTTTTTTTTTAGTCTCCATTTCATTTATTTCTGCTTCTATCTTTATGATTTCTTTCCTTCTACTAACTCTGTGTTTTGTTTGTTCTTTTTCTAGTTCTTTTAGGTGTAAGGTTAGGTTGTTTATTGGAGATTTTTCTTGTTTCCTGAGGTAAGCTTGTATTGCTATATACTTCCCTTTTTTAACTGCTTTTGCATCCTATAGATTTTGGATCATTGTGTTTCATTTTCATCTGTCTCCAGGTATTTTTTGATTTCTTCAGTGATCCATTGTTTGTTTAGCAGGATATTGTTTAGCCTCCATATATTTGTGTTTTTTGCAGCTTTTTTTCTTGTAGTCAATTTCTAGTCTCATATCACTCTGGTCAGATAAGATGCGTGATATGATTTCAATTTTCTTAAATTTACTGAGGCTTGTTTTGTGGCCTAGCATGTGATGTATCTTGGAAAATGTTTCATGTGCACTTGAAAAGAATGTATACTCTGCTGCTTTTGGATGCAGTATTCCATATATATCTATTAACTTCATTGGTCTAATGTGTCATTTAAGGCCAGTGTTCCCATATTGATTTTCTGTCAGGATGATGTAAGTGGGGTGTTAATGGCCTCTGCTATTACTGTGTTACTGTCAGTTTCTTCCTTTATTTCTGTTAATATTTTCTGTGTTAGGTGGTCCTATGTTGGGTGCATATACATTTACAGTTGCTATATCTTCTTCCTGGATTGATCCCTTGATCATTATGTAAGGCCCTTCTTTGTGTCTTGTAACAGCCTTGTTTTAAAGTATTTTGTCTGATAGAAGTAGTGCTACCCTGACTTTCTTTTGATTTCCTTTTGCATGGAATATGTTTTTCTATCTCCTCATTTTCAGTCTGTGTGTGTCTGACTTCTTAAGACAGCATATATACAGGTCTTGTTTTTGTATGCATTCAACCACTTCATGACTTTTGATTGGAGCATTTAGTCCATTTACATTTAAAGTAATTATTGATCTGTATGTACTTATTGCCATTTTGTTAATTGTTTTTGCAGTTCTTTTTTGTTCCTTTCTTTTGTTCTCTTCCCTTGTGATTTGATAACTATCTTTAGTGTTAACTTGCAGATGCCCTTCTCATTTTTGTGTATCTGTTATAGATTTTTGGTTTGTGGTTACCATGAGGTTTTTATACACACACACACACACACACACACACACACACACACACAGTGAGCTAGCAATCTACGTGATTATTTTAAATTGCTGTTCTCTTAATTTCAAATGCATTTCAACAACCCTGCATTTTTACTCTTCTCTCTTCACGTTTGCTGTTTTTGACATATTTAACACTTTTTTCTTTTGAGTATCCCTTAAGTGTTTATCATGGATGTAGATGGTTTTACTACTTTTGTCTTTTAACCTTCCTACTAGCTTTTACGCAGTTGATTTACTACCTATTTGCCTTTACCAATGAGCTTTTTTCTTTAGTAATTTTCATGTTTCCAGTTGTGGCCTTTTCTTTTTCACTTAGAGAAGCCCGTTTAACATTTCTTGTAAAGCTGATTTGGTGAACACTTTTACGTTTTGCTTGTCTGTAAAACTTTTAATGTCTCCATCAAATCTGATTGAGAGCCTTGCCAGGTAAAGTATTCTCAGTTGTAGGTTTTTCCCTTTCATCATTTAAAATATATCGTGCTACTTCCTTCTATCCTGCAGTGTTTCTACTAAAAATTCAGCTCATAGTCTTACGGGAGTTCCTTGTATATAAGTTGTTGCTTTTACCTTGCTGCCTTTAATATTCTCTTTATTTTAAATTTTTGCCATTTTAATTACAGTGTGTCTTGCTGTGGTCCTCTTTGGGTTGATCATGTTTGGAACTCTGTGTGTCCTAGACCTGGATGTCTGTTTCCTTTCCTAGGTTAGGGAAGTCTTCAATGATTATGTCTTCAGGTATTTTCTCTGCCCCTTTCTCTCTTCTTCTGTGACTCCTAGAATGCGAACGTTAGCACACTTGATGTTGTCCTAGAGGTCACTTAGTGTCCTCATTTCTTTTTATCCTTTCTCTTTTTTTCTGTTCCACTTCTGTGATTTCTACTACTCTTGTCTTCCAGCTCGCTTATCCATTCCTCTGTGTCGTTTAGTCTAATGTTGATTCCTTCTAGTGTATTTTTCATTTTACTTTCTGGATTCTTCACCTCTGTTTGGTTGTTCTTTTATATTTTCTAACTCTTTGTTAAACACTTATGATTTCTCTGTTCATCCGTTTTTCTCCTGAGTTCTTTGATCATATCATGATCATTACCTTGGTCCCAGGTCTAGTGCCTGTGTACTGGTTGGTGGGCCCTCTGGTAGGCTGGGCAATGTACAGGGGAGGCTGTGGGCTCAGGGGTTCTTAAGGCAGCCTGTCTGCTGTTGGGTGGTGCTGTGTCCCTGCTCAGTTAGTTGCTTGGCCTGAGGCACCTGGTACTGGTGCCTATAGGATTGGTGGGCAGGGCTGGGTTCAGGTGCTAATAAGGTAATGGGAAGATTCCAAATGGCACTTGCCAGCATCAATGTCCCCATGGTAGAACAAGCTCCCAAAGATGGCTTCTGCCAGGGTATGTGTCCCCAAGGTAAGCTCCTTTTGCCTCCTGCCTCTCCAGGAGACTCTCCAAGATCAACAGGCAGGTCTAACTCAGGCTCCTTTCAAATTACTGCTTCTGTCCCCAGTCCCAGAGTGTGTACACCCTCTTAAGAGTGAAGTCTGTATTTCCTACAACCCTCTGGGTCTCCCAAAAGGAAGCCCCACTTGCCTTCAAAGTCGAACATTCTGGGGGCTTGTCTTTCCAACACAGGACCCCTGGGTTTGGGAGCCTGATGTGGGGCTCAGACTCCTTGGGGAGAACTTCTGCAATAATTATTCTTCTGTTTCTGGTTCACCTACCGGAGGTATGGTCTTGACTGTACCATGACTCCACCCCTACTGCCCATCTTCATTATATCTATAGTTGTAAAAGATCTTTTCTGATAGGTTCTGGTCTGTTTCACTGATAGTTGTTCTGTAAATAGTTGTAATTTTGGTGTGCTCATGTGCTCAGGGTCTTTCTGCTCAGCCATCTTGCTATGTTTTCTTTATTTTTAAAGGCTGTTTTAGAGTTTATTCTGATAAATAACCTAAACTTTAATCTCTAATCATTTACTTGAAGCTATTTATGTATTTGATATACCCGTATACTATATCCTGCCTTTTTAGTGTCTGTCAATAAATTGTAATTTATGTGAAGGTTATAGGCTCATTTTATAAGGGTATAAGTTTAATCAGATGAAAGTCACAAAATATTAAATAACAACATCATTTTTTTCTATCAATACTTCACTGAATTTTCTCATCTTTTCCTTTTTTTGTTGTTTTTAGGCCCTCATATATGACAAGATGAATTTTTTTTTTGTATTTTAGCCTTTTATATTTGAAAACACATGACATGATGAATTACTTACATCTGTATAGAAATTAGCTCACAGGTAGAATTTTAAGAAGAACAAATTTAAATGTAAAACTCTTTTCAGTGACCTCAGCTAATGATTATAATACTGATTAAAATATTAATAATTACTTATACTAACACTGTACACTTACCATGAGTTTTTTACTTAATCCTCAACCTGTGAAATATTGCTGCTTTCACCTTCGTTTTACAAAACAGAGGCATATAACAGCCATACTCTGACCAATACAGGTCAGAGCTGTGGTTTGAATCCAGGCATTCTGTTCTGGCTGTAAGCTGTGCCCTTAAATTCTTTGCTATACATGCTCTCAAAATCTTCAGACTATAACTGGGAGAAGGGGATTAACATTTATTTTGTACATTTGCTGTATCATTTTCTACTTTATATATATCTTACACATACTATTATTTATTCCTCATAAAGTGTCTAAGGTATGATTATTATTTCCATTTGAAAGACCAGAAATTGAGAGGTTAAGTACGGTTGCTCAAGTTCACAAAACTAATATAATCAGACTTCCTTATCCAGCAGTTCTGCATTCGATGGTTCTGCATTCGCAGATTCAACCAACCAGAGATTAACAATATTTGGGAAAAAAAATCCCAGAAAGTTCCAAAAAGCAAAACTTGAAGTTGCCACAATGCTGACAACTATTTACATAGCATTTACATTGTATTAGGTATTATAAGTAATATATAGATGATTTAAAGAGAGGATATGCATAGATTATATGCAAATACTGTGCCATTTTCTATAAGGGACCTGAGCATCCATGAGTTTTGGTTTCTGTGAAGGTTTCTGGAACCAATCCCTCAGGCATATGTAGGAACGACTATTAAACAGAATCAGAATTAAGACAGAGTTCTACAGCTAAACCTACTATACTATGTTGCCTACCTATAGTACATATTCATGGGAAGTTTTTTAACTAGTGTTTATGCCTTATTGTATAAAACATCTGCTTACTAATTATGTCACAACATAATTGAAAAAAGGACATATACACATATTCAGTGTAGAATATTTTTTCTTTATTTATTTGACTTAGTAGTTGAAAAGCATATTTATTACATATGTAAATTGTGAGACATAATGATAAAATGAGTATTTGTGATCCCACTCACTCATTCACTACCCAGCTTAAGAACTAGAACGTTACCAATGAAAGTGCATCATCTGTGTGTTCTTTCTCTATCTCATCTCATGTCACCTCCAAATTGGTTATTACCTCCCTGAATTTTGTGTTAGCCATTTCCCTGTTTTTCTTTAATTAATAGATTTTATTTTTTAGAGATTTTAGATTTTAGATTTACAGAAAAATTGAATGGGAAGTACAGAGAGCTCCCATATACCCCTTTCTCTCCAAACACAGTACCCCTGTTATTTACATCTTGTATTAATGTGGTACATGTTATAATTTATGAGCTAATATTCATTATTATCACCCAAAGTCTGTAGTTTACATTAGGGTTCATTCTTTGTGTTACACATTCTATGGAATGACATGTATCTGCCATTACAGGATGATACAATGTAGTTTCATTGCCTTCAAAATGCCCTATGCTCCATCTGTTCATCCCTCCTTCCCTCTACCTGAGAACCACTGATGTTTTTAATCTTTCTATAGTTTTGCCTTTCGCAGAGTATCATCTAGTTGGAATCGTATCATATGTAGCTTTTTCATATTGGCTTCTTTCAGTTAGTAAAATGCATTTAAGGTTCCTCCCTGTCTTTTCAAGGCTTGATAGCTCATTTCTTTTTAGTGCTGACATTTAACATTCCATTTTCTCAGTGTACCACAGTTTATCTATTCACCTATAAAAGGACATTTTGGTTACTTCCAAGTTTTGACACTTACACTAAATAAAAGGTTGTTATAAACATTCATGTGCAGATTTTATGTGGACCTAGGTTTTCAGCTCATTTAGGTAAATACCAAGGAGTGTGACTGCTGGATTGTATAATAAGAGTATGTTTAGTTTTGTAACAGAAACTGCCAAACTGTTTTCCAAAGTGGCTGTACCATTTTGTGCTCTACCAACAATGAATGAGAGTTCCTGCTGCTCTACATCCTCACCAGCATTTAATATTGTCAGTGCTTTCATTCTAAATAGGTGCGTAGTGGTATCCCATTGTTATTTGAATTTGCATTTTTCTGATGACATATGACATAGAGCATCTTTTCATATTCTTACATGTCCAGATCTTTAGTTCATGTTTTGTTTGTTCTCTTGTTGTTTTTTAAGAGCTCTTTGTATATTTTGGATAACATATTTATCAGCAATGTATTTTACAAAGATTTTCTCCCAGTCTGTGGATTATTTTTTTATTCTCTTGACAGTGTCTGTTACAGAGCAGACGTTTTTAATTATAATGAAGTCCAACTTACTAGTTTTTTTTTATGGATCATGCTTTTGGTGTTCTATCTAAAAATGCATCTTCAAACCCATCTTCACCTAGATTTTTTTCTGTATTATCTTCTAGTTGTTTTATAGTTTTGCATTTTACATTTAGCTTGATGATCCATTTTGAGTTAATTTTTGTGAAAAGTATAAGGACTTTGTCTAGATTAACTTTTTTGTGTGTGGTTGTCCAGTTGTTCCACCACTATTTGGTAGAAGACCATCCATTCTTCATTGCATGATCTTTGCTTCTTTGTCAAAAATCAATTGACTGTATTTGTGTGAGTCTATATGTAGGTGCTCTCTTCCATTCCACTGATCTGTTTGTTCTTTTGCCAGTATCACAATCTTGATTACTTTATAGTAAGTCTTGAAGTTGAATAGTGTCAGTCATTCAGTTTTGTTCTTTTCCTTCATTATTGTGTTGGCATTGGGATCTTTCTACATAAACTTTAAATAATCAGTTTGCCTATATCCACAAAATAACTTGGTGGGATTTTTATTGGAATCGTGTTGAGTCTGTAGACCAAGTTGGGAAAAACTGATACCTTGACAGTATTGTCTTCCTATCCATATATATGAACATGGAATATCTCTTCATTTATTTAAATCTTCTTTGATTTCTTTCTTCAAAATTTTGTACTTTTCTTCATGTATTTCATTTTTTTCCATACTAATATAAATAGTATGGTTTTACATTGCAGATTCCAATTACTCATTGCTGATATATAGAAAAGCAGTTGACTTTTATACATAACCTTGTATCCTGCAAGCCTACTATGATTGCTTATTAATTCCAGTAGTTTTTGGATGATTCTTTAGAATTTTCTTTATAGACAATTACGTCGTCTACTAAGAGTTTTATTCCATCCTTCCCAATCTGTGTACCTTTTATTTCCTTTTCTTGTTTTACTGCATTAGCTAGGTCTTCCAGTACAATGTTGAACAGGAGTGGGAAAGTATTTCATTTTTCACCATTATGTATGATGTTAATTGTAGGATTATTTCGTTAGATGTTCTTAATCAAGTTGCAGGAGTTACCCTCTATTTCTAGGTTGCCGGGAGTTTTTATAATGAATGTTAGATTTTGACTAATGCTTTTTCTGCATCTATTTATGTGTAATAGACTATATCAGTTGATTTTCAAATGTTGAAATACCTTGCATATCCCTTGCATACCTGGAATTAAATCCCACTTGGTCATTGTATAGAAATCTTTTTTATACATTGTTGGATTCAATTTGGTAATATTTTGTTGAGGTTTTTTTGCATGTATGTTCATGAGAGATATTGGTCTGTAGTTTGTCTTACAATGTCTTTGTTTATTTTTTATTAGGGTAGTGCTGGCCCCATAGAATGAATTGGGAAGTATTTTCTCTGCTTCTGTTTTTCTGAAAGAGATTGTAGAGAGTTAGTATAATTTCTTCCTTAAATGTTTAATTGAATTCACTAGTGAATCTATCTGGATTCACTGAAGATGCTCCAGAGCTAGAGATCATACCACTTTGGGTTTCTTTGTAAGTACAAAATCAGCTGCCGTGGTGTATGCATTTTTGCCTTGCAAAAGTCAATATAATTATATTGGCCAGAATGAAAATCTGTTCAGTTTTCCTTTCTTCTATTATCATGTCTATCATAGCACTCAACAAGTTTGCATAGCTTTTGATAGAGTTACCTTGATGTTTACTGGTAGCTAATTCATTTTAGTTGGCTAGAACTGGGCCTGGTACTTTCTGTTTTGCAAGGCTATTAATTACTAATTCAATTTATTTAGTAGCTATAGGGCTGTTGAGATGATTTGTTTCTTCTGTGTGAGTTTAGTGGTTTGTATCTTTCAAGGAATTGGTCCATTTCATCTAGGTTTTCAAATTCACAGGTTTAGAGTTGTTTATAATATTCCTTTATTTTCCTTTATTATCAATAATGATGGCCTGTCTTCATTTATGATATAATTTATTTGTGTGTTCTTTTTCTTGTTTTGTTAGCCTGGCTAGAGGTTTATCAATTTTATTGATCTTTCCAAAGAACTAGTTTTTGGTTTTGTTGAGTTTTCTCTATTGATTTTCTGTTTTCAATTTCACTGATTTCTACTCTGATTTTTTTCTATTATTTCTTTTCTTCAACTTCAGATTTAATTTGCTCTTCTTTTTCTAGTTTCCTAAAATGGAAGCTGAGATTATTGATTTTAGATCTTTCTCTTTTCTTACATATGCATTCAGTGCTATAAATTTTCCTCTTAATTCCTGCTTTCACTGTATCCCAAAATTTTGGTAAGTTATATTTTTGTTTTTATTTAGTTCAGAATATTTTAAATATCTCCCAAGACTTTAATGATTATGTGTTAATTAGCAGTGTGTTGTTCTAAAGTAATTTGGGATTTTCGCACTATTTCTCTGTTACTGATTTCTAGTTTAATTTCATTGTGGTCTGAGAGCATACTTTATGATTTATATTGGTTAAGGTATGTTTTATGTTCCAGAATGTGTTCTATCTGAGTGAATGTTCCATGTGAGCTTGAGAAGAATATGTATTCAGCTGTTGTTGGATGGAGTATTCTATACATGTCAATTAGATCCAACTAATTGAGAATACTGTTCAGTTCAGCAATGTCCTTACTGATTTTCTGTCGGATTTGCAAATTACTGATAGAGGAGTTTTGAAGTCTCCAACTATAATAATGAATTAATATATCTCAAGATTATGTAATGAGTGTTCTTTTCCCCTGATATGCTGTGGAGAAAACAAGATTATTCCCTTTTTGTGAGATTCACTTCTTACGTTTATTGTTCCATGAGGCTAGCATAATATATACATATTGTAATTGAATGGTTTTGAGTAGTTAACAGGTTTCTTTTTGACTAAAAGAACAGTGAATATATCTGCCTTCTTATGAAATTCTATGTGAGTCATCTGCAGATATACTTAACAGGATGTAATTTTAAATATAAAAGATTTCTTCAAATCAAAACTTCAGTAATGTGTTCTGTTTTGTATTCATTCTGGATTTAATCCTTTTTTCCCCTCTATTAATTCTACTTTCTAGTTACCTAATTTATGATTCTCTATTTGCTCCTTTTATATTTTATTTACGTTACGGAAGTGTATTTTGAAAACAGTAGTTTTAATTTAAGGCAAAAAGGAGTTTTAACATAATCCAGGTCTTATTTTGTGATAAGACTTTGTCATATATTATGAAATATAGAACAGAATGTTATGTAACTTCAGGATGCTGTTGTATGCCCTTTTTTGTTAGCTACAACAGCTCAACTTTAATTTCCTCCTTTTTAAAAATATTTTTGGATTCCAAAGTAAATATAAATGGCATTGTTAAGTAACATTTTTCTTTCTACCCCATCTTCCTTTACTAAGGAATAAAAGTAAGGCATAAGTGAGAAATAAAATTTACACATTCACAGATATCTTTTTTAGTCTGCAAGGCAGTTGGGGGAAGGGAGGTTTTTGGCTTGTTTATGGTGTAATCTCAGGGGGAAATACCGGAATATCCTGGAAGGAGGACTGTTAGACCGATGTTAGACTGAAGCTCTTTTCTTTCTAGGAGAGCATGTTCTTATTCATGGGATTTGCAGCAACTATACATTTCCTCTATTTTCAGCTTCTGTTCTGGTTGTTGTTGTTATTAGTCTCTTTGTAATAGAGATGGGTAGATTTAATTCTGCCTTTACATTTGTAATTTGTTGAAAATAAATGCTCTCACTTTGTGAGTCCTTTGTCAAAAACTGAAGAGACTAGAGAGTAGCACTTAATTCTGCAGAGGGTAGTTCATTAGTATTTAGTTTCTGCAGATGGGATTTAGCAATATATGCAAACCACTTTGCTCCTCAGGAAATGACTTTTTAGCCAGACAGTGAATACAGTTTTAGTTAGAAGGTCTTGATTTCCTCAACTGTGTACCTTTAATAATTGGGAGTGTGATACAGGACATTTTGTAGCAATCTGTCCATTTTCCACTTAGGTTTAATCTTTTGGGTAAAGTAATACATTCTGTACATGGAGTATGATTTAGCAAGGGGTTAAAAATTAATTTGAGACTAATTCCAGATCCACCATATATACTAGGAATCTATATCTCTTTATTCATTTATTTTGAGAGGAGGAAGTATATTTCTCTAGTTGAGGCAGGAGATAGATGGGCCCCAGGCTGAGCAGCTGGAGTTTATCCCCTGTGGACAGATTCTCCAAGATGAATACAATAGCAGGAGGAAGGAGAAGCTAAGCCCTGCCCACATGAAAGATAAAGGGACCACATATTTCTCATTCTCAGAGTCAAGGAGACCTTTCCCACTACACGTGCGCAGAAAGGCTCCACAGAGGTCAAAAAGGGAGGGGGCGTCACCCCATAGTAAGTGATGTCAACCTACCCATAGGCCTCTTCTCTAGAATTCCATCTTGGCTAAGAGATGCACGTGCACCCATGGGAGGACCCTGAGATAAACCAGTTACAGACTCAGAACCAGGCAAAGCAAGATAATTGGCCAAAGGGAACCCAGAAGAAATGCCCCATACAAGTGAGGTAAACTACTACAAGCACACGACTCTCGACTCTCTGAGTCCACCCATGTGAGTCTATTCATACGTACCCTTTTTCCTCCTAATAAACACTTTACTTGTTTCACTACTTTTCATCTCTGGGAATTCATTTCTACAAAGCCGACGAGCCAGGGACCTTGTCGCTGGCCACTGTCCCTGGTGGTCTAGTGGCTAGGATTCAATGCTCTCATGCCGAGGCCTGACTTCAGTCTCTAGCCGGGGAACCGAAATCCTGCTTGAAGCTGCTGCAGGCTGAGGTCACCCAAGATCATAGTCATTTGATTTCAAATCCTTTTTCTTTATTAGTTCACCTATTCTTTTGACAATATTGTATATCATCATTCATCACAGCATGAGTAAATATTTAAAGGTAAGGAAGTGGTGAGTTTATAAGTTCCAGAAAGGAATACAGTTTAAAAAACAAAATGAATGAGGAAAGTAGATTTGTGACATTAAAGAAACTATGACTACCAGATGTTAATAAGCTTATACTTATGATGGCAGTTTATGGTTCCCTCACTGATGATTCCTACTCTAAATGATGTTGATACAATTAGATTATAACTGATCCCTTTTGTGAGCAAATTCAATTTTACTTTCATCCAGGAACTGTGTTTTATATGGTAAAAGGAAGAGCTTTCAGTGTAAGATCAGTGTTGAGTAGAGGAATAGAAAGAATGCAGAGGAATAGTTAAGTCATATAATTTGAAAATTCTTGTCTAGGAAACTCTCGATTAGACTGAATGCCATAGGAAAAAGGAAGAAAGATATAACTGGTCATTAAATATTTTGTAGAGATTTCTTTTGCTGGTCTTAGAAAAGCAAGCTGTGATTTTTATTTTTTTACTTTTAGTACCTAATTTTTCTTTCATCTTTATTGAAAATTCTGTTGTTCTTAATTGAAAAATCTTTAATATTTTTAAATTAAACTTTCAGAATAGACAAAGTATACAAAATGGTTGAGTTCTTAAAACTGAAATACTTTAATATCAAAAATAAAAACCAAAAACAAATATGGAGACTCTTCAACATTATCCTTTAGTCCTTAGGGTAATTGATGGAAAATTAAGTAAAAGTAGTGTTAACCCCTATTTAGTCTGTGGTGGGCACTATACTCAATCCTTTATGTGCATTTCATTTCTTTGTTTTATTTACACAAAAACCCTATTTAGTATGTACTATTATTATTTCCACTGTTTTATGGAGAAATAGATAAGGAAGGGAGAAAACCTAGGTCCATCTGATTCCCCAGAGCTTGAAATCATAACTACTTTGGGTTTCTTTGTAAGTAGAGAGTCAGCTATCATATTGCAAGCATTCTCGCTTTTCAAAAGTCAATCTAATAATAATGGCCAGAATGGAAAATCTGTTTGGTTTCTTTTCCTTTTTTCTATTCGCATGTCTTTCATTGCTTTCAACAAGTTTGCAGCTCTTCATAGAAGTAGCTGATTTGTTTTAGTTGACTGGAACAAGAACCTTTTAAAACCTAGGTTAGTGTAAAAATCTAAACCTTTTATGGGTCAGTTGGTTTAACTGCATTTTGTGGCCAGAACCTCTACACATAATTGATTGATCACAAGAGGAATTTGTCATAGGTCAGGAGAATTCAGCACATACTTATAGCACCACCAGAGTTCACTATATTATGCTTACTGTTTTGGGAATTATGTCATGATCTGAAAAAGCTGAAGCTGTTGTGTCAGTCTGAGGAAACTTGTCTGTTTTCGTGGGCTTTTTATAATAATATTTATCTGTCAAACATGGCTTTCAAATTCAGCACCGTGCAAGAGACTGGTCTAGGCAATTACAGAAGATATAGAATTTCCCTTAGAAATTTAGAGTGTAGGAAAGTCATTACGTTTTAGTCACAAATAACTGCTACAGTACCAACTACAAAGAATTACTGTGGAGGAAAGGCAAAAACTTTCAGTTTAGGATCATTTAGAAAGACTAAGTGGACATGCCTGAGAATGCTATTAGATATGCTTTTAAAAATCTAATTTTCTATTTCTGGAGCTTATTTTTCTTACTGTCTTAGGTTTTAAAATGTACTTCATATCTTTTTCTTGCTCCCCCACTTCTCTGTTCTGATACAGATCATATAGCATGGGTATGTTTGTTACCTTTGCCTAGAAGAAATTTTTCCAGCATTGCCATTAGGATGTAACGTTTGAGTTAAACTGATTTGAAGGGGAGAGTTGAAACTACCATTTTCTTTGTAAACTGCAAGACAGATTTTAGATGTTATCTTTGATGTTAGCAAAACATGTTATGTTTTATATAGCGTTTCTTTTATAAACGACTGTAATTCTATTTATTCAGTCAAATTCTGTCTATATGAACCTTAAGTTGTGTACTAGTAGTTATAAATAAACCTTAAGTTGTGTACTAGTAGTTAGTTGGATGTAGTAGTTAATAAGTTAAATTCATTCATGTGTATTTCACCGTAGTTTAATATATAAATCTCTTGGATTTTCAGCATGGAGTGGGGAAAGAAATCCTGATTACAGTTCTCTTTCCCATTTAAATTTCTCCAATTTTTGTTTTGTTTT
Organism: Balaenoptera musculus; assembly: GCF_009873245.2. NCBI lineage: Eukaryota > Metazoa > Chordata > Mammalia > Artiodactyla > Balaenopteridae > Balaenoptera > Balaenoptera musculus. Next base: position 30,874,562 of record NC_045801.1, on the reverse strand, counting down.
GGCTGTTTTTCTCAACTGTCAGTGGAATTATTGTCTTCCTGTCTCCATATTCAGGTAGTGTCAGTGGCTGAGTATCACCGCAGGATCGATGCTCTAAATACTGAAGAACTGCGCACACTCTGCAGACGTCTCCAGGTGCCCCCTTCAGTAGTTTAAACCCCTCCAGAGATTGAATATTCCCTGTTTTCAGTGTCTTTTGTCAGGGCAAATCTCTTTTCTGAAGGATTCGTTTTGACTGCAGCACTAAAATACCCCATCAGAAAATTCCTTTTGTATTAAAGAGTACAGTATTGCCTTGAAGAGCTGTAGGACTATCTTTTGTGGCATCTTTTCATTTGAAAAATTTTCAGAGGAATTTTCTGTTATTTTAGAACTGTTCTCACTACTGTGTTTCTTAGATTGATGAGGAGTTTTCATTTTACATTGGAAGAATGTCTTGGATTTGAGGTTGAATCTTTACTAAATGGAATCCGAAAGATGTGGTACTGTGGGAAAATGTTTAAAAATTTAACAGAAAGCAAGGTTCTCTTCTTAAAGGCTATTTCAGTTGTATCAACCCTACATCAAATATCATAATGAGACGAATTGTTTTTGTCCTTGAGGTTTTCCTGGTTGGTATTAGAAATACTTTGGAATAGTATAGATTAGGCACTTCAACTAGATAAATTATTTAAAATTCTGTGAAATAATCTTTGTGATTTTTCAGGAATAAGAACTATATATTTGACCTCATTTTTCAGCTTTGTGTATTACTGTGTGTTTTCCTCTTCTTAATGAGATATGCTTTCATGGCTTTGCTAGAACTCCTGAATTTTTTTCTTTTCTTTTAATGCTTCTCATGCTGCCTTGGATTTTTTTTAACCTTTCACATCATCAAAATAAGGGTAAAACATGATGATGATGTGAAAGAATTAATATAGTTTTCATCAAAAAACAATACAGTTCTAGAACATGTATTGGTTGAAAATATATGTTGTTTAAGTTTGGTAAGAAATCTGTTAAAGGAACAAAATAATTTAGCAAGATTTCATTCCTGCGTGGAATCACAGTCATCGAGAATTGCTGCATTTTAGTTATCTGCTGCAATAGAATTCTGTTTTCCAATTTCAAAGTTTCATCAACAGTAGTTTCATATATTTTATTTTCTAATATTACTGCATTTTATATATTAAAATAAAATTAATATGAAAAAGTGCCAACAGAATAAATTGTACAGGAATTTAAGTTAATCAACATTTCTGTCACTTTAAGAATATCACTGTTGTTTCATATATTTTATTTTCTAATATTATTCCATTTTACATATGAAAATAAAATTAATAGGAAAAAGTGCCAACAGAATAAATTGTATAAGAATTTGTTTTGATTTAATCAACATTTTTATCATCTTAAGAATATCAGTGAGATCATTTCCATCAAGCAAAAGCATACATACTTTTTAGTGCATCACATTGTTCTAATTTAAAAAATAGGTTTGTGAAAAAGTTAACTTTTAAATGTATTGTTTGGTTCAGCTAGATAAAAAAATTTCATGTTTAGAAAGTAAAAATTAAAAAGGCATTTCTAAAAATAATGATAACCTTTTCAATGAAGCAGATAAATTCACATACACATGCACACCAATGAAACATTATACTTTCTTTTTTGTACTATTTTTTTAATTAAAATTTTGGCACCCAGGAAGTTTTCCTAATTACTTTTGGCAAATTTTATGTTTACCATGAAAAAATAATCTCACATATTTTAAATAGCACAGATAAAAAGCAAGCTAGCTGGCTCATTTTTTGCCCTTGAATAGAAAAATTAAAGTTTCCATGCAACTTAACCTCTTTTTACCAGAAATGTGGAGTTTATCATTCAATACCTGTCCTTCCTCATGTAGTAGATGAGAAAAATGTCTGCTTATAAAAAAACTTTTTCTGCATTGGACATGCCATTGTTATTAGATGGAGCATCTTTTTCTTATTCTAAAATCCTAAATTAAAGCTTTAGCCACCTTTTTTAAGGTATAAGGTTTTATTTCTCTCAAAAGGCTAAAATTTTTGAAGGTTTGTTGCCGTTCTGTATTAATATGTTGCTGCTGTTTACTTCTTTAGATTACTACAAGGGAAGATATAAATTCAAAGCAGGTTACTCCAGTGAAAGCAGACCTGGAATCTGAATCTTTTCGACCAAACCTAAGTGATCCCAGTGAACTCTTACTGCCAGATCAAATTGAAAAGGTATGACATACCCACATATGGGCATTTCTGAGTGTGTGCCAAGAGAATAAAATAGCCCGTTTTCAGTTGTTTTGAAAACTGAAGAAGCAGGGCTATTGTTCCTAGTCTTAGTCTTCAATGAAGAAAAAGTAAACAAAATATAGCAACTAATGTAATAGAAGGTATTAGGAGATTTGGGTAAGCAGATGTTAAAATAAATAACAGTAGCAATTTAGGTGAGACAATATAATGGCCAGTATTTAATTTCTTATTGTGTGCCAGTTACTTGCTTTATATGGGTAATCTAATGTAGTTGTTGCAGCCCCCATAGGAGTTGGATGCTCTTATTGTCACATTTTGTAAGTGAAGAAACTTGGGTGCCAAGAGGTTACGTAAATGTTCAAAGCCATACAGTTATAACATATTGAAGCTTGATTTCTAATTCTGATAGTCTGCCTCTGGATTTGAGAGGTTATTAATAATCAAGCTAACAGTTCGTCAAATATTTTTGTTAATTTGATACAGAGGATGCAAACAATAATTAATCCATGTTTCTTGCCTCTATTCTAATCTGTATGTTGTTTGGTATGACTGTTTCTTTTCCTAATGAGCAATTAATATGTCATACTGAGAAATGTACAGTTATTCTTCAAGCATCTCAGTATCTTTGACAATGATATTTTCTACTGTTATTTTTGTAGGCTGCATTTTATAAAATACTATTAAATTCCAACTGGCATTAGTATCGTACAGATTAATAATAAGCAACTATTGAGTATGTGTTAACAATTTATTTTTCAAAGCTTACCAAGCATCTTCCACCAAGAACAATTGGCTACCCATGGACTCTTGTTTATGGTACTGGGAAGCATGGTACAAGCTTGAAGACCCTGTATCGAACAATGACAGGTTTAGACACTCCAGTGCTGATGGTGATTAAAGACAGTGATGGGCAGGTATGAAAAATAACAACATAGACACCTTACCTTTTAAGAGATGGTAGTAACAGTAACGTTAGCATGTTCTTTTGCTAAAAATTTTCATTAGTACATTTTATTAAGTTTAACTGGTAATTATTGAGTGCTTTTGATATGCAAGGCAATGCTGAGTCCTACAGAGGGATAGATATGAACATGAATAATTAAACAGTTCCTGCCATCAAAGGAATTATAATCTGGTAGAAAAGAATACTAAAGTATGCGAGTATCTCTAAAGCCAAGCAAAATATGCCTAGTATAGTTAGAACCTACAAAAAGTAAAAGGGGTGTTTAGATTGTTCATTCCTATCTGAGGGAGATAAGAATGAGGTTCAGGGAAATAGTGGAAATTGACAGTCTTGAAATGTGGGTAAATTTTAGAAAGTTAAAGATAATCGTGAGAGATAGCTTCTAGATGGCGGAGCAGTAAGACGTGGAGATAACCTTCCTCCCCACAAATACATAAAAAATACATCTACATGAGGAGCAGCTCCTACAAAACACCTACTGAACTCTGGCAGAAGACCTCAGACTTCCCAAAAGGCAAGAAACTCCCCACGTACCTGGGTAGGGCAAAAGAAAAAAAAAAAAAAACATAAACAAAAGAATAGGGATGGGACCTGCACCTCTGGGAGGGAGCTGTGAAGGAGGAAAAGTTTCCACACACTAGGAAGCCCCTTCACTGGCAGAGATGGCAGGTGGGTGGGGGGAAGCTTCAGAGACATGGAGGAGAGTGCAGCAACAGGGGTGCAGAAGGCATAGCGGAGAGATTCCTGCACAGAGCATTGCTGCCGACCAGCACTCACCAGCCTGAGAGGCTTGTCTGCTCACTGGCCAGGGCAGGTGGGGGCTGGGAGCTGAGGCTCCGGCTTTCAGAGGTCAGACCCCAGGGAGAGGACTGGGGTTTGCTGCGTGAACACAGCCTGAAGGGGACTAGTGCATCACAGCTAGCCAGGAGGGAGTCTGGGAAAAAGTCTGGACCTGCCTAAGAGGCAAGAGACCATTGTTTCGGGGTGCGCAAGGAGAGGGGATTCAGAGGACTGCCTAAACGAGCTCCAGAGACGGGCGTGAGACGCAGCTATCAGTGCGGACCACGGAGATGGGTATGGAATGCTAAGGCTGCTTGCTGCTGCAGCCACCAAGAAGCCTGTATGCAAGCACAGGTCACTATCCACACCTCCCCTCCCGGGAGCCTGTGCAGCCCACCACTACTAGGGTCCCGTGATCCAGGGACAACTTCCCCGGGAGAACGCACAGCGCGCCTCAGGCTGTTGGAACGTCATGTCGGCCTCTGCTGCCACAGGCTTGCCCCACATTCCGTACCCCACCCTCCCCCCTGGCCTGAGTGAGCCAGAGCCCCCTAATCAGCTGCTACTTTAACCCCGTCCTGTCTGGGTGGGGAACAGATGCCTTCAGCGACCTACACGCAGAGGCGGAGCCATATCCAAAGCTGAACCCCAGGAAATGTGCGAACAAAGAAGAGAAAGGGAAATCTCTCCATGCAGCCTCAGGAGCAGTGGATTAAATCTCCACAATCAAATTGATATACCCTGCATCTGTGGAATACCTGAATAGACAATGAATCGTCCCAAAATTGAAGAGGTGGACTTTGGGAGCAACTGTAGACTTGGGGTTTGATTTCTGCATCTAATTTGTTTCTGGTTTTATGTTTATCTTAGTTTAGTATTTAGAGCTTATTATCATTGGTAGGTTTGTTATTGATTTGGTGCTCTCTTCCTTTTTTCTTCTTTTATATATATATATATATATATATATATTTCCTTTTCTCCTTTCGTGAGTGTGTATGTATATGCTTCTTTGTGTGATTTTGTCTGTATAGCTTTGATTTTACCATTTGACCTAGGGTTCTGTCTTTTTTTCGCTTTGTTTTGGTTTTTTTTAGTATAGTTTGTAGCACTTGTTATCATTGGTGGATTTGTTTTTTGGTTTGGCTGCTCTCTTCTTTCTTTCTTTCTTTTTTAATTTATTTTTTAATTTTTAATAATATATTTTTTATTTTAATAACTTTATTTTAATTTGTTTTTCATTCTTTCTTTCTTTTTTTTCCTCCCTTTTCTTCTGAGCCATGTGGCTATCAGGGTCTTGGTGCTTCAGCCAAGTGTCAGGCCTGAGCCTCTGAGGTTAGAGAGCTGAGTTCAGGACATTGGTCCACCAGAGACCTCCCGGCCCCACATAATATCAAACGGCGAAAGCTCTCCCAGAGATCTCCATCTCAACATGAAGACCCAGCTCCACTCAACGACCACCAAGCTACAGTGCTGGACACCCTATGCCAAACAACTAGCAAGACAGGAACACAACCCCACCCATTAGCAGAGAGGCTGCCTAAAATAACAACTTCACAGACACCCAAAAACACACCACCGGACGCGGTCCTGCCCACCAGAAAGACAAGATGCAGCCTCATCCACCAGAACACAGGCATTAGTCCCCTTCACCAGGAAGCCTGCAAAATCCAGTGAACCAACCTCACCCACTGGGGGCAGACACCAAAACTAACGGGAACTATGAACCTGCAGGCTGCGAAAAGGAGACCTCAAACACAGTAAGTTAAGCAAAATGAGAAAACAGAGAAATACACAGCAGATGAAGGAGCAAGGTAAAAACCCACCAGATCAAACAAATGAAGAGGAAATAGGCAGTCTACCTGGAAAGGAATTCCGAGTAATGATAGTAAAGATGATCCAAAATCTTGGAAATAGAATGGAGAAAATACAAGAAACGTTTAACAAGGACCCAGAAGAACTAAAGAGCAAACAAACAATGATGAACAAAACAGTAAATATAATTAAACATTCTCTAGAAGGAATCAATAGCAGAATACCTGAGGCAGAAGAACAGAGAAGTGACCTGGAAGATAAAAGAGAGGAAATAACTACCACAGAGCAGAATAAAGAAAAAAGAATTAGAAGAATTGAGGACAGTCTCAGAGACCTTTGAGATAATATTAAATGCACCAACTTTTGAATTATAGGGGTCCCAGAAGAAGAAGAGGGAAAAAAAAGGGGCTGAGAAAATACTTAAAGAGATTATACTTGAAAACTTCCCTAATATAGGAAAGGAAATAGTCAAGTCCAGGAAGTGCAGAGAGTCCCATACAGAATAAATCCAAGGAGAAACACGCCAAGAAACATATTAATCAAGCTATCAAAAATTAAATAGAAAGAAAAATATTGAAAGCAGCAAGGGAAAAGCAACAAATAACATACAAGGGAATCCCCATAAGGTTAACAGCTGATCTTTCAGCAGAAACTCTGCAAGCCAGAAGGGAGTGGCAGGACATAGTTAAAGTGATGAAAGGGAAAAACCTACAACCAGGATTACCCAGCAAGGATCTCATTCAGATTTGATGGAGAAATTAAAACCTTTACAGACAAGCAAAAGCTAAGAGAATTCAGCACCACCAAACCACCTTTACAACAAATGCTAAAGGAACTTCTCTAGGCAGGAAACACAAGAGAAGGAAAACACCTACAGTAACAGACCCAAAACAATTAAGAAAATGGTAATAGGAACATACATACTGATAACTACCTTAAATGTAAATGGATTAAATGCTCCAACCAAAAGACATAGACTGGCTAAACGGATACAAAAACAAGACCCGTACATATGCTGTCTACAAGAGACTCACTTCAGACCTAGGGACACATACAGACTGAAAGTGAGGGAATGGAAAAAGATATTCCATGCAAATGGAAATCAAAAGAAAGCTGTAGTAGCAAGCCTCATATCAGACAAAATAGACTTTAAAACAAAGACTATGACAAGAGACAAAGAAGGACACTACATAATGATCAAGGGATCAATCCAAGAAGAAGATATAACAGTTGTAAATATTTATGCACCCAACATAGGAGCACCTCAATACATAAGGCAAATGCTAACAGCCATAAAAGGGGTAATCGACAGTAGCACAATCATAGCAGGGGACTTTACCACCCCACTTTCACCAATGGACAGATCATCCAAAATGAAAATAAATAAGGAAACACAAGCTTTAAATGATACTTTAAACAAGATGGACTTAATTGATATTTATAGGACATTCCATCCAAAAACAGCACAATACACTTTCTTCTCAAGTGCTCATGGACATTCTCCAGGATAGATCATGTGTTGGGTCACAAATCAAGCCTTGGTAAATTTAAGAAAATTGAAATCGTATCAAGTATCTTTTCCGACCACAACACTATGAAACTAGATATCAATTACAGGAAAAAAATCTGTGAAAAATACAAACACATGGAGGCTAAACAGTACACTCTTAAATAACCAAGAGATCACTGAAGAAATCAAAGAGAAAAACAAAATACCTAGAAACAAATGACAATGAAAACACGACAACCCAAAACCTATGGGATGCAGCAAAAGCAGTTCTAAGAGGGAAGTTTATAGCAATACAGTCCTACCTCAAGAAACAAGAAACATCTCAAATAAACAACCTAACCTTACAGCTAAAGCAATTAGAGAAGGAAGAACAAAAAAACCCCCAAAGTTAGCAGAAGGAAAGAAATCATAAAGATCAGATCAGAAATAAGTGAAAAAGAAATGAAGGAAATAGTAGCTAAGATCAATAAAACTAAAATCTGGTTCTTTGAGAAGGTAAAAAAAATTGATAAACTACTAGCCAGACTCATCAAGAAAAAAAGGGAGAAGACTCAAATCAATAGAATCAGAAATGAAAAAGGAGAAGTAACAACTGACACTGCAGAAATACAAAGAATCATGAGAGATTACTACAAGCAACTCTATGCCAATAAAATGGACAACCTGGAAAATATGGACATATTCTTAGAAAACCACAACCTCCCAAGACTGAACCAGGAAGAAATAGAAAATATAAACAGACCAATCACAAGCACTGAAATTGAGAATGTGATTAAAAATCTTCCAACAAACAAAAGCCCAGGACCAGATGGCTTCACAGGCAAATTCTATCAACATTTCGAGAAGAGCTAACACTTGTCCTTCTCAGACTCTTCCAAAATACAGCAGAGGGCAGAACACTCCCAAACTCATTCTACGAGGCCACCATCACCCTGATACCAAAACCAAAGATGTCACAAAAAAAGAAAACTACAGACCAATATCACTGATGAACATCGATGCAAAAATCCTCAACAAAATACTAGCAAACAGAACCCAATAGCACATTAAAAGGATCATACACCATGATCAAGTGGGGTTTATCCCAGGAATGCAAGGATTCTTCAGTATATGCAACTCAGTCAATGTGATAAACCATATTAACACATTGAAGGAGAAAAACCATATGATCATCTCAATAGATGCAGAAAAAGTTTCTGACAAAATTCAGCACCCATGATAAAAACTCTCCAGAAAATAGGCATAGAGGGAACTTACCTCAACATAATAAAGACCATATATGACAAACCTACAGCCAACATTTTTCTCAATGGTGAAAAACTGAAACCATTTCCACTAAGATCAGGAACAAGACTCTGACCACTGTTATTCAGCATAGTTTTGAAAGTTTTAGCCACAGCAATCAGAGAAGAAAAAGAAATAAAAGGAATCCAAATCGGAAGAGAAGAAGTAAATCTGTCACTGTTTGCAGATGACATGATACTATACATAGAGAATCCTGAAGATGCTACCAGAAAACTACTAGAGCTAATCAATGAATTTGGTAAAGTAGCAGGATACAAAATTAATGCACAGAAATCTCTTGCATTTCTATACACTAATGATGAAAAATCTGAAAGAGAAATTAAGGAAACACTCCCATTTACCATTGCAACAAAAAGAATAAAATACCTAGGAATAAACCTACCTAAAGAGACAAAAGACCTGTATGCCGAAAACTGTAAGACACTGATGAGAGAAATTAAAGAAGATACAAACAGATGGAGAGATATACTATGTTCTTGGATTGGAAGAATCAACATTGTGAAAATGACTATACTACCCAAAGCAATCTACAGATCCATTGCAATACCTATCAAAGTTCCAATGGCATTTTTCACAGAACTAGAACAAAAAATTTCACAATTTGTGTGGAAACACAAAACACCCTGATAGCCAAAGCAATCTTGAGAAAGAAAAACAGAGCTGGAGGAATCAGAGTCCCTGACTTCAGACTATAGTACAAAGCTGCAGTAATCAAGACAGTATGGTAGTGGTAGAAAAACAGAAATATAGATCAATGGAACAGGATAGAAAGCCCAGAGATAATCCCACACGCATATGGTCACCTTATCTTTGATAAAGGAGGCAAGAATATGCAATGGAGAAAAGACAGCCTCTTCAATAAGTGGTGCTGGGAAAACTGGACAGCTACATATAAAAGAATGAAATTAGAACCCTTCCTAACACCATACACAAAAATAAATTCGAAATGGATTAAAGACCTAAATGTAAAGCCATACACTACAAAACTCTTAGAGGAAAACATAGGCAGAACACTGTATGACATAAATCACAGCAAGATCCTTTTTGACCCACCTCCTAGAGAAATGGAAATAAAAACACAAACAAATGGGACCTAATGAAACTTAAAAGCTTTTGCACAGCAAAGGAAACCATAAACAAGACGAAAAGACAGCCCTCAGAATGGGAGAAAATATTTGCAAATGAAGCAACTGACAAAGGATTAGTCTCCAAAATATACAGGCAGTTCATGCAACTCAATATCAAAAAAACAAACAACCCAATCCAAAAATGGGCAGAAGACCTAAACAGACATTTCTCCAAAGAAGATATACAGATTGCCAACAAACACCTGAAAGGATGCTCAACATCATTAATCATTAAAGAAATGAAAATCAGAACTGCAATGAGGTATCGCCTCACACCAGTCAGAATGGCCATCATCAAAAATTCTACAGACAATAATTGCTGGTGAGCGTGTGGAGAAAAGGGAACCCTCTTGCACTGTTGGTGGGAATGTAAATTGATACAGCCACTATGGAGAACAGTATGGAGGTTCCTTAAAAAACTAAAAATAGAGGTACCATACGACCCAGCAATCCCACTACTGGGCATATACCCTGAGAAAACCATAATTCAAAAAGAGACATGTACCACAATGTTCATTGCAGCTCTATTTACAATAGCCAGGACTTGGAAGCAACCTAAGTGTCCATTGACAGATGAATGGATAAAGGAGATGTGGCACATATATACAATGGAATATTACTCAGCCATAAAAAGAAACAAAATTGAGTTATTTGTAGTGAGGTGGGGAGACCTAGAGACTGTCATACAGAGTGAACTAAGTCAGAAAGAGAAAAACAAATACCGTATGCTAACACATATATACGGAATGTAAAAAAAAAAAGAAGAAAAAATCGTTCTGAAGAACCTAGGGGCAGGACAGGAATAAAGACGCAGACGTAGAGAATGGACTTGAGGACACGGGGAGGGGGAAAGGTAAGCTGGGATGAAGTGAGAGAGTGGCATGGACATATATACACTACCAAATGTAAAATAGATAGCTAGTGGGAAGCAGCCGCATAGCACAGGGAGATCAGCTCGGTGCTTTGTGACCACCTAGAGGGGTGGGACAGGGAGGGTGGGAGGGAGGGAGATGCAAGAGGGAGGCGATACGGAGATATATGTATGTGTATAGCTGATTCACTTTGTTATACATCAGCAACTAACACACCATTGTAAAGCAATTATAATCCAATAAAGATGTTTTTAAAAAAATAGCAAAAAAATAAATAAAATTTACAGAATAAATAAATAAAGATAATTGTGTGAGGATGAGACCAAGAACAAAGTTCCAGATAAGGAAGAGAAAGTTTGGTTATTCCTGAAACAGCAAGTTCATAAATGGGCAAAACACATCTTTGTTATTGTCAGACCTAGTAGCTTCCTTTTGGGAGGTGGAGGTGGTGGTCCAGAGTTTCTGGGGTGCTGGTAATGTCCTGTTTCTAGGTCTGCATGAAGGTTAAATGGGACTTTGCTTTGTGATGATTCCAAATTGAGCTGTGTGATTATATTTTATATATATGTATGTACATAAACACCTTACAATAAGAAAAGTCTGTTTTAAAAATTGAGTATGGAAGTAGAATGTCAGGAGAGATAGTGACTATAAAGATCATCAAACTCTACTTTGCCATTTCGTGGTCTGGAACCTTAGACCCAGAACATTGAAATGACTTGTCCAGGCCTCTTGTTCATTTATTCATCCTTTTTTTAGGGTATCTACTGTGTGTCGTGTACTATGTAAAGCCAAGGCATTACAGGACCAAACAATTCAGACTGAAGTTCTGTCCTCATGGAATTTACTGTCTAATGAAGAGGAAACTGGCATACCTTTTTAGTAGTAGAATGTTTACCCATACTGAAGGGTTTTTGCTGTCGTAAGTGCTACAGTACCACAACAGCATGTTGTCCTCACTGTGTACATTGTCATGCTGAAATGTGGCTACCACTTTTTTAGATTATCTTTTTGTTATAATAGACATGTTTTTAGATTTCAAAACTAGGAAAAATCTGGTTTTTTCCCACTGAGAAACTGATATGCTTTGTACCTGACAATAATATGAATTGTGTGACAACTGGTCATGTTTCACTTTTTAAGTACAAGTAGACAAAACTATGCTATATTAAACTTTTTGTATTTTACTTAAACATATATAATGGGACAATGCTTACCGAAACAAATTAATAGTGATGTCATTGAACATGCCTTTTTTATCCTTAGGTTTTTGGTGCATTGGCATCTGAGCCATTCAAAGTAAGTGATGGCTTTTATGGTACTGGAGAGACCTTTGTTTTTACGTTCTGTCCGGAATTTGAGGTAAGAACAGTTATTCCAGTTATATTCAGTTTGTGAAGAGGTGGCATCTTGAACAGAACATTCACTTTGGAGTCCTGCATACTTGCATTTGACTCTCAATCTCTGCCTTTTACTAACTGATAACCAAGCACTTTTTTGACCATTGTGAGCTTCAACTTTCCTGTGGTTAGAATGGGGATCATAAAATGTAACAAGGTTGTTTAAAAATTAAATGAGAATCATATATGTGTAACACTTGGCATGGTACCAGAAAGACATCATGGGCTCAGTAAGGAGTATACATCATTATTACTGTTTTGTTTATTAATTATCATTGTAAAATTTCTAGAAACTTTTAATGACTAAATAAGTTTAATGATGTCAGTCTTGAAAACTTAAAAAATAAATTATTTGGGGTTAAATCAAAAGTGATTACCTGATTTCATTTTCTTTATTGTGACTTGACTAAAATTAGATACATTCTAATACCAATGAGATCTGAAATTTAATACATGTATTTTAGTGAATGTGTAACTGTTTCAAGCATTGAGTGCAATCTCAGAGTCTCTGGTACAGTCAGGTTCAGCATGTGAGACAGTACCTAAGAGATGAAATTATAACCTTGAAAATAGGAATCAACACAGTTGGTTTTAAAAAGAATTGTCTTTAGGAACAATTTCTATAATGAACAAAATAGGATTTGATAACATAATAGGAACAAACTCTCTTAACAAATTTCGGTTTAAGTGGCTCACCAGATTAACTAGTGCTTTCCATTCCTTCCATAAAACATCAACTGATGCCTACAGCTACCTGGAAGCTTGTAGTTGTTACAGATTTTTGAAGTTTCAGTTGTACTTGTTTCCAATCCTTTTTTATGATGCTGTTTCTACCTGGTAACTAATAATGTAATTAAACAAATGTTATATATCTATGAAAAAGTGAGTGCTAAAGTTTATTTTATTGAAAACTATAATGAATACTTCGGAAAATTTTTATAAAGGTGAGGTGCTAGAAATTGATGTTGTATTAGGTTTAGGTAGAACTTCCATGAAAGGTTAAAAATATTTAAGAATATTAACATCTAGAAGTTTTACCCTTGAATTTCTCAAGTGTTTTTACGTTCACTCCTCTTTAAAGAAATTGAAACTGGAAAGCATAAACACGTGCTACAGGCTTCTGTGAGAATAATGATAGGCAAATTCATACCCAAAGAAAAGACCTTGGCCCTATATCAAAATGTTAAAACATTATCAAATTAATGTACATTTATATTTGATGCTAAAATAAAAGTTAATGACATCTACTCAGTTTTTAACTAATTTTCTACTTTCTTAACTTTTCTCATTAACCATCGAACTCTTGTAGTCAGAAAAGAGAAAGTCACATAGATAGTGATATTTTCATCTACATATTTAAAGCTTTTGTCATTTTTGTAGGTCTTTAAGTGGACAGGAGATAATATGTTTTTTATCAAAGGAGACATGGATTCACTAGCTTTTGGTGGTGGAGGGTAAGTCTCTTGAACATTTAACTGTGAGATTTTGAAAGAAACTTTAAAAATTCATTTGTGTTATTTATAAAATCAGCTATCTTTGGAAAGTTTTGACATTAGAATCCTAATTTATATATTATGACTAAGAAAATATAATATTTGCAAGAAGGTGCTTGAGTGTAGTATTTGAAACTCTTGGTAGAATATTACTCATCTCAAAATGCTGTTTAGTTGATTCCCTTTTGATTAAAAACCCTTCTTTTAAAGTCTAGTGACTTCTTGATAGTTGAAAGAGAAATACACTAATCGCTTAGAACTTCTCAAATTTTCAAAAAACCGTGGTGATATGTTCTTTCTCTCAATTTATTAAAAAGGTCTAAAATTTTTCATGTTATTCTACCCTGGAGACTATTTGGATTGATATTTTAGACAATAGAAATCTGTTTTCCTGTTAAAAATGTTAGTGACCCCCCCCCCCCCCAATTTTCAGGGCTTGTTTTCTTTTTTTTTAACAGTATGAGTAATCAGCAGTTTGATTTGATTCTTCTGGCATAGCAAGCATTGTGAGAAACTTTGTTTTTTTGTTCTGGTATTCCAACTTCATTTAGTCTTCATGGTGTTTGGAGGTAGCTTGCTCTACTGCCTCCTAGCCTAGACTTCTCAACTAGCCCTTAGCAAACACAACCTCCTTCATTTGTTATTTCTCTCTATCTTTCAGGATCAGAATAATGTATGCTAAATAATTCCCAAACTTATAGAAGTGTTATTTGTTTCCCACATTTGAGGATATATAATAATAATTCATTCAGGTCACAGAATCTTGTTAGCCTGAATATTCATCATCCTGAGTGATTCTAACAAATTCTCTCTTACAACTTCTCTGTAGATAGGTATTTGGAAGACATGATTCCAGTGATTAAAAATTAACCATGGTTATGGTAGCCTTCTTTGAAGGACATAACCAGGTAACTAAAAACCATGTTATTTTTAGTTGTTGGAATCAGCTTATAATGTTTATATGTTCCAATTACACCTTTTTTGTTTGGGGAGAAGGCAGTCGTTCGGCCCTACTCCAATGGTGGTCTTACATGTGATTCAGTTAGCTCTCCAGGAAAGCCTCACAAGCAAGTGGCTTATAATTTCAAGCTGTTAAGGGTGCCTTCAGTCTTTGAAAGTAATGTACACAATGTCATTAGATATTTGCTGGAACTTAGTGTTAATGATGCAACATGATTCCAGCAAGCTAAACTAACCATTGGGTCAGTTGATAACAACTTAAGACAAGTTTACAGTCTTTGAAGGTGAGTACAGTCTCAGAAAATGGGAGCTATAAGGACTGGATATTCCAGAATTCCAAACAGGAGCCCCAAAGAAATCAAAATCATGTGATGGACTGAATATAGGCTTTGGAGTCAGATAGACCTGATTCAAATTCTTCAACATAAATCACATGTGGGACCTTGAACAACTCAAGTCTAAAGTTTCCTCAGCTGTGAGTTAGAGATTGAACCCTTAACATTAACCAAACATTTTATTTTAGATGATAGGGAGTTTTAATGTCTCTAAGAAACTCATGTTAAATATATTAAAACCTAACAGCAAAGAGAAATTCATAATACCAGGCAAAGAATAACAGAGTAGTACCTGCCTCAAAAGCTAATTCTATAATTTTAGAGGGTTCATCTTACTCCTTGATCTATATGTTAAGTGATTTTATAATGGGATATGAACAAAACAAAGTTGTCTTGTGCCACTTTGTGTGGAAAGGAGTAGGGAATGATTTTGAAAAAAAGATTTTTAGAGTTGTTGAATATTGAAATGTCTCATTAAATTAATATTTTACAACCTCTGCAATTATTCTTTTACAACTTAGGTCATAAGTATTAAAAGATTTTCGTTAGAACTATTTTCTTCTATGTATTACAGGGGAGAATTTGCCCTGTGGCTTGATGGAGATCTCTACCATGGAAGAAGCCATTCTTGTAAAACATTTGGAAATCATACACTTTCTAAGAAGGAAGACTTCTTTATCCAAGACATTGAAATCTGGGCTTTTGAATGAATATAATGCTCTCTCTCTTAGCAGGATAATGGCCCAAACCTGACATGGACAAACAAGCATTGTTTGGAAAGTTCAAGAAGCAATACAATGTAACATGTAACTCATGCTTTAAAAATAGTTCATATCACCATTTCTTACAGCTATAATTTTGGAATTTATTTTTAAAATCATGTTTCTGTCCCAGAGGTCTTTAGGGTTAGACCATGGCGTGGGTCCCTGCAGTGTAACAGCTTAGGGTTTGTCAGAATTTTGGTAGCATTTTGATCATAGTGACCACCTCATCTATAATCCATGTTTTCCCAGTCTCCTAATAGGATGGTGCTCTTTTGTTGAACCTATTTTGGTTTATTATTTTTTAAACTATATTGATTGTTTTAGTAGAGTAGTCTAACCTGGGATATTGAGGGAATGAAGACTAGGTACTACTGTATCTGTGAGGTTGGCACAGGTGACTTTTGGACATGCTCAGCTTAGTTATTCTTAGAAAGGAAAAAACACATGCCAAAACAATGCATACTTCATAGACCACTGAGTTCTAGTTTTAATTCACAGTACAACATTCTCTTTATTAATTTTGCCTGTATTCTCAAATTCATTTTAATAAAAATGAAATTTGAGGAGAATTCTGATTGTAATAGACCACAGTGCACATGATCTGCAGGTTTGGGCATATGCTTTCATCGTTGAATTATCTGATAAAGAGTTATAAAATGACAAAGGAGAATGAGAACTGGATGATTCTACTGAATTTAATATATCAAGCAAGAAAATATACTATTTACATATCTGTAGCTTAGCAGGGCATTATCATAACTACAAAAACTAAGAAACAGATGCATATTTTGTCAACATATTGTGTCAGGTATACTGTTTTATAGTTCTGTTGTTTTAGCCTTGTTGCACACCAACTCCCAAAATAAGGTTCCTGTTCAAAAGAAAAAAAAAAAAAAAACTTGTGATTTTTTTTTTTTGAGTGGTATATGTTATTAATCACCATTAGCATTTGCTCTTATAAAAGGGCAATGATTATAGTAGAATATTGTAACTCAGTAGACTTGTTGAATATGCAAACTTACTGTCAAGTGACCTCAAAAAAACAAAAAAAGAAAAGATAAAATATATCAGTAGTTCTTATCCTCTTTTGTAGGAAACCAATACTAAGCCATTGCGGCAATAATTCATCAGTTAATTTCAAAGCTTCATGTAATGCAAAAAAAAAAAAAATCCTGCCGTTATACATGTGACAGTGACCTTGTGCTGAAATTTCAGCTATTCCAGGTAAACATTGTATATTATCTTGTAAATTAATGTTTAAAGGTAGTTTTGTTCTTATAGAAAGTGTTGATTGCCAGGTTGTTTATAGCACTTTAAATTATTCTAAAAATGAAATTATAAGCCAAATATGTTGGCTTAAGTAGATTTAGTTGTATAGTACTTGGATATATTTAGATCTTTTGAAAGTTTAGATAATTATCTAAAGAAAGCATAATGCTAATGAAAAAGAAAATCTGATAATCTATTTAATATGCTATTGCCGAATATGAATAGAAATACAGGGCATCGTTTCCTTGTTTAAGTAAAGCTCTCATTAAAAGTTACTAACAGTGTATAGATTAAATGTTTACAATATAGGGAACTGTAAATAAATATATCAGTTTTTTTCCCCCTTTGGTCTTCCACAGCAGTATTATTGTCTTTGTGGAGTTGACTAATCATAAAAAAATCCTGTATTGGATTTCAATTACAGTAAGGTCATAGTGGTGTATACCAAATAAAATTAAATACATAAATATAAATTTGAGTTTGGATTTATTGAATAATCAAGTTATTTTTATATTTAAGAAGTCTGATTAAATGTACTACTATCTTTTATATGTGAAAAATGATTCTAGGAGCGATGGTGGTGGTGTGGTGGTGGTAATAGTAATAATGATGGAAGGATGCATTCAAGCAGAGGGAACAGCACAGTTTAAAAAATGGGGATATACTTGGGTACTTGGCACATGAGGAAATGCAAGTCATTTGTTATTTTTAAATTATGTCCCTGGTTTTCTTGGTGGGGAGTGCATAGCAAGGTAAGACTAATTTCATAAAGAGCTCTGTTGTTGTGCAGTGTCAAGAAATTTAGATTTTTTTAATCTCATAGGAGCAATTAAGAAAATTTGAGTGCAAGAATGTTATGATCAGATTTCCACTTTAGAATGATGTCTGTGCAAAGTAGATTAGTAGAGAAACAAATTAGAGACAAGGAGACTAATAAGACTGTTGTAAAGTCCAGAGAGAAAATGTTGAGGTCTGAACAAGAATAGTAGCAATAGTGATAAGAAAGGAGGCATGGATTTGAAAGAGATTTAGGAATTAGGATTAACAAGATATGGTTATTAATTAGGTGTCAGAAAGAGTTAAGGATAGCTCTCAGGTTTTTTTGTTAGGAATATATTATTCATCGAGATGGGTGATGTACGAAGAGTAGAAACAAGCAGCAGATAGGGAAGTTAGGTTAGTTGTGGACCTTATTATAGTAGAACATGAGAAACTAGAGAACAGATTGGGGGCAGGGGGGAATTAATATTCTGTTCTGATAGATAAAAAAAAAGTTTAAATCAACAACATATAGGTAGATGTTGAAGCCATAACCTGTGGATGAGATGCCCTTGGAGATTATAGACTGAGTGAAAAGAGAATTCTTTTTTTTATTTATTTATGGCTGTGTTGGGTCTTCGTTTCTGTGCGAGGGCTTTCTCTAGTTGTGGCAAGCGGGGGCCACTCTTCATCGCGGTGTGCGGGCCTCTCACTATCGCGGCCTCTCTTGTTGCGGAGCACAGGCTCCAGATACGCAGGCTCAGTAATTGTGGCTCATGGGCCCAGCTGCTCTGCGGCATGTGGGATCTTCCCAGACCAGGGCTCGAACCCGTGTCCCCTGCATTAGCAGGCAGACTCCCAACCACTGCGCCACCAGGGAAGCCCGAGAATTCTTGAGATAGGTTTTGGGGGTATAGTAATATTAAGTGACAGACAGAAGAAAAGGCTGTAAGCTTCCATCTCAAGCAGCTAGAAGAACAGTAACAAATTTAACCTAATGAAAATAGAAGGAAAAACGAAATAAAGATGTGAGCAAAAATCAGTAAAATTTAAAACAAGCATACAGAACAGAAATTCTGAGAATAATGAAATTGTAAACCGCGAGCAAGATTAAGAAAAAGACAACTCACTGTTAAGAATTTATAGGGAGACATCGCTGGAGCCATTGAACCTTAAAGAGATAAGATATTGTGAAGAACTTTGCATCAATAAACTTGACAATGTAAATGAAACAGAAAAATGTTTTGGAAAACAGAATTTATTAAAAATGACCCAAGAAGAAATAAAATTTTTGTATTAAAGAAACTGAATCTCTTAATTAAAAAAAAAAATCCTTCCCACAAAAAACTCAGGTCTGTATGCTTCCACTGGGTAATCCTTTTAAGTATTTAAGGAAAAATAAAGTATCAGTCTTACATGAACTCTTCCAGGGTACTGAGAAAAGGGAGAACTTATGTTATTGAGGCTATCACCACCTTGATACCAAAACTTTACAATCCTTAGCAAAAAAATTACAGAACAGCATGGTATGAGCATAGATACAAAATCCTACATAAAATATTCACAAATCAAATTTAGCAGTGTATGAAAGAATAATATATTACAACCAAATTGAGTTTATTCCAGGAAAGCAACAGTAGTTATTTTTAAATTGGTATTATTTTCCACATTTAAAGAAAAAAAATCCATGATCATCTCTATAGAAGCAAAAGAAGCATTTGATCAATTTCAGTGCCTGTTTATGATAAAAACTTAGCAAATTAGGAAAGAAGGGATCTTCCTCAATCTGATAAAAAATTATCCTTGAAAAATGTACAGTAAGCATCATCTTTAATGGTGAATTATGGAAAGTTTCCTCCCAGAAGTAGGAAACGTAACAATGATAACTGCTTTCATCACTTCTATTCAGCATTATCCTGGAAGTTCCAACCAGTTCAATAAAGCAAGATAAAGAAAAGGCATAAGGACTGGGAAGAAAAGACTTTAAATGTCATTTGTATAGGACACAATTGTGGACATAGAAAATTCCAAAATGATCAAACTATTGAAATCAGTTTATTTACCAAGGTCACTAAAGACAAGTTCAATATTAAAAAAAGAGTAAAAACCTTTCTTTTTATTCTTTCTAAACCAACAATTAGAAAATGAAGCTTAAAATACTGTCATTTTGCAATACCATTGAAAAAATTGGATATATATAACAAAAAGATAGAGATAAGTAGGAAGGATATACCATGCTCATGATATAAAGACAAAATTGAAAGGTGTCAGTTCTCTAAAATCAATCTGTATTGGCAGGGAAAATCTCAGCCAGGTTTATTTGTGGAAATTAAGCTGGTCTATAATTTATATGGAAATGTAAAGGCAAAGAACAGCTGAGGCAACAGTGAAGAATGAGGCTGTGGTCTTAAATACTAGACAATCATGATCTATTAGAAAGGTGTTTACAACAATGTGGTATTGGTCAAAGGATATACAAAAGAATGGATTAAAGTCAAGAGTCTAGAAACAGACTGATTTTTTAAAAAGATGATGCTGCTGCTTAGTGGAGAGAATGGTCTTTTCAATAAATGATGCTGGATTAATCGGATGTCTGTATGGAACAAAAAATCTTGACCCATCTCATACCACGTACAAAAATTAATTACAGATTGTAGATCTAAATGTTAAAGGTAAAAAAATAATGCTTTTAGTTGAAAAATATAGGAGAATATCATCATGACTTTAGGATACACATAAATTGGACAGAAAAGCACTAACTATAAAGGAAAAAAATGGTAAATTATACTACATTAAAATTTTAAGAGCTTTTCATCAAAAGACATCATTAAAAATGAAAAGGCAACCAACAGAGTAGAAGGTTTTTGTAATACACAGATCTAATGAAGGTCTCATATACACAATATACAAATGACTACGACTCAAAAGACAAAAAAGGCAGAAGACTTTGGCAATTCCTAGGAGTATTAAAACAGCCAATAAACGCTATTTAAAAAGGAATGTGAAGTGGAATAACTTTGGAAAATATTTTTTGGCGGTATTCTACTAAAGCTAAATTTGGCCGGCAAATTTCATTCCTTGCTATGTACCCAACAGTAATTGTGTATATTTGTTTACCAAAATATATGTACTAGAGTGTTTACAAAAGAACTATTTGCTTTCTTTCTCCTCTCCTGACCATCGCCCTGCTCCCTCCATACACTCACCCATTCACCTGTTTTACTGAGTCTAATTTACTGCTTCCTCTGGCTTGTTCTTGGAAGTAATCAAGCACGTGGGCACTCTTCACTAGCAGAGTCTCGGTTCTTAACAGCCCTCTGGTAAGGTGCACTGGTTTTCAAACCAGCTAAAGGGGCTCATCTTCCCAGTGTCGGACTCCAGGTCTAGGGTGCCCAATATGTGTCTCGAGCCCCTCACTCCCAGGCAGGATCCCCGAGCTTGTGATATATCCCCCTCCTCTTTGTGTTCCCTGCTCAGGGCGCAGGCCCTGATCTGACAGCTTCTCCTCCCTTCCTACCTGGCTCTGTGTGAATCTTTCTTTAGAGGCTTCATTGTAGAATAGCCTTTCTATCAGTCTCCAGTTTGTTTTCAGTGAGAATTGCTCCACGTGAAGTTGTATTTTTGATGTGTTCCTGGGGTGAGGTGAGCTCAGCATTCTCCTACTCTCTGCCATCTTAATCTCCCCTGCAACCTTTTCCTTACTTTTTTCAGAGCTGCATCCATGTGTATGTACCATGCTTTTTTCAGCCATTTTCCCATATGTATTAGGTTATTGCATTATTTTACAATTAAAAATAGTATACTATGTTATGCATATGTATTTTCATATTGTTTGAGTTGTATCTTAAAAGGAAATTTGGGAATTGAAATTTATTGGTCAAAAAGTAAATGCAATGTGATTTTGTTAGATACAGGGGTGCCCCCCAAATCTGGGCACACAATACCATGAGATAATCCTTGCTGGGATGATATTGAACCACAGCACTCTGAAAACCTCTAGGCCAAGAAGTTAAGTCATACAGCGCATTTATAAATTAAATACTTCTGCAGACATTGTGTTCTTACTGTGTATCGAGAAACATCCTCGGTACTGGGAATGAAAATGCATATTCTAGCAGGCATCTGCATTAAGAGGCCACTTTAACATGGGCCAGATGGTTCCCTGCTTCTGTAATCCCTGAAAATAGTGACAATAAAGTACAGCGATACTTTCTCTAGCATGAGTTCCCATTGAAACGAAATTCTACTTTACACAGAATTATTCCCATATCATGTGAGAAACAGTACCTAATATATCTGTTGGTAGTATTAAAAAAAAGGGGGGGCTTCCCTGGTGGAGCAGTGGTTGAGAATCTGCCTGCCAATGCAGGGGACACGGGTTCAAGCCCTGGTCTGGGAAGATCCCACATGCCGCGGAGCAACCAAGTCTGTGCGCCACAACTACTGAGCCTGCGCTCTAGAGCCCACAAGCCACAACTGCTGAGCCCGCATGCCACAACTTCTGAAGCCCATGCACCTAGAGCCTGTGATCCTCAACAAGAGAAGCCACTGCAATGAGAAGCCCACGCACCACAACAAAGAGTAGCCCCTGCTCGCCGCAGCTGGAGAAAGCCCGCGTACAGCAACAAAGACCCAACGCAGCCAAAAATAAATAAATAAATTTATTTAAAAATATATATATCAAAAATAAAAATTCATTAAAAAAAAAAAGGAACTTGAGTTGGGAAAGGGAAAGTAAAAGCAGAAGTAAAAATATAGGTGCAGCCTCATTTTCCAACACAGTGTTGGCGAGAAAGAAAGTCCGAGTGCAGACTTCCCTCCTGTTGATGTAAGTGGGCAAAGTGATAAGAAGGTGAACTTGGGAATCAGGAAGTCATAAAACTTCAAGTTAAAGAAATTAAAAGGCATCAAACATTTGGAGGTCCATACAGTAAAGGTTAAAAAAACAAAAATGTACCTTTCAGTAACCCCAAGCTCTTTAAACATCCGATTGAAAGTTTGGGAAAAAAATCCTGAAGATTTGGAAACCAACTGTACACTTATCCGTTACTGGGAATTTAGAATCGCCAAAGGTAAAGTGCTATTGATAGTATATTTACTTTATATATAATTATTTCATATGTTATTTGGTGACTATGAAAATATGAGGACTTTCATTAACATGTTTGCCACCTGAGTTCTACTCATCTTTTTTTGTCTAAAAGCCTTAAGGTTTTCAACCATGGATTTTTCCTATCATGGAGTTTTTTTAAGATAAAATCTGTCATATAGCAGGCATTTTCCTCTAAGAAAACTTTCTGATTTTACAGTCACACCTTATTCAGAAGAGTGTTAATGTAAGCTCTCTGAGAAGAAGACTTTTAAATTCCATCCTCAAATTCAGACAAACTGAACTTTGAATGATCTGCATCAATGCTTGCATAAACTGTTACTGTCCAGAGTTGAATATGTGCTCTTTGTCTAAATATTCCACTGATTCTAGAAGTAACCCTAGATGCACTCTATAATTTTGTATTTCAAACACCAGAAAGTGGTATTGTGGAATATAACTTCAAAATAGTAATATAAAAACAAGAACATAAAATACAAGAAAGTATCTTTTATTCTTGTGCCATGTTTTTAAATTTTGACATAGGTTTCACTGCTGTGATAAAAGTATACATCTTATATGAAATCCTACTTAGAAATATTAGTCATTAATTTGTAATTTAACAAATCTATTATGGAAACAAAAATGTATAAACTTTCTTCTTTAAGAAGATTTTTGGAACTTTCAGTTTGAAAGAGAATCATACATGAAAACAAGGATAACTCTTACGGTAGTTTAATCCATACTTTATATTAAACCTAATGCCTAACAATTTATGAGTGTCTATTACTTTGAGGTATTGTGCTTTGACATTAATTTCTGTATCTAACACCAAAGTGCTATAATATCATTTAGTAACTTCCATTGAATTCTGTAAGAATTGTAATCTCACATTTTTTATTCAATTTGTTTTTAAAATTATACAAGGCACATTAAATCTAATTGAGAACAATTGACAAGAAACAGATTAGTGCCAAATAAATTTGTCTGTCATCATTAAGCTATACTTTTTTCACTTTGGCAGGACTAATATTGCTGCTTTAGGACTTTCAGATATTTCAAAAAATTTATTACAGCATGAAGTAAATTAAAATGTCTCAAGTCTGTTTCTCATCTACCCATGATTCTATCAGATTCTTCTACACTCAACATTCCAATTCATTGTAGCATTTTCTGTATTTCTACTTCAAACAGCATGACTCATTAAGGTTTTGAGAAAAAATAAAACTTCCCCAAGAAGTCCTGCAAAGGCAGGTAAATCTAAATGTCTTACCTTTGCTCTGCTTTCATAGAGAAAGTGAACAAAACCGCCTTCTCTGCTGGCTCTAAGACCACCAGCAATGTCTTTTTATGTGATTTGTGCAAATCACATCAGAGAAAGGTGGCTAATTTCTGTTGGAAACCTATTAAATTCAAAGTCCACAGAGAAATTTCAGCATCTTATTTGAATACCACTTTTTATTTGTGTGCTTATTTTGTGTGCTTGTTTTTTAAGTGATAAAAATAATGGTACAAAGTCAAGCTTCCTAGAAAATTTTAAATTTAGTTTTGCCAAACTTGCTGGAATTTTTTTTTCCTGAACAATGACACATTGTAATGTGTTTTGCTGATATTTCCCTGAAGTCAGCATTTTTCTTAGATATAATTATTTATTTAAAGATTTATAGTAGTTTTGCAAAGAATAGTCAAACATTTTTGCCTAAAAGGGTAAATGGAATTTCAAATATTTATACTGTTGTATACGAATAGTCCTCGATGTGCTTTCTGAAATGCTTTGTGTGTG
Organism: Balaenoptera musculus; assembly: GCF_009873245.2. Taxonomy (NCBI): domain Eukaryota; kingdom Metazoa; phylum Chordata; class Mammalia; order Artiodactyla; family Balaenopteridae; genus Balaenoptera; species Balaenoptera musculus. The sequence goes on along the minus strand of NC_045801.1, from coordinate 30,850,097 downwards.
CTTAAATAGAGTGCCAAAAAAGTCAATCATGTAAAAATTGTTTAATATTTACCAACTTATTACAGAGCAGTTTGCATTTTACTTTTCACTACATCCGCATTTAGCATTAAGACAAGAGTGGGTCAAGTTTGGCCCGTGCGGTTGAAGGTTCAGTCAGTAGAGTAATCACAACACGGTCATCCCGGCCTTGCCATAACATCTCTCCTTCGAAGTCAACCAGTCCATGCTTCCTGGCACGCATGAGAATGCCCACAACTTTATCTGAAATATGAACGTATCTGTCAAAGAGATCTCCAAAAGTAACCTGGATCTTGCCGTCCTGTCTGTGGTGAGCCATCGTTCGGATGATGAAGCACATGTCCATGATTTCTCTGTAGACATGCTCCTTGGCTCTCTTGGCCCTTTCGGCAGTTTTGGTTCCTTCCTTGGGACAGCCGTAGCCTTCATCTCCTTTGTGCAGGCAGGTGGACATGGCCAACTCATAATCAAACTCTTCACTGAAAGGATTGAGCTTCTGAGATTGTCTGTGTTCATCAGCCCAGTGTTGCCATCTTTCTGTCAGGTTGCCCACTTGGCTGTATTCTTGCCGGGCTTTGCAGTTGAGTTTCTCTGTGAATCTATTTGCCCTAAAAGAGAGAGAGAGGATGAAGAATCAAAATATTGATATTTTAACACCCAAGGGTTGCTTTCTGTTTGTACTCCTTGTACATATGCATCTTAATGTAACTCTATAATTGTTTCATTATAAAAGAAATATGAACAATTCAAAAAAATAAGAGATAATAATTTTTTCTAGGTCTCTTTGCCTTTATAAGTAAAGCATGAACTCTTGGACTACCTAAAAGTCAGAAATTTGTATTCCTCATCCATACAAGTGACTCACCCATCCTTCTCCCCAGCTCCGAGTGGCTTCATGTGTGGAAGCATTGGAAGTGGGAGATGTAGAGCAGGGTTGAATTTGCTTATCGGAATGGCATGCCCGAACTCAATAGCCCCTTCTATCTGAACTCTCACAATTTGCTGTTCAGAACCCAGGAACGGGTCAGATGTGGGTCTTCCTCACTATCCAAACTCACTTCCTGCAGTCTGGTCATTCAGATGCAGGGGGCTAACACTCTGGATAGAGAGGCAAGCATACTTGCGCCAGCATTGTTTTCTTCGAAGAGGAAGGACATCCACTAGATGGCGACCTTTCACTAATTCCCGTGGTTTGGTGTCCTACACTTGCTGCATTGTTTCACTATTGCAGTAGAATTCAAACTAGGAGTACACTGCTGAGTATAACACTGCTATTCTTTGTAACCACATGGACAAAAGTACATGACAAAGTTAATTGGGAAAAAGCAGCATACAAAAACTTTACACAATTATCACAACTTAAAAAAATCATACATGTATGGAAAAGTGCTAGGAGCTACACTGCCCTGAAGTGGAATGCATTTCCCTCAACCCTGCTGGTCCTCGTCTTCATCTGCATCTCCATAGACTGTCCCTGTTCAGCTGCTCGGATTATGGGCTGCTTGATCTCATGATCAAAGGAGAGTAAACACCTAGTGCCCTTGGAATGATGGCAATCCATGGCAGACATAGTCTTCAATAGCAAGCCCAGGGTCATCCTGGCAAAACCCAGAGCTCAGCCTCATTTGAGGCTGGAACATCTTGCTGGAGAAGCGACTTGAAACATCTCAGAAGAAAGTGAAAAGAATAGCATGATTTATTAACTCATACTTTTCGTCTCCTGAGCACCAGCTGTGGTTCTGTCCTATAGTATAAAACATAATACATTCTCCCTTTAAGGAGCTTCTGGGCACTTTGACATTCCTTCCATCCCCTCTTAAAGTACTTATGACAACTACTGTGTGCCAGACACTCTTTTAGGTACTAGTTGAATATTCAATAATGAAAAAAGAATGGCGAATAACCACTAAAAGACATTCATGAAAATCATCAGAGTAAACCACATTTGAGTATATATGGTACAATTCTAACCATGTAAAATGTGTGCACACCAGGCTGAAGAAATCAAGAGCGTGTGCACAATTGAAAATAATTATGTTGGTATCTAGATGACAGTGGATTTTTTTTCTTTTTCAAAATTCTCTTTCATGCTGGTATTACAGTTGACCCTTGAACAACACAGGCTTGAACTGCGCGGGTCCACTTATACATGGATTTTTTTTTATAGTAAATACTACAGTACTACAGGATCCTCATCGGGTTGTTCAAGGGAACAATGGTCGGGGAGGGGTTCTGATCTTTCAAGCACTTGAAAATCCGAGTATAACTCTACACTTATACTGTATCCATGGTTCCACCTCCATAGATTCAACCAACCATGGATTGTGTAATACTGTTGCAAGCATTTATTTTAAAAATCCGCTTATAAGTGGACCCACACAGTTCAAACCCATGTTGTTTTGCATCAACTGTATTGATCTTAAAATTTACAAGAAGCAGAAAAATAGAAAAATACTCAAATTATCATCCAGAGGTAATTTGTTTAAACTGTATGTTATATGGGTCTCTCATTCATTGATGTCGTACTTTTTCTTCTAATTTTAATTAGGAACTTAAATTCCCTGAGTGTTGACCCTATGTCATTTGGGATAAGGGTTGGGGTTGGTGAGGTAATAACTCTGTGAAGAAGAGAAACATCTAAAAAATCACCTACTAAATCTTAATTTCCATTTGTTATATGGTCAAACTGTAATTCCCAGTAATAAGAGAAAAGGAAAGCAAAAGAATTGGTCCTATTAGCAAGAATTAGGAAATAGACAAGGTTGTTTTAAAGAAGTACTAGAAGAAAATTTATCTTAATGAGTATTTAATTTTCTCTATCTTATAAATGTTCTATATTGTCTTAGTATTTCCAATTTTTAAAAAGTATGGAAGTTTCAGGTTTAAATCAGGATTAGAAAGTCTTATACCCTGAGTATCCTCCTGATCAATGAATGTAAGACTTAATATATCAGCTTATCCTGTTTTTCTAAATTTCAAGTAAAAATGTGAATAATAGTTTAGATTGAGCTTTAGAAAGACAATCTCGTATACATTTATAGAAGCAAAGCGATATTCAAAGACTGGCACCACATCCATATCTTAGGCTAGAACACTTCTCTGTCAGTAAACTGAAGAACTTCCGCCACCCTTTCCAACTTCTCAGGGAAGTTCTGGGGAGAATCTGCTCCTCTGTCCACTGGTTTGCTTGCCCTTCGCCACAGGAAGTATAGTCAATTTGGTTAATGGGAGATTGATATCTACGGGGTCACATTTATCAGAAGCAGGGTGACTGAATTCAAAACTGTGCTCTCCTTTCTGTTATCAACCAGGTTTGGGAGCCAAGCCTGTGCTTCTCCTTGCAGATGGGCAACTGTCCTCAGAGTCCATGGAAAGGGTTCCAAGCTCGAGAATTGGGGGCAAATATTAGAAAGCCATACTTTCCCCTTCATATCTAGCAAATATCTTCAGTATAGTTGTACCAAAACACTACAGTTTGGGAGTTATTGGGATTCCACTAATTAAGTTGATGCTTTGATCTCCATTTGATTTCTTGAGTTCATTCTGTCCTCAGAGAATCAGTCTAACACAGTGGTTAAGAATGCAAGCTCTAGCATCAGCCTTCCCAATGTCGTCACTTACTAGCTCTATGACTTGTATACGTCTCTGCGCTCAGTTCCGTTTTCTATAAAATGCACCGTCATGCTCAACCATTAGTATTTTTGCCAAACAGAACTTGGAGGAGAGGATGGATGAGTGATTGTCATTTCAATATTGCATCATTACTGTATGGGAAGTAAAATTTCCTTTGTCTAAAGGAGCTGGACCAAACAAGTCACATAGCTATACAATCAAAACACTGAATATTTAAAAAATAAAGCATAAAATAGAAATCATTTTCATAGTAAAGCCCCAGTTAGTAAAACTCTACTGGTAAAGAATATTTCTACTTTCTACCAAACCTGACTTGTCTCTGTTATCCATAGAACATCTTAACCACCAAGAAAACTTTTTTTCTACTTAAATATTCGTGACACATAATTTTCTCCCTATTAGTGGATATGGGGAAAGAATGGTGCTTAGAATTAAAAATAAATGAACAAAACCCCCTTTCACATAGGCCTCCTCAATAATGCCACATTCCTTTCCCAAGCAGTATATGAGAGTCCCATCAGGTAAAAAGTCCCATTGGGCTTCTGCTGAAGCTTCCTGAGCATAGCTAGGATTACTGCTGACATTCAGAGCTGCTGTTGCTGTGTACAACGTTCTGGTACCCTACGTATTCTAAGACTAAGGGAAAGGAACCAAAGAAGGAAGGAAGGGATTTCATTCCCATTCTCCTCCCCAAACCCTGAGAGCCAATCTCCTAGCATCTCGTAGTGTTGGGATCACCAGGACTGGCCCCTTGCATTATAATGAGTACAGCTTATTAAGTAGCTTTCCTGGGTCCGTTGCTTTACATAATTAATACCAAAATAACTCTATGGATTATCACATCTATTTTTTTTAGATGAAAACAAAGAAACTTAGGATTTGCCAAAGTAACCATGATTCAAATCTCTCTCTCATTCAAAGGTGTCTCTCTATCACACTAAGAAGGTGTCCATGTACATGTCTGTTTGGGGGAACCAACAGAAGGGTCCGGTATGCAAGTTCTCACTTCCAGGTGAGACAGTTTAGAGTAGTGGTCAAGAGGGTGGGCTCTGGATCCAGAGTGCCTGGGTTCAAACCCCATGGGCTGTACAATCTTATACAAATTCCCTAATACTTCTTTGTCTCATGTTCCCATCTATCCAATGAGGATAATGATTATGCCTACCTCATGAGAATGTTTTGAGGATTAAATGAATAAATACTTAGACAAGTGCCAAAGAAGAGTTACATGCGTTGGAGATTGGTCCCAGCTGTCACCTCCCTACCTCTGGCCAATTCAAAACATGCTGACAGGAAGATCGTCATTGTGCCACCCTTAGTCTTTATTCCGTTGTGTTTATTCTGTTCTTTTGTTTCGTTTTGTAGCACACACACCCCCCAAATTCACAAGGCCAAAACTTAGACTATGGTTCCCTATGGTCTGGTAGAATAGTGATTTCTGATTATGAATGCCTATGTGAATGTAAGTAGAGCACAAATCTAAATCTCTGAATGCATCCTCAAGGTGCTGCATGAGAAGTAGCATCACGTCTGGTTTCAAAGCATTGCATTTGGAGACAGGCATACACATCTCAGGTCACTAACTTGCTGAGTGAAATTTCCCTCTGAGCTGCAGTGCTCTCATCCCTAAAATGGGATATTACCTACCTCATTGTGAGAGTTCTAAGGACAAAGCACGTAAAATACCCATAGCACACACTAAATGCACGCAGAATTATGATTATCTAAGTCTGCCATTTCATTTTTCTTGAAAGCTTTCAATATAATAGTGCTAATTCTTTCAAAACATCTTTAAAGTCACAAACTGTGACAGCTTTTTGTCAAATAAGGTAACCAGTTTTGTTCTTTACTTTCTGATTATTTCATAAAAGTTGAAAAAAACACCTACACATCTAACCGTTCCCAGAAGGAGTCAGTTTATAAGCATTCGCCACATCTGAGACTTTTCCTATATTCTGATATCCTGTGGTTGTTGAGTGAGAAATCCTGACTTTGTTATGTGGAGGCAGTTAACTGTCTTGAAACAAAACATGCGTTTCTTGTCAGACTAAAGTATCAGTTTGAGTCAGAGTGTGTGTGTGTGTGTGTGTGTGTGTGCATTTAATTGTTTTCGGATTGTGATATTTTAATTACCTAGCTTTAATAGCATTTCTATCTTTGTTTATAAGCAGAACAAAGTTTTCTGAAAGTTTGAAAAATTGCTAAATAATAAAATCTATATGAGGAGTAATAACTTTCATATAGTGAGCTTATGTGCAGGCACTGTGCTAAGTTCTCATCTCCTCCCAATACAACAGAATTTATTCCAAAAGGTTACTGTTGCCATTGTTTTACAAAGGAGGAAATGGGTTTAGAAAAATAAGCAGTTTTTTTTTTTTTTTGTGGTGAGAACATTTAAGAGAGATTCTCTTAGCAACTTTCAAGTGTATAATACAGTATTGTTAACTATAGTCAGGGCAGAGCTGGAATTTGAACTTGGGTCTGACTTCAGAGCCTGCTTTCACGTCAGACAGCAGCTCCCCACCTGTATACAGGCTCACAGAAATCCGTGTTCCAGGGGCACTATTTGGGTAGATGTGTCTCTTGAAAATATTTTAGACATTTTGGAGAAGGGAATGGTTTCTCCACTCAGTCTACCAGCAAATACTTGTCTCTGCAGACAAATAAGCCAATCTGTTACTCGTTATAGAATTGACTTAAAACATTTACCCAAAGCAGATACCCCTCTCTGGTGGCTTCATCTTTGTTGTGGCTAAACCTTGAGTGTTCAAAACAGAAAGGAGAAACCAAATAGTGCAGGCCCTTGGCCCAAAGGTCCATGACTGAGCTTGGTACTGCCCTCTTAGCCCAGGGGCATGCCTTTCCCCAGACCTTGCTGCCTGCCCGATCTGTGAGAGTCTCGCTCTGACTTTGGTAGTCCTTCCCTGCTCTCTGGGATTCCCGCAGCTGCCTGGGGCTCAAGGCGGGATAAGGAGTTGGAAGATGCGTTCACTTACTGGGAGGGCAAGGGGCGTTTGATTCTGGCAGCGGCCACCCGCTCTGCATCCTGCTCCAGCCTCTCCTCCGTCTCCCCTCCGTAGCCGCTGTCCTCTGTGTCTATGCTGTTGCTCCTGAACTTGGGCTCCTCCCGCTCCTTCTGCTGCATCTCTTTCCAGCCTTTGGTCAGCTCAGATACCAGGTTGGCACATTTTCTCCTCCGCGTTGGGGAGCCATGGCCGCGGAGGATTCTGTCCATTTCACTCTCTGGCTGCCCAGCTTCAGGCGCGTCACCACCCTTCTCGTATCTGTGGCTGAGGTGGCCCACGTCCCCTCCTCTCTCATAAGCCTTGCTGACAACTGTTTTGGTCACCTCTTTCCTTCTGATCTGAGAGACCTCGGTGGCTTCCTCTGAGCTTTGTCCGTCTCCATGTCCCTCTGGCTTTGGGGAGGAAGACTTTGGGGCACTCTGAGCTTTCCGGTGGGTGGTGGGGTGTATCACTGGTCCAGAAGCTTGGGGTGGGTTCTGGGTCCCTCCTGGCATCCAGCCTGTGGGCTCCTGGGCCTGCCTGATGCTGTTCTCATTGGCCCACTGCTGCCAACCTCGGGCCAAGCGGATAGCCTGGGTGGCTGTGCGTACCTTCCGGAGGGCACTCTTGGCCGGCCCCTCCTCCCTTTCCTTTTCCCCCGGAGCCATGCTACCTTTCTCTTCTCTGCTGCTAGCCTGGGCACTGGCTAAAATGAGTATGGGCCGGTGGAGGGCCTGGGATTTAAATAGAAGTGGGATGTGGGGTGGGAAGAGAATTTGGTGACGGTGGAAACTATGTTAAGCGCTTCTTGCCAAGATGCAGTGCCTTCCCTGTGATGGTGTGCTTTTTTTAAACCCTGACAGCTCCAGTTTCATAGAGCAGAAGGGCGTCTCTGTTGGTAAAGGACAGCGATAGGACCACGCCCTTTCTTCTCCAAGTGCCAGAGTGGAAATTACTAGATCCGATCATGTGTTCAGCCTTAGGTTTTTCCTGACCTTAAAATATGGTCCTACCATTTATAGGAGCATAAAATATGTGCACAAGTTGTGCTGGGAACATTATAAGCTTGTTTCCATTGAAACCTCAACAGCTTTCAATATAGCTCTTAGTCCCCATTTTATAGCTGAATACAATGACACATAACTTCCTATAGCGAATAATATCTGAGACTCAAACCCAGATGTCTGATGTAAGGCATGTGCCTCTTTTCACTCTACTCATCAAAGGTCCTAAGTTGCCTTTTTCTTTTGTCTTCAACTCTATTCGATACAGACTTTAGAAGTCACCTCATCCAACCTCCATTTACCAGATGAGAAAATTGAGGCCCAGATAAGGGGGGAGACAAGGGCCTGGTGTTTTAGTCCCACGTTTGAATTATTTTATAGACAAATCCTATTAATACACAAGACGATAGTCAAAATTTTGGTCCAATTATTTTTTTACAAAATCTTTAAATTGAGACCAACACACACACTGAATTTCAGAGATTATTACAACAAATCTTTTCAAATATTTTGTTAAAGCAGACTATTTAAAGACAAAATAAGTGAATGCTATCAGAAGCAACCCCTACCCGAACTTTTGTTTTTAATAACACAACCTTCCTTAGCAGAACTTCAAGTTCATGCAGAAAAACCATTTTTTCAGTTCTCAGAACAAAGACTGAAATATAGTTTTTAAAAAAGGACTGTATAGATAGGTCATTTGGACAGGAAAAGAACCATCTATTAAGTGTCCTAAACCAGGTAAAAATGCTCAGGGCTCAACACTGAGTAATTTCTTAAAGTAAGACAAATAGAATTTTTTCTTCATACAACAGTTCTATAGATTTTTAAACTGTATACTTTCCTCCAATCTTGACATGCAGTTAACCACACTGATTGAAAACTGCTGTCTAAGAGCATAAAAAAGGTAAGAACTTTAAGTACTTCTGATTGTGAGACAAATTTATTTAAAAAAATATGTTGATGTCAGTTTTCCATCCTGTACGTCATTTACCTCCCAGGATTAAGACAACTGGGGAGACGATTTACTACTCTATCTAGAAATCTGTCAGATGTGTTTTTAGAGTTCAACAGCATCTGATAATGTTAACTGTGGTCTGACAATGCAGAGACAAAATCCCTCTTGATTAAGAGGAAATTGGATCACAAGAAAAGAAAACTATGACAAAGATTTCAATCTGAGTCTGAAATTTCTGGCATTCTTTCTTAGAATGCAGACACACTGCAGACTGTTTGGTTCCTGTTAGATTCTCTTCATCTACTTGGAATGCCTTGGGGAGGAATGGGGTTCCTCAGAGATGCCCATGAACTCAACCCAGGACCAGGCTAATTTATAACTCTCCAAGGGACTTTTCTGCTTCCCTGCCCACACCTGTTCCACATTCAATTCTTACAGGGAGAGAATGGAAACAGCAAAATGTTACTAGTCTTTCACATATTAACAGGCATTGCAGTCAGCTGCCTGAGGCTTAGGGCTATCAGTAGATAGTCTTGGCAAAAAACAGGCAGCTACTAAAAGAATCTGGTCATTCCTTCTGAGATTTTGCTTCCACAGCAACTGTGGTCCTTCACTCATGCTTCTTCAGAAGAGAGTGTGAAATCCTTTTCCTCCTCGTGTCTGCTTTGGGCATTCCTTCCCTAAAGAAAGGTCTGTATGCTACCTACTGTGCATCTTATAAGAAATATTATATCTTCTTTCTCAACCTCGATCTAGATTCTTAAGAGTTCAGCATTCTTCTGCTTTAATAGAAGGTGTAAAAGAAATGAAAATAAAGTCTCAAAGAAAGATATAGTGAACTAAGTAGTTTACAATGTGAGTTTCCTGTGAGACCATGAGATTAGAAACTGTAGGTGAAGATACAGACCTGATTAATGAAGTATTTACCACCTAAGAAATTTGTCATAAGTGTGAAAGTGTTTTGTAAAAAATATTAGTTATTATTTGATCATATGGGCAATACTAGGGAAGGGAGGGAGTTATAGTTATACAATTCTCTGCATGATACACTTAGAAGCCAGGTGGAGCCAGCTCTCATCGCCGGCTATATAATCTTACTAAAGAGACTTTAGAAACCGACGTTTGCTCAAGGCTTATATGAAACAATAATTTCATTGATCCTTTCTACATAAACGAATACGATTTTTACTTGTTCATTCACAGAAAAGTGGGAATGAAAAGACTTTAATGGGCAGCAAAAAATGGCTTTTGATTTCAAATGAATTTACTTAACTCAGTGCTCATGGAATGAATACAGTGGGTGAGGCCTGATGGTAGACAGTGTCGGGGAGAGTATAAAGCTGAACAAAGCAGAACCTACTTTCAAGGTCTTCCCATCTAGCCAGGAGAGGACATGCATACAACTGCCCTTAATAGTTTGGGGAGAACTACATTAGAAATAGAAATAAAGCTTTATGGGCTCATTGAGCACAGGTGACTGATTTTATTGGAAGGACTTCACAGCAGTGGTAGTCCTTTATCTGATGCTTAAAAGGTAAAACTCTACCAGGTGGAAAAAGGGTCCTCTAATCTGAAGAAACGCCGTGAACAAAGATACGAAGGCATGAAGATGCACGGTACACCTAGAGACCTTCTAATGGCCCAGCGTGGAGATCACAACCTCAGACGCCTACAGGATCATGCAGGTCATTTAAACCCATGAGGTGAGTTGGGTTGGGGCACAATATGGGGTGGTGAGGACTGTGGGCAACTGGCGAAGCAATGTCACAAGAGAAGTAAGAGGTCTGGATTTTTACTTGAACTCTCCCAATTCTTTAAATGGTGACAGTTAATACACACACACACACACACGCTCACACACAATAGTACTGGGTGAACCTACCCAGTTCTTGGACCAGATTCTGTGGGCTCCCAGTTTATAAGCTTTAGAGAAGAGCATACAGTGTTTATGGGGTAAGAACAAGGGGCCCCGGAGCAGTAGGACAGGCCTTTGAAGAAGTCAGTTGCAGCTATATTACGAAGAACGCCTTGCTAAGGAATCAGTGTTTTATCAAATGGGACTCACTGCATCACTAAAAAATTTTAAACCTCAATGTGTTATCAAATTTGCGTCACCAAATGATCAAATCAAAAACCAGTGAAGTGGGGTTTGGATTTGAAAAAGATAGGACTAGGATAGGGAGACTCTTTATAGGGGTTACAAAAATAACCTTGGAAAGAACCCAGTGAGGATCTGAAAGAAGAGAGAAAGGTTTGAGAGCCGTTGAGGGTCACATCAGACCCGCTAGTTGCCAAGGGTGATGGGTATCGGGGGTGGTCTAGAGGTTTCAATTTAAGTGACAGTTGTGAGGAGGTGACATTAGCTGGAAAAGGATAGAAGGGACGACTTGTGGTGAGAAGGAGGAGTTTCCCTCTTGAGTTGCGGAAGCGCTGGGGCGCAGGTGGAGACCTGGAGCACTGAGAGGAACCAAGAACATGGACCCGGTGGTCGGGTAGAACCAGGTAAAAATCCAGGCTCTGCAGGTTAGCAGGGTGACCTAGATCATGTTACCTAATTTCTCTAAGATTCAGTTCTTTCATCTGTAAGATGAGTATTATCAGAGCGTCTACCTCATAGGGTCGGTGTGAGAATCAAATGAGTAACACATGTGAAGCACTGAACAGCATGCCTGGCCCATGGAAGCTCGATAAATGGTTATTGTTATTAATGTCTGGATGTTGAGTCATGGAGTTAGAGAATTAAAGCTCCTTAGATAATTCTGTCTGACCAAGGACAGGCCTGATACCAAACCCACGGCCGGGATGCGTCTTCAGGTGGGAGGGTCAAGTGGGGTGATGTGTAAGGCCTGGTGGCTGCAAGGGAACGCTTATTTATAGTGTTTCATTGTAAGGTCATTTATAGTGAGGCCGTTAAAGCAGCGTTTGAAAGGTTTCCCTCAGCCTGGTGCAGGTCAAATGAGGTCTCAGTTACTTGGTAGGGATAACCAAAGAGTTGAGCACAGGTGCTTTCCTGGAACCTCCTGGAATTTGGAGCTTAGTGGTTTCCAATCACTGAGGCTCACATTAGAATCTTAAATCACATTGGGATCACCTGTGGAGCTTTAAAAACTACCACTGGTGCTAAACTGTCTCTGGAGACAGGTCTTGGGTAGGGTCCCTGCACCATCCTAACCTAACACACCATCGGGGCTGACAACCCTTGTTCTAGATTCTAGAGGTTTCCAGCAGACATTCCACATGCAGGTCTCAAGAGTGTCATGACCAGTAGCCCAGGTATGGGTTCAGGCAGATTGATTTTGCATTCTGGATCTCCTTTCAGAATCTGTGTACCAGAAGAGTTAACTCCTCTGAGACTCAATTGCCTTGTCTGACAGCAATAACATGACTTTCCCCCCCGTTGTTTGTGTGTCTACATGAGATGATGTTTGTTTGTGCAGCAATTAGCACAGTGCCCAATACACTGGATAAGGGCACCACGTGGAAGCTGTTCACATTGTTCTTTATACTGTTACTGAGGATAATGATGCCACCTTCTGCATAAATGACCTCAGTCCACAGTCAACACATCGAACCTCAATATGTATAATACAACATAAACTTTTACATCATTAACAATAATAATTTACATACATTGCCAGAGACCAAAGAAAATTTCAGAGAACAAATGTCACACAAACCATTATCAATCTATAGTCACATTAATTTAATTCAGGGGACAAACAGATAAATGCTTATGATATTTAATTAAATCTGAACAATGGTGTCTCAGAAACTGACCTTGTAATCATGACTGAAACTCACTCTTCTTTGAATAACAGTTGTTCAGTCTTCACTATGTTATTAACACTAACTTGGTTCAATTCATGTTTAATCGATTAACTCCAAACTGCACAATTTAGAAGTGTACCTCATTAACACCCTAAACTGACAATACCCATTAAAGTATCATGTTCCTAACTCCTCTGATCATTGAATAGTATAGTATAACACACCTAGGATGGTGTCAAGCTGTAGTTCAATGAAAGAAAAGTGAAATCAACAGCTGGTTTGGGCTGATCACGCCCACTTAATTAGTGCGATAGCTCCTTAATACATTTTGCTGCTTCTCATTTTGCTCTATGCAAATCCATCTGTACACATCTCCCATGTTTACCTTAAAACTCAGAATTCATGTACTCGCTCAGCTGATTAAAACCCTTTAACCACTTCCCAGTATCATCTAGATAAAGTTAAAATGTCTTAGCCTCATAGTCAAAGCTTGCTATCATTTGCCTTCACTTTTTACTCCTTGCCTTTATAGTTTGGTAACTCTATGGAATTTCACCTAAAAAAGCCTTTTTCTTCCTATTTTGGAGGATGTATGGTTGAAACAACAGTGCACATAGAGAAGCTTTGTGTGTGCTGAGACAATTCATTTAATTTTTGCTCCTGTTTCTTCCTGCAAAAATCTTCTTTGTCCTGGACTTGGTGTGAGTGTCAATAATGTATACCAAAGTGTTTCATAAACTGTAAAGAACTATAGTAGCCCAGTCACCATGCTCGGACTTCTCTTTTTTTCTTCACCACTGGGTCTACTGTAATATTGTAATACATCTCTGGCTGTGTTACAGCTCTGCACCAGCTGTGGTTTTTAAAGCTCCACAGGTGATCCTAATGTGGTTTAAGATCCTAATATGATCCTCAGTGATTGTAAACCACTGAGCTCTGTAATACCCCCGTCTCCGGGTTCCACTGGTGCCACCTACTTTTACCTTACTCCCTGATGTCTTGTACACCCATGTAGTCACTAAGCACCACCTGTGGGCTATGGAGGGGACGGGTGACAAAAGAGATGAGTCTGACCAGTGTCTGCCCTAATGAAGCTCACAGTAGAACATGGAGAAAGAAAGAAAGCAATCAGGTGTCACTGGGTTATGATATACGGGTCAGAATAGGGGCATACCTGAGGTCAGAATCAGTTATATCTTTGGGGTTAGGGAAGGCCTCAAAAAAGAAGGTGCTGACTGAACTGAGCATTATGGGTTGCTGTCCAGTCAAAGGCGGTTGGGGGGAGGAAGCCCCAGAGAGAGGCTTAACGACTCAAGGGACGGAGGAGGAAACAGCATGTCTTACTGGAGTGTAAGCTGAGTTTCCTTACATACTACAGCCTGATGGGGTCCCCTTTCTTTTAATAACCCAAGAAAACGACTTACATCCCCCTCCACTCAGTGTAAACGGAAAGAGTCTAGTGGCTATCTCAGAAGTCTTTTCAAATATGAGTGTGCATGGAAGTATCTAGAATTTGACCACTTCTCACCATCTTTATTGACATTAACCTGCCCGCCCCTTCTCACCTGGACCATGGGCAGCTCAAGCCACCATCAGCATTTTTGTGGATTATTACATCGTCTCCTTAACTGGTCTCCCTACTCTTAATCTTGTCCAATCTATTCCCAACATTAGTCATATCCTTTAAAAACTTAACTCGAATTTTTCTCTCTGTTTTTTGCCTCAGAGTAAAAGCCAAAATCCTCACAATGGTCTGCAAAGTCTTACCACACTCTCCCCGTTTAGGCCCCTGACTGCTTTCCCTGTGACTCTCCCCTACCCCGTTCTTCACCCTGCCTGGGCCACACGGATCTCCAAGCTCTCACCTGTCCCCGGGGACTTCTGCACTATAGCTCCCTTTGTCTTAACCTCCTCATTCCCCACCAGCCGGCGCCATTGCCTCTGCATATTCCAGAGACACAAAGTCTCTCTAAACAAAAGAGGTTCTCCTCTTAAGAGCAATGCTGCATCCTTCTGCAGTGGAAACCGAGGAAGGAAGTGCAGTGAAGTTTGCAGCTGGTCAGGTAAATAAGTAAGACCAGATAGTGGAGGAACTTTAGAGCCCTGATAAGAAATACAGATTTTATCCAAACCTTGTAAAGTTTTAATCTGAAGAATGGCATCATCAGAATTGCACTTTAATAAATTCATTTTGTCGGTAGTACGGAGAATGGGCTCAAGGATGGTGAGCGGGCAAGAGTAGAGGCTGAGATAATTTTTGTTTTCTTTTATCCAGAGGCAACCCCCGCCAAGGGCAGGATATCTGGGGGTCTCTGTTGTCTCTTTCCCACCCCCTTTATAAAGGCTCTTCTAAAGCAGAAATTCCAGTCAATTCTTTCCCCTACTAGTCCACCAACTAGACCAAAATTGTTTCCACCGCTGGAGGTGGGAGAGTGGAGAGGCGGCTCCACCCACTGTTTCGTTACTATGGTGACAGCGAGGGGGGGCGGGGTAACCTAAGTGCCTTTCCCACCCTCCTCCCAAACCGAGAAAGATAGTGAGCCCTGCTGACCTCGCCAAATTCTAGCCAACGGGCGGCTGCTCCTGCTTTCCGCCAGTTCCCCCCGTGGGCCTCGCCCCCAGGAATCGGATTCACGAATCTGGACTAGGGATTTACAGTTCCAGGCCAGGTGCGAGGGCGCTGGGTGGAGGAGCGCAGAAATCTAGGTAAGAGATGATGAAAACCTACTCTAAAATGGTAGTGGTAAAGTCAGAAAGGAGGGAATAAGCACTACAGGTGTAATTAAGAGGTGGAATTGATAGGCGTTGGTCACAATGAGATATTACGTGTGAAAGAAATGAAGGCATTTGGGATGGAGAGAGGCTTTTTGTCTTGGGTTGATAGGGAGATGGTGGTTTCATTCACGAAAAATAAAAATACGAAGGGAATACTAAGCTTGGGGATTGGACAAATATTAAGTTTTGGACATACTAACTTGGAGATACGTGTAAGACCTCCAGGGTAAGTTATCTAGTAGATGGGGATTGGAGCTCAGGAGAAAGGTCTGGGCTCTTATTTAGATTGGGGCATCATTTTGGATCATGGAGGCTAAGTCATGCCAAGTCACAGAGCCAGCAAGAGTTAACACCGGGATCAAAGTCAGACACTTTGACTCCAGAGTCAGGGCTGCTGATGACGGTGGTCGGACACAAATTCCTTTCCTCCTCCTTGCTTTGCGCCCCACCTTGAAGGACGGGCTTCAGAAGCTTGTGACACCACTCTCGAAAACAGCTTCTTAAGAAGGTCGAAATATAGAGTTTCTTAGCCCTGACTTTCTATCTGATCCTGTAAAACTTTCCTTTCCTTAATGCCAAGTGTCTTTATGTGACCCGATGGAGGTGTTAGCTAACTCTATAGCGGTAATAATTTTGCAATATATAAGTATCACATCAACACATTATACACCTTAAACTTACACATTGTTATATGTGAATTATATCTCAAAAAAGCTGGAAAAAAAGGTATGTTTAAAAAGTAGTCTTCACTTCTTAATTTGTGACCTCCTGTTCACTTCTCAACCCATTCAACCCACAATTCTGGTTTCTGCCCACAAACTCAATTTAGTCAAGGCACAGATGACTTCCTCATTGCCAAACCCAAGGGAGATTTTTAGTTCTAACTTATTTAAACTTTCTATAGCATCTTGTATACATCCCCTTCCATATGTGTGTGTGTGTGTGTGTGTGTGTGTGTGTGTGTGTGTGTGTGTGTGTGTGTATATGTGTATGTGTTGAGGGAAAGAGAAAGTCCTGACAGAAAAAGTTTGGAAAACCAAGAAGGAATAGCCAATCCTAATTATACTCATGCGACTTATTCATAGGCCGGCATGAATGTAACATACAGAGTTACAATTTATTCCAAAATCCTGAAACTTTGGTTGTGCTAGAAGTATTCCTTTCAGTGCAGGGCTGTCATTTTAAGAAAAAAATGCTGAAATAGCCCATTGAACATGGCTTTGTACACCAGATGTTTCCCCTCTTTTCCTGGAAATCATCTAAAAGCAACAGGTACAATTTTTTTTAAAAAAAAACCTCTCAGACTCTATCTTCTGTTAAGTAGGACACAGGTAATCTACAGACTCTGACATATGTGTAATCATTGCTAAAACTAGCTGAGATTGGTTAGAATCTATGTAGCAGAAAGTCAAGAGGGATACTGAGAAGGCCTGCAGGGGTGGGTTGCAGAAGGATTTTGCAAAAACGCATTTTCTGAAAGGAAGCAATTCACCATGTTGTAAAAAAGCTACATGGCATGTTTGCTGTAGTGAGTGTAGAAATCTGGTGTCAGGTCTGGCAATCAAAATCCTCCTAAACTTCGACTTTGAAAAGCAGTTTTGTTTTTTTTTTTAACATCTTCATTGGAGTATACTTGCTTTACAATGTTGTGTTAGTTTCTGCTGTACAACAAAGTGGATCAGCTTTATGTATACATATATCCCCATATCCCCTCCCTCTTGTGTCTTCCTCCCACCCTCCCTATCCCACCCCTTTAGGTCGTCACAAAGGACCGAGCTGATCTCCCTGTGCGATGCAGCTGCTTCCCACTAGCTATCTATTTTACATCTGGTAGTGTATATATGTCCATGCCACTCTCTCACTTCGTCCCAGCTTCCCCTTCCCCCTCCCCGTGTCCTCAAGTCCATTCTCTATGTCTGCGTCTTTATTCCTGTCCTGCCCCTAGGTTCATCAGAACCATTTTTTTTTGTTTTCTATTCCATATATATGTGTTAGCATACGGTATTTGTTTTTCTCTTTCTGACTTCACTCTGTATGACAGACTCTAGGTCCATCCATCTCACTACAAATAGTTCAATTTCGTTTCTTTTTATGGCTGAGTAATATTCCAGTGTATATATGTGCCACATCTTCTTTATCCAAACAACCCAATCCAGAAGACCTAAATAGACATTTCTCCAAAGAAGATATACAGATTGCCAACAAACACATGAAAGGATGCTCAACATCACTAATCATTAGAGAAATGCAAATCAAAATTACAATGAGGTATCACCTCACACCAGTCAGAATGGCCATCATCAAAAAATCTACAAACAATAAATGCTGGAGGGGGTGTAGAGAAAAGGAAACCCTCTTGCACTGTTGGTGGGAATGTAAATGGATACAGCCACTATGGAGAACAGTCTGGAGGTTCCTTAAAACACTAAAAATAGAACTACCATATGACCAAGCAATCCCTCTACTGGGCATATACCCTGAGAAAACCATAATTCGAAAAGCAGTTGATTTAAAGAGGCAGAAGCAGTAAGGGTACACAAAGAATTAAATGGATGCATCATATTTGCAGGAAGCAGTCAGACCTCTAAGGTGGCTATAGAAAGTTCTTTGGATTGAAACACCTGGAAGCTACTCTGGTCCATCCTCTTTCTTTACAGGAACTTTCTTAAATGCCTAGTCCAGAAAAATTCAACTCATTTAGTGATGTAAAAAAAGTTTTAAAATGGTACAATAGCAACCGAAGGACACTTTTAGAAAAATATGTGGAAAAGAACAATAAACTTACCAACAAAGACCACTCACCAGAAAAAAGCTACCACAGAACAGGTGAATAATGTGAACCTTCAGCCAAAACTTTAAAGACAGAAAACATGACCTCTGTGAAGAAGAAGAGAGCACACAAAGCAGATATAATAATTCATGGGAGAGATGGCAAGACACCAATCAAAGACAAAAAAGACTAGAGAAAAGATATTAGAGGTAGAAGAGTGGGACCAGAAGAGAGAAATCTGGTATTTTTCTCAAAGAATTTGAATGTATACTTGGAAAACATGAGAGGAGCACACATGGTAGGCCCTCAACAAATGTTTGGTCAGTGAATGAATGGGAGATGGGGGAGGGAGATGTTCCTGAATTCCATTGTATACCTTAATAATGCACCTATTTTAAAGGTAAATTAAAAATAAAATGACAAAAGTGTGAATGATAGAAGGGCCTCAGATTTATTCTTATTTTCTCCAGTTGTTATGTTCTCCAGTTCAGAATTTATAGGAATCTGTCTCCATTTCCATGACTGTTTTGATTCGATGAGGACTGAAAACATTTGGTTGCTCTGAATTTCCTGGGGCCTCCTCTGTATCCCTCCAAATGAGGGCAGGGTTCCTGGTCCTACTTCTCAGTCCTGCAGAAGAGCCACACAGGCGATTCCAGTCTGATCTGCCCTTTGGAAGGGACTGACTGGTCACAGCCTCCTCTGCCTGCTCTCAGATGATTCCAGGCTTGCTGTCTCTACAGGTTCCGCTTGCCAGACCTTCAATTATTTCCATGGCCCAAGTCAACATTCATTCGTTGAGCTACAGATAAGTATCATGGTTGTAAGAGGTACCAAGACACAGGAGGTGGTGTCTCAGTGTTTACACTCTAGTCAGGGATTCAGGCGCACATGATAATCACAGGGACCTCGACAAGTTGTTAACCTAAGGATTTGTTTTGTCTAAGTCTGTATTATTTTGCTAGGGCTGCTGTCACAAATTGCCACAAACTTGGTGGTTTAACACAGAAATTTATCCTCTCACGGTTCTGGTGTCCAGAAGTCAGAAATCAAGATGGTGGCCTGGCTGTGCTCCCTGTGAAGGCTCCAGGGGAGCACGCTTTCTCGCCTCTCCCAGCTCCTGGTGGCTCCAGGCCTCCTCGGGTGGTGGCTGCACCACTCTAGTCTCTGCCTCTGTCTTTACATGGTTCTCTCCTCTGT
Source organism: Balaenoptera musculus (assembly GCF_009873245.2). NCBI lineage: Eukaryota > Metazoa > Chordata > Mammalia > Artiodactyla > Balaenopteridae > Balaenoptera > Balaenoptera musculus. The sequence goes on along the minus strand of NC_045801.1, from coordinate 30,830,966 downwards.
GTCCGTGTCTTTTTCTCTTCTTTCTGTGTCAAATTGCCCTCTGCCTTTCTCTTATGTAAGGACACGTGTCATTGGCTTTAGGGCCCACCCAGATAAGCCAGTATGATCTCAAAGTTCCTCAAATTAATTACATCTGCAAAGACCCCTTTTCCAAATAATATCATATTCACAGATTCCAGGGGTTAGGATGTGGGCATATCTTTTGGGGGGCCACCATTCAACCCACCACAGTCTTCTTGCAGAGTGTTTTTCTACTTTCCTTTGGCATCCTATTGTGCTTTTAGGCTTCTCTGTTTGTATTATATAGGCTGACTTTGGATCAAATTAAGCCCCATTGCCAGCTAGCTGTGTGACCTTTGGGCATGTTACCTAGCTTCTCTCTGCCTGAGTTCTCTGTTCAAACAGGAAGTGCAAATGTGCTTTTGACAGGATTATTATAAGGAGTAAATGGGGCATGGAATGTAAAGCTATTAGCCCAGCTCAGTAAATATGGGAAGAGATGATTTCCCTGTGGTTAGCATCTGTGACAGCTTTTCAATGTGTAGTTTTACAAGGAGGCCTTTATCTCTCCTTTATTTCCTTCTGCCTTAATTTTCCCAGCGCCAAGGTAAGCACTGCAGACTTGCTCCAACCTCAGAACAGGGGCTTTACTTTGAAAGCCTTGCAGCTAGCTGGCAGACAGCTGGAAATTCACTATTTTAAGTTTTAGGACACAGGCGGGAGGTCTGAGTTATGTTAATTTCAGAACCCTCTGACAGGCTTATCTTCAGATTTCTTTTTTTGTTTTTTAAATAGAGATTAGAGCTTACTCAAAGAGGCAAAGGCAGCTGTGTGGGGAGGTATCTTGTTTAACGACTGTCTGTCATTTAACACCACTTGTACCCCACAGGGAGGAAGGAGAGGCTGCCTGAGAGCTAAATTTAAGTTGTAAGGGTCTAAGCATCATTTTAAAAAGAAGATAGATAACAGCTTCCTGTCTGGGAGAGATTACCAAAAAAGAAATTTTAATTCAACCATTCTTATGCTTTTGGTGAGAATGGTTCCCCCACTACAAAGTCCACGGAGAATTATTTGTAGTTAGTTAAGATGTTTTAAATCCTTGTAAGTCTTTTCTTCCAAGTAAATATTTATTCTCTTAAAACACCAAGGAGTGTTCAAAACCTGTACTATCTTTCCTTTTCTTTAAAAGGAAAAAGTTTTCTGGTAAAACACTTGGTCAAGTAAAAATATCCGTGGAGGCCCAATTTATAAAACAAGTTAAGAAGAAACTTCTCTCGTTTAGAGAGGGGAGGTGATGGTTGAGAATCTAGGGGAACACTTATCCAACACTCCTCAGCAAGCCAAAAAGGGAACAGGCAAAATCCCCTCCCCAAGAGTGTCACCCTTAGCCAGGGCAGACTGTCACCTGGCCGAGGCAGGGGATGGAGGACGCTAGGGCCAACTAGCCGGTGTCTGAAGCTTTGATTTAAAGGTTAGCTTGCCCGTGGTAAAACTTCGTTCTGTAAACCACATATATGCGAAAAAGAGGTAATCAGATGTCAACTACATTGAATACCTTAGGGTTCCAAGAATAAATGCACAGCAAAAATAAAAGTAGACCCATTGTTGCCAACAACCTTATGTCCAGTCCTGGGAGATTTAACAGGTATAGTGAAGTGGTTAAGAGCATGGGGCCAGGAGCTCACATTGCTGGTTCCTACCTCAGCTTTACAGGGTCTTGGTGGTCCCCAGGCTGTCAGTAGCATCAGCATCACCTGGGAGCTTGTTGGAAATGCAGACGCTCAGGCCCCTCCCAGACTTACTAAACCAGAATCTGCATTTAACAAGATCACCAGGTGATTTGTATGTACACTGAAGTTTGAGAAGCACTGGCAGACAGACCCTGGGGTGACCCCCCCAATAGTTCCTCCCTCCTGTTGTTCGTGCCTTCGCGTAATCCCCTCCCTTGAGTGTGGGTGGGGCAGGTAGCCCCCAGGACCAGAGGGTGGCCTCCAACCAGAACAGATAAAAGGGACACCCTCCATCATACGGCTGCAAGATGATTCCTACTGGCCACCTAAATGACCTTGGATGTAATTCTTCCCCTGCTGAGCCTCCTGATGACAGCGCAGCCCAGCTGACACCATGATTGCAGCCTTGCAAGTTGCTGAGCAAAGGACTGTTAATTCAGGCCTGGGCTCTTGACCAACAGAAACTATAAGTGAATAAATGCGTGTGTTTTTTTTTATAAGTTAGGTTGTTTTTTTTTTTTTAATTTATTTATTTTTGGCTGCATTGGGTCTTCGTTGCTGTGCGCGGGCTTTCTCTAGTTGTGGAGAGCAGGGAGCGCAGGCTCAGTAGTTGTGGCACACGGGCTCAGTAGTTGTGGCTCACGGGCTTAGTCGCTCCGCGGCATGTGGGATCTTCCCAGACCAGGGCTCGAACCCGTGTCCCCTGCACTGGCAGGCGGATTCTTAACCACTGCACCACCAGGGAAGCCCAATGTGTGTTGTTTTAAGCTGTTCACTTTGTGGTATTTTGTTACACAGCAATAGAAAACCAGTACATCTAAGGCAATTTATTTATCCACTCTGTTTGCCTAAATATAAAAGGCGATAAAAACAGTATTAGCCATGGGGTTTCTGTGCAGATTAATGAGTAATACGTGCAAAGTGCTTAAAACCGAGCTTGGTAAAACATGGTAAGTGTTAAAAAATTGTATTACTATAGCATATAACTGAAATGTGGTTATAATTCCCTACATTTTGAAAACTGCTTTTTAATGGGGCTGAAGCAGGATGGACAAAGCGAATGATGGTCAAGGAATTATGTTGTATCTTGTGTATATGAGCTTCCAGGACATCCCAAGTGTGTCTTTTGAATTTGCTTCAGTGATAATATAGGTAAATGCTGCTAGAGTCTATGTTGCTTCTTGTGTTAGGTTTATTCACCTAAGAGAATCTATCCAAGCACCTCCTGGTTATAACTCAAAGTGGAAAAACGTGTGCCTTATCTTCACTTTACAGACAGGTAAGTGAATCTGTGGAGGAAATGATTTGTCCATGTTGTGGAGGAAATACACGATGCTAGAATTGAAGTCTGGCATCTTGATTCACGCTCAGATAATCAAAACAGCATGAGCTATTTGCTATGTGGATCAAGACAGGTTCAGGTAGAAGATGGGCTATATAAACGGACATTTCCCAGTGCGAATCTCTACACTTGCTTCTCTCTTCTGTGTCTGCCCTTCCTAACCTGCCAGTCAGTAAACTGTCCAGTTTTTCCCTTTGACTGAAACTTTGTTTTGGGACTTGCAAAATGTTACTTCCGATTATACACCATCTCTTGCAGGTATAAACAATGCAAAAGCAATAGCAGGTCTCTGAGCCTTTGAATGGCAGCCTGCCTCCTGTCATGACAATAAAATTAGAATGGGAGATGAATTATACCCTTTCTTCTGACACAATTTGTTAAAGCCCCTACGTGAAACTTCACGTGCAATGTTAATTTCCAAGCACTTGCTTTCTGAGAATCCTTGTCATTCTTTGTCAATGCCTGTGTTACCTTCTTATTGGAATGACCTTGTAAATTGTATTTAAAATACTCTTCAGGTATTTTTAATTATAATGCCCTTTCAGGAGACTTGTATCTGGCAGCCGCCCATTATATTGCTCTTTGTTTGGAAGATCAGTATGCGTTCAGGGCTGTTTTTTTGTTCTACTTTACCAAAGACACTCACATTTGGTTCTTGGCAAATACCACAGATGGGGTCACACTATAATTGAACTTTCATAGATCATCCTCTGCCACATGCAACCAAATTCCCACAACCTTTTCTTCCCTCAGAAACATTTTCAAGCTGCTAAAGGATGAGATAAAGAAACAGGTCTATCTCCCTCAGTACATGTTTTACTTTTCATTCCTTTATCAACTAAGGGTTCGGGTCTTGTGGCTAAATGCAAACGTGCTATTCTCAACTCAACTGCTGAGGAAGTGGCTGAGTTGTGAAAATTGTATGTGTCCTCAGATATTCATGATAATATTGTAGAGGATATACATATATATTTCATATATACATGTTAATCATTTTAATATGCCAGTCTTGATGTTTACAAGTCATGTCTCAATTAGTATACAGGTATCTGCATACATATAAATATTTATTTATGTCCTAGTAGTAGAAGTCCCTGGATTTGTAATATACTCTAACCCTAAGATGCCAACATCATAATTATTATTTTTTTATTGTGGTAAAAAACATGAGGAGAGTATATTTTTAACCCAATCAAAAATATTTGACTTAAGGATAGTGGAAAAAAGTGAACATAAACTTCCCTTTAGAACATCATTAGGCGCTGAAAATATCTAAATAGTGTCAACACAGCGCACCAGTGATGATGATGATGATAGTCACCTAGCTAAGACAGTATGTATGCAATTTTAATGACCCTGTTAGGAAAGTTACAGGACGAAAATTCTTTAAGAATATTTCAAAGACAGACAATGCTAGAGAGTAATAAAGAGCTTTTTGATGACAGATTTCCCTGCAGAAAGCTTTCACAATCTCTGTGTTTTCATGATGACTGAGGTTAGAAAAACTATTTTACACAAGAAAACTAAGACAATGAGATTAATCACACAGTTGCCTAAGAAACACAGCAAAGGTTCAAAATCTGCATCATATCATGTTTTCTGTTGTATCTCCTAATGAACAATTTGGAGCGGCATAAAACAGGAATAATATGATGCAGGTGTACACAGACACAGCTAGCACGGTTGCTAGAATGTTGAAATACTCATGTAAACAGCAGTTATGCTTTCCCACCTCACCTCTGACCCAGGGACCTCTAGACACCCCCAGTCCAGCAACCAAGGGTTTAACACCTGGCACATAGTGGGACTTTCAAGACCCAGGTTTAATTCAGTGCTCAGGCTGTCCAAGTGGTTCAAGCGTTTTGAGTGTTACCCATCGATAAAGTTTAGTAAGTCATTTTTTTTTTTTTTTTAAATATTGCTTTCCCTTTTTTTTTTTTTTTTTTTTTAATAGGGAGCATTTTCTTTTTTCAAATTTTTTTATTTATTTATTTTATTTATGGCTGTGTTGGGTCTTCGTTTCTGTGCGAGGGCTTTCTCTAGTTGTGGCAAGTGGGGGCCACTCTTCATCGCGGTGCGCGGGCCTCTCACTATCGCGGCCTCTCTTGTTGCGGAGCACAGGCTCCAGACGCGCAGGCTCAGTAATTGTGGCTCACGGGCCCAGTTGCTCCGCGGCATGTGGGATCCTCCCAGACGAGGGCTCGAACCCGTGTCCCCTGCATTGGCAGGCAGATTCTCAACCACTGCGCCACCAGGGAAGCCCTTAGTAAGTCATTTTGATGCTAGTGAAGTTTCAGTGGTTGAAGTGACCTGTTAAAAAGAATCGTGATATGTCTTCTCTTATTTATGTTGCAGTGTGTTTCATTGCATCTGCATCTCAAACTCTGAAAATGTCAATTTACCCACCTCTGTTCTGTAAAGTTTCAACCTGGAAAGCTACTCCAGGGAGTCTGATATTTGGAAATCTGAATACCTTAATGGAGCTGCTAAAATACTCTTGCTGAGACAGGAAAGGGAGAAAAGAAACGGGGACTCTACATATGCTTTAAAGCAGTAATCCGAAGAGAGCAGAAATATTATCAGAAAGACTTCTTAGAGGATGCCGGGATTTGGCTACATAGCTGCAAATTTTCCTGGTTATGATAAGCTGGCTTCAAACATATAGGAATAAAGAAGAGGTTTTGATCTTCCCTGGAAGAAAAAGACAGTCTGTGAATTAAGTTAAATAAACCTCACAAGTTGTTGTTCTTTAAGTGAGAGAGGAATAGTAACAGAAGTTTGAAACATCTATAAATAACCATGCTTGTCTTTCTGCAGCAATGATGATACAAGGTTAAAGCAACATTTCATGTAGCAAGATCCACCTTAAATTTCCAACATTATCTAAATGCCTCTAATGGCAAGACTAGTTCTTAGGGAAGGAGACTGAAGATTAAAATTTCAGATGTTTTTACCTGTTTCAAAGGCTGTTCAGAAATGCTGTCTTAGGATAGGTTGAACTCAACCTTCATCTTGTATGGAGTCAAGTTGATTACTTCCCCTTTATGACCTTAACTCATTTGCATTCCTAATCCTCATTTTCCAAGTAAAACTTTCTTCTAGTGAATAGTGGCCAGCCCACATCAACAAGATGCATATATTGCTGATTGACAATCAGTTTGATTTTGCTTTCTTCCAGGGCCCTGTGTGCTCTGATTCAGCATGAAATGCACCCCCCTACCTTATTACCTTTCCTTCTTTACTCAAGTGGCTTTCCAGATCCCATTATTGATCGCTATTAGTGAAATTTTGTGTTTTCTGATATAGTGACAGACCCAAAGATCATATAGCCTGAGTTTTCAATCAATGACTAGACAGTATGATCTCGTTTTTCCCTCTCGGTATGTTCTCCCTCTGGGCTTGGCTTTCAGAAACAACTCAGTTGCATCTTAGTCCAAATGTACAGCTGAGTTGCTTGACCTTTCTATTCTGCAAAGTCTCTCAGGGCAAGCTGGGCTCTCAGCCTCCCCCTTTCACATCTCATAGCAACAGGCAGGACATGTTCTTAATTCACTACTTTTCCAGCCACCAACTGTTTTGCTCAGCAGGCAGCTATGTTATGGCTGGGAAAGGTGACCTTCTAACAGACCTAATATTTATTTAACCAACAGCAACCTCTGGGGCTCACCTACAATCATACTGAGACTCAATCAAACATTTTCTGCACATGCCTAGGCATGTCAAGGACTTGTGATTAGAAACGTTGATAGAGTGGGATTTATACTCACTTAGGCTCCTGAAGGCCTTTGGGGCTCTCAGCTTATACTTGGGACATTCATGAAATATGAAAAGGAAACAGCAGTGCAGTGGATGTTATCATATAGTTCAAAATATAAGCCAAGATCCGTGTTAGAGGTGAGTTCTTTCGGTTCAATTAACATTTTTAAGTGCATTTAAGGGAAAGTAGCCTTTTATTAAAGCAACTGGGCATAGACTTAAATGAAAAACAGGTGTAAATAAAGTCAAACAGAAATTTTACTTTTTAGAAAAGGATTAAACCATGAACCTACTATGTTTTAGTCCCTTATAGGGTCTAATGTATAAAAATATTGGGGCAGATTTTTTTATTGGATTCCACGTTCTTAGTTTTTCTTCCCCAGGAGTCAACTTATTTCTTAACTAAACCAGCTCTCAGAATTATCCTAGATAATCCATATATCAGTCCAGTGTAACTCATAACTCTTCCATTTTACCTACTACCCTGATCCACCGAAGATAGCTGTTTCCCTGCCACCACTTATGTGTCTTTATAACTTGCCTCCACCTGTCCTTCTGCCCTTTGTTCAGTCCTCACTTCACATGCACTATTTGACCTCTCTTTTGCATCTTTCTATTCTTACTGATTGAAGTAAATGTGTTCTAGAGAGCAGAAGCCATGTAACAAATGCCATAACAATCATCTCTAAAGCATGCATATTGGTGGTATCAACAAATTCACTGAGTTTGCTTAGTTTGAAAGCAAAAGCAAAGGATTTAGCTCTTGGAATATAATTGTCCCTTGGTATCCAAAGGGGATTGTTTCCAGGACCCCTAAGGATACCAAACTCCACGGATGCTCAAGTGCCTTGTGTAAAATGGCACAGTATTTGCATATAACCTATGTAATCCTTCCATATATTTAAACCATCTCTATGTTACTTATAATATCTAGAACAGTGTAAATGCTATGTAAATAGTTGTAAATACAACGTAAATGGTGTGTTAATAGTGGCCAGTGGGCTTCCCCGGTGGCACAGTGGTTGAGAATCTACCTGCCAATGCAGGGGACACGGGTTCGAGCCCTGCTCCGGGAAGATCCCACATGCAGCGGAACAACTAAGCCCGTGCGCCACAACTACTGAGCCTGTGCTCTAGAGCCTGTGTGCTGCAACTACTGAAACCTGCGTGCCTAGAGCCTGTGCTCCGCAACAAGAGAAGCCACCACAATGAGAAGCCCACGCACTGCAACGAAGAGTAGCCCCCGCTCGCTGCAACTAGAGAAAGCCCACATGCAGCCAACAGAGAACCAACGCAGCCAAAAATAAATAAATTAAATGAATTAATTAAAAAAAAATAGTTGCCAGTGCATGGCAAATTGAAGTTCTGCTTTTTGAAACATTCTGGAGGTTTTTTTCCAACTTTTGATCTGTGGTTAGTTGAGTCTGCGGATGCGGAAGCTGTGGGTATGGGGGCCACTGGGCTCATTCTTGGGATGCTCTCTAGGACCACAGCCACCATGTTGGGAGATGCCCCAGCCATGTGGATTGGCCATATGTAGACACTTTAATCAGTATCTGTCAGGTGAGCTTCCGGTCAATAGTCAGTTCTGTGAGGTCTCTTGGGTCTGCAGCTCACTGACGTGATTAGACAACTCCAGCACCAGCAACCATGGAATTGCACCTACATGAGAGACCATAAAAGAGAACCTTTCAGATGACCCTGGTCACCCTACAGAACCCTTTTCCAGGTGGCAAATGTATCTCAATTTTTAACAGAGTAAAGATGATCTGAAGGTTGCTGTTTTGTTGACTCCTTACAGACCCTTTAAAGTAAATAAGAAGTCTTCTCAGAATCCTCTAGGCATTGTCTCACCTATAATTGCCAGATAAAATACAGGATATAACATTTGGCAATACTATACTAAAGCTTCATTTATTGTTTATCTGAAAATCTAATTTAACTGGACCTCTATTTTATTTGCTAAACTTGGCAACGTAGCATACCCTGAATCTCTACCCAATATTGAAAAGGGGCTGGTTTCAAAGAGACTACTTATCTTCCCTATCCATCCTTCATTCCTCGACTCCTGGTTAGATCAATACAGGAAATAAAATTGCTAGATCAATCAAATCCACTTATTAAAATCCTGTAAACCTTTCCCTAAGATCCTCTAAGCAAACATTCATCCCCAACACGCCCAAAACATCTATAAAATATGTAACTCAATCCCACAAAACAAATCCAAAAGCAGAGTAGAACTTGGGCTTTGGAAAAATCAATTGCAAATAAAAACAAACTTTGAAAAAAAACAAAGCAGTCCTTGTTTTGATTTGTCTCTGAAGGGTACAGTGAAAGAAAAAGAAACCAAAGAACTTGAATGGTTTTCAGTGACAAAAAAAGACCTTAAGCTTCATGGAAAAATAATCCAAATAGCATTTAATTGTTGGATATTGATCCATAGTTTACAAAAGTTTCTTATATTATCTAATTTGAATTTCATAAGAACCTGTATGAAGTAGAAAAGCGATAGATCATTTTTGAATCTTATGGACCTTAGCTCTGACTGGGATTCAATACACTGTTATGCAGTCGGATAGTTATTTCTATTTGCCCGCAAATAAACTGAGGTTCTGAGAAATTATGTTAACTGCCCACTGCCAGCATTAAATAATACTTGAAAAAGCCAGGACTTGAACTTGATATTCTCAGTCTTGATGAAGTGGTTTTCCCATTATACCATTCAACCTCTCTGAAAATTCTGTAACAAATGAAAATCAATTTAAAAAATAAGCAAAGACAGCATCATAATGGAGGAAAATGGTGATTCAACTTATGTTATTGAGCACCTATTATGTTATGTATCAAGCACTAAGCTAAGTGGTTTTGCACATGTTTTCTCACCTCACAAGGACTATCAGTAACAGTTTATGCAGAATCCACATATTTAAACCTACAAAGCCAAGAAATTTAAAAGTTTCAGAGCAGTTAAATAAGTGCCAAACTGTAAATTCATTTAGTCATTCAGCATATATTTATTGAGCACCAATTATATATCATCTACTCTAGTAGGTTCTAAGAATGCAGATGTGGCCCTGCTGTCTTAGACTTCTGAGTGTAGTGGTCGATGAACACAAAATAGTTTATGCACTGCAACTGTTGTACCTTATTCATTGCAGAGCTCCTTAAGTGATCTATGTAGTCTTATTTTAGACAAATTCTAACAAGCTCACTTACCATTTTCTCTTCTGCCACAGGTTGGAAATGGCAATGAGGAAGATATACTTACAGCACTATGAAGCCACAGGAGGACACAGCAGATACAACTGCAACTGCATGTGAGTTTGAAGTCATCTAACATAGTGTCTAAACATCCATACAAACCCCAGTAAGTTATAAGCCTTGAGACTGTCACTGATTTTTGACATATTAATTTAGTTGATGTTTTTATCTATGACCCAGATATGTATGCTAACTAAGCTACTACATAAAATAATGCACTTTAGAAAAATATATCAAAGTAACACATAATTAAAACAATTATCTAGGAAATCTTCTTATATAGAATACCTTGTTCTATGACAATGTTAAACAAGATAGTATCATGTTAGGACACTAAAAAACTAAATGTATAAAGCCATGAAAGTCATTCATTTCTACCTTCATTTTAAGGCATGGATTGTTCTGCAAATTATATTGTGGATATCAATAACATCCTTGGCAATTCCTGCATTATATGCTAGTATAGGTTGAAAATCTAAGAACAAATTCCAAAGTAAACCCAAATAACATAAACTAAGCAGCCAGAAAAATCTTTAATGAGCTAGAGGCTCTCCTTCTGCAGAGTTGGGTTATACCTGAAGGCTCATTCTTCAGAGGTCTCGGAGCAGCTCTCAAACTTTTATCTGCTTTCACACACGTGAGAGATGGCACTTAAAAAAATCTGGATGTAAATTTAAGCAAAGTTTACCATAATGGTATCAGAGTCAGTATGGAGATGGAGATACTACTTACTGTTTTTGCATTTTCCCTTGGTCTCTTTCTTATTCAAAATGTATCTATCAAGAAAATGAGAAAACAAATTGTTAGAATTTATGAAATTATAATCCACAAATAGCACCACAAAGTCATCACTGTTGTCATTCAAGAGAGTAAAGGGTAAGATAGGATCATCTGTTAGGTATGTTTTACAAGTGCTTTTGCTAAAGCTCCACCTTGCTATATGGAGTTGACTACTTTTGGTTTTGTCTGCTTGGCTCTCATTTTTCTTTTTTCTGGAAACAGCATCCCAATTTTTCTTTGAGAAATCATCTTATTCTTTGCCTATGTAGTTGAGTGGGACTAAAAGCCCACCACCTGTCCTGTACCTCCCGTCCTGGTGAGTGACTGATCTAACAAACCAGTGTGTTTTATCTCTGCTGGAGGTAGGAATGGACAAGTAACTTTATTACTATAGTGAGACTCAATCCCAGAGTTTTTCTGGAATTATTGGGAAGGAAAGGTTTTCTTTCTATTGGTGTTGCTAAGTTATAAGGTAAGCTGTTTTGCTACATAGGGAGAGCCTACATGAAAATGCAATCAACATAAAGGAAAGCAGATCAGAAGATGGAGAGAATTAGAGTCCAGATAACACTGTTTTAGCACCTTGGTCAAGCCATACCTGTAGATGTTACTCCTCTAAGACTCTTCAGTTATGTTAACTAATAAATTCCCTTTTTTATGAAGCTACACTGGACTGGAATTTTATCATTTAAAATCAATCAAAATCCACAATTAAACGAAATATAAACCAGCGAGAGTGACATTATAGGAAAAACCATGATTCTGTTTTAATTTAAGAAAAGCATAAATTTTGACCCCTTTATTGCAATTACTTTAATTAATTAGATAAATTATTGACCATTTGTGCCACTGACTTCAGAGCACTGTGAGATGTCTGTGAGGAAGAGCCATTATTTGTCCTTTGCACATATTTAATTAAATGAAGCATTTACTACACCTAAGAATGTCTTATGGCCTAGCATCATAGACAAGCCACTTCACTACCATTCATGAGAAATCCAGCACAAAGTACTACAAAACACTAAACCTAATAGGTGGCAGCTTCTTGAAATATACAATATGAAACTCAAGCAAGGAGTACTTGAATTGGATTTAAGGTAGCCTACCCATGTGAGTGTTACAAATGAGGAAACAAGATGCCTTATTTTACCTTCAAATACTTCTGGTCAGCTAGCACAAAAGTTATGTCATGGAGAAGATGCTGTTTAAATAATGACTGTAATGGACCAGGTACTGTGGTAAATCTTTGCATTGAGAGTATATTAGCCACAGCTTTGTTGTACTAGTAGTGTTAGGGCAATAAATATTTATACCCCTCAAAAGGGAGGATTATATTCAGTTTTCCTGCCAAAGAACTTGTCCTTCAGGGTTAAGAAGGACATTGTAACTGCATTCACTTAAAACTTATAAAATAAATTTTGGTGATCACATATGAGGTTGGTGGCACTAGAGCTAATAAGCTTGAACTTGTAGGGGAAAGATTCGCCTTCCCTCTTTTTTTAAAAAAAATTTTTATTTATTTATTTATGGCTGTGTTGGGTCTTCGTTTCTGTGCGAGGGCTTTCTCTAGTTGCGGCAAGTGGGGGCCACTCTTCATCGCGGTGCGCGGGCCTCTCACTATCGCGGCCTCTCTTGTTGCGGAGCACAGGCTCCTGACGCGGAGGCTCAGCAATTGTGGCTCGTGGGCCCAGTTGCTCCACGGCATGTGGGATCTTCCCAGACCAGGGATCGAACCCGTGTCCCCTGCATTGGCAGGCAGATTCTCAACCACTGCGCCACCAGGGAAGCCCCGCCTTCCCTCTTATAGAAATATAGAAAGACCCTATTTGAAAGGAATTCCTCCTTTTCTACCTCCTTCTCAAGTCGTGTGCAGCCATCTTGCCCACATACCTGCTGGTCTAGAGTAAATTCCTCCTTGGGCAGGAAATACACAGTTTCTCTGGCAAGTTAACAAGTCAACTTTGCCTTAGATGGGGCTCTTCTGAATTCTAATCAGAAGTTATTTTTGATGATCACAGGCATCCTTCTCAGGGTTTTTTCCCTTAGTTTCTAACTTTCAAATCCACCAAAATCAATGTGTGTTTGAGTGTGCCTGTGTGTGTGTGACGAACAAGTGGCTACTTTTAAATGTACAAGCGACGCTGTCATATCCCAGACTGGAGCCCTGATGAGCTTCTGGAAGGAAAGGAATGTCACAGCACTAGAGGTTAACTGCAGTGAAGGATAAAGGACATAGCTAGACAACTTGCCCAATGAATCAGCAAAAGAGTATGTGTTTACTTGGTCAAGGCCAGAGAGAAAATACTCTCTGATATGTTTTATTAGTCTCTGTGGTATTTAATAAAATGGGCTTGCGTTGTGGTGAAGGACATTGGGTTCTGTAGTCAGAGAGATCTGGTTTTAAACCCAAGCTTAGCAACTTACTACTGGTAGGACCTCAGGTAACTTTCTGAACCTTTCTGAGCCTTGGTTTCCTTATTTGTAAAATGGGGAGGTAATAGCTGAGAGGTTTATATTCGATGATGTTGGTGAAGTGCTTAGTGCCCCAGGGGACACTCAATAGTTCACTGTTAGACTCTAATCTTACCCGAAAGTGGCGGGACAAGTGACCACTTGCTCAAGTGGTCACTATCTGTCTGTCTGCTAATTCAGCTCCTCAGTGACAGTTGAAGTGTGACATGAAAACCTTGGCACAGTTTTTACTGGACTCAGCACTAAGAATTTGGATCGTGACAGACATCTAAATTCTAACTTAGGATGAAATGACCGGCTCACTGTATTCTCCTCGCTTCTCTTACATTTTGAGAGTGAGCCCAACCTGAGGGTTTGGATTCACTTCCTGAATCTTGCCGTATCTCTACACCATAGACTTACACCTGGGGATTTCCAATCCCTTTGATAATAAAACTTGTGTCCATTTAGGGGACCAGACCCGCCATCAGTGGAATAGAAAGGATGACTCTGAGAGGTTTCATGTTCTCGCTCATTTACTCAGAAACCAAATTGGGAGGCCTGGAGGTTCCTTGGAACTGGACCTCTCCCCTCTGGCAGAACTGGATCCAAAACTTTTCAGAAAATTAATAAATGTGTTTTTTTTGTCGTTCAGTCTTGATTACCTAGTAAATCTAATAGTAGTACTGCCAGGAGAGACTATATACTACTTAAGATCTCTGTACTGATTTTCCCTTCTTTGTATGTGATCTAATTTTAATTTTCTGAGCCCAAGTTTTCACTTACGTATAATCCACAGCAGAAGGTCTTTCAAAAGCAATCTTAGGTTTGCTGACTTCAACATGGACAGTGGAGACTTTGCTCTGCCTTTATTCGTCTAGTGAAATGCCATTTATTAAAGCCTTTTTATAGGATTTCAGTTATCTTAGACCTTTCTAGTAGCTTGCATATTTACTAAGGATACGCTTTAAAACTCCACAGTAGGGAAAATTTCAAACACAGGCAAAAGTAGAAAATATAGTGTAATCACTTCTATGTACTCTGAGTCTGCATCACAGGTTCAACAATCATAAGTTAATGGCCAAGCTTGTCTCACCTATGTACCCACTCTCCTTCCATTGTCAGATTATGTTGAAATAAACCCTAGATAACACACAATTTTACTAATAAATATTGCACCTGGGCCTCTCTTTCTAAAGGATCTCTCTCTTATTTTTTTTTTTTATAAATTTATTTATTTAATTTATTTATTTTTGGCTGCGTTGGGTCTTCGTTGCTGCACGTGGGCTTTCTCTAGTTGTGGCGAGCGGGGGCTACTCTTCGTTGTGGTGCGTGGGCTTCTCATTGCGGTGGCTTCTCTTGTTGCGGAGCACGGGCTCTAGGCACGTGGGCTTCAGTAGTTGTGGCTCACGGGCTCTAGAGCGCAGGCTCAGTAGTTGTGGCGCACGGGCTTAGTTGCTCCGTGGCATGTGGGATCTTCCCAGACCAGGGCTCGAACCCATGTCTCCTGCATTGGCAGGTGGATTCTTAACCACTGCACCACCAGGGAAGCCCTCTCTCTTATTTTTAATATATCCATAATACCATGATCACACCTAAAAAATAAACAATTGTTCCTTAGTATCACGATCAATCAGTTAGTGTTCAGATTCTACAAAACTCATCATACTTTTAACTGCATAAAACTGCAGCCTGTTTTCCTAGGTTGGTCTGCAGAGCTAATCATCAGTATCTGTGGCCAACACTGGATGGCCACTCTGTGCCTACCAAGAACTTTTGGCAACCAAGTTGATCCACTTTTACTCAGAACTCAGGGCATTCCCTGGGGGCTTTGTATGCCAAGGCCCAGGAGAGCTGCCTGCTCTGAGAAGCAGGGGAGGGGTGGGCCCTGAAGATCCACATACATTCATGAGACACTGAACCAGTGGTAGTGGTTAAGTGTGGGAATCAGAGAAAGCTTTCTCTTCGCTCATTCGTGAGCTGGGTGATGCAGAGGTGTGGGCAGGGGCCCTCCTTACAGACGGAGAGACTGCACTGCTTACAGTTGCCTCCACATAATCTCCCCCCACCCCCACACCGTATCATGCAACCTAGCAGTGGGATGTGGAGGAGAAAGGCTGGAATCAGTATCTGTCATTCCAGAATGGCCTTTCCAGTCAACCCCAGGGGGAAAAGCAAGGATAAAACCCTTCCAGTATGGAAGGGACATGTTCTCTCACTAGTACCTGCTCTCCATCCCTCTCCAGATGAGGCTGTGCCCTGAGAACAATGCTGACAGATGGGCGTATCCTACTGAGGTCCCTGCTCACGTCTGTCTATTGGGAATGATCCAGGAGGGCAGTACCAGAATCAGGGGGCTGGCGGTAGACCTGGAGCCTATGGTGTCTAATGTCTCTCTTGTTGATAGGTGCCTTCTGGGGGAGGGTGGCAGCTTCCTAGCAACCTTTGGTGGGAACTGCAGAGAAACAGGGCAGAGGGACAGTCAGTGACTCTACCACGGTGTCACCTCTAGACTGTATGCAGGAAGTGTTCAGAGCAGATCACCTGGGGATGTCTGGGCAGGGACAGAGCTTTGCCCCAGGAAGAGACGCGCACTGGTATTGGGTGTGTTGTTTTATTGTGCTTGGGAGTGGGGCTTTCCCTAGTCCCAGTATAACTGAGTTAATGTGGCTACACCACACGGTCACCAAGGAGCAGAAGGGCCTTGGCCCTCCTCTCCAGACTCCTTGCTCGGGATCCTCCATAACCCAGCCATGGGCAGCTTCTACCACTTCCTCAAAAGTCTATAGCTATCCTGACCTCTGGTCTTCATGCTTTGTTCTCTGTTTGGAACACTCATTCTTTTCCAAGTGCAATTCCCTCTCAGGGAATTCCTTCTTCAGGTCTCAGCTTGAAGACCTCTGGCTCTGGCAGGCCCCTTGTCACCCCAATAGGTGAGAGGCTGCTGCCACATGCTCCTTTACTGCCCTACATTTTCCCAAATTATACTTCATTTATGCTAGTGCTTGTTTATTTGCATGTTTTCCGTATTTGTTAACACCTTGAAAGGCAGGACCCACCCCTGTCTTGCTCACCCCTTTAATCCCGGTGCCTGCTACAGTGCCTGATACAAGTAGGTCCTTAATACATATTTATTGAATGAATGATTTCGGTTTATAAATATTCTCAAGGGACAGGTTTGAGCCAACATTTTGAGCAGGCTTGAAAACATCAAAAGGGGACCTGACTAATTAGGGATGGGATCTTCACTGGATTACAAACCATTTTGCTGATGGCGAGGGGAGTAAGGGCAGAGAAGAGTAGAGGGTGGGCCATTTGCGTTCTCTGGTAACCTGCACTATTGACAGAGCTCATGCTCCGTCATGAATGGTGGCTGCAACACAGAAAATAGGCCAAGCCACCTGTCACTGATGCTCCGGGGTGGCAGTGGGGCTGTGCTAGGTCCCTATGGGGCTGGAAGAGTCATCTGACATCTTAGGACCCACCACC
This sequence comes from Balaenoptera musculus, assembly GCF_009873245.2. Classification (NCBI taxonomy): domain Eukaryota; kingdom Metazoa; phylum Chordata; class Mammalia; order Artiodactyla; family Balaenopteridae; genus Balaenoptera; species Balaenoptera musculus. Next base: position 30,814,157 of record NC_045801.1, on the reverse strand, counting down.
TGGGAGCCTTAAGTGATGGCCACCTCCAGATGCTGCAGTGTGGACCCCGGCAGTGCGAAGAGGTTGCTCTAAGGGCTGCTCAGCTAGCCTCTCCTTTAAATCATTTTAACTCAGTGATGATGCAGCCCCTGCTGGAAGAGCTGATGTACAGTAGAGCTCAGTCTGTGGCTAAGCCGTTCTCCTTAAACAACAACAACAAGAGGTTTCTTTTTGTATTTTGTTCTGAAACCTGATTTCCTAAAACGTCTGTCCATGGGCCCTCGTTCTGGAGAAACACATAGGGACTTAATCCCCCCTAAGGTAACAGACCTTGAAATATTTAAAGAGAGCTATAAGTTGTGGCCATAATGCCTTTATCTGTAATGTAATTGAGACATCACCTTGAATCTAAGAGGAAAATAGGAGTTAATTATTTTGAAGGAGAAATGGGGATTTTTTTTCCCTAATTGTGTAGTGTTTATTACAGGGAATATATTTATAAAAAATCATCTAAAGTAGAACCCTGCTAAAAAGAACCCATTTGTCTATCACTTTTAACTTACTTTTCCATTCCCAAATACTGTTTCCATAGACTATCACCACATCTGGCAACTGGACATCATAAATGTACTTTAAAGAAAATCCCAATTTAAAAAGTCTGAATTGAAAACTTATGAAAACTTATGAAATGAAAACTTATGAAATGAAAACTTATGTCAGCACAAAAACCTGTAGGTGATTGCTAATAGCAGCTTTATTTGTAAACCTGGAAACAACAAAAATATCCCTCAATAGGTGAATGGTTAAACAAACTGTGGTTTATCTGTCATCCATACCATGGAGTGAATTACTGATACACAAACTTTGATGGATATCAAGGGCATTTTGCTAAGTGATAAAAAAAAAAAAAACCTCAAAAAAAAAAAAGTCACCCAAATTCTTGGTTATTTTGCTGTAGAATAGAACCTTGGACTCTCTGCTCCATTAATTTATTAATTTGGTTAATATGATTATGATGATGGATTAAGTTTTGCTCTAGCTGAATTCTTCATTTTCAAATGTTGTCTCCTGAATTCATACACTGCCTTATTCACAGGTTATAAACAACCACCTCAGTTGCTTTGTTTAGTTCCTAAATCACTTCCCTATTTTTAGATCATTACCATATTTGAGAAGAACAGATAACCTTTGATTTCTTGTGCATGTGGCAGCCTGAGGTGCCAGCACTTTAGGTTAATGTAGCTAAATCTCAAGCATGAAATAAAAGTATAGGATTGGTTGTATGTGTGACATCTACTTCAATGGAATTTTTTTTTTTTTTTTCTGAGAACAGATCCCATTTAATAACTTTAGCCCAAGTTAATGTAGCTCTGTTGGAAGCCCCTGTCCCTCTCAGTGAGTGGCTGTATGGCGACATCCCCCCTACCCACTGGGCTGTGCCCTGTAACCCAAAGCCCCCTGCAGTTGGTTGTGTTGGTGCCTGATCTCCTAAGAAGTCACGCTATGCCCTTACAAGTGCAGCCACTGAACCTCTTTCTATTTAATGCCATTCCAAGTCAGTTTGCCAGGGAAAATGATTGACTCATGGAAAAACAACTTGTATTAAAAGTGGAGGAGAGTACAGTGAATTTATCCAAGAAGGTCCTAATACCTAAATCACTTCGAAATAGATATTTGTATCCCTGACACCGTGTGTTCTGTGCATTGAGAATGTAAAGGCCTGTGGGATTGACACATATCCTACCAGTGTATATTCTCAACTGAACATTTTCCTATCGTGAAATAGCAAAGTTATCCTTGGACGATAACTTCATTTATTTCCCCTCAAGATACCTTTGGGATAGAACAATGGTTCTGAACCGCAGATTATTTTGTCTCAAGGGGACACTTGGCCATGTCTGGAGAAATTTTTGTGTGTCACAGTTGGAGGCTCCTGGCATCTAGTGGGTAGAGGATGCTGTTAAACATCCTACAATGCACAGGACAACCTCCCACAACAAAGAATGACCTGGCCCTCGATGTCAGGAGTGCCAAATTGAGACACCTTGGGTTGGAGAATTTATTTCTAATTGATTTAAAATGTCTCCCAATTGACTTCAACTTTATTTATTGTTTTAGATCATTTTCTTGAGTCCAAGAATGACTAAAGTTAGTACAGAACTGCTGCTTATCAAAATTCCCCACACCACATCCAAGATAAACTGGCATTACAAGGGTAACAAGTATAATACATATTACTAGTGTATTCCTAGGTGAGACTGTGTCTCCATGTCTTTTGTATCCTTAACGAGGAGAGACTGAAAAGGAATAAGGAATTACTTTTCCAGGGCTGCCATAACAAATTACCACTTAGTGGCTTAAAACAGCACACATTTATTATCTTACAGACTGTAGGTCAGAATTGTGACACGGATCTCACTGGGCTAAAATCAAGGTGTTGGCAGACCTGTGTTCCTTCTTGAGGCTCTAGGGGAATATCCATTTCCTTGCTTCTTCTGTCTTCTCTAGACTGCCCACTTTCCTTTTCTTGTGGCCCCCCTTCTCCACTGCAAAGCCAGTAATGTTGCATCTTTCTGACCAGTCTTCTGTAGTCATATCTATGTCTGATCACAGCCAGGAAATGTCCTCTACTTTTAAGGACTGTTGTGATGACATTGGGCCCACACATATAATCCAGGATAGTTTCCTCATCTCAAGGCCCTCAACTTCATCACATCTTCAGAGTCCCTTCTACCATGTAAGGTAACATACGTATTCACAGGTTCCAGGGATTAGGATGTGGACATCTTTGGGAGGCATTATTCTGTCCAACACAGAATAATACTAACTTTGGCATCACCGAATTTCCATTGAGCTACTGATGTCCTACAAACTGGGGAGGGGCTAAAGCACATGGGCTTTGGGAAATATGCTATCAGTCGTCATAGAACTGTCCTGTGAACAGCTCAACTGCAACCTTGTAGTAGGAATGGGTTTGCCTCCGAAGGAAATGGACATTTCAACTGTCGATCATTCTGGAAAAAAGTCATTCCTAAATGAGCCTTAGAACAGGATGAGGGGAACACTTTTCTTTCTCTCTCTGGGACTGGGTTCCCTTTGGCCTAGGCCGGGAGATGTGGAGGTACCTGGAGCACGAACAGCCAGTGGGCATAGGATAAACCCTTGGGGCTGAGTAAGTGGCCTGGGGTAGAGGACATGTTATAAACTTGCTTTATACGGGACCTAGAAGGGGCTGGGGACTGTGCAGTCCCCTTGAATTACTTTTAGAATAATTTTATTATCATTATTTTTTCAAAAGTAGCCTGTTTCTGCTTGGCTGTGAAAAGTGAAAGGGAAGGGCTTCTGCTATACTTGGGGATGGCTCTCCTGGGGTGAGAAGAAGCAGCTTACAGAATCTAGAATCGGATGACTGGTGACAGGAGGATTTGGAGAACACACAAGATACTGAGATATTCAGAAACCGGTAAAAGAGGAAAACCTATGCTGTAGGCAGAATGTTTATATTCCTTCCCCCTAAATTCATGTTGAAATCCTAACCCGCACAATGATAGTTTTAGGAGGTGGGGCCTTGGGAGGTGATTAGGTCACAGGAGCAGCACCCTCATGAATGGGATTAGTGCCCTTATAATAGAAGCCCTAGAGAGCTTCTCGCCCCCTTGTACCATGTGAGGACACAGTGAAAAACTTTCCGTCTGTGAACCAGGAAGAGGGCTCTCACCAGATGCCAAATCAGTCACGTGCCTTGATTTTGGATTTACAGCCTCCAGACCTGTGAGAAATAAATTTCTGTTGTTTATATGCCACCCAGTCTATGGTATTCTGTTAGAACATCCTGAACTTGAATGGACTAAGACAACCTGGAAAAGAATGCATGTCAAAAGGATGAGGGGTTCCAACTGTTGTGATTTATGTATAAAAGGGAAATGTGACCTCCCGGGTGCTGAAGTCTGGGATATTTGGGCTATGTACCAAAATCTGCTTTATAGTAAATAGTACAAGTATGAGATTTGAATGCATTTTGGTAATAAACATGACATTTTACATTCACATAAAACTGTCTTAAATCACAAGATTTTACAATGTGATGCTGTGGAAATGACATTAAGTTTTTCCTTTGAAGGTATTGACTGGGGTGGGCCTTGTGGAAAGAACCTTGGGTGGCTCATGAGGAGACGGGCTTTTGTGTCTCCTGTTTTCCCTATGCACATTGTACCTGAATGATCTCCTTACTCCTGCATTTATCCACTGTAACACATATGTGATTCTTGGTGTGATGAGTGTAGTTTGTTTATTTCCCCTTTGCACCCATGGTACCCAGCACCATGCCTGGAAAAATGACTTTTTTTTTGCTAAAGAACTACATCAGAGTCTCTATTCTCACTAATCAGCTGGCTGGCTTTGGTGAACTCACTTTATTTGAGCTTCAGTTTCCTTACTCAATATGAGTGTGGAAATTTTAATTCTAAGATAATTTCTGGCTCTCATATTTCACATTCTTTTCAATGTATAAAGTGTTGCTTCAACCCAGTGATTGTTTTTCCTACTCTCTTTTATTTGGTAAAGTAGGGAAGGCACCTAATTATCTTCCAGTAAAGTGTTGGATGTTTCAACTGACAGGTAACCAAGCTAAGAGTAGGATGACCCTTGATATATATGCATTTCATTCCTTTGATTCCACTCGGTTCCTGCTATGTCTATACAATATTAAGTGCATTGGAAATAAATTTCACCCTTGTCAGGCAGAAATCAAAGGAAGCAGTTTCTGGGCTTTACATCAGAAAAAGGTTTGAGCCAAATGAGGCATGGGATGGGCTCTGATCTTTTATCATTCCCTGCTGCCTTGCTTTCTCTTTAAGCTTCTTAGATTCATGTATCTGGTTCTAGAGATTCCATTCCCCTGGCTGGAACCCCCTTAGCTCTCCAGCTTTCCCCCTTATTCTCCAAAGGAAATGCTGAGGTTGTGTGCTAAAACCTTTCTTAATTGCATTTTCCTCCAATACACACGTAGCTGTCTTTTGAGCTTTGGCATGCAAGTGATGACAGAAATATACCAGTTTACAAGTGCCAACACCCAAGGCCACCACAGGGATGTAGAATTCACCTGCCAGAGCATTTGACACTTGTGTCAGGAAAAGGCAACAGCTGAGAAAAGCCCTGTGAGAAATAGCTTTTCACGTACACAGGAAAGGCTGTCCAGAATTGTAAATCAGTTGGATGTCTATTTCTTCCAGCAAATTCTCCCAAGGGTGGAGGAGACGGGGAGTCTATTCAGCTCACTTGGTGGTTGTGTGGAAAATGATAGCATACCAGTGATGCAGGAGTCATTTTGCACCATGAGATGAAGGCCTTTGGTTCCTCATCCTTAGAAGGTTGGCTAAGACTGGGAGACCAATTGCTTCCAGGTGCAGAGGTTTGGATTTAGTCCCCTCTTCATATTTAATAGTAGAGATCACAAGCTTTGAGCCCGTCTAAAGAGACCAGCTATTTCATTTGGCCAATCATGACGATGGTATTCAGTTATCCTTCCCTTAGCTCTGCCACCTTGAAACCTAATCTTGGAGAACTTTTCCTTTCATTCGTGATGGTGTGCAGACGCCTTTAGATGCTAACAGGAAAGCCACCCGGTTTATGGTATTTTTGTTATAGCAGCCTGAACGAACTAAGACACTCTCTCTTGACTTCTAGGACATTACACTTTATAGATATTCATCCCACATCTTTGATTGTGTCTTGGTGGTTCCTTGCCCTTCATCTGTCACTTAGAGGTCAGTTGCTCTGAAGCTGGCCAGACTTCCTATATTCTTCCTGGTCAGTCTTACCCACTTTTACATTTTTTTCTAACATCTCTATGGTGATGATTCATAATTTTCCATCCAAGTTTGGACCATTCTTTTAACCTTCAGATCTGTGTTTCTACTGTCTCTAGTTGGTTTCATCACATACATTGCAATTATTTTATTCATACAACAGATATTTGTTGAATACTGACAACACAACAACAAATAGCACAGTTTCTCTGCCCTTTCGTTGTTCATGGATTCTTGTGAGAGGCAGTTTTCTTGTCTGTCCTCTCTAGAATGTGAAATCCTTAGAAATATAAATTGTCTTTGTTTTGCGTGTGTCCAGATTCTACCAGTAACTGGCACGCTGAGATGCTCAAAATATGTTCACTGCATTAATTCATGAATCATAGACACATGAGGGCAAAAGGAATCTTACATTCAACCACTGTCCCAATTAGATTCCCAATTTGATTCCCCTCTAAAATATACCAATAACTGGTCACCCAGTTTCTGCAGGCACTGGGAGTTGTTCTTTATCATTAGTGTTTACAGACTATGCCAAATGGCTTTTTTTCTTTCTTTTATAATGAGAAAGAAAGAAAGAAATACTGAACCTAGAAAAGTCTGGGGAAAATCCTAGGATATGTGAACAGAGGTAGAAAGAAATGACCACTTTCAAGGAAGAAGTCATATAAGCAGGTTAGAAAAAGGGACTGAACTATTCACCTCCTATAGCACCCATTCAGAACAGAGGGTCAATAGCTACAGCTGTTTCAGTTTTGCCAATTTTGTCCTCCAGCTTAGACACGTGCCTTCCATTTACTTTAATAGGAGACATATGTGTGCAGTTGATGGCGGTACTTATTGCTAAGGAAGCGAAGTACTGAGTTCCTGCCACCCACCCACATCTGCGGCTTTATAAGCCGCAAGAAAATGAAAAACAAACACGCTGCTGGCATCCTAGGAAACTGTGGAGGTTTGACAAAACCAACCAGGAAGAAAAAGAGAATTGAAATGTGGAGACTGTGCTGGTGGGACGCTGGAGCATCACAAAAGGTCAGGTCTTAAATTCACAGCCCTTGGGTTACTTTGCTCCTCATCGCTGGGGTCTTTCTTTGGATGAAGTGTTATGGCGGATATTTCTGAGGCTCTCAGATCTGGGAATGAAACACAAAACTCGTGGGTAATAAAGATAGCTTTCAGTTCATTTTTTGAACAAATGCTTGTTTGAGTTCCCAGAAGTTGTTAGCTAGGACATGGCAACCCTTCCCATAGTACCAGGTTTCAGTGTTTTTTTTTTTAAAAAAACCTCTTTTCGTAAGTACAGTCAAGGATATTCAGTGCAGCATTCTTTATGATGTCTCTAAATTGGGTAGAGGTCAGTGGTCAGCAATAGTGGACTTGATAAATAAATGATAAAACCTTTATACAAGGAAATTTGTAGAAGTTAGAGAGGGTTAAGCTCATAGGCACTGGTATGAAACTTCCTGAGACATTGCTAACTGAAAAAAGAAAAGCTGCAGAAAAATATATGTGTGGACTTTTGTAGACCGAGGATTCTCTGAAAACACAATTCCCTTAAAAGCTTAGTAGGTTTGGGCTCGTTTGCAGCCAGTCAATTTTAGTAAAAACAAAGCTAGTTATGTTGTCAAGTCAGTGCCCCTGAATTGAGATTAGAGTGAGTTCTGTCCATCTGACCAGAGATCAGCTTAATACTCTCCAGTTTGGCCTCTGTCTCAAGATAGTTCAAAGTCCCATCTTATCTTTCCCTTGTCCCTAACCCGAAGTCCAATGACTGGCTCTTTTCCTTGGGGTTGGTTGTTTCCTTTTAAAATAGGAAGTTCACAGGTTTTAAGAAGCCTGAGGGAGAAGGCTGTTGATTTCCTCTTGCAGTCTAATCTCCTGCTCCACGTTTATCTTCAATTCCAACGTTATCCTGGGGCTTAGTATCTCTAACCCTGCAAGTAAAATACGAACAGAATTTAAAGCTTCTCCAAATTACTTGTACGTAGAAAGGGTCTTTCTTAGCAAGATTTTATTTTCCCTCTGTTTCCAGAAGGGCAAGTGTGCATAGGAGTTCTTTGTAAAAGAAATTTTTTCTTGCTGGAGCTTAGTGAAGGCGGCGAGGAGTAACCGATACATCCCTACATTCTAGAGTTTTTCTGCAAAATTCCCCAATATTCCAGCCTTCTTAGACATGTTCTCTATATCCCCAGGTGCAACAGGTAAATCACCTTGTAACAAACATTTCCAACTTCTTAGCTTAGTTAGGCCAGAGGTCTCCTTACTGCCATCTAACCTATCACAGCTTGGCCAGTTCCCCATTATGGACTCTTATTTATAATACTATTCCCTATTTCCAAGCACTGGTTTCTGTATTGCATATAACTTTCAGTGTCAAGTGACAGAAACCTAACACAATATACTTTAAAATAGTTTCTCTTTCATTTGTGAAACAGGGTAGTTTTTCTTGAAGCACAGCCGGATTCCATCAAAAGCTTAGTAGGTTTGGGATTAACCTACTTGAGCAATGCTGTCACACCCAGGTGCACCTATTTTCCACCCCTGCGTTCTATGTCCTTGTTGTTGGTTTCATTCTCAGGCTTCTGTGCTCACTTAGGGCAATTAGAGATGTATCTCTAAGGCTGGTATCCTCAGAAGAAAGAGAAAGTCTTTGCCTAACAGCATAAGCAGTCTTGAAGTTGTCCCGTTGCGCCTAACTGGCCTGGTTGGCCTGTGCTCACCCTGAACAGACAGGTCACTGCGGATTATAGGTGATGGCCAGCTCTCGCACTCAGCCTTGGAGACAGGTTTGCTCAGCTACATTTGAAACACTTTCAAGAAAGGGGGTGATTTCCTGAGAAAACGTGCTTTTATTACTAGAATAAGAAATTATGGATGCTGGGCGTAAAACATAAAAGGTAACAATGACAGAAATATTATAGAGACAGAAAGCTATTTGTAGGAGGAAAGAGTGGATTTGAAGAAGGAGAGAGGAATGGAAAATCCTGAGTAGGCTGAGTTTTTGAAAGACAGGGTGTTTCTGAAAGAGCAGGGAGGAGATATTAGAGACATTTGCTATGCTGTGATGTGGGATTTGGGGAAGATGGTGTTTTTAAGCTTACTTTGCTATGTTTTATGCTGTATAATTTCTTCTCTCTCACTTTTCAAGAAATATAAGTAAAGACTTATACCCTTTGTCAAGGCCTTTTGGAGATATATTTGTGCTGGCTTATGGATACAATACTAGGCCAATTCTGGTCTAGAGGGCACCCAGATTTGTTTGGGTTACATAAGATACTTAGAAACAATTGCTAAATTTTTAGGGGAGTGACTGGACTCAGGATAATATTGAGTACAGAATTTCTACTTTCAAGCAACAGACAATTTTTCTGAGAGCTCTCCTTTTTCTAATAGTCTTCCATTTTTTCTTAACTGGTAAATTTCCTTTTAATAAGGATTTAGGGCCATTTGCAGTACTACCTGTAGCAACAGTTGAAGGTGAACAGTAAGGGTGGTCAGCCCTACAGTATAAGAAGGCATTCAAAAACATTGATTCTGAAACCAATAAGGATTAATTGTCTATGAAAATAACATAAAGCAGAAATTCACTTAGCTGCACATGAGAATCATGAGGGAGCTCTTAAAAATACCAATGCCATGTTCCCACTCCTAGTCATTTTGATATAACTGTTCTGGGGCAGGCTTGGCATCAGCATTTTTAAAAGCCCTTTAGGTGATTCGAATGTGCTGCTAGACTTGAACCATTGCTGTCGAGGTTAGGGCTTACTCAAGCTTGCCGATTAGTGCCATCGTCACATGAACTGCATTTGTTGAACGCATACCTTCTATCCAACACACTCGTGTTAGGCATTCCCATATCACAGTAACCTAAATAATGAGCTAACTCTAATGCTTCTCTCAGGAAGTAATGACAGTGTCAAGTAAGCTCTCTGGGTTGGCATGAGGAACCGGGAGTTGACCTGCAGAGTGACTGAACCCAACAAAGTACTTCATGACCACATTTCCATGTTGCACTTGTAATAGAGAGCAGAGCTGGCCCAGAGTTAAAGGCCAGTAAGTAAATATCAAAAACCTGCAGCAAAGGCCTCTGAGATCTATGGAGCCAATCAAATATTCAGGCCATGATCTGACAGCAAAGCTGTTTTGACTTTCTGTACCTGTAGAAAGGAGGCCCAGGCCACTTAGTTCGTATTTAGCATATGTGGCAACTCTAACTCCCATGTAGGAGAGCTGCCACCGACTTAGGGAGAAGTAGTTGATGAGTTAGAGCTCGGCTGTCTCACTCCTTTCACCTCACCTATCCCCCTGCCCAGCCCAGCCCCTGTTCTCTGCTTGCTGGTCACCACCCACCCCCATTGCCTTCCCGCTTCAGTTAGTGTCGTGGGAAGAGGGGGAGGGGGGTGATTGATCTCATCGGCAGATGCTGTGATTGTTATTCACAGGTAGCATCCTGTAAGTTAGATCTGGGAAGCAAATGCCTCCCTGATAGTTGCCTGCCTTTGTTGTCCTTCAATAAGTAAAACACCTCCTGGTGTGGTGATTAAAAGGAGCCGCCCATGAAGGTTTTACACGTGTTTTAAGACACAACATTTATATTAATGCTGTGTTGAAAGTGACCTTTTGATGCTGCTGTCTTCCAGTAAAATAGCATTTCGTCAGTCATTTGGTAGCTTTCTCTCTCAAAATAGCCGTTTCTGAAAGTGAGGACCACTAGAATTTCCAAACTGAGGGGTTAGAAAGTGGTGTTTCACTTGTTTTGTAATGAAGAAGGTTTGACAGAGCTGAGCTTCTGCATTAGAAAAAGTGCTGCAGGAGGCCTTAGAATAAAGGGGAGAGGGGAAACTGGGCGAGTGAAATCACTGGCTTCCAGGGTTGCCAAAACCCTTCTGAAATACAACGGAGTCTTTTTAGGCAAATATACGATGCCTTTTAATCCTTTTTCTTGTTAAAGTTGAAGGAGATTGCATTCTTCATAAGATCTGTTTCAGGTTATCTATTATTGTGTAACAAACCACCCTCCAGTAGTGGTTTGTTAGAACAATCTCTTATTATCTCTGCTAGTGCTGAGTTGACTGGGCTCAGCTAGGGGGTTCCCACTTGGCATCTCTCATGGGATTGCAGTCCCTCCGTGGCTGGGTCTGGGTGGTCTCTAAGGCCTCCAGACTCACAGGTCTTCTGCCTGGGCCGAGGGCTCCCACAGCTGGGGCTCCTCGGGCATCTTTCTGTGGGTCTATGTGCCCTTTCCATGTGCTGTCTCCATCATGGTGGTTTTAAGGTAGCAGCACTTCTTACATGGTGACTCAAGGCTCCAAATACACTTGTCTCAAAAGAGATTGCCAGGCGGCTTCCTTCTTGGTGGCTCTCTTTCTCTTAGAGCATGTGCTTCTAGGGAGGCCAGCTGCCATATTGTGTGCAGTCCTTTGGAGAAGACCATGGGGTGAGTAACCGAGGGCTGTGGGCAACAGTCCCATGAGTGGCCTGGGAAGCAGATCCACCAGCCCAGCTAAGACTTCAGATGACTGCAGCCCCAACTGATACCTTGACTGCAGCCTCCTGAGAGACTCTGGGCCAGATGCCCCCAGTTAAGCCTCCCTCAGATTCCTGACACTGTGAGATAATACATTTTTGTTGTTTTAAGATACTACATTTGGGTTAACTTGTTATGCAGCAATAGATAACATATACAACCTCTTTTCTGCTCTTTCCTAATCTTCCATCTGCCAAGTAGGCACTCAGTTGCTGTGGAATGAATAAATGAATGAGGAATGAATAAATACATGATTTTTGGCTCTAAAGGTAGTCCATTGTTTCTCATAGCACACACTTGCTTTTGTTATGGAAACTTTATAGATCTATATTGGTTGTCTCCACTTCCTAGCTGAAAATTGCCAAAGGCCATTACTTAATCTCCATCCAATAAGTCAGTGATATACACACATAAGCACACATACACGAACACGCACAGCCTATGCGTGTATGTATATATACATACATGTATATATGCATAGACACATACATACATACACTGAGCTGCCATATATTTTTCATGTCAGAAAGGCTTCCCTTTTCTAATAAAATAAATTAGATGATGTATTGGTCTGCCACACCCAGAAGTTATTTAAGTCCTAGCATAAGTATGGTATAACCCTATACAAGCTTTTCTTTTTTTCTGACAAGTTATATTCTTGGCTATTTTGCTGTTCATAGCGTTTATTTCTGCCTATTTACTTCTCACCTCTTTAAGTCAATTTAATTGGTATCTGTGAGTTATAAAAATATTTTAAAGTAGACTGAGTTTTACTACCCAACCATTGGGTTATGATTTGAATTCTCCCTTAGAGGAGATACATATATATAAAACATCTGAAAGTAATTTTTATGCCAGTCGGCTCTGTTAAAGGTATTTGTTTTGGATCTGTAGTGCCCAAATTATACTTTCTAGTCTTTATGTAGAAATATGCTAATAATTCAGTGAAACCTAAGTCAAACCGGAAAAAGTGGCTTGCTCGGGATTTCTTTTTGGTAACAAGAGGTAAAAAGATGAGTGAAGACATTCTAGGTAATGTTTCTAGATCCTTCTCAGCCCGGACTGTCCTTGTGGGGGCCCCTTTTTCCCTAGCTCCGTCAGCATTCACTCCTGGCCACTCTTGCTCCCTCACTTGTTCCTCTCGGCAGAAGCGTGACTTAGCTGATGTGACTCTGGGTGAGGAGCTGAGCACACATGACTCAATCCCTTTCTCTTTCTTGGCTCAGGAGAGCCTAACGGCTGGTCTGCTCTTGGTCACGTGGTGAGGTTGGCCTGTGCTGTCTGTGACTCGATGGGTGCAGCAAGTGCTGTGGGTGCCCCTTCTCTCTCCTCCCAGCCTTCACCTCTACAGGCAGAAGGTTGCTTATTACCAATGCCTGCGCTTTCTTAGTGTGTGTTCCTGGCCACACGAACGTGCTTGGCCCATGCACAGGACAAGCTGGAAGTGCCCTAGAGTTGATGCCCTTAGAGGCAGCTCTCCAACAAGGATGGAGTGGGAGTTGATGAATAAAGAGCTACTTTCAGAGACACTGGGGTGAGACAACTCTCAGAGGTGTGTTCTCTGCTTTCCCCCAGAGTTCCCCAGCTGGATTGGGAACAGGCTGCCCACGGTGGGAACTGACTTTATTTATTTATTTATTTTTTGATACTTAAAAATATATATATTTATTGGCATACAGTTGCTTTACAATGTTGTGTTAGTTTCTGCTGTACAGCGAAGTGATTCAGTTATACACTCGTATATCGGTAACTGACTTTAGGACGTGCTCTTTGCTGGCTTTCTTCCCTTCCCTGTCTCATTCCCTCATTCTTCTGCTTGGATTAACTCCCAGGTATACTACTTGGGGTCAGATCTTTGCCTTGGGTCCGGCTTCTGGGTAAATAAGTTCAGGGTGCATTATTAGGGACCGCTGCTGCTTCCCACCTGAGTCACGTTCTCCAACAGCTCATGTAAAGCTGACATCGGTAGTCTCATTTGCCCGACTTCTGTTTATCTCGCTTAGTTCAGAACTCAGGAGGGTAAATGGTTTATATTATTAAGGCTCCTTCTCAAATCCCCATAACCTGTACTTTTCCACTTCTCCTAGTTTCTTCACATTAAAATTTAAAAATATAAAATTAAGCCTTATAAGCAAACATTAAGTGAATTTGGCTCACAACCCACTCTGTTCCTGCCAAAGACATGGATAAAAAAAAATGTGTATTTTGATATATGATAAATATATAACTTCTATTTTGTTTACAATGATATAGTCTCATGACAAGTTTAATATCTTTAGCTAGATTTTGACAAAAATTTCTTTAGTTGCAGTATTGAATGTTTTAATTTTTTTTCTGCTGGATAACTGTATTTGTCTCTTTATTCTACCTTTATATGGTGATTTTCTATGGAAACTGAAAACATTTTTACGAGCATATGGCTATTTATTTTTATTTTCTCTTAGAGCTGAGTCAGAAAAATTTACAAGTGGGGAACTTGATGCTGAGAAGTTAACCCAATGTGCAAACTTGGGTTAATTGTTTAGCCTCCATCTCCTCATCTGTAAAATGGGCATGGAATTATTTTACCCACAACACAGGATTGATGTTCATATCAAATGCGAGTGAAAATGTTGTCTTATAAGCATAAAGTGGTATAAAAATATTGGTTTTTATTTCTTCTTTGTTTTTGAGGCAAAGAGGGGTAGCTAATTCTCAAGAATATGGCTAATTTGAAAGTCCATGTGAGGCCCCCACAAGAACCCATTGACCTTGAAGTAGAAAAATATGAAACTTTCTGGGAGGTGCCAATCTGTTCTAAGCATGGTAATTTTCAGGTCCCATTAAGGTGAGGCGGAGCTGATGATTTTCACTTGATTCTTTGTGGCAGAGGCAATTCCCTAAATAGGCAGAACCTTCTCTAAAATTGCCAGTAAGAATCTGAGCGAGGTTATTTGCGTGGGGAGAGTGGAAAAGCCAGGTAAAATTCCCTGGAATTAATCAAAAGCTGTGATCCTCTAACAGCTGCCCATTTCACGTGATGCTTGTGCTGATCTCAGGTGGGAATGCGTCTGATGGCCAAGTTTATTAAAATAATTTTGCTATTTGCTGTGTATCTGATCAATAGGAAGCACTGTTTCTTCCTCTCCCAATGTGGCATGGGTTAACTAAGATACACATTCTCTGGAATCATGAGAAAAATTGGGAGTTCATTTATTATGGTGTTCATTAACAAACTTTTTTGATAATTTGTGTGAGTTTCTGTATTTGATATTCTTTATTATCATTACTTTTCAGTATTACTATTAAAACATGTCCAGAATGTTATCTCCTAGTGTAAATTTAGGCAAGTTATTTTTTTAAAACACCCAAAGTTGATTTTATTTTCTAGCTTCCACTGACACCTGGTGGCTTCTGCTGCTATGTGGGAAGGAAAGCCGTGCTAGGTTGTACTTTGGCTGGACAGCAAGCAGCCAGGTGACTTCTGTATAATGTGTTTGGATTTCAGAGAATCTTTAATTTCTCAGTCAAACTGTATATCCTCTCTAGAGCCCCCTGCCATGACCATCTACCTTCCGCATCATGTTTCCAGTGATGGATTTCCTTTGTTTGCTGAGGATTTTCATTATTAGAATTTTTATTTTTGCTGAGGTTAAATTTACTTCCTACTTTATATGGCTATTGATCTTCTCTCCTCCCATATTTCTTCTGGATTTTTTTCTTTAATAGAATCTTGCTCTTGTTATTTGGGAGAGAAATAAAGACCAGATGACCCATAAGATGTGTTGGATATTCTAGACTGTATTGGATCTGCCTTTTCAACTGCAGAATTTGTGTGTGTGTGTTTAGGGAGAGGAGGAGTTAGAACTGAAGAGTTCAGTGTTCACTCTCTCTTTTCCTTTGCCCTGGGGTCATAAAGTAACTATCCTGGAAAGTGAAACTGAGCTGGTTTAGAAATGGCCAATTTTAAGCCTGTTGGCATTCTAGGATACCAAATAATTACCTGTCCTCTCCTCTAAGTGCTAATAGGTATAAAACTGATTCAGGGAAAACAAATTATTTTTAAATCAAGAACTAATAATTCCAAAGCCAAGGGCTCCTTGGTTGGAAATTAAGGCAAAATTCCTACTACCTCCATCTAAATCTAGACCTTGAACTGGCCTTGGAGAGAGTTGGGTCTGCAAAGCAGACAGTGAATTGACTCTGTGAGCTTTGTGGAGGATCTTGGGCTGCCTTACAACCCGGAGAGCAGGGAGAAGCGAAAGATTTCCATGTTGGTCCACTTGGGATGCACCAAGACTCTAATAGCCTTGGAATAGTGATGTTTCACACTGATGCAGTCCAAAATGAACACTCAGACATGGTTCACACGTGCCCCACAATAATTTTTTTCTACATACAAAGTTCACAATTATTACTGCCTCTGTTTAAATTCCATTCCAGCAGTATGGAATGGTTGACCCATAGGGTAGAAATAACAGACAAGAAACTGTATGCCTAATGACTCACTTAGATGCATCAGAAATTGGTGTTAGTTTGGTCTCCCTTTAAAAACTTTCACGGTCAAGCAGAATCTTCAGAGTTGGTTTTTGGACACATACCCCCAGGTTGCTGGCCTCCTGAATAAAGCAAACTTTTTGTTCCTATGGGGAAAAAAAATGAGTGTTAGCTTGCAAAGTGCAGGGGCTGGGGAGATTAATGAAAATTTAGTCACTAATTATGTAATAGAATTCCTGTACATAAATAGAATTGACCTAATAGGCACTAAAAAAGTGCTATTTGGAAATTCAAGGAGAATATGTATCCTATGGAAGCACACTTACTACTAAACTTAGTGTGACATCACAAACTTCCCATGTGCTCAGGACTATGCTAGATGTTTGCTGTGGGAGCTTCTCAGTCAATTTCCCCTTTAAAGGGTATACTAGTGTTCTCCAGAAAAGCACAATCAATAGGATCTATATCCATATCTACAGATACATATGAGGAGGTTTGTTATAGGAATTAACTCCTGATCACGGAGGCTAAATCCCACAGTCTGCCATCTGCAAGCTGGAGACCGAGGAAAGCCAGTGGTATAATTCAGTCCAAGTCTAACGGCCTGAGAACTAGGGGAGCCCGATGGTGTAACTACCAGTCTGAGCCTAAGGCCTGAGAACCTGGAGGGGTAGGGGTGCTGGTGTAAGCCCAGGAGTTCAAAGACCCACTAACCAGGAACTCTGATGTCTGAAGACAGGAGAAAATGGATGTCCCAGCTCCAAGAGAGAGGGGGTGGGTGAGGGAGGGAGAGAGACGTTTTACCAGCTATCTGGGCATCCCTTAGCCCAGTCAAGGAACCATCCACCAATGGCCTCAAAATCCCTGACACTTAACGTATAATTATTTTTTTCTCTTTTCATGAGAAACAAATAGGATTAACAAACGGTGCCCATTGTTTATTATTCTTAAACAAGTCACTATAAAATACATTCTACATATCACACAAGCTGAGAAAGCATGTGGATCTCGTAAACATTTCTGAGATAAAGTTGTCCACAATTCTGCATGTTGTTTAGTGATTCTATAACAGGTTAGAAAGAGATTTGCCCCTTTATGACTCAAAAGAAGTAAAAGAGTTGTGATTCGATAGCACAGTTTGAGGCCCACGTTGCACCAGAAGGACGTAACGCCCCCTCACCTTTTGCAGCCATCACTTGGTAAAGGCCATGAAGTTTGGCTGTGGATTTGTACACATACCCTAGGAATCCTGGATCACTCAGGTGGGGAGACACACACCCTGCTCAGAGCAGGGGCACAGCTGGTGTTTCCTGGGTGCTGCTTGGCACCACATTTTGTCAGACAAAAAGGGACAGTAAAGCTTTCTAGGCTGGTCTAATTGTCCTAAGCTTCCATCTCATTGTGATTAAAACAATGCAAAGTCAAGTCCTGCCTAGAATGGGCAGGTGTCACTAATTTCATAAAGCTCCTAAGATCTTTGGCAAAAAAATTTGACAGGTACTAAAACAGTGCTGGAGAGACATTCTTGGCAAATGCCTTGTTCCTGTGACAGCCCAATGTCTGTGTTTCTGTTGAGCTGATATAATACCATGAAGGCAGAAACTGTGTCTAACCTATCCTAGAATCCTCAGCAACTGACACATCAGAAGACACACAACTAATGAAAAAAATGGGCAAAAGTTAGGGTTCTGTGGGGGAACAGTGGGAGATGAGTCTAGAAGGTTAGAGTGACTATGGGCAATTCATGAAGGGTCTTGAATGAACCCTGGTGAATGTGTGGTTGATTTTAAAAATAAAAAAAAATTTTTTTTAGTTGAACATTTGAATCTGAAGCTATAATACCTTAAAATCCAGGAAAGGCACATAATTGGAGAGCTATGATCACGAGGCCTCTGTGTGAGATTTATGAACACATCTATCTCAGATAGGATAGTGTTTAACTCATCTCAAAGAGTGAAGAGTTAAGAATGGATTTTACCAAGTCTCTCAATGTCAGGTGTTCATGGGAGCTTTTGGCCAGGGCTGGTTCATAGAGAATTCCTGTCTGCATTCTTGGAGTGCCCAAAGTGCCAACTGTCTGTGGTTTTGATTAAAGATAGATCTATATGCCTTACATGCCAGACTTGCAGGCTGCGGAGTTGACTTCCTGCCATGAAATGTTAGCAGCCCTGGCTTTTGGGCTTAGGCACAGGGATCATCCCACAGCTGGGAGGAAGCTTCAGGGCTGCCTGGGAGCAGGGGAAATATTTTTGTTAAAATAGCCTAGGCCTTCAGTCCACTAATTGTTGAGGGAGGCATTTGTATCCTTTTGTAAAAAGCATCCTAAGAGACCTATTAAAACCTTGTTAGGGATGGCCACCAGTCTGGCTACTTTTGGCTTACAGTTTAAGAAGGAGATTGGAAAAATTATATACCAGGAAAGGACTTTTGCACCCTGGCTTCTGGGGACAGAGAGGGAAATAATTTAATCAAGTATATTTAATGAAACGGTCAATAAAAGAGAATTTCTGATAGATGTTTAGATGTCATATCAGGCCTCCATTTAAAAGAGTGTTACAGTAACTTTAGAACTTCTTCAGATCGATTTATCAGGTTGCTTAAAACTCCTCAGTGGTTCTTTATTGATTCTAGAGTAATGTCCAAACTCTTTTATATGACGTTCAAAGCTCTTCAAAATTTGGTTCCAAAGTTTCTTTTTGGTGTCTTCATGCAACTCCTCCCATCTGCTTGTTCCCCATCCTGCAGACACTTGATAGAATTTCACACCTGTCTAGCTACTTCTACCAGGTTCTCTAAAATAATCTGCATTTTTTTATTGTGGTAAAATATATACAACATAAAACTTACTGTTTTAACCAATTTAAAGTATAAAATTCAGTGCATTAAGTACATTCATAATATTGTGCAACTGTCGTTACTATCTAGTTCTAGAACTTTCTTATTGCTGCAAAAAGAAACCCGTACCCATTAAGTGGTCACTTCCATGTTCCCCCACCCCGCCGCCCCACCCTTGGCATCTCCTGACCTCTTTCTGTCTTTATGGATTTACCTATTCTGGATATTTTATACAAATGGAATCATAGAATAAGTGGTCTTAGGTGTCTGGTCTCTTTCACTTTGCATAATTTTTTCAAGATTTATCCATGTTGTAGCAAGTATTGATACTTTATTCCTTTTTATAGCTAAATAATATCCCATTGTATGGATTTCTCTCATTTTGTTTATCCATTCATCCATTGTGGACATTATTTCCACCTTTTGGCTATTGTGAATAGATCTGCTGTGAACATTTGCATGCAAATTTTCTTTTGTATATATACACACACATACATGCACACCTAGGAGTGAAATTGCTGAGTCATGTAGTAGTTCAAGGTTTAACTTATTGAGAAGCCACCAAACTGTTTTCCACAGTGGTTGTACCATTTTACATTTCGACCAGCAATGTATGAGGGTTCCAGTTTCTCTACATCCTCACCAACAGTTATTTTCCATTGTTTATTATGGCCATCCTAGCAGGTGTGAAGTGGTATCTCGTTGTTGTTGTTGTTTTTTTTTTTTTTGGCTGCGTTGGGTCTTCATTGCTGCACACGGACCTTCTAGTTGTGGTAAGCAGGGGCTACTCTTCATTGCTGTGCACAGGCTTCTCATTGCGGTGGCTTCTCTTGTAGCAGAGCACGGGCTCTAGGAGCACAGACTTCAGCAGTTGCGGCACGTGGGCTCAGTAGTTGTGGCACATGGGCTCAGTAGTCGTGGCTCGCGGGCTCTAGAGCGCAGGCTCAGTAGTTGTGGCACACGGGCTTAGTTGCTCTGCGGCATGTGGGATCTTCCCAGACCAGGGCTCAAACCCCTGTCCCCTGCATTGGCAGACGGATTCTTAACCACTGTGCCACCAGGGAAGTCCCTATCTCATTGTTTTGATTTGCATTTCCCTAATGACTAATGATGTTGAGCATCTTTTCATGTGCTTGTTGGCTGTTTGTATATCTTCTTTGGAGGAAGGTCTATTCAAGTCCTTTGACCATTTAAAATTGTCTTTTTGTTGTTGTAAGAGTTCTTTCTATATTCTAAATACTAGACCTTATCAGATACATGGTTTGCAAATATTTTCCCCCATTCTGTGCATTGACTTTTTACTTTCTTAATGTGTCCTTTGATGTATAAGTTTTCAATTTTGTTGAAAACCGATTTATGTATTTTTTCTTTCATTGCTTACGCTTTGGGTGCTGTATTTTAGAAATCATTAACAAATCTAACATCATGAAGATTTTCCACTGTATTTTCTTCTAATAGTTTTTAATGCATATTTGGGTCTTTGGTCCATTAGAGTTGATTTTGTATTTGTATAGTTTGTAAGGTAAGGATCCAACTTATTCTTTTGAATGTGGATAATCAGTTTTCTCAGCACCATTTGTTGAAGAGACAACCCCGCAGTTTTGACATTTCCTTGGAATGCTCTCAATTCCTTTTAAGTGAAACATGGTTTTCCCTGATGATACTGCTTTTCTGGCCACCTCTCAAACAGAGGGCTTTTTTCCTACCTTCCCTCATTGATCCTGGAAAGGTCATTACACGTTAAGCTTCCATTTATCTGCTTCTTCCTTACTGCTCCCCACAAACCCTTGTTAATGCCTTTCTTTGGACTCCCAATGTTATTCACTTAATGCCACCTTCTCCCCAACTTCGTTGCTGTTATCTACTTATTCCATCTTATTTGATGACTTCAACACTTAGTTGTAGACAAAGACTTCTCTCAAACACTCTTGTCATCTTTGTAGACTCCAAACATTGTACTGATGACTGGCCTCTTCATTCCTTAACTGTCACAATGCCAGGATCTTGATCTTCCTTTTTCACAGCCATTATTAGTGAGGCCATGATTTAGACATTGTAACCCTTGGAAACAGCTTCCTTTATGTGGTAAAATTCTGAATTCCTTCTTCTCAGCATATCCTCACTTATGTTTCGTGTTGTTGTTTCTTGTTGAACTTGATATTAGCTTCTGACATTATTTATGACCTTTCTGCCACTCCTGATTCTTCTAAAACAACACAGATATAAACATTACTTTTAATTTTAATGCAATTTCAATCTTTTAGAAAAGTTGTAAAAATAGTATACACTCTCTACTTCATATTCAGATTCACCACTTATTTACATTCTAGCTCTCTTGCTTTAACATCTCTTTATGAATCATTTAAAAAAGTTGCAAATCACCCTTTATCCCTAAATATTTGAGAGTGCATTTCCTAGAACAAGAAATTCACTTACATAAGTACAATAAAATGATCCAAATCAGTATATTTACTGTTGAATGTTATTTCTCATCTAATTTATATTCTATATTCAAAGTCAATTTTCCAATATTGTCTTTTTTTTTCTTTCCAGCCCAGTATTATGCATTACTTTCAGTTTCCCTATATCTTCAGTATCCTTTAACCTGAAACAGTTCCTAATTTTGGTCTTTCTAGACCTTGATATTTTTTAAGAGGAGAGGCAAAATAATTTCTAGTATGTCCTTTAATTTGGGTTTATCTCAGGTTTCCTTATGATTAGATCAGCAAGTATTTTCAGCAGGAATACTACAAATGTTATGTCCTCACTGCATCATACCAAGAAGCATATAATGGAGCATTGTCTTATTATTGGTGACATTAACTTTGATTACTTTGTTAAGGTAATGTCCACCACCTCTCTCCACTGTACAGTTACTGTATTTCACTTTGCTATTAATCTACAGACAGTTATTTGGAGATTAATATCCTGTTCCTTCTCAAACACTCAACCACTAGTTTTATCATCCACTGATGATTCTTTGCTAAATCAAGTCTTACAAAGATGGTTGCAAAATGGTGATTTCCATCCCCCCCAAACTCTATCATTGTTTTCACATTTATTAGTTGTCATTATACTTTAAGGTAAAGCTTTCCTTTCCCCTGCATTTATCAATGTATTTATATTAGTTTTATCTCATGGATATTTGTTTTACTCAAAGGATTATTTTTATATATTACCATTGCTAATTATTTTGATGTTCAAACTTCCCAAGTTTAGCCAGTGAGAGTTTCTTCATGCTAGTTATGTCCTTTTGACATATCTCCATTATTCTTTGAACAATTCCTTACTTTCTGGCACAGGAAGATGCTCCAGGCTTACCTGCTACTTTTCTTGCTCCTCGGTTTCCAAGAAATCCTGATTCCTTTTTGTGAGGAATGGCATTTTGAAATCAAGATCTATTGTTCCTGGGGTGTCAGTGCTTCTATGTTTTCTCAGCAGGAGAGAAGTGTGTGTGTGTGTGTGTGTGTGTGTGTGTGTGTGTTTCTATATTTATTTACTCTATCTGTCTATCATCTATTGATCTATGTCAAACACCCCAAGTTTATACTAATACTTTTAACTTCTCCATTTCTGTATTTGTAATTTCTTCTCCAAACAACCAGCCAGTGAGAAACCTGGTTCCTATTATTCTCAGTATGTTGATCTATTTGCTCAATCCTGCAATATATACAAAATAGTTTCAGAATTGCTAACACATATCACTGTGAAAAATAAACTATGAGCTACAGTTCAATATTTCTTTGCTTTTTTTGTCTTAAGACTAAGGGAGGATTTTAAGTTCTATTCAGAACAATTACATTTGAAGTGCTTATTACATATCTGAGTAGAGATGTAGAGTAGGCTTCCTGGATTTCGGAGGAGATGTCAGGAATAGAGATAAAGATTCAGGAATCATCAGCTTAAAAATGATATTAAGATAATTTAAAGCAAGAATTGAGTACACTGATTAGGGAAAGTAAGGGTAGAGAAGAGAGCTGAGGAGGTGGATGCAGCAAAGGCAGCTGAGAAAGATGGGCCAGTGAGATAGGAGGCATATTTAAAGAACATAATATTCTGGAGGCCAACTGAAGAAAGCATTTGGGGAATGAGAGAATCACCGGCTGTGCCGGATGCTGCCAAGAGGCTTTAGAAGATGAGGTTTGAGAAATAACCAGCAGATCCTTATGTGGATGAGGTTTCTATGGAGTGATTTAGGATGAATGCTTATTTAGAAGGGATTAAAACATACCCAATTCCTTCCTAAGAATGGGAAGTGAGGAATAGACAGTGAGTACAGACAAATCTTGAGAAATTTTGCTATAAATAGGAGCAGAGCAAAGGGTTGATAGCTGGAGGGAGTTGTTATCTTTTTAAAGACATCAGACAATACAGCATGTAAGTATGCTGATAAGAATGGCCTCTTTTTATGACTGAGTAATATTCCATTGTATATATGTGCCACATCTTCTTTTTTTTTTAAACTTTTTAAATTTATTATTTATTTATTATTTTTATTTTTGGCTGTGTTGGGTCTTCATTTCTGTGTGAGGGCTTTCTCCAGTTGCGGCGAGTGGGGGCCACTCTTCATCGCGGTGCGCGGGCCTCTCACTATCGCGGCCTCTCTTGTTGCGGAGCACAGGCTCCAGACGCTCAGGCTCAGTAGTTGTGGCTCACGGGCCCAGTTGCTCCGCAGCATGTGGGATCTTCCCAGACCAGGGCTTGAACCCGTGTCCCCTACATTGGCAGGCAGATTCTCAACCACTGCGCCACCAGGGAAGCCCCACATCTTCTTTATCCATTCATCTGATGATGGGACACTTAGGTTGCTTCCATGTCCTGGCTATTGTACATAGAGATGCAATGAACATTTTGGTACATGACTCTTTTTGAATTATGGTTTTCTCAGGGTATATGCCCAGTAGTGGGATTGCTGGGTCGTATGGTAGTTCTATTTTTAGTTTTTTAAGGAACCTCCATACTGTTCTCCATAGTGACTGTATCAATTTACATTCCCACCAACAGTGAAAGAAGGTTCCCTTTTCTCCACACCCTCTCCAGCATTTATTGTTTCTAGATTTTTTGATGATGGCCATTCTGACCAGTGTGAGATGATATCTCATTGTAGTTTTGATTTGCATTTCTCTAATGATTAATGATGTTGAGCATTCTTTCATGTGTCTGTTGGCAATCTGTATATCTTCTTTGGAGAAAATAGATAGCTAGTGGGAAGCAGCCACATAGCACAGGGAGATCAGCTCGGTGCTTTGTGACCACCTAGAGGGGTGGGATAGGGAGGGTGGGAGGGAGGGAGACACAAGAGGGAAGAGATATGGGAACATATGTATATGTATAACTGATTCACTTTGTTACAAAGCAGAAACTAACACACCATTGTAAAGCAATTATACTCCAATAAAGATGTTAAAAATAAAATAAAATAAAATAAAATATACATTAAAAAAAAAAAAAAAAGAATGGCCTCAAGAAGACCGGAAACAAATGATGCAGGAGAGAGAGGGCAATTATTCTGGAGAAAAATCTTCAAAGAGCTGGGATTATAATGATCCATTGTGCAAGTGGAGTGGGTTAGATGCCGGTGGGAGCAGGGAGTCCATCCATGACAACAAATAAAGGGAACTGAGGATTCTGAACTGCACTTTGCTGACTGCTGAGTCACCATAAGGTATGACAAGCAGCATAGTAACTGCACTATTCAGTACTGCTTTCGGGGGCCTTTCAGAACCAATTTCCTGTTATTCCTGCTCTTCTCAGTCACCTTATCCTCCAATCACTAGTCCATGTGTCTGAATAACATTCCTGCCTCCTCCTGAAAAGGCTTTAAAACCTAACAGTCCTAAAGAGAGCATTTTCAATGTTTATCTCCTACTTCCTTTTTCCAGCCAAGTGTTATATTCCCACCAGCTTTCAACCATGGGCTCTGGGCTGCTTATAACTAGAGATGGGAATCTCCTTACAATAAAGGAGATCTTGGCCTCCATTCCTGAGGTCATGTTTTGTTTCTGAATCCCCTCATCACCCATCCCAGACACCAAGGAGGAGTTGACAAAGAAAGACCAATTTAAAAATAAAGGACCTCTGGACTTCCCTGGTGATGCAGTGGTTAAGAATCCTCCTGCCAATGCAGGGGACAAGGGTTTGAGCCCTGGCCCGGGTAGATCCCACATGCCGCGGAGCAACTAAGCCTGCACAACACGACTACCGAGCCTGCGCTCTAGAGCCCGCGAGCCACAGCTACTGAGCCCACGTGCCACAACTACTGAAGCCCGTGAGCTTAGAGCCCGTGCTCCACAAGAGAAGCCACTACAGTGAGAAGCCCACGCACTGCAACGAAGAGTAGCCCCCGCTCTCCACAACTAGAGAAAGCCCGCGCACAGCAATGAAGACCCAACACAGCCAAAAAGAAAAAACAAACAAAGAAAAAAGAAAAATAAAGGACCTCAAAATCTTAGGTTTATGTGTAACACTCAGGGTCCTCCCTACCAGATATAAAGAACTACATGTGGAAATCGAATGTGTTAGGTAGCACTTTGTGTGGGTGTGATGCCCTGCCTCACCTCCTCAAACCCCCCACCCCAACCCTACTGCCATGGGATTTAAGGGTCTGAGAGCAAGTACACTGGAACCTCTTCCCTGTTTGAGATCTTAGCAGTGTGCCTCTTCTCCCTACAGCACCAAGCTCACGGTGACTGAGTTGGGGAGCTGAAGTGGAAACATACAGCATCTGAGCATCAGAATAACAGTGACTGCCCCGTCCCTCATCTTCCATCTCAGTTTCTCAGGGCTCCAGAGAATTGGAAGCGTCCTTGAGTTCCCTGGGGCCCTGAGCGAGTGAAGAATTGGAAGTGTTCCCAGGCCTGCCACGTGGTGGCCATGGCTAGAAGCAGGATGAAGTGTGAGGGCAAATACTGTATTGATAGTTTACCCCCACGTTATCAGGGAAACTTGGTCAAAATCTGAATAGATCCCAAAAGTCAGGGAGGAGGAAATACGTAGAGTCAGTTACACAGGATGCTAGGGTCATCATCGTTCATGGGAGAAGCCCACAGTCACTCAGGCTCCAGGGAGAAGTGGGACAAAGATTCGTCAGCTGATACTGGAGCCTCCCTAGTATTAGGACGGTAGAGCCAACTCAGGAACTGGGTGAAGGAGAAAAGCCAAAAGCATGTGAGGGAATTTGGAACTATAACAAGACTGCGCTGGAGGCCTGCACTAAGTACTCGGGCTGGACCCAGAACTCATCCAGAGTTGACCCGTTTTCTACCATCAGCAGAAATGGGGCTATAGAGCTAGTTATAGAGAAGATGCCTAAATATTTTCATACTCAAGTATGTACTTAAAAAGCACACAGATTCCAGCAGAGTTACAATAACTTCCATATTTAACAAATTTAAAATCTAAAGAGGAGATCTGATCTTCACCTCTATATTGTTGGATTTGTAAAATACAAAAACGCTCTAGGAAAACACACTAAATCTAGTATAAATTAATAATTTTTACATAAAATCTAGTAGAATATTTAATTGACCAATAAATATTTGAATAGTAGAATATTTAAATGATCAAATAATCTCTGCTCATTTAATTATTATTTTTTTGGTAAATTTCTGAATGTAGATTAATTTGTGTTTTGGTGAAGTTTATTTTATATTGTCTAAGTTAGCGGTTAGCAAACTATAGCCTGTGGGAAAAATTGGGCATGTTATCAATTTTTGAAAATAAAATTTTATTGCAATATAACTACTCCCATTTTGTTTATATATTGTCTACTGTTGCTGTTGCAACAGAACATTGGGCTGGCAAAGGCTGAAATATTTATTATCTGACTCTGTAGAAAAAGTTTGCCAAGTTCTAGACTAAGGCTTAATCAAGGTAAAATGTATTTGTAGTCTTATCTTTTACAATATTAAGTAGAGACTGTTTTATTTCCCTTTGAGCATATTTAGGTCTTATTTCATTAAGGCATGGTGCTTTCCAAACATAATGCTTGGAACATTGCTAAGAATGAAACTGTAGAGATCTTGTCCTGTAAGAAATGGAGCACCAAGTAGAATATTAATCTTAGAACTCAAGCTGACATTTATAGCTCTATAGCAATTTTCCTTAGCTTGTTATAAAAACTGACGTACTTGCTACAGTAGCTAGAAAAGAATGTCTGCTGTTTTTTGAGAAAAGAGTTCAATGAAGAACTTTCCTGCATCACTTTCACTTCTATTCCATATACTAACACCATCCCGTTGCAGTGTGGACCTCCTGCCCTTCAGAGTTAGTTTCCACGGAGAGTTAAAGTTAGTCTAAGTGGACACTATGATGTACTGATAGGAAAACGTGACAGTGCCCTCCTATGAAATGACTTGATACTTTACAAAGATCAAGTCCATATTGCATATCCTACATGTAAGGCCTGATATCCGATTTCCCTTTATCAATTTAATATTAAAATATATTCTTAAAAAGCATCTTCTATTCCAGCTGGATTAATTTCTTCTTGTCTGCTTTATATGCTATTCCCATTTCTTGCTTCACACTTTAGGCTGTCCCCTATAGGACTCAAGATACTCATAAGGAATTGTGTGGGCTGAATACCAGAGGTTCATCTTTGGATACAGGCTCTGGAAGTCATAGTATCTCAGACTGGACAGGATTGAAATAAGTATCAATGTTTCTAAAATTAAAATCTATATTCATTTTAGAAAAAAGACAGTGAAATAATAGAAAAGGAAAAAAAATGAAACATTCATAATGCCTCCCCACTTCCCACAGAGTTACTGATTTTACAATTTTTGTATAAATGCCTTTTCAGAAATTTTTCTATGGACACATTTTTGTTTTCAATTTTCAGTGTAATTTTACTTGATTTTCCTTTTTGTCCCTTCCCCTGTCGCATCTCCTTTTATTAGCCTCTTCATCAGGTAAAGTCCATATAATTAAATTTATTTTCTCTGTGCTTATATAATCATATGTTGACATACGTACATGTACATACATACGTTCATAGTAATTGTTTACAGAACTGAGATCACATTACACTCACTTTCTGCATCTTGCTTTTTTCCGCTAATGATTCCTTGTGGAAAGTCTACCAACTCAACTACTATACCTCTGCCTGTTATGGGTGCTCCCTTACATTATTTCTATGAGAACGCGTTCTGATTTCTGCTTCAGTCCTGTAATTCAACGTGTGCTCTTCCCAGCCCTGGCGGCCACACCCAGGGTCTCCTGCCTGGGGATGGGAAAGAGACGGTGTGAGAAAGTCACGATGCCTCGCCCCAGGTTTTGCTCAAAGCTGGCCTGCCTGGTGGGGGGCACCCATTCCTCCTTCTCCAAGTGGGGGAGCCCCATCTATTTCAGAGGAGCAGGAATGGCTTTGGTTGTGGAAAGGAGGCAAGGAGCCACTGAGGTACCTCTGACAACAGCGGCTGTGCTGCAGTGGGGACAGATTCCAAGGGGGAAGGACTCCTTTCTGCCCTGGGCCACCAATGACGGGCTTGTTTTATGGACACACATTTAAGAAAAAAACTTAAAAATTAGGTGACGCCATTTGTATTGTAATGTAATCTTATCATGAAATATCTTCCTGTATTGATAAATAACAACTAGCAACCTTTGGTGTGTGATGTATACCTGCCACAAAATTTGTATAAAGCATCACTCTATCCTTTGATCCCTTGATTGTTTCTAGGTTTTCATTATTATTCATGATGCTGTGGGAAAATATATGTATCTAAGTATTTGATCAAATACTTCTTTAGGCTAACTTCTGAGTGGCAGAATTACAAGATCAAAAGGTCTGAATAATTCTGATGCTCTTGGAACCTATTACCAAATTGCCCTCTATAACAGTTCTACCTTTTCACTTTCTCTGTTGAAGTGTAAGAGAGTGTCTTTTTTCAACAGCATCACCACTACCAGGTTATCTAATTTAGTGACTTTTAAAATTTTTCTTGAATATGACCCAAGAGTAAGGAAAAAAAATACTTTATGTTGTGACTTAGAACACATACATTCATATACACATAATAAATGCGTATACATAAACAAACACATATATTTAATGAAAGCAAAAATCACACAAAATAATGCTAACCCTTACTGTATAAAATGCATTTGATTTTTTTATCCTGTTTCATTAAAAAATGCTGGCTGAGACCCACCAAGTAGATTTCATAAATGGCTGGAAGAAATGGTGAAATTTTAGGGTAAAATAAAGATGACCTAAAAAGTATCTTATCAGCCAGAGCAAAAGTCCGTAACAAGATGAAGTTTAACACCAATATTGTGAGGCTCCTCAACTGGGATGAGCGCCAACATCAACACCCCCTGTGTCCAGGTTTTCCATCCATACGATGTTATCCTGCCGTCACTTGCTCAAAATCTTTTGAACTTTAAGATGTTCTTAATGGTTTCCATTCCTAATTCATCATAAAATTTGCTTCATTCCCTTCAATATGCTCCCTGAGTGTTTAAAATCTGTATTGGTGGTGATCATTCCAGCATCTAGCACCATTCCCCAGCCTTCTCACCTTTAGGCAGTCATCTTCAAATTTAATTCAGGTACCCCTCTTTGTCCTTAGGATTATTTGGAACCATTTTTGTCAAACTGTCATTCTGCCCCTGGGCATCCATCCTTCCACCCTCTCCCTTCCCTATATGTGCTAATAACCTTCATAGAATCTTCTCTGCTTGACTCTTTCTTTCCTTAGAATGACGTGAAGATACTCCTCAAACCCTAAATTACAGGGGCTTATGCTTGGCCCATCACATGTGCTTGGGCATTTCTGACTTGGGTCAGAAAAGGAAAAGACATGGGTGTTCCCTTCTCCCATCCCTACCGTTCCCATGAAGACCTTCAGGGAAATGGACTTTACTGGGTAACGCTGGCAGAGTCATCAAAACCTGACTTCATTCTTGATCCTCAGAACATATCATACCACCTCCAGAGCTCAGGAATACTGCCCATTTGTTTTCCACTTGGTAACAGCCAGTGGTTTACAAACTGTAGTCTGGAGGCCTAGGGGTTTCATAAAGACCTTTATGCACTCCCTCAGGGGCAGGAGGGAGGTGTACTAGTGGAGGGGGGATGCTCCAGAACTCCAAGCCCCTTCAGTGGAGCTGCCACACTTTTATAACTTTTTATATGCTGGACTTCCATCTAAAATCTACCTTAACTCTCCACCAGTAA
The DNA here is from genome assembly GCF_009873245.2 of Balaenoptera musculus. Taxonomy (NCBI): domain Eukaryota; kingdom Metazoa; phylum Chordata; class Mammalia; order Artiodactyla; family Balaenopteridae; genus Balaenoptera; species Balaenoptera musculus. The sequence goes on along the minus strand of NC_045801.1, from coordinate 30,784,351 downwards.
CTTCCATAGAATTTCCAATTCTAAAAGATAATGATAAGAAAATAAGAAATTTACCCCCAAATTATTAAATACTTAAAAAAATTCAGCAGTCAGTATTAAAAAGACATCAAGTCCCATTAGGACATTTGTGTTGCTCTACTAACTGTCACGTGAGTGCGTGACTGGGGCAGTCTCTAAATGATCTTAGAGGGCTTACCCTGGTGGGTCTTGGTAGCCTAATAATAGTTTTGAATTCCACATGGGCAACATAGAGAGCAATCAGATGTTTCCTTTTTGGTACCTGTCATTTCCTACTACAACATAAAATAAGTAGAGTGGAATTGGCTTTAAACTTGTACTTGGTCCTTTATCCAATGCTGTTTGTCTGCCATGTAAACAAAAATCCATTGCCTTTTCTCCAAACAGCCCATTTCAATTTTGTACAGCATTTCCCACCTGAGTTGGGGCACTGAAGGTTGTTTTCAGCTTTGTTGTCTGTGATGGTCTTACAGAGCCAGTACCAAGCCCCTAAGCATAAAATCCTATCCATGGTGGCCTCCCAGAATCTGGGCAGCAGCTTATTTATAAGTGCAGCTCTGAATTCAGAACGTCTGGGTTCAAATACCAATACTGGGACTTCCTAGATGTGGGTCCTTGGGCGAGTTAGATCTCTCTGTTCTTCACTTTGCTCATCTGTAAAAGAGTTTTGATAAGCGTAGTACTTGGCACATAGGGATAGCATGAGAATTATATATACATAAAGCACTTAGAAAAATGCGTGGTGCATAGTAACTTCTCAAGAAAAGTTTATTTTATTATTCCCACATAACTCTAATCCACTCTGATCTAAGTTAAGATTGAGATTTTACTGTAAGTGAAGGCTACAGGTCTGTATTGCTGTATCAAAGTAGAAAAAGTGTGAAAATAAAAACCATTCACACATGTGGAAATATCGGGTTGGCCAAAAAGTTCATTTGGGTTTTCCATAAGCTGTTATGGAAAAACCTGAATGAACTTTTTGGCCAACCCAATGTTTCTGATTCATTTCTTAATACACGTGAATGTACAATGAGAATAAAATGAGTCAATTTGGTGTGATGTCTAGCTTTATAAATTATGATACCCACTCCATAGAGATATTTTAGAGTCTGACGTATTCTAAATACATCAAACATTTTAACAAGAAAAATCCTTTTTTTGATGAGATAGATGGCTTTTTATACTCACTGATATCCTATACCTTGTCACCACTTTTCTTCTTCCTCCACTGTCATTGCTAATAGCTTTTTAATGGAGTCTCCCACAAAGTACTTTCACATTTAGGAATATAAAAAGCACAGACGCACGTTGAGCTGGAAGGAAAAATTTAAATCATCGAGTCCAAGCAGCCACATTTGCTGGGATCTCTGCTTCCCCTAGAAATGAGAGGTGTCAGTACAAGGTAATGCTGTTCTTAATGACCCAGGAAACTGGTGAAATCCTGTGACAGAGATCTGAAAATGTTGGTCCTGATTCAAACTTGCTAGGTGTTCAGTGATGCTGTTGAATAGATTAGGTACCAATAAGACCACTTCTGTATCATCAGCTGATTCATGGACTGTTCCTTGTCCTAAACCAATCATGCCACTCAAAGAGCCAGAGGTGACATACTAACTGCCATATTTAAGTTTATGGTTTTCAACAACTCTCTTTATGACTGCATATTTTCGTTCCTATGTATCATGATAAGGTGTGTACAAATATTGAATCCTGAGACTTGGCTCTTTTTAAATGCCTGCACTGCATGATGCCACCTCTCTGGATAGCAGTGTAGCATTGGAAGAGGTTGTAGGAAACTCTGTTGTATTTGGCAAGAAGAGAAAACCCTTTAGGCTGAGTGCTACTTCAGACTTGGACTCTTCACTAAAAATCATTATTTTTGTTAGTTTTTGTTTGCTTCATCAGATGACACTATCCCCCCTCTCCTGCTTGAAATCCACCTAGCTGTAGCTGTAGCTAAAGCTCTCCACTTACTGATTAACAAGGAGGTGACAGTTTTTAATTGTTTTCTCTGCTATACATGTTGGTTACATGCAGAAATTGAAGATATAAGAGAAAGGGAAAGATCAGAGAGAGAGAAAAAGAGAATAGTTTATAGCGTTTGTGTTAGGTGGAATTATTTTGGTTGAAAAGAAGAGAAACCAACTAAAATGAATTTCAGCCAGAAATTTCTTTATAAGGACACTCAGTGTAGCATGGAACCCAAAGACAGGAATGCTTCTGGGCTTCAGGAAAGGCAGGATTCAGGGATCTGAACCCCTGTCAGGACTCTGACTTTTCTCTCTATTCCTCACTCTGTATAGGTTTATTGTTTGCTCTTACTTACATGATGGGACACAGTCATCCAGCAACAACTCCCGTGCCTTATGTGTTACAGTGTAGACACGAGGAAAGACTCAGTTCTCTTGATTCAGGTCCAAATTTCCAAGGAAGGAAACTCATTGGCTAGCGGGCAGGTGACCTGTTGTAACCTGACAGCTCCTGCAGCAACTACCCAGGCTGTGGAGAGATCAATTCCTAGAAAAGGAATGCTGGGCACACACAGAGGTGATCACTTTGGATATTTTAGCCAAAATTCTTTTTTCTCAAACCAGTTTTGAATTAATCTCTACCAGTTTCTAATTGCTGTCACCTCCTAAGTTACCCAGCTGAAAGAAGCAATACTTCCATGTTTCCTGACTCATCCTCACTCAGGTTTGAAGGGTATGTTAACATTATAGAATTAGGTGAGTGAGTCGGCTAATCCGTGTTAGTGACTGTATTATTCATTTTTCTGTTACAGTCCAGCCCCACCCTTATAGACCTACATGTTCCAGAACTTTCAGCCTTCTCTCTCCTCTGATCATTGTGGTTACCTTTCTGTGCATGCTTTCCACTTCATGAACCTTGAGTTTTTGACATGAGAAATGACTTCCAGTAAAATAGTTATTTATTGTGAAATTCTAGATGGCTAGTCAACTTAAATGTTAAGATCATAAACTTCGGGCTTCCCTGGTGGCGCAGTGGTTGAGAATCTGCCTGCTAATGCAGGGGACACGGGTTCGAGCCCTGGTCTGGGAAGATCCCACATGCCACGGAGCAGCTGGGCCCGTGAGCCACAACTACTGAGCCTGCGCGTCTGGAGCCTGTGCCCCGCAACGGGAGGGGCCGCGATAGTGAGAGGCCCGCGCACCGCGATGAAGAGCGGTCCCCGCACCGCGATGAAGAGTGGCCCCCGCTTGCCGCAACTAGAGAAAGCCCTCGCACGAACCGAAGACCCAACACAGCCAAAAATAATAAATAAATAAAAAGTAGCTATAAAGTTTAAAAAAAAAAAAAAACGAAAAGTAACATTATATTTGTTAAAAAAAAAAAAAAAAAAAAAAGATCATAAACTTCATCTGTATCCTATCCCATGTCCTCTGGTACTAAATACCATACACATCACTGTTGATCGACTGTGGTATATTAAGAAAAAACTATTTGTTCAATTTTTGAAAAGAGTTAAGAGGAGGCCAAATTATCCTTGACTGGTAAAAGAAGGATGAAAATGTAACTTTCTTGGAATTTGAGAGCCCACCTTCTCAGAAAGCTATTAAATCCCTTCTGTGTAAATTTAATCCCCTGGGCGATCTGTTGGTAGCTAATGGTGACAGCTGAAGCATGAAGAGGGTTGGCTCAGTTTATACCAGCATTTTAACTTGATTATTTGGGAAGTGAGTTTTTGGGTGAAGCCGGATGACTTTCCTTTTTCTGTTTTCCTACCTTATATTTTTCTTCTATTTTCTCCATCTCTTCCACAACTTATTTTTTTGTTTGCTTGTTTTCTTCTATTTCCTCTCCCCACCCGCACTGTCTATAACACATGCTATTAGGAGGATGGGGTAAAACATGCCTCACACAAGCCAAAATGGTAGGACATAAAACAAGATAGCACATGAAATTATCCATGGGAATTGCACTATTTAAGTCGTGTTTGTTTTGCAGCTATTTTAAAAATGCATATTTTAATCAGGAACAAGTCTAAAAGGAAACAGTGATGGAGAGGATGTCCACCACCACACCAGGCTGTGTACTCCATCCACCCACTTGTTCTTTGCTTCTGCCGTGATCCCTTTTGTTTCTCTATTTGGCCTCTTACAACACTATTTCTCTTTCCTCTTTTACCCATATTAATTTCTCTGTGATTTTTAATTCTTCCAAATAAAAGCAAGAATGTACTTGCTGGTAAAGTACATTGGTGAAGATATTTTGTGATTATGATTTAACATTAATATTAATATCGCTTCTAGACTGTGAACTCACCAGGATCTAGCTCATTACCTGGTGTATGGTGGATGAGCAATAGTGCTTGTTAACTAGACTAATATATTTTTTTAAACTTTTTTCGGGGGATGATTTTAGATTCACAGAAAAGTTGCAAATATGGAGCATTCGTGTATAGCACCACCCAGCTCCTCTGCTCTAATAACATGTCATATATCCTTGGTTCATTTGTCACAACCAAGAAATTAACACTGATACTATGCTACTAACTAAACTACAGACTTTATTCAGATATCACCAATTTTTCCCACTAATGCCCTTTTTTTCTGTTCCGGGATTAAATCCATGACACCATCTGGTATTTTGTAGCCATGTAATTTTAGTATTCTGTAATACGGAATACTAATTTTTAAATTTACCTTTTATGATTTTACTTTTAATAATTATGTTAAATTGTAGGGAACACTAAGAAAATACATGAATATCCAAAATAAACTAGACCATATGTCATTTTACAGTGATTCTAATTTTGCTTAAATTAAGATTGCCTAATATCAGTATAGTAGAAAGAAAATTTATCAGATTTAAATTTCAAGATCTGGAAAGGGAACATTTTCCCTGGCATCTCTGGACCTCTCAAATTCCCTTTATTTTAAAATATAGCTCTATTTATTGACTTTCATAATATAGTGAAGGTTTATTTCTTAACATTGATAATTCAAATTTTACTCAGTTAACTGGTCTCTGGAAAAAAATATTTTACAATTTTATTATTGTAAGCAAATTAAATTCCAAAGGAAATACTTTTAGAAACAAAAAAGGTTGGAATTTTGGAGTCAATCTTCAGATTTTTTGTGGTAATCCTGGTAGGATTTTAAAAGATTGTCAGACACACCCAGTCTTCTATCTTGATTATTGCTTTATGTGCTACTTTTCTTGCATACGTTTTAGTTGCGGCCTCCTGTGCAGCATATAATTGTATTAATGTACTGTCCAAAAGTTCTTGCCTTTTCTCCAGGAAACAAAATACCTGGTGTTTTTTTCTAAGTCATATGGTAAATAAAGGTAATCTTTAAAACTGGATGGTATTCCCCACCACCCCAAATCTAGTATAATCCTTGGCACATAATATGTATTCAAAAAAGATTTATTGAAAAGTCGAACTCATAGAAACAGAGAGTAGAATGGTGGTTGCCAACTGGAGGGTGGGGAAAATGGGGAGATGGTCAAATGGGATAGACTTTCAGTTATAAAATGAATAAATTCTGGAGGTCTAATGTACAGCATGGTTACTGCTGTACGTTAGGTCCCCAGACTATAGTTAACAATATTATATACCTGAAATTTCTAAGGAGGTGGATCTAAGTGTTCTCACCACAAAAAGAAAGGTAACTATGTGAAGTGATGAATGTGTTAATCAGCTTGGTGGTGGTAATTATTTCACTATGTATATATATCAAATCATCATATTGTACACCTTATATAAAACTTTTAATGTTTCAATTATACCTCAGCAAATTTGGGGAAAAAAGCAAAAAGATTTGTTAATCGATTGAATAAGAAGTGATCTGAATCAGAAAAAAAGATCTATGAAAAGTCTTTCACTAGCACTCTTAAACTTAGTCTAAATCCCCGCCTGCCATCTTGTGGACACAGTGAGAATTGCAACAGGTTCTATCTAAACCATGCCTACTCGTAAGAGCAAGGCCATTTACTGAATCAAGGAGGAAACACGGCAGTTTTTAAAAGGGACGTGAATTGAGACAATTATTCAGATGATTAAGATGGAAAGGAGTTTTCACCAGAAATGTTCCAATTATGGAAGCAATTTCAAACAAAATTACAAGAAAAACTATTTGTCCTGTACTTGATCCGGTTAGAGTGGAGAAACATAAAAAATCTGCCATATTTTCTTAAATTCTTCAGTATCCATGGATCAAATTCTATTTTATTCAAGTAGTTTGTTTAGTTTTCTTAAAATGTATGATGCTTAGGTTGGAAACAAAAAAGAAGACTATTGATAATAAAGGAACAAGGAGGGAAGAAGATCAGGCAAAGAAACAAAAGGCTGCTTTGCATATGGTCAAGGGATGCATCACCCTTGTTATTTTTACCATGTAAAATCATGTAACATGAGCACAATGGAGTGGGCTGTCTGTGGCCAAATAAATCTAGGCATATTCCTTTTTCTCTCTTCCTTCTTTGTCCTTCTGCCTCATCACAAATCTGTACCACTCTCTTATTTTTATTCCCTTACAGAATCTTTTTGTATGCACAGGGCACAGTCCCTTTCTCTGCATTCACCCTTGATTATATCTGGTGGCGCTTTGAACTCCCAAGTGTCTGCTGCACAGAAGGTGCTCTTTGTGTGAGCGGTGAGGCAGCGCCCACGCCCTATCCTTCAATGTCCTTTGTAGAATCATTGCCTCCTTAGCATTTTTCCTCTTGCAACCTGTTTGCTCTTTATTATGTCATTTTGAAACGTCACGGGTATTGTTCTCTGTAATAATCATTTCATTGAAAGTCTGTCCCGTTGTTAAGCCCACAGCCCTTCAACTCTCCATCTCCTGTCTCATCGGCCTCTTCAGTGCCCTCCTTGATCTTTCCAGAAGTCTCATTCCCAGAACACAGCTGTCCTTTCTCTTCTTCATTGTTGTGCATTTGCCAGCCAGATGATGAGAATACTTACGTCATTATGGACACATTTTCCACACGAGGATTTTAATGGGCATGACTATACATCCTGGGATTGACAAAGTCGTTAGAACTTAGTGTCGGGGGAGCACACCCAAAGAGGAATCGGTTCTGGGCAGCCAGTATAGAGTGGGCCGTCTGTAGGTACAGAGATTTTCTGCTCACTAGGCCAGTGTCTTTATACTCCTGTTGCTCTGGTGGTTTCAGCTCCAACTTGATCCCGCATAGATCTGTGTAAATGCTGAGTTTGCCAATCTCTACACAATCCCGTTGAAAGCAAACATTTCTGAGAAACAGCACACATGCTATGTAACAGTAACTGTGTACCAGGTATTATTTGAAGCGCTTTACATATGGTAACTCATTTTAGCCTTACAGCAACCCTATGAGGGAAAAACTCATCATCTCTGGTTCAGAGATGACAAAATCAAAGCTTATGAAATACTTCTCCCACCGTAGTCTTGAAAGGTGCTCTCCAAAGCTACCTGGATAACAAAACTCCTAAGTTGTGGAGCCAGGATTTGGACATCAGCAATTGGTCTCTAGAATCTGTACTCAGATTATCTAGATGCCTATTACTGGTGAATACCTCCTGGGGCAAAGGTGAGAGGGGTGTTTTATGGACTTCACTGGCTTTCAAATGATCTGATATGCCCCAGCAAGCTACAGTTAATTCAGCATGTTAACTCTAAAAGAATGAATGTCAGACATTAGGAATTTGATTAGAGTCTGTGGACATCAACCAGAGCACCAAGTCTGGGTTCTCAGGCTGTTTTTGTGGGAAACCCTCAACCTGAATAGAGCTCTCCTCGCTGAAAGATGAGGAATCTGGTGAAAGGGAACATTGGACTTAGGAAAAGATTCTACGATCTAAAGAATGACACTGTTTTTCTCAAGTCGTAGAGAAAAATCAGACTTCTAAACATTATGTAAAACACACAAATTTTAATTTTATAAACCATCTGCTTTGGGTTTTCAATAGAACACAGGAAAATTATTCTGTGAAAATATATGAGGAACACACGTATATATAGGTGACTAGCATAGTCGTGTAATATACATTTGACAAGAAATATGAAAAAGGAGTGACTTCTATGCAGGTAAAAATAAGAAAATCCTGCACAAAACCTAAAAATGATGAAGTTTGATTTACAGCTGCAATAGAAGCAGTGAAGAGCGTAATTAATATTCAAGAAATTCTGTTAGAAAAAAATGTTCCTGGTCAGAAAAAAAATGAAGAGTAATAAGGATCAAATATATAAGAGCGTAAAGCTTTACTGACTTAAGAAAGACCAGTTATAAATAAAGTAGGCTCAACCAAATATCAGGCAAAATTGGTGAAAAGTAAACAACCCTGAGACAGATCCTGATGAATTGTTTTTAAATTTTAGAGCTCGAGAGCAATCTATTTAAGTGTCCAGATGGAAAAATACAAAACAGAAACAAACTAGGGTAATCACAAATAAATTGAAATGAAACTGTTTTTACAATTCTTTATATTAGTGTTAGACTCTAGGAGCACAACACTTATATCCACTCCTGGGAAGAAATTGTGATCCAATTTTTCTCTTTTTCTTTCTTTTTTAAAATAAAAAAAAAAATTCAGTTGAAATTTATTTGACGTATAACATTGTTTAAATTAAAGGTATAAAACATGTTAATTTGGTAATTTTAGGTTGTAATATAATCGCCATTGTAGCAATAATTAGCACCTCTATCATGTTATATAGTTATTTCTTTTTAGAGGTTGGAATAATTGAATTCTAATCTCTTGGCAAGTTTGATTTTAATACAATATTGTGTATATTCAATACATTGTGCATCAGATCTCTAGGACTTATTTACTACGTGTTTCAAGTTTGTACCCTTAAACAGCATCTGTCCTATCCCCATGCCCATCCCCTGGTAACCACCATTTTACTTTCTGTTTTTATGAGTTTGGCTTTTATAGATTCCACATACAAGTAATATCATATAGTACTTGTCTTTCTCTGTCTGACTTATCTCACTTAGCGTAATGTGCTCAAGGTCCATCCATGTTGTTACAAATGGCATGATGTCCTTCTTTATCATAGCAGAATAATATTCCATTGTATAAATATATCACAACTTCTTTATCCATTCATCTGTTGATGGGCACTTAGGTTGTTTCCATACCTTAGCTATAGTAAATAATGCTGCAATAAACATGGGAGTGCATATATTTCCTCCATACCCTGTTTTCATTTCCTTTGGCTGTATATCCAGAACTGGAATTGCTGGATCATACAATAGATCTATTTTTAATTTTTTGAGGAACCTCCACGTTGTGTCCCATAGAGGCTGAAGAACCAATTTATATTCCCATCAACAGTGCACAAGTTTTCTGTTTTCTCAGCATCCCCACCAACACTTGTTATCTTTTTCTCTTCTTAATGATATCCATTCTGACAGGTGTGAGGTGATAATTCATTGTGATTTTGATTTGTATTTCCCTGATTAGTGATGTTGAGCATCTTTTCATGTACCTGTTGGTTCTTTGGATGTCTTCTTTGGAAAAAATGTCTATTTAGTTCCTTGGCCCATTTTTAAAACAAATTTTTTGTCATGTTCTATTTATATATTTGGATGTTAACCCCTTATCCAATATATGGTTTGCAAAAATTTTCTCCCATTCTGTAGGCTGCCTTTTCATTTTGTTAACTGCTTCCTTCCCATTTGTTGATTTTGCTTTTGTTGTTTGCACTTTTGGTGTCATATTCAAAATCATTGCTGAGACCAATGTTGAGGAACATCTTCCCTAGGTTTTCTTCTAGAACTTTTATGGTTTCCTATCTCATGTTTGAGTCTTTGATCCATTTCTAGTTGATTTTTGTGAGTGGTGTAAGATAGGGGTCCAATTCCACTGTTCTGCATGTGTTTATCCAGTTTTCCTGAGATCATTTATAGAAGAGACTATCCTTTCCCCACTGGTATTCTAGGCTCCCTTGTTGAATATTATGTGACTGTGTGCTTCTGGTGTCTCCTTTCTGTTCCTTTGATCTATGTGCCTATTCTTATGCAAGTACCATACTGTTTTTATTACTATAGCTTTGTTGTGTAGTTTAAAATCAGGAAGAGTGATGCCTCTGGCTTTGTTCTTCTTTCTCAGGATTGCTTTGGCTATTTGAGGATTTTAGGATTTTTTTTCCTACATCTTTAAAAAATGCTATTATTATTTTGATGAAGATTACGTTGAATTTATAGATGGCTTTGGGTAGTATGGACATTTTAATAATATTCTTCCAATCTATGAACATGAGATGTTTTTCCATTTGTTTGTGCCTTCTTCAATTTCTTTCAACAAATTCTTGTAGTTTTTACTGTACGGATCTTTTACCTCCTTGGTTAAATTTATTGCTAGGTATTTTATTGTTTTTGATGATGTTGTTAATGAGATAGTTTTCTTTATTTCTTTTCCAGACTTTATAATTAGTGTATATAAATGCAACTGATTTCTGTATGTTGATTTTATATCCTGCAAATTTGCTGAATTTTTTTATTTGTTCCAACAGTTTTGGGTTGAATCTTTGGGATTTTCTATATACAAAATCATATCATCTGCAAATAATGACAATTTTACTTCTTCCTTTCTGATTTGAATGCCTTTTATTTCATTGCCTTGCTTAATTTTTCTAGCTAGAACTTCAGTATGTCTCACTAGTGGTGGGAGTGGACACTGGCATCCTTGTTTTATTCCTGGAAGAGTATAATGTGGGCTGTGTCTTTGCTGTATATGGCCTTTATTATGTTGAGGTATGTTCTTTCTATACCAAATCTGTTGAGGGTTTTCATCATGAAAGGATGTTTTGTTTTGTCAAATGCTTTTTCTGCATCTATTAAAATGATCATGTTATCTTTATCTTTCATTCTATTAATGTGATGTATTATATTTATTGATTTGCATATGTTGAACCATCCTTGCATCTCAGGGATAAAGCCCACTTGGCCATGGTATATAATCCTTTTAATGTAGTCTTCAATTCAGTTTGCTAATATTTTGTTGAGAATTTTTGCATCTATATTCATTGGGTATGTTGGTCTATAGTTCTCTTTTCTGTAGTGTCCTTATCTGTCTTTGGTATCAGGGTAATGCTGGTCTCATGGAATGAGTTTGGAGGTGTTTCTCCTGTTCAATTATTTGGAAGAGTTTGAGAAGGATGAGCATTAATTCTTCTTTAAATGTTTGGTATAATTTGCCCAATAAGCCATCTGGTCCTCTCTTGGGAGAGTTTTGATTACTGATTCAGTCTCTACTCATTGTTGGTCTGTTCAGGTTATCTGTTTCTTCCTGCTTAGGTCATGTAAGTTGTGTGTTTCCAGAAATTTACTCATGTCTTCTAGGATGTCTAATATGTTGGCATGTAATTGTTCATTGTATTCTCCTATGAACATATGTATTTCTGTAGTATCAGTTGTAACGTGTCCTTTTTCTTTTTTTTTTTTGAGTATTTACCATTTTTTTCTTTAATTGAAGTATAGTTGATTTACAATGTTGTGTTAATTTCTGCTGTACAGCGAAGTAACTCAGTTATACACATACATACATTCTTTTTTATATTCTTTTCCATTATGGTTTATCCCAGGATAGTGAATATATTTAGTTCCCTGTGCTACACAGTAGGACCTTGTTGTCCATCCATTCTACATGTAATAGTTTGCATCTACTAACCCCAAACTCCCAGTCCATCCCTCCCCCACATTCCCTCCCCCTTGGCAACCACAAGTCTGTTCTCTACGTCTGTGAGTCTGTTTCTATTTCGTACATAGGTTCATTTGTGCCATATTTTAGATTCCACATGTAAGTTATATCATGTGGTATTTGTCTTCCTCTTTCTGACTTATTTCACTTACTATGATAATCTCTAGTTGCATCCATGTTGCTGCAAATGACATTATTTCATTCTTTTTTTTTAATAGCTGAGTGTTATTCCATTGTTTATATGTACCACGTCTTCTTTATCCATTCATCTGTCATTGGACATTTAGGTTGTTTCCATGTCTTGGCTATTGTGAATAGTGCGGCTATGAACATAGGGGTGCATGCATCCTTTCGAACCATGGTTTTCTACAGATACATGCCTAGGAGTGGGATTGCTGGGTCATATGGTAATTCTATTTTTAGTTTTCTAAGGAACCTTCATACTGTTTTCCATAGTGGCTGCACCGACTTACATTCCCACTGACAGTGTAGGAGGGTTCCCTTTTCTCCACACCCTCTCCAGCATTTGTTATTTGTAGACCTTTTAATGATAAGTGTGAAGTGGTACCTCATTGTAATTTTGATTTGCATTCCTCTAATAATTAACGATGTTGAGAATCTTTTCATGTGCCTATTGGCCATCTGTATGTCTTCTTTGGAGAAATGTCTATTTAGGTCTTCTGTCCATTTTTTGATTGGGTTGTTTGCTTTTTGTTGTTGTTGCGTTGTATGAGCTGTTTGTATATTTTGGAAATTAAGCCCTTGTCAGTCCCATCATTTGCTGGATTGTCTTTTCAGTGGATTGTCTTTTCGTTTTGTTTATGTTTGCTGTGCAAAAGCTTGTAAGTTTGATTAGGTCCCATTTGGTTATTTTTGTTTTTATTTCTATTGCCTTGGGAGACTAATGTGTCCCTTTTAATTTCTAATTTTATTTGGGTCTTCTCTCTTTTTTTCTTAGTGTAGCCAAAAATTTGTAATATTTGTTTTCTTTTTGAAAAACCAGCTCTTAGTTATATTGGTTTTTTTCCTATCATTTTTCTGGTCTCATATATTTTATTTATTTCTCTTCTGATCTTTATTATTTCCTTCCTTCTGCTAAATATGGGTTTAATTTTTTTCTTTTTTTTTTCCTTGAGGTATAAAATTAGGTTGTTTATTTGAGCCTTTCTAATTTTTTAATATGTGCGTTTATTGCTATAAATTTTCTCTGTGAATGCTTTTGTAACATTTTGTTAGATTTGATACATTGTGTTTCCATTTTTTTTTTATTTTGAGATAATGTTTTACTTTCCTTTCGATTTCTTCTTTGACCCATTGGTTTTCCAAAAATGTCTTGTTCAACTTCTACATATTTGTATATCTTATGGCTTTCTTTTTGTTGTTGATTTCTAGTTTCATACCACTGTGATCAGAGAAGATAGTTGGTATAATTTAAATCTTAAATTTGCTATGACTTATTTTGTGGCTTATGATATGATCCATCCTAGAGAATATTCTGTGTGCACTTGAGAAGAATATGTATTCTGCTGCTATTGGTTGGAATGTTCTATATATATAACTGTTAATCCATTTGGTTTAAAGTATGGTTCAAGTCCAACATTTCTTTTATTGATATATATATATATATATATATATATATTTTTTTTTTTGGGTCTGGATGACCTATTCATTGCTGCTAGTGGGGTACTGAAGTTCTCTACTATTACTGTATTGTTATCTATTTCTCCCTTCAAATCTATTAGTTTTTGCTTAATATATTTAGGAGCTCTGCTGAAGTGTGCATATGTATTTATAATTGTTGTATCTTAACCCTTTATCATTATATAATAATGTATTAACCCCTTCACCATTATATAATTGTCTTCTTTGTCTTTTGTTGCTGTTTTTGACTTAAAGTCTATTTTGTCTGATATAAGTATGGCTACCCCTGCTTTCTTTTGGTTTCCACATGTCTGGAATTTCTTTTTCCATCTCTTCTCTTTGAGCCTATGTGTGTCCGTAGGGCTGAAATGAGTCTTCTATAGGCACCATCTAGTTGGGTCTTGTTTTTTAAATCCAGCCAGCCACTCTGTGCCTTTTTGATTGGTGAATTCAATCCATTTATGTTTAGAGTGATTATTGATATGTAAGGACTTACTAATGCCATCTTATTGTTTGCCATCTGGTTATTTTGTATATCCCTTGTTTCTTTTTCTGTCTGTTTCTGCGTACTTTTGTAAATTAGTGGTTTTCCATTGTGGTATGCTCTGTCTCCCTTTTTCATGTTTCATAAATTTACTGTAGATTTTTGCTTTGTGGTTATCACCGAAGCTTGCATAAGACATCTCATAGATAAAACAGTCCATTTTATGCTGATAGCAATTTATTTTCATTCGCCTATAAAGGCTCTATTCTTTCATTCCTCCCCTTTTATCTTCTTGATGTCACAATTTACCTCTTTTTATGTTGTGTATTTGTTCATAAACTATAGTAGCTATAGTTATTTTTAATGCTCGTTTCCTTAAACTTTTATACTATAGTTAAGTAGTTAACACACCATTCTATCAATAATATAGTTATATTTTTCTAATTCTATCAACTTTTTACCTTTACCAGAGTGTATCATACTTTCATATGTTTTCATGTCTCTGATGAACATCTTTTCATTTCTGCTCAAAGAACTTTTTCAGCATTCTTGCAAGGCAGGTAGGTATATTGGTGGTGAACTCCCTCAGCTTTTGTTTGTCTGGGAAAGCCTTTATTTCTCCTTCATATCTGAAGGATAACTTTGCTGGATAAAGTATGCTTGGCTGGCAGTTTTTACCTTTCAATGCTTTGAATATATCATAACACTGTCTCCTAATCTGTAGAGCTTCTGCTGAGAAATCTACTGATAGCCCAACTGGAGATTCTTTGGAGTTACTTTCTTTTTTCCCCTTGCTGCCTTTAAGATTCTTTCTTTGCCACTGATTTTTGTTAGTTTCATTATGTGTCTTGGTGAAGGTCTTTTTGCATTGAGACAACAGGGTGGACTTATATGTCCAAGTTCTTCCCCAGGTTTGAGATATTCTCAGCTATTATTTCTTTAAATAAACTCCCTGCCCCCTTCCCCTCTCTTTTCCTTCTGATACATCAGTTATACTTATATTTGCCTTTGTAATCAAATCCAATAGCTTTCCTAGGGTTTTTCACTTTAAAAAATCTTAGTTCTCTCTCCTCTTCTAATTGAATTATTTCTATATTCCTATCCTTCAAGTCACTTATTCTGTCTCCCATCTGTTCTTCCCTGTTATTGATGCTCTCTGTTGCATTCTTTATTTCATTTATTGACTTCTTCAGCTTCAGGATTTCTGTTTAGTTCTTTTTTTATAATTTCAGTCTTTGGGTAAAGAACTCCTTCCCTTCATTAATTTTATTCCTGAGTTCATTGAATTGTCTTTCTGAGTTTTCTTGTAGTTCAATGAATTTTTTCATAACAGCTATTTTGAATTCTTCATAAGTTAGACTGCAATATTCGATGCCTTTGAGTTTGGTTGCTGGGGAATTATCATTTTCTTTTATGATACCACATTTCCTTGATTTTTCATACTGTTTGAAGGTATGCACGTTTGCTTTTGCATTTGAAGTAGCAGACCCATCCTTAATTGAACTTCAGTTCTTTGGTTCTTAAAATTCAACAAACTGTCCGTTAGAAACCTTTCTTTTATAATCCAGAAGGTGGCGTGATAGCTCAAGTCTGTGGTTTCTCCTACTGGAGCTGGCTGTCTGGGATGCAGTTGGGAATGTGGAGCTGGCAGCCGAGTAAGGGGAGGTGTGAGCTTAGCACCTGCGACTTTTGGGGTACCCACGAGCGAGCCCAGGGACGAACTCCTCAAGTGTGTCACTCCCAGAGGCCCACAGGCTGACCTCCTGCTGAAGTCCTGAAGCAGACAGCAGGAAACACACTCCTTCAAAGCCCTTTTATGTTATCTGCCTCCTTCCCTTTCCTGTCCCTTCCCCAGTCACAGAGTTTCGTCCTCAGAAATCTGGATGTTGGTAGAGAGAAACAGGTTTCTCCAGCTGCAACCTGCACACCTGGGACAGCCTGGAATTCACTCACCACTTTTTTTTTTTTTTTTTTTTTTTAATAAATTTATTTATTTATTTGTTTATTTATTTTTGGCTGTGTTGGGTCTTCGTTTCTGTGCGAGGGCTTTCTCCAGTTGCGGCGAGCGGGGGCCACTCCTCATCGCGGTGCGCAGGCCTCTCACTATCGCGGCCTCTCTTGTTGTGGAGCACAGGCTCCAGACGCGCAGGCTCAGTAGTTGTGGCTCACGGGCTTAGTTGCTCCGCGGCATGTGGGATCTTCCCAGACGAGGGCTCGAACCCGTGTCCCCTGCATTGGCAGGCAGATTCTCAACCACTGCGCCACCAGGGAAGCCCCTCACTCACCACTTTTGCTTTTTACCTCCTCCATGGAAAGGGTCCCCACTGACACAGCCAAAAACCCAGCCACTTGCAGTGTCGCCCTGGAGAGGGGTTCCCATCTTGGCACATTCCTTCCTCTATTCTGCATCCAAACTCATCTGTGTCCTGCTCCTATGGTATGCCAGATTCTCCCCTCAGAAAGGCTGGACCTCCACAAACTTTCTCACAGGTGGCCACGGGTATCCACCCAGTGTTGTACCCTCCAGATTTCCTTTCTGTGATCAAGGTGAGTGAAGGCGGGGCAGGCTCGTCAAGTCAACCTCATAGCTCCTACTGAGGTCCTGTCTGCTCATTTTCAGAAGCACGTGTGGGTAGAAACCTTCCGGGTATCCTGGTATAATGTGCAGAGGCACTTTTGTTCCATTATGGATGTCTAATTAGCTGTTAATCAAAGGGGAGAGAAAAGAGGAATGACTCTTGCTGCCATGGTGCTGATGTCACTCCCAGCTTCCCTTTCCTTTCCCAAGGTATATAGGAAATGTGAAAATATGAGTATATGGAATATGAAACATATTAAATAAAGGAAAGAAATTCTCATAAAATCAAAAATTGTATCACTCATCTGTTTTTTAAAAATTAAATATACATTGGAATAAGACAAATTAATAACAAACTGAAAAAAAGGACAAATTAGGTCATAAAAAGATTGATTTTAGGGAATTCCCTGGTAGTGCAGTGGTTTGGATTCAGCTCTTTCACTGTTGAGGGCCCAAGTTCAATCCCTGGTTGGGGAACTAAGATCCCACAAGCTGTGCGGCTAAAGGAAAAAAGAAAGAAAAATTGATTATAAACACTGCTACCAGTGACACATAGATAAGTTTAAATTCTTGCTGTAAATATAAATTTGAAAAGTACAAATATAAAAATATGCCCAAAGAGCATATACAAAATAGAAATAATTCATGCCTTAATAACTCATATTTTATATATAAAAAAAACTGAGTAGCTGAGAGAGAATTAAGGAAAGCCAAACATGCTAATTTTTTATTTACTGGGGAAGGCCGAGAGATTCTCTTGCATTCTTAATACTGATCATTGAAAACAGTGAGTTCAAGCACATTTTGAGTGTTGAAAACACTTAGGATAACTTTTAATTGATAAAAGTAGAGAAAATATAGCAATAGTGCACAAAGAAAAGACAGAAACAAGGTAAGTTATAGGACAAACCATCAACAAGGGGTGTATTAAAATACATACAAGTAAATAACAAATTTGTCTATAATTTAATATAGATAGACTACAGTTTTATATTTTTAAAAAAGAGAGAGAAAAAAACCAAAATAAATACATGTTGTTTCCAAAGGACAAAACTAAAATAACAAAAATTATTAAGAGTAAAAGGATTGGCCAGGATAGATCAGGCACATAGAAATGAAAAACGGTGTGAAGTCCTACAATGGGGCTCTCCTGTGATTCCAGGTTATTCTCCCCTAGTTGAAACAAAACAAAACAAACAAACAAAACAGTTGTGGCAACATCAACGTGCTGCAGAGAAGAACCATTTCCTCTGACTCTGAAACTAAGTAGCGCACACACTCCAAAACCAATAAACAAAACACAAAACCCCACCCAGTCACATATATACACCCGTAAAATTAATATTTGAAGAGCAGTACATATTTACTGACTTTGTACACTTTGAAAGCACTTTGAAACCGTTCTCTTAAATGTCCCCCTCTCCTCCCATCCAGCTTGCACACTTCATAGTCTTTTCTTGGCTCCTCTCATTACTTACTTCTGTGCTGTGTTTACCACTTGACTAATCCCTACTTCCCCTCTAAATTCTGTTAATAGTTTTTACACTGTAATCCTTGGCTTTATTTTCCTTCTTTGACCAACCACACCCCCTGTCTTTCATAAATATATGTTCTCCTTAAGACTTAGTAGATTTTCCCTTTTTCAGCATCCCATCCCAATTTTAATCTCCAATCAGTTGTCATGTCTATTTAGAGAAGTCAATTTAGATCTGTCATCCTGATCTCCTTTCTAAACTGCTAGATTAAAATTTCAACTATATATGCCTACTTGGAACGATTTACTGAGCATCTACTATGTGACTGGTACTGTTGGTATTTTAAGTGTGTTCATGCGTTCACTCACTTAATCTTTGGGAAATCCTGTAAGGCAGATGGTATCACCACATTTACAGAAAAGGAAATCAATTTAAGACATTTACTAGAATAGAGTAGAGCATCAGAATCTGCTTTCAAATCTTATTCTGCCTAATTCCAGTGCCCAGGGAGAGGACAAGTGAACACTAAAGTTTAGGGAAATCATCCTTTTGCCCTTTCTTCTAGGGAATGACCAAGTTCTTTGGGATGAGGAACAAAGAAAATATTTCTAGAAATTGCTCTGTACCCAGCACTGTGCTGCATTTTGCACCTGTGATCTCTTTTGCAACAACACTAAGGGGTGGAGGCAGACAGGAAAAGATGCTTGAAAAGATCATGCAGGGGATAAGCAGCAGAATAGAGATTTGATTCTGAGTCTTTTTCTTCATTATACATTCTGCCTCAATTAATTAATTAATTGGTTGTAAATTTTGGATTAAGCTGCTTTCTTTCCTAGTCTGTGCTCAGTTTCTTTATTTTTAAAATGAGGAAGTTAAACGTCTGATAACCAAAGTCCTCTTTGGTTCTATCATTATAAAATTCAGCAGCTCTAAACAGAAAAGTTCTCTGATAAAATTAGATACCTTAGTAACAGAGCTACAATTGGGTATTTTGCCTCAAAATCCACCCTCAGCGTTCACGTTAAACCCAACCTGCTCCTTCTCCTGTTGTCTCCATCTCGGTCAATGGCACCATCCTCCATTGAGCCGACAGACATGTGTTTGTGTGTGCCCTCTTCACCCCTTCAATTTAGACAATCATCTAGTCCTATCCACTCCTATGTCCATTATAACTCTCAAAACTGGCCACTTCTCCCCATCCCCATTGGCACTTCTTTAGTCTCAACTACCCTTATCTCTAGCCTGTAACAATGCAAGATCCTTGTTACTGGTCTTTCTGCTTCCACTATGGCCCTTCTCTAATCTATTCTCCACAAAGGGCCAGAATGGTCTTTGCAAAAACCAATTCTCATAACAAAAGCCTTATTGTGGGATCCCATGACACTCAGGGTAAAATCCAATCTTCTCAGCATGACAAATATGACCCTGCATGATCTAGCCTTTTCTAACACGTCTAGCCTCAGTGCTTGTCACTTCTGTCCTGCCTCTAGTAGCATTGAGTTATTTGCCGTTCCCTGACTCCATCAAGTTCTCTTTTTTCTTTTTTTTTAAATAAATGTATTTATTTTATTTTTGGCTGCGTTGGGTCTTCGTTGCTGCGTGCGGGCTTTCTCTAGTTGCGGCGAGCAGGGGCTACTTTTCGTTGCAGCGGGTGGGCTTCTCACTGTGGTGGCTTCTCTTGTTGCGGAACACGGGCTCTAAGCGTGCATGCTTCAGTAGTTGTGGCTCGTGGGCTCTTGAGTGCAGGCTCAGTAGTTGTGATGCATGGGCTTAGTTGCTCCGCGGCATGTGGGATCTTCCTGGACCAGAGCTCGAATCCATGTCCCCTTCATTGGCAGGCAGATTCTTAACCACTGCACCACCAGGGAAGCCCCATCAGGTTCTCTTGACTTTGAGTCTTTATGTGTGTGTGTGTGTGTGTGTGTGTGTGTGTGTGTGTATATATATATATATATATATATATATATATATATATATATATGGACTACCCTTAAATAGGAGGCCCTTTTCTCCACTTCTCACTTTACTTTTCAGTCCTTCAGGTTTCTTTGTCCTAAAGCTTGGGTCAGGTGTCATTTCTGTGAGCTTCCACATTATCCATACCATCCTGGGCTTACCCATGGTATTTATTACAGCATCTTAAAACTGCCTATTTATTATTTTTCTTCCCACTAGATCATAGTTTTCTTCTAGATGGAGAGTATGTACCGAGCCCAGTATATGGCATGTCTAAGGGGCTTAGTAATATTTGTTGAATCAATTAAATAATTTCTAGAAGAGTCATAGTCTCCTTTTACATCAACTAATCTTTTACCACAAAAATATTTGTTCCTGGGGCTCACTGCAGTCCCATTCTGCTTTGTGGGAGTGCTTGCTAAGAATAAGAGAAGAGTGATGAGGACAGGGACGCTAAAAGAAGGAAGGTGATGGAGTTTGGCAGAGAGGGAAGAAAAAGAGCACATAAACTTCCCTTCACAGAGTAGACTTAGCCCATTCCAAGGCTATTTTTTTGGAAAAGGAGGCAGACCAGAGGCACGTTCTCAGTTACGCCAGGTGGGATGTCTTATGCTGATGAGAAGGGAGAGAAAAGTGTCCAAACAAAATGCCAAAGACCCCAGAAGACCTGTTTTTCAGTATTCATCTAAAGTCCAAAATCATTTTGTCTTAGATTACGCATTCTAAAGCAGACTTTTCCATCTTTATGTGGATTGGGGCTTTCTTTTCCGGTCACACAGGTGGTGCTTCCCCTGCTCTAAGCGTATAGTCCACTCTCTTCTGTAGCAGTGGTACTCACTAGGGGCAGTCCTGCTGCTAAGCGATGTTTTGGAAATCCGTGGGGGGTGTTCTATGGTTGTCCCAGTGATTGAAAGGCCCTACTGGCATTTAGTGAGTGGAGAATCAGGAGGTTGGATGTCTAATAATGTTCAGGAGAGTCCTGAGCCACAGGTAATTGTTTTTTGTACTGCTGACTTTCGGAAGTCCCACCAGACATTCATGTGTGTAAACAACCTATTTATAATTTTCTGAAGGAAGAACCAAATGATCTTTTTACATATAAGCAAATGGTATTTTTATGCAGTTGAATTCACACTTTAAAAGTATAGTTCAGTAGTTTTTAGTATATTCACAGAGTTGTATAATCATCACCACCATCTAATTTTAGAACACTTTCATTACTCCAATGAGAAATCCCATGCCCATTAGTAGTCACTCCTCATTTCCCCCTCCCCCCAGCCTCTGGCAACCATTAATCTACTTTTTACTTCTATAGATTTGCCTATTCTGGAAATTTCATATAAATGAAATTATACAGTAGTGGCCTTTCACTTGACAGGCTTCTTCACAGGCATAATATTTTCAAGGATCATTCATGTTGTGGCATGTATCATACTTTATACTTTTTTTTTTTTTAATTAAATTAAATTTATTTATTTATTATTTATGGTTGTGTTGGATCTTCGTTTCTGTGCAAGGGCTTTCTCTAGTTGCGGCAAGTGGAGGCCACTCTTCATCGCGGTGCGCGGGCCTCTCACCATCGCGGCCTCTCTTGTTGCGGAGCACAGGCTCCAGACGCACAGGCTCAGTAATTGTGGCTCACAGGCCCAGTCGCTCCGCGGCATGTGGGATCTTCCCAGACCAGGGCTCGAACCCGTGTCCCCTGCATTGGCAGGCAGATTCTCAACCACTGCGCCACCAGGGAAGCCCCCATACTTTATACTTTTTTATTGCTGAATAATTTCTGATGTATGCAAGCGTTGATTATTTAAATACTCATTTCCTATCTATTTTTTAATCATATCTGAAAGCATCTGTTTTAATTTTTGATTCTCCTCTGTTATTTATTATTAGACTATTAGACTTTCCAAAGCATTTTTATCTTTGCATATGAAATGTAACTTGTCAAACTCTGTTAATATTCCATAGTTTAAAGTACAAAATTAATCATTTAAAATACTTTGAGACACATATGGGTTGGAGAGAGTTTATAATCATTACAAGAAATTATTATAATAGTAATAAATAGTTACAGATTAGTTTGTAGATTTACTTGGATGATAAATTAAGATTTGTGTTTGAGTCTTCTTTTGGAATGGGGTCAAATGTGAAGATTAATTGGTGGAGAAAAGATGAGAGTGCAAGGTATGACAGTGAGGTGGCCTTGATTAATCAAGTAATTCATCTTAGTTCTTCTTTTTATGGAAGAAGACAGCCTGTAGATGTCCCCTGACACTGTTGTGCTAATGTTTAAAACACAGCTTTGCTTAAAGCAGTTAACACATTTGTAAATTATCAGCAGCTCCAGTTAAAGGGTACAGGAGGGAGAAAGGTAAGCCCGAGATGGCCGGTCTTGGAAGGGTGGAGGAGGCTCAGGCAGAGGGAGGAGTGTCCCAGAAGACAAGCACGGCTGCCAAGAAGTGGAGAAGGAAATAAGGAACTCTGTATTTCCAGGAAGGATCATCAATTATGGATAATATAGCCAAGAAATAGATTTGTTTGGCTTATGCAGTGCTAAAATAAAGTTTTTAAAATTTAATTGGCAAGTTTGAGATTTAGGTTTTCAAAAAAAATTCCAGACAGAAAATTTATACAATTTGGTTGACATATTACAACATATGTTACTAATCATAATATTCCTTAACTTGGGAAGAAAAATTTTTTAATTATTTAAACATATTTATGGTCAAAGTTTATTTATTTATTTATTTATTTAATTTTTTTTGAAATTGACATGTTCTTAAAATCTTACTTCCACAGAAAATGGCATAATAGGGATATATTTTCAATGGCTTTTGGCATCTAAAGATCTAACTAGTACGTTAGCCAATTGGAAACTGGAAGTGTGACATAACTTAAGAATTAAGAATTTGATCATTATAATTTACTAATCTAGGAAGGCCACTGGGTGTAAAATGATGTGACTCACTAATAGGAAGATGAATAATTAGCATTTGTTTACCTCATTGAAAAGTTCAAGTGAATTAGGTTTTTCCGAATTTGATTGTACAAAGCAGATGACATCTTGGACTTACAGCAAAAGTCCAGCTGAAAAGACCTATGTGCAAGGAACAGTTATGCTAACATGCTTACCAAGATAGGTGACTATGCACCAGCTATTATTTTTCTGGTGAGAGCATTGCTGAATATAAATGCTCTCAACGTAGAGGAATAAATGAATGGAAGTATTAATAGAATTTTAGAGCTCAAAAATACAAGAGGTAGGGTGGAGAGCATTATTTATCAACCAAACCAGGGCATGTTTCAGTGTGAGAGGAGATGCCATAAGAACTCCAGAATAGGTGCAAACTGGGTCTGTTCTCGGATGTATGGTCATTTACTAAGAGGTCAACTAGTCAACCCTTCTCTTGGTATGTATTAGGAAATGAAGCCACAAAGATTTGCAATTTAGTGAAGTCACATTCTATCAGGGACCAAAGTAGGACTACAGCCCAGCTCTTGGTAAAGTGTGTATCTATTTCTCCTACTCATGTGCCTTCCTTTCCAATTACCTCTTTTACACGTTTCTGCGATCACCTTGCAAGAGAGGCTAAATCTTGATCTTTGCAAATATAGAAGGAAACAGAGCAAAAATTAATCCTTATCCTCAGCTTGTTTTTAGAAGTTGGGCTTTTTGCCTTCTACTTGCACATATGCAGAAATACTAGGAATAGAATGAAAGAAGGGACTTTAGAAGTATACTGGTTAGTGATCTCTTCACTAGCTCAATGTCACTGTTTCAAAGATTGTGTTATTTCACCTGCTTTGGTCTTACTGTTTTCTGAAGCTTGATTTCAGAGTGTGAGTTGCTTTCATTGTTCTTTTCTTCTTTCTTTCCTAATATCAGCAACCTGGTGACGCTGAATAGATGCTGACGCAGTGCTTTTCAACATGACATGTCTTTTATGTTTATTTTGGTTTGTTTTACTTAACTACTGTTTAAGCACACTTGTGCAGGCACTACTTAACTCAGTACCTCTTTCTTTGTAACCCGTTCTACCACATGAACCCTGGTATGGATCAGGTCTCCTGGGGACTCTGCAGAACATACTGTCTGCATTTAAAGGCCTCCAGTACACGCAGTGCTGAATTTGTGGGGATACCTAAGGGGATCATCAGTGGACAGAGCCAAGCCTGAGGGCTGTATGTTTGAGGACCTTGTTGAGCCACCAAGCACAGTGAGTTCTGAATCCACACATTAGGATTTTAAAGCCCTTCAGCCTGTGAGCATGCTTGTGGGTATCCCTGCACCAGATGCCCAGGACATCTGTAGTTCTTGGCAGGTGGGGAAACATGTGGCAAACATTTGATTTGACTTGTCAGAACTTTATGAAAACGATCTGACCATAAAAGGATTCATGTTTTTTCTTAAATCAAATTTGTTCATTAAAATGAACTTTATAAAAATTCTTCAGTTTATAATGATTCTTTCATGCATTTAAAGTAAGAACGAAGTCATTTTGAATTTGTGACACTAAATTTAAAAAATTCAAATAGTTTTATCCAAAAACTACAACTGAGCACAGAGAACTAAAAAATGAGGTTGTAAGAGCTCCTGTTAATTGAGACCTCACCACATGGCAAGTATGGTATTATGTGATTTATAGGTCTTAAGTAGTTAATCCTTAAGACAACATAGTAAAATACACATTATTATGATCAGACTCTAGATGAGTAAGCTGAGGCTCACAAAGTTTGAGTTTATTGCCCAAGACCACACAGCTAGTAGTGGTGGAACCTGGGGTTAATCAGGCTTCTGTTCAAACCAAAGCACATGCCGTGTTTCTTCACCTAAACAGTAGCAAAAGTAATGTCGTTCAAGCAGTGTCTGCAGAGTTCATATCAGCTATGGTTTGGACTTTCCCTATAATATCAAAAACTAGCCAGCTTTTACAGTTACTAAGGAGAATCACATCATCATTAAAAATCAATCCCCATTCTGTTCCCTTCGAGGAACATCCCCCCCCCCCCACACACACACAGGCACACACTGCACGGGGAGAAGCAGCTTGAGCCCATCACAGCAATTTGAAGCATCTACACTTGTAGATGCTTTCTGTTTGGAGATCAGATTTGAAACCAGGGTTTTCTCTGTCAGTGGTGTATTAACATTGTCTTTGGCAAATCTCTTCAAGTTGGCAGCCATACTGGGCTTTTTATGTTCCTTAGTTTCAGCTGTTCAGGCACTTGGGGCAGAGCCCGTAATAAAGATCAATCATCCCAAATGTAACATACAGATCTGATGACAGTGTATATTTGTCTACTGCTACATCCTATAGCAGCAGACAAATATATACATAGACCAGAACTTTAATAGATCATTTTTTAAAAAACTTCTGTCTCTATGTCTTTTCCACTGAAGAAGAATGAATGTGGATACTTGGGATAGAATATGTAATCTGTATAATAATTGGGCCCCGCCTGTCGTAAATATTGCTAGTGCTCACCGACCCCCTCTTCTTCCCTCCCGGGCGTGCGGGAACCTTACTCCACAGCCCTTGCAGCTGTGTGAGGTCTGTGACTGGCTCATGACAATGAAATATGAGCAGGAGGGAAATAGGTACCTTTTGGTTTCCCTGCTTATATAGGCTACCCTGACACCCTGTTGCCCTCAGGGTAAGTACCAAAGTCTGAATATGGTTTAAAAGGTTTCCAATGCCCTGATTGCCTTCACCTCTCCATCCCTTCTCTCACTATTTTATGCCTTGCTCTTTGTCTCAGGCATCCTGAAGCTTCTAGAAAGAGCCAAGCTCTTTCTCACCACTGTCATTCAAATGACAGTTATTTCCCCCAAGCAGTCCTCTCTGACCTCCAAAGCATGGTTTACTTCCCTACTTAAAACTTGCCAATAGTTTCCTATTTTATTTAGAATTTAAGGCAAACTCCTTGTCATGGCCTATGGTACTATGTGAACTGGCCACACCCTACTCCCCTGACCTCATCTCATATATGCTCAGTACTTTCCAAGCACTCTGGCCTTCCTGCTGTCCTTTGAGCTTGTATAGTCCAGGTGTGTTTGTGTGTCCATTGTGCTGCATGAATATCCCACTGTGACATGACAGTGTGTCCGAGGGCAGTGATAAAGGAGCAAATGCAGTGACATGCCATCTTTACTACCTCTTTTATTTCTTTTGCTGTCAGTAACCTGCTGCTGGTAATTAGTCTCGTAGCCATAGATTTTTTTTTATCTCCTAAAGAGAAGTAGGCTAAATCACTGCATAATGCCTTATGGGATAAATTGTGTCATTGTAGTCAGGAAGACTTTCTACTCTCCTGGAGTGGAAACTTGCTCATTTGGCAGAGACCTGATGAGGAAGTGAGTGTACAGAGACAACTAGCTGAAATTGAAGCTACTTACTGACTATAGGCATACCTCGTTTTATTGTGCTTCACATTATTGCACTTAAAACACTGCATTTTTTACAGATTGAAGGCTTATGACAGCCCTGAATTGAGCAAATCTATTAGCACCATTTTTCCAACAGCATTCGTTCACTTCATGTCTCAGGGTCACATTTGGTAATTCTTGCAATATTGCAAACTTTTGGTTATTATATTTGTTATGGTGATCTGTGATTAGTGATCTTTCATGTTACTATGACTTGCTGAAGGCTCAGATAATGGTTAGCATTTGGGGAAGTAAAGTTTTTTTAATTAAGGTATGTACTTTCTTTTTAAACATAATGCTATTGTACACATAATAGACTACAGCATAGTGTAAACATAACTTTTATATGCAGTAGGAACCCAAAAAATTTGTGTGACTCACTTTGTTGTGATATTTGCTTTATTGTGGTGATCTGGAACTGAACCCACAATACCTCCAAGGTATGTCTATATTTCATTCTTCAAGGCTGTCCGCATTCTTCGAACAACTTAGCTGGCACTAAAAATCTAGTAATAACCAGAAAGTAACTAGAATGGGACCTCTCAATATAGTGTAAGAAAAAAATATTAACAGGAATATGACAAATAAAGGACTGAAAATTGGTTCAGATGAGAAATATTTTACCATTAAGCAGACAAAAATTAGGATAGAGAGTCTTTATAAAGTTAAATAGTGGCTACCTTGAAATAAATGCTCAAAGTGGAAATAAGACAATAGAACATAATAAAAATATTAAGTTGGAAGCACTCATTAAAGAACCATGAGAAATAAACAAAACCACATCAGAAGTGAAAAACATTGATGGATTAGCAAAAAGAAAGCTGAAGATTAGATGCCGCTGAATATGGAATTAGGGGTATGAAAAACAGGTCCTAGGAAATGGAACAAATAAATATTTTAAAAAAACCCAAAAAACATTGAGTCAAAAAAAAAAAAAAAGGAATACAGAGAATGTGCCAGGAAGTCAAAGGAGATACACATACATTGATATTTCGTGAAGAAAGAATGAAAAAAATAGAACAAAAATATACAGTTAACCCTTGAACAACACAGGTTTGAAGTGCACCAGTCCATTTATATGCAGATTTCTTTCAATAAGTACTACACAATCTGCAGTCGGTTGAATCCACAGATGCAAAACTGCTGATATGGAGGGCTGACATAAAGTTATATGCCATTTTCTACTGTGCAGAGGGTCAGCACCCCTTCCCCTCATGTTGTTCAAGAGTCAACTGTATTAAAGTATACTCTAAATATTTCTTCTCCTGAAGACAACTGAAAATGTTAGATAAAATATATCTTTTCAAATGCATCACTGAGCTGACAAGAAAACAAATCCATACAGGCCAAAACCTAAGTGAAAGCAGGAATACTGGGAAGTGAAGGTTTGCCCTGAGGATATCTGCTACACCCTAAGTGACCCTAGACTTCTGGTTGTTTGGTTTTTATTATTTTATTTCAACATAGTTTGAAACTACAAAAAGGATGCAAGAATAGCACAAAGAACTCCTATTTATCATTCTCTCAGAGACTCCATTCAAGTTTTGCTAATTGTCCCAGTAATGTTTGTTTACTAGCAAAGGATCCAATTCTGGATTATGCATTACACCTGTTGTCATGTCTTTCTCTTTCAACCTGGAACAGTACCTCAGTCCTTGGCTTTCACCACATTGATGGTTTGCAGATTCTAGGCCAGTCATTTTGTAGAATTCCCCTCAATTTGAGTTAGTCTTGTGTTTCTTTACCATCAGTCCTAGATTATACATTTTTTTCCCCCAAATATCATTGAATCCGATTGGGTGGCACATGATGTCCATTCATCCCATTATTGATTGTGTTAGATTTGACCACTTTATTTAGATGTTGCCTGCCAGGTGTCTCCACTGTAAATTTACCCCCAATATTCCTCCCTTTTAAATAATTATTTTGTGGGGAGATACCTAGGGACTATACAAAATCTTGTTTCTTAACTTTCACCTACTAATTTTAGCATCCATTAATGTTTCTTGATTGAATTAATTATTACTAGTATGGTTGTCAACTGGTGATTTTTCTAATATAGCATTCCTTCAGTATTTATTGGCTGGCTTCTACTTATTTATTAATTTATATTAGTGTGGACTTTGGGTTCCTATATAAAAAGTAGGATATAATCCATTATCTCTATTTGTTTGTTTGTTTTTGAGTTTCTTTTTTTTTTGAGTTTTTGAATTTTATTTTTTTTTTATACAGCAGGTTCTTATTAGTCATCAGTTCTATTCACATCAGTGTATACATGTCAATTCCAATTGCCCAATTCATCACACCACCATCCCCACCCCCCCGCGGCTTTCCCCCCTTGGTGTCCATAAGTTTTCTCTACATCTGTATCTCATCTTCTGCCCTGCAAACCAGTCCATCTGTACCATTTTTCTAGGTTCCACATACATGCGTTAATATACGATATTTGTTTTTCTCTTTCTGACTTACTTCACTCTGTATGACAGTCTCTAGATCCATCCACGTCTCAACAAATGACCCAATTTCGTTCCTTTTTATGGCTGAGTAATGTTCCATTGTATATATGTACCACAACTTCTTTATCCATTCGTCTGTCGATGGGCATTTAGGTTGCTTCCATGACCTGGCTATTGTAAATAGTGCTGCAATGAACACTGGGGTGCATGCGTCTTTTTGAATTATGGTTTTCTCTGGGTATATGCCCAGTAGTGGGATTGCTAGATCATATAGTAATTCTATTTTTAGTTTTTTAAAGAACCTCCATACTGTTCTCCATAGTGACTGTATCAATTTACATTCCCACCAACAGTGCAAGAGGGTTCCCTTTTCTCCACACCCTTTCCAGCATTTGTTGTTTGTAGATTTTCTGATGATGCCCATTCTAACTGGTGTGAGGTGATACCTCATTGTAGTTTTGATTTGCATTTCTCTAATAATTAGTGATGTTGAGCAGCTTTTCATGTGCTTCTTGGCCATCTGTATGTCTTCTTTGGAGAAATGTCTATTTAGGTCTTCTGCCCATTTTTGGATTGGATTGCTTGTTTCTTTAATATTGAGCTGCATGAGCTGTTTATATATTTTGGAGATTAATCCTTTGTCCGTTGATTCGTTTGCAAATATTTTCTCCCATTCTGAGGGTTGTCTTTTCGTCTTGTTTATGGTTTCCTTTGCTGTGCAAAAGCTTTGAAGTTTCATTAGGTCCCATTTGTTTGTTTTTATTTCCATTACTCTAGGAGGTGGATCAAAAAATATCTTGCTGTGATTTATGTCAAAGAGTGTTCTTCCTATGTTTTTCTCTAAGAGTTTTATAGTGTCCAGTCTTACCTTTAGGTCTCAAATCCATTTTGAGTTTATTTTTGTGTATGGTGTTAGGGAGTGTTCTAATTTCATTCTTTTACATGTAGCTGTCCAGTTTTCCCAGCACCACTTACTGAAGAGACTGTCTTTTCTCCATTGTATATCTTTGCCTCCTTTGTCATAGATTAGTTGACCATAGGTGTGTGGGTTTATCTCTGGGCTTTCTATCGTGTTCCATTGATCTATGTTTCTGTTTTTGTGCCAGTACCATATTGTCTTGATTACTGTAGCTTTGTAGTATAGTCTGAAGTCAGGGAGTCTGATTCCTCCAGCTCCGTTTTTTTCCCTCAAGACTGCTTTGGGGGACTTCCCTGGTGGTGCAGTGGTTAAGAATCCGCCTGCCAGTGCAGGGGACATGGGTTCAATCCCTGGTCCAGGAAGATCCCACATGCCACGGAGCAACTAAGCCCGTGTGCCACAACTGCTGAAGCCCGCGCACCTAGAGCCCATGCTCTGCAACAAGAGAAGCCACCGCAGTGAGAAGCCTGCACACAGCAACGAAGAGTAGCCCCCGCTCGCCGCAACTAGAGAAAGCCCGCATGCAGCAATGAAGACTCAATGCAGCCAAAAATAAATTAATTAATTTAATAAAAAAAAAAAAAGACTGCTTTGGCTATTTGGGGTCTTTTGTGTCTCCATACAAATTTTAAGATGATTTGTTCTAGTTCTGTAAAAAATGCCATTGGTAATTTGATAGGGATTGCACTGAATCTGTAGATTGCTTTGGGTAGTATAGTCATTTTCACAATATTGATTCTTCCAATCCAAGAACATTGTATATCTCTCCATCTGTTGGTATCATCTTTAATTTCTTTCATCAGTGTCTTATAGTTTTCTGCATACAGGTCTTTTGTCTCCCTAGGTAGGTTTATTCCTAGGTGTTTTATTCTTTTTGTTGCAGTGGTAAATGGGAGTGTTTCCTTAATTTCTCTTTCAGATTTTTCATCATTAGTGTATAGGAACGCAAGAGATTTCTGTGCATTAATTTTGTATCCTGCAACTTTACCAAATTCATTGATTAGCTCTAGTAGTTTTCTGGTGGCATTTTTAGGATTCTCTATGTATAATATCATGTCATCTGCAAACACTGACAGTTTTACTTCTTCTTTTCCAATCTGTATTCCTTTTATTTCTTTTTCTTCTCTGATTGCCGTGGCTAGGACTTCCAAAACTATGTTGAATAATAGTGGTGAGAGTGGACATCCTTGTCTCGTTCCTGATCTTAGAGGAAATGCTTTCAGTTTTTCACTATTGAGAATGATGTTTGCTGTGGGTTTGTCGTATATGGCCTTTATTATGTTGAGGTAAGTTCCCTCTATGCCTACTTTCTGGAGAGTTTTTATCATAAATGGGTGTTGAATTTTGTCAAAAGCTTTTTCTGCATCTATTGAGATGATCATTTGGTTTTTATTCTTCAGTTTGTTAATATGGGGTATCACATTGATTGATTTGCTTATATTGAAGAATCCTTGCATCCCTGGGATAAATCCCACTTGATCATGGTGTATGATCCTTTTAATGTGTTGATGGATTCTGTTTACTAGTATTTTGTTGAGGATTTTTGCATCTATATTCATCAGTTATATTGGTCTGTAATTTTCTTTCTTTGTAGTATCTTTGTCTGGTTTTCGTATCAGGGTGATGGTGGCCTCATAGAATGAGTTTGGGAGTGCTCCTTCCTCTACAATTTTTTGGAAGAGTTTGAGAAGGATGGATGTTAGCTCTTCTCTAAATGTTTGATAGAATTCACCTGTCAAGCCATCTGGTCCTGGACTTTTGTTTGTTGGAAGATTTTTAATCACAGTTTCAATTTCATTACTTGTGATTGGTCTGTTCATATTTTCTATTTCTTCCTGGTTCAGTCTTGGTAGGTTATACCTTTCTAAGAATTTGTCCATTTCTTCCAGGTTGTCCATTTTATTGGCATAGAGTTGCTTGTAGTAGTCTCTTAGGATGCTTTGTATTTCTGCAGTGTCTGTTGTAACTTCTCCTTTTTCATTTCTAATTTTATTGATTTGAGTCCTTTCCCTCTTTTTCTTGATGAATCTGGTTAATGGTTTATCAATTTTGTTTATCTTCTCAAAGAACCAGCTTTTAGTTTTATTGATCTTTGCTATTGTTTTCTTTGTTTCTATTTCATTTATTTCTGCTCTGATCTTTATGATTTCTTTCCTTCTGCTAAGTTTGGGTTTTGTTTGTTCTTCCTTCTCTAATTCCTTTAGGTGCAAGGTTAGATTGCTTATTTGAGATTTTTCTTGTTTCTTGAGGTAGGCTTGTATTGCTGTAAACTTCCCTCTTAGAACTGCTTTTGCTGCATCCCATAGGTTTTGGATCGTCGTGTTTTCATTGTCATTTGTCTCTAGGTACTTTTTGATTTCCTCTTTGATTTCTTCAGTGATCTCTTGGTTGTTTAGTAAGGTATTGTTTAGCCACCATGTGTTTGTGTTTCTTACTTTTTTTTCCTGTAATTGATTTCTAATCTCATAGTGTTGTGGTCAGAAAAGATGCTTGATATGATTTCAATTTTCTTAAATTTACTGAGGCTTGATTTGTGACCCAAGATGTGATCTATCCTGGAGAATGTTCCATGCGCCCTTGAGAAGAAAGTGTATTTTCGTTGAAGTATTTAATCCATTCACGTTTAAGGTAATTATCGATATGTATGTTCCTATGACCATTTTCTTAATATTTTGGGTTTGTTTTTGTAGGTCCTTTTCTTCTCTTGTGTTTCCCAGTTAGAGAAGTTCCTTTAGCATTTGTTGTAGAGCTGGTTTGGTGGTGCTGAATTCTCTTAGCTTTTGCTTGTCTGTAAAGCTTTTGATTTCTCCATCGAATCTGAATGAGATCCTTGCCGGGCAGAGTAATCTTGGTTGTGGGTTCTTCCCTTTCATCACTTTAAGTATATCATGCCACTCCCTTCTGGCTTGTAGAGTTTCTGCTGAGAAATCAGCTGTTAACCTTATGGGATTTCCCTTGTATGTTATTTGTCATTATTCCCTTGCTGCTTTCAATAATTTTTCTTTGCCTTTAATTTTTGCCAACTTGATTACTATGTGTCTCGGAGTGTTTCCCCTTGGGTTTATCCTGTATGGGACTCGCTGCGCTTCCTGGACTTGGGTGGCTATTTCCTTTCCCATGTTAGGGAAGTTTTCGACTGTAATCTCTTCAAATATTTTCTCGGGTCCTTTCTCTCTCTCTTCTCCCTCTGGGACCCCTAAAACACGAATGTTGTTGCGTTTAATGTTGTCCCACAGGTCTCTTAGGCTGTCTTCATTTCTTTTCATTCTTTTTTCTTTATTCTGTTCCGCAGCAGTGAATTCCACCATTCTGTCTTCCAGGTCACTTATCCGTTCTTCTGCCTCAGTTATTCTGCTATTGATTCCTTCTAGTGTAGTTTTCATTTCAGTTATTGTATTGTTCATCTGTTTGTTTGTTCTTTAATTCTTCTAGGCCTTTGTTAAACATTTCTTGCATCTTCTCGATCTTTGCCTCTATTCTTTTTCCAAGGTCCTGGATCATCTTCACTATCATTATTTTGAATTCTTTTTCTGGAAGGTTGCCTATCTCTCTGAATTCTTTTTCTGGAAGTTTGCCTATCTCCACTTCATTTAGTTGTTTTTCTGGGGTTTTATTTTGTTCCTTCATCTGGTACATAGCCCTATGCCTTTTCATCTTGTCTGTCTTTCTGTGAATGTGGTTTTTGATCCACAGGCTGCAGGATTGTAGTTATTCTTGCTTCTGCTGTCTGCCCTCTGGTGGATGAGGCTATCTAAGAGGCTTGTGTAAGTTTCCTGATGGGAGGGACTGGTGGTGGGTAGAGCTGACTGTTGCTCTGGTGGGCAGAGCTCAGTAAAACTTTAATCCCCTTGACTGCTGATGGGTGGGGCTGGGTTCCCTCCCTGTTGGTTGTTTGGCCTGAGGCAACTCAACACTGGAGCCTACCTGGGCTTTTTGGTGGAGTTAATGACAGACTCTGGGAGGGCTCAAGCCAGGGAGTACTTCCCAGAACTTCTGCTGCCAGTGTCCTTTTCCCCACGGTGAGCCACAGCCACCCCCCATCTCTGCAGGAGACCCTCCAACACTAGCAGGTAGGTCTGGTTCAGTCTCCCCTGGGGTCACTGCTCCTTCCCCTGGGTCCTGATGCGCACACCACTTTGTGTGTGCCCTCCAAGAGTGGCGTCTCTGTTTCCCCCAGTCCCGTCGAAGTCCTGCAATCAAATCCCACTGGGCTTCAAAGTCTGATTCTCTAGGAATTCCTCCTCCCATTGCCGGACCCCCAGGTTGGGAAGCCTGACGTGGGGCTCAGAACCTTCACTCCAGTGGGTGGACTCCTGTGGTATAAGTGTTCTGCAGTCTGTGAGTCACCCACCCAGCAGTTATGGGATTTCATTTTACTGTGATTGCACCCCTCCTACCATCTCATTGTGGTTTCTTCTTTGTCTTTGGATGTGGGGTATCTTTGGTGAGTTGTAGTGTCTTCCTGTCAATGACTGTCCAGCAGCTAGTTGTGATTCTGGTGTTCTCACAAGAGGGAGTGAGAGCACGTCCTTCTACTCTGCCATCTTGGTTCCTCCCTCTTTCCACGATTTGTTTTGAGACTTTAATTTTCCCAGATTCAGCCAATGTGAGTGACTTCAAGTTGGCATTTGTGTTGTTCTTCCATGCCTTCATTATTTGCATAGTTTATTACTCTTTGGTACAAGAGATTCTAAGGTCATCTTTCTATTCATGTGCTCTAGCCCAGGATTCACCTATTTTTTCCAAAACCCCGATTCCATTTAGTGGAGAACAGTATTCAGAAACCAAGATCTAAGTGGGACTTGTGCATGATGCTAATGAAGTGTCACTCTTCCCAAGCTCTATCAGTGGAAGAGTTAAGAAACATATGTGTATATGCACATATACATATTTGCAGAAAGCATACATTTACATTTAACTCAGTGTACATTTAAAACCATGAGTTTACATGGTTATCTCAAGTTCCCGTCCAACAATACAAGGCTTATTCTAGCTTTTCCCTTTTTTGCTATTTGTACTTCCTCCTCTGATGAGAAAGCTAGTTCCCATAGTCTCCATCTCCCTGTATATATCCAATGTTCTCCTCCTGCTGACTGTTCATCCCCTCCTGCAGGAGAGTGCTTCCCTAAGACACCGTCTCATTTAGGACTACCTCATGGCTTTTTGATGAAGAAAAGAAGGAAGTCAATAATTTTTTAAATTAAAAAGAGGAAAGCAAAGGAAGAAGAGAATTGAAACCCAGTTTTCAAAGTTCATAGGGCTTGATTTATGGGAAATAAAATCTAGGACCTTCTCAATGTGAAGAATATAATAGAAAACTCTGCTAAAACTGGAACCTCAAAGACTCACACTTCAACACAATGGAAAATGAGTAATAGCTCTGCCACACAGAAGAGTACATACCTTTGGCATTGCTTGAAAGGAGAGCATATCTCCTTTGATGATTTGTACCACAAGTTAATCCTCATACAGGTTTGCTACCTGAATTCGTGTATTCTGTTTGTTTCAAAAAATATGTCAAGCATAAACCACTCTAAATTTAGTGAGTAATCTTAAGAGAAGAGTATAATTGAACCTTTTGAGACCACATACAAAAAGACATAGAAAATGTATAAGACAGGATAAGACACACACATACACACACATACACGATAGTGAAATACGTCTAACATATACCTAATTAGAATCCTAGAAGAAGAAGTAAGAGAGACTAGAAAAGAAACAATATTTGAGGAATAAATGCTAAGAATTTTCCAGAATTTGGGAAAGACCATTCAATTAAAGAAAGACAAAGATAAGACACAAAATTAACAGGATGAATAAGAAGGAATTCTAATTTAGATGAGTCAGAGTGAACTGTAGAAAACTAAAAGCAAAAGATGTTGAAAGCAAGCAGAGAAAGAAAAAAATGATTACTACAAAGAAATAGCAATTTGATGGCTGACTGACTATTTAATAACAGTAACCAGAAAGTAAGTAAATACCTTCCAAGTGCTGAAGAAAATAACTGTCAACCTAAAACTATATATCTGGTGGAAATATCTTTCAAGAATACTGGTAAAGTCATTTTCAGACAGCAGTAACTGAGAACATTTATCACCAATATATCCACACTAGAAGATATTCTAAAGAATATTCTTTAAGGCAGAAGAAACATTTTACTGTAGGGAGGCTCTCAGAGGTGAAAATAAATGGTGAACGAAGATGTTAATAATTGTGTGAGAAAGCTCTGAACAAATATTTGTTGTGATAAAATATCTGTAAGAGTATAATTTAAGTTTTTTGGACTGCATAGACAGAAAAATGTAAAACTGAGAGGTTAAGAGAAAAGAATAGTGAGATTATAGTCTAACATATATCATATAATGTGAGTGAAATACAGCCTAACATATATCATGCAATGTGTAATAGTGGAATTAATAATACAAGATAGAACTAAGACACTGGAAAACAATAGCATATGAGTTAGCAGGGGGTATCAGAATTAATGTGTCCTAAGATTCTTATATTTGGGGTGGAAGAGAGTAAAGACCTGGTCTGGAATTAGAATTGGTCTGGTTTTAGTTATGCATGGAACTTATTAAAAGAATAAGCATTGGGCTTCGCTGGTGGTGCAGTGGTTGAGAGTCTGCCTGCCAATGCAGGGGACACGGGTTTGAGCCCTGGTCTGGGAAGATCCCACATGCTGCGGAGCAGCTGGGCCCGTGCGCCACAGCTGCTGAGCCTGCGCTCTGCACCACGCGAGCCACAACTACTGAGCCCAAGTGCTACAACTACTGAAGCCTGTGTGCCTAGAGCCCATGCTCTGCAACAAGAGAAGCCACCTCAATGAGAAGCCCGCACACCGCAACAAAGAGTAGCCCCCGCTCGCCACAACTAGAGAAAGCCCGCGCGCAGCAACGAAGACCCATGCAGCCAAAAATAAATAAAGAAAATAAATAAATTTATTTAAAAAAGAATAAGCATAAAAGCATGTTATATAAATTAATAGAGGGAGTAATGGATTGAGAAAAAAATCTTCTTCCAATTGATCAAATAAGGCAAGATAGGAGAAGAAAAAAGAAATAGGAAAATCAGGACAATGATAAAGTACAAATAAGATGGTAGAAATATATCAAAATTTATCAGTAATCAAAGTAAATACAAATAAAACATATTCCCCAGTTACAATACAGTAATTGTAAGACTAGATTTTAAGAATCCAACTTTGTGATATTTATAGGTGAATCGGCTGAAACAAAAAGATACTAAAAATTTGAAAGAAAAAGCAATGGAAAAATATCGTTGTATACTAACCAGAAGAAAAGGAAATTCCAAAGTGTCTGAATTACGAGCAGGCAAAATAGACTTCAAGGTTAAAAAAAAAAAAGGACTGTAAAGATGATTAAAACAACTTATTATTTTATATTTTATGGATTCTCTTCATAATGAAATAATGTTTGATTCACTTGGGAGAAATAAGAATTATGAACTGAAAATATGGCTACAAAATATTATAAAACAAAAATTAAAGTAAAAAGAGAACTGGAAAAATCCATCATCATCTAGGGAGGATGTATCATACCTCTTTCAGTACCCGGTAAAAAAGCAGTCAAAATATCAATTAAGTACTTAATAAATTTGAACAGTAATTTAGAAACTCGACCCGATGACAAAAATAGAATTCTGTATTGAATAACTGGAGGATATGTCTAGTGTCAACCTGGGAGCAAAACACTTAAGTGCTAGCCTGAAAAGATATTCCTATGAGTTACTGATGAGAAAGGGTTAAAATTTAAAAATTCTTAGAGATCTAAATCCAAAGCCCTAGACAAAAGCTTATTTCTCAGTCTTTACCTTTATGTTTTTCTATTTCCCTCCTGAACTTCAAATGTTTATACATAATGAAGTTGGCTGTATTTGAATTAAAAACCTGCTGCGAGTGAGTTTCTGTTTTCCTCCATCTGTGTCTAATTGGATTTCCTTCTTTCATGGGCTGGTCAAATCAAGTAAAGCTTGTCTACAGGCAAAGCAGATTGTAAATTCCCATCCAGATTTGTGATCAGTCAGGCTTTAATAAGAGTGTTTATCATTTTATTTGGGACAGGCCAAATGTTCATGCATAAAGTTGATCTTGAGCATGTTCACAGAATATTTAGTTTCCACTAATATGCTACTAACCTACTATTTGTATTTTTCTTTTAACTTTTCTTTCCTGTCAGGTCCTCTTTTCATGTTGAGGATTGTGCGAGTGGCCATATGGCCATTCTATATACCTATTTTAGTAAAAAATAATACCTTGTTTATTTTCAGATACATATGGCATTGGCATCTGGTTCATGAAAATGGAGGGGTGTGTGTGTGTGTATTTATCTCTCCTCCTATTCAGAGAAACAATGGATGGTCACATAACGTACACAGAAATTTCATCTTTCATATCAAATCTCAAAAAAAACACCCAACTTGTACTAGTCTGAGAAAACTTCTGTTCTAATCTGAAGAGATGCTCTGCCTACCAAAATATAGGGTTACAACTGTAGTTCATGTAATTGGCTGAAAAATAAATCTTAGAAAAGGATCCTGCATGAGAAATGTGATATGGCTAAGGGTTAAAAATTCTGATTTCTTTGTTCTGTGGAGCTTCAAAATCCCTTATCTGTTCTTTTCCTGATGAAGTTCTTGTTTTTAAAGTTGATGTTCACAATGCATCTCCATTTCCTGGTCTCTTTTTTCAATTAGCCTTAGAAAAGATGGTCTATCTTTTAAAATATTTTTTCAGCTTTACTGAGATATAATTGACCAATATACATCGTATATATTCAAGGTGTACAACTTGATGCTTTGATATACGTATACATTGTGAAATGATTACGACCACCAAGCTAATTAACACATTCATCACCTCACATAATTATTTCCTTCCTTCCTTCCTTCCTTCCTTCCTTCCTTCCTTCCTTCCTTCCTTCCTTCCTTCCTTCCTTCCTTCCTTCCTTCCTTCCTCCCTCCCTCCCTCCCTCCCTTCCTTCCTTCCTTCCTTCCTTCCTTTGTGATAACTCTCAAGTCTACTCTTTCAGCAAATTTTAAGTATACAATTCAGGATTGTTAACTAAGGTCCCCGTGCTGTACATTAGATCTCCAGCACTTATTTATCTTGCATAACTGAAACTTTGTACCCTTTGACCAACATCTTATTTCCCTTTCTGTAGCATGTGTTTGCAGATAACTTAGCACTTCACAGGTGCTCACTGCTTCAGAAAAATCTGTGCAATAGAAAAGTTCAGTGTAAATTTATTTTGTTTGTGTATATGAATCTGTATTAGAAGACTTGATGTTAAAGTCATCCCACAATGACTACTTTAGTAATAACAATAATGCTGGTATACAGAGAAGAGTTTCTAAAACTTGAATGTGTCTGCATACCATCTGAGGATCTTGCTCAATATAGAATCTGATTCAGTTATGTTTCCAGTGGGCCTGAGATTCTGCCTTTTTAATGAGTTCCCAGGTAATGCTGATGTTACTTATCCTAGGACCATGCTTTGGGTAGCATGGGAGTAAAGCTTTGTGAGTTTACATGGAATTCTCCCATAGCTGCTTGGAGTAGGTATTAACCCCTTGTACAGATGAGGAAATAGAGGTTAAGAGAATTTATCCAATACTGTCATGCAGCCACAAGTCCTCTGATTCAGCTTTTTTTCCCCCTGCTATTCTTCAACTGCATTCCTCTTATAATTATCTTATCTCTTGAATTACTATTTTTGTATATTTAGTTTTCATGTAACAGCAACTCCTGCTCTTCCCTTAAGGATTTTGTATCTTCTTTGTAAGTTCTTTCCAAAATGGTAATGTTTAAGTAAACCATAACACTTGTTAGCACTAGATTTTAAAAATCTTATGGGCTTATAATTTGTCCAGTCCCTTAGATAGGACAGCCCCACTCTCTTCTGTATAATGACCACAATACAGCTTCATGTTGACCTGCAGAACACAGCATGTTCTGCAAACATAAGGCCCGGGAGCTGACCTATTTATAGGTCCTTCTGCTAAAGGTGAGTTTGGGATCTCTCACCAATTTTGTAGAAGAAATTCTCCCAGAAGTTAACCTAGGCTGCTATTAAGAAACACCTGTGAGCTTTTAAACACAACTGTCATTGGGTGCCAATCCCAGAGAGTCTGACCAATTGTTATGGAGTTGGGCTTGACATTACATTGTTAGAGAACTATTGTTTTAAAATAACTGATATTTAAGCACCTACCTACCCAGGACAATTAATCACAATTTTGGGTAGAACTCAAACATAGGTTTTTTTTTTTTAAAGCTCCTAGGTGATTTTAATGTGGAACATGTTTGAAAATCGCTGCCACAACTCATTTTCCTAGTGAGTTCATTATCTTTGAGACGTATGGCTTATATTAGTGTTGTGGATTTTTAAAAAGGAGTTGTTTTCTTTCTCCCAAGAAGATTAATGAGAATTATCGCAAGAGGCTAGGGGGTTAGCTTTGGTTAAAATGATAACAGTTCTGAAAACTGAAGTAACAAGGAAAGGGCGTCAGTAAGATGAGGTCAGTTTCTACATGTTTTAAATCAGTGGTTTGTAAACAAGAATGTGGCAATTATTTGTCAAATAACTGTCAGTTAATCTCATTTGTACTAATCTTAGTGCGTGTTTGCGTTGTGTATCTTTCCTGTTAGAAGTAATAAGAATAATTCAAGGACGTAAAGGTAAAAACATTTAGAGATCTCGTATTAGGTAAGTTGTTAGAATTCTTCAGATGTTAACTTTTATCTTCAACATTTTCCCCTGTGGTGATTTTTTTTTCCATAGGCAAGGTCATGCTGATTTGTCATGTAAACTATTTTAGCCTCGTAGATCTTGGTTTCTTATCAGGTTCAATGCCATATCGTTTAATATAAAAACAGCAATTGCAACAAATTCACGATGTACTGTTCTTGGATAAAAATGGAGTATGACTAAAATTCATTGCTCTAATTTATCTAGGTTGTGCTACAGAAAAACTACAAGGCTATTTTCTACAGTACAATGAAATATGTTCACATTCCCATATGGAAAGCAAACTCAAATTTAGGAGCCTGTCTACCACTTCCTTCTAGAGAGGCACTGAGATTTAAGTTGGTCTCTTCATAATTTATTTAGAGAGAATAGTTCCTGCCCAAGTTGATGGCAAAATCAAAATGTTGAGGTGAGACCTCAAGTAGTCAACTGCTTAGCTTATAATATTCTAGGTAGTTAAGATCATTATTTTTCATGTTTATTTTCATGCAACATACTCTCACGAAGTTAGCTCATTGATAGTTGATAAGCAGACAGTAAATATCTCTGCCTCATCAATCTCTTGCCCTTTACCAAGACACTCTGTTTGGAAAAAATCTTAATTTTTGTGTGCTTTCAAAGAATTGAGGTGGGGAGAGGGCAACGCAGTTCTTCAAAATGATGATGATGATGATGATGATGTGACAGAAATGCAAATCTCACAGTGACATTGCTTCATAACCAATGGGTGCTGAACTATTAAATGTGATGGGCCTTCATGGTGAACCATGAGATGCTAAGGTCCCTGATAAGTTTGTGCCATATTGACAGGTGTTTTTCTTCATTTCTTCAATACTTGCCAACCTCTCTCACTTTCTCTTACAGAACTTCCCTCCTTCTATTCAACAGTTAAACTAAACTGAATTTCTTTCAGTTCTTGCAATGATGTTACATCTCTTCTAGTCTCTAAAATTTTGCACGTGTTGTTCCTTTTGACCAGATCAGTGATTCTCAAACTGTTTGTTCTCAGGATCCCTTAACACACTTAAAGATGATTGAGAACCCCAAAGAGCTTTTGTTGACATAGGTTGAATGATCATATCTACCACATTAGAAATTGAAACTGAGAAAGATTTAAATTATTAATTTTTCTGATATAATGGCAAACCCATTATATCATTACAAATAACTTTTTTTCTGAAAAGTAAACTATATTTTTCAAAAGAAAAAATAAGTGAAAGGAGTGGCATTGTTTTATGTTTTTTCAAATCTCTAATAGAATACAGGTAGATTCTTACGTTCTGCATTCAGTCTTTTGTAATATATTGTTCTGATTGAAGCATATGAGCAAAATCCAGCCTCAGACAGATTTGCAGTTGGAAAGGGAGATGTATTTTAGTAGCCTTTTCAGATGATTGTGAATATCCTTCTTTGCTACTATACCAAAATTCAACAACAGCTTCTTTCAGCTTATTTGTGCTGTGGTTGCAAGACTAGTTCACAATAGAAATTTTTAAGATGCCCAATCATAGATTTACTCCCACTTCTTGAGGAGAACAAAGAAATCTCTGCTTCTATGAACCTTCTCTCAAATCACCTAACACAAGCCAACATCCTGTTACGGATGATTTCTTAAACCCTCTTATGGAACTCTCCCCATGGTTCTCCGTGGTATGTATTCTCCCTTGTTGCAATAAGTCAATCAATAATGCCAGCTTTGTCTGACTACAGGGTTATTCCTAGTGGTGGTCTTGGACTGAAAAGAATCAACAATTTCTTTTATGGCCCCTTGTGAGTGGGGATTTGTAGAGTATATTTCTACAGGCAGATAAAACAACTTATTAACCAAGAGATTGCTATAAAGATAGAGCAGCAACAGCCCTGCTTTAAGGATTGGTGTTATTCTGACAATACAACTGCTTTAAGTCTTTTGGCTTTCTCTTTAGAAGACCCTGAAACCCAGTAGTAAATGCTGGAAGTGTTGTTGAATTGTAACATTTGTATCTGGGCTTTGTGAATCTGAATCCCAGAGTCAGACTCCCTGGGTTCAAATCTCAGCTCCCCTACTTACTAACTGTATGATCAGGTGCAGTTTATTTATGCTGTCTGTATTTCATCTTCCTCATCTGTAAAATGGGGGTCATAGAACTACGCACTACATAAGATTGTTATGTGGATTAAAAGAGTTAATATTCGTGTTCACTCTGCATAGCATCATTGGGTACATTATGCATATGTGTTTGTTTGGAAAAAAAAAGTTTCTTAACAACAGAACCTGGACCCTGAATATCCCCTTAGACCTTAGCTTAACTGCATAGTTTTAATTAGAGACAGTTGTCTTGTGTGGTTGTCACGATGAAATCGTGATGTGATTGGTAGAAAGATAACTACTTAAACAATTGAAGATTGTGAAGTTTTTTTTTAAAGACCACTAAAGAAAGTTAAAGGTATGATTACATGAAGTAGGAGACAATGAAGCATGCCTCCAGAGAGTCCTAACAGCACGGCATGTTTAATCCATGTGAAAATCTGAACTTTTATACTACAATTAGCTAAGCTCTTCTATATTAATAGTATCCTAAACTTTACTTGGATTGATACGGGAGGATATATATGTAATATGAATTAGGATTTATAATTGAAATTAATTATAATTTAAATGTACTAGTTTTTTATTAGTATATTGTTAGACAATTACAGAAAATACTTAGAAAATACAG
The DNA here is from genome assembly GCF_009873245.2 of Balaenoptera musculus. Lineage (NCBI taxonomy): Eukaryota > Metazoa > Chordata > Mammalia > Artiodactyla > Balaenopteridae > Balaenoptera > Balaenoptera musculus. The sequence continues at coordinate 30,741,267 of NC_045801.1, read as the reverse complement.
TAAAAATTACAGGAGTCCACAGAAATGATTTTACATGAACTTTTGTGGTAAAGCCCATCTTTACAGCTATGTCAATGGAAAGTTTTAATACATGAGGAAACCTTTCTGTACATAAAGGACTCTTTACATTTATTAGGATTTTAACTAATACTGAAATTATTGAAGGTATAAAATTGAAACCTGGCTTTTCTTAAGCCCTATGTACAACTTACAAATTTTCTTTTACATAAATCTATGTGATGGCAGCAGTCACACATTTACTTGTTTGATTTACATTCATTAACTCATAAATTTAACAGATTAAATTCCTCTGTATAAATAATCTCATCTACAAGGTTATTTTAAGTATTTCAAAAAATTAGTGTACCTAATTTTCTCAACACTATAAAGATTCAGACTTACACATCTAGCAAGCAGAATATTCCTAAATCTTTCATTACTACTTCTAAACAAATATTGTGTAAACTTATAAATTTCATAAATCAGATAACATTTAATATTAAAAATACTGTGTACAAATTGATCAATCTGTCTTTTATAACTTTCAAAGTAAAATCAGATCTCTAATATCAATTTAAAAATTTTAAGTAAGGCAACATGCCTAATAAATCAATAGAGGGTCCACATCGCATAGTAGATAATACATAGTATGAACTCTGGAACTTGACTATCTTAGGTTCAAATCCCAGCTTTACCACTTACTACCTGGATAACTTTGAGCAAATTAATCCTCTGTGCCTCATTTTCTTTATCTATAAAATGCACTGATAACAGTACCTCTCGTAGGCTGACTATGTGTTTTAAATAGGTTAATATTTCTAAAGTACTCAAAAGAGTGCCTGTTACATAAAATATACATTTATCAAAATACATACATACATACATTTCTCTAAAATATCAAATTAAGCATTTAAAAACCTAAAAAAAAAACCATTTGATGATTGCAGAACTTATTTATAAATGTTATACCAAATTAATTATATGGATTTGATTTACTTATTATTTCTGTCTTTGCTTTCACAACTTCTTGTAGTTTCAAACTCACCTAACTACATAGGGGAAAAATGTATTGTCTTATACAAGTGGACATTACTTGCTCAACATTGGTGATTGTGATGCAATCATAGATTTGAGTTATTGGCCAAAGACTTGAGGAACAGGGCCTAGGATCTGTTCTGGGTTTGTGCCTTCCAGAAGGATTTTTTTCTAAAATATTTAATGTCAATAAGCTGATCTTACTCTTAATGGTGGGGCTCTGCTTGCTTTGTCAATAGAGAACTGAACGTTCATAATTACAGCTATGGTTTAATTTATCAATCTGGTAACTTTAGCTCTAACCCAATTTTCAACTTCAATCTTCTTTCTAATCTTGTTTCCAAAATTTAATTGGCTAAATGGAAAGGATGGGATTTTTCAGCCCCTACATAGACTTTAATTTATTCACTATTTGGATTATACAAATCTCTTTATTGTCTGATAAAATTTTTCTTTCTTTTCATTTTTTCTTTTTATACCATGTAAAATTCTATGATCATTTTATTGACAGCTTCCTCAGTTACTCTGCTCCCCCTTTTTATTTATTCCTAGCCAAAACACAAAGGAAACAAATTACACTATTACACTGTCTGACATTGACAATCGAATTACTAGCCCTCTCTTGGCAAAGCTTTATAACCCTGCTGCTGGCCTCCTTCAGCTGGAATACCTTGGGCCTTGTGCCTCCCTCTCTTGAAACATTTTATCAAAATCTGAAAGAAGTAGCTAAAACACTCCACCATCCTGACATCTCCTATCCAGCAGCCTGGAATTCTTATCTTTAGTCATATTATCTGGGTCTCAAAATACAACAGATGGTTGCTTAATCAAACAACTTTTCTGTTTAGGTAGCAAGAATTGAAACTTTTCCGGCCTTTAATGTAAGAAAACCTCACTGTTTGTCATTCAATCTCCCTGCAGTTATTTTCACATTTTAGTGTTTGGAACTTCCAAGGACTAACCTCTTTATTAGTTAGGACTCTTGGTTGCAAGCAACAGAGGATTACTCTGGTTAACATAAGTTTAAAAGAGGAAACTAGGGTTATTGAAGAAATACTGTGATAACCCATAGAATCAGAGGAAGAGTAGAACAGTTTAGCCTTGGGGAAGTAAGAGGAACAGGTGGACTTTGGATCTTCTCTCTAGTGTTCTGACATTTTGATGACATAGCTTGAAAATTTTTTCATTAATTACATAAGTCCCACTCTACTCGCAAAATACCATTTAGACTCTAAGAAGTTTTATCAAAATTCAGTGGTCTTAAACCCCCTTCATTTTACAGATGAGAAAACTGATCTAGAGAAGCTAAATAATTGAATTATTGTAAATATATTAAAGTTCCTTTGACACTTAACTAAATAAATCCCTCTGAATGGTCCTTAGAGCAAATTAACTTCTAAAGCATTCCTAAGAGTAAATATGATTAAAGTGACATTTTACCAAGATGCATTGTGTAACTTCCTTTGTTGTGTCACTGAATGTGGCACCATGATCTTTATATTTATTCAGTCTTTATACTTTTCTCAGCCCTTCTCCTCTATCTACAACAATACCAAGATTATGTATCAGTTGTTGCCCAAAGTCAATCAGTAACACTGAGAGCGTATTTGAGAAAGACTGCCTAGATGTAATACTTTTGGGAAAATCATATTTTTCTATATTATCTCAATACTTTTTATCTAGTGGTTTGTTAAGATTAGCTTACTCTGAAAAAATTTTTTTCTTTGGAATTTCATTCATTTGTTTAACAAAGATTTATTGACCATGTACTGTGTGTAAGGCACATAAAAATTTGGGATGCATTAGTGAACAAAACAAGAAACAAAAATAAAGTATCTTAAACTCACATTCTCATTGGAGAATAAATGATAAAAATATGATATAAGTAAATTATATACTATATTAGCTGATATTAAGCATTATAGGAAATACAGTAGTTTAATGGATCAGAACTTGGAAAGAAGGGTTGAAATTTTAAATGGAGTGGTTAGGAAAGTCCTTGCTGAGAAAATGACATTTGAACAAAGACTCAAAGGAGATGAGAAACTTCTTCATGTGGGTATTTGGGGGAAGAACTTTAGACTATACTACTTTGATTTACTTTGGATTTTTAAATTAACTGTATTGAGGTATAATTTATACACAATAAAATGTACCCACCTTAATTTCAGAGTTTGATGAGTTTAGACAAACGTATATTCCATGTTACCACCATCACAACCAAAACACAGGACATTTTCATCACCTCCAAAACTTTCTTTACATTCTATCCCAAGCTCCACTTATTACCACTAGTCTCAGCTAACCACTGATCTTCTTTCTATATCTATAATTTAGATTTATCTTCCTAGAGTTTCATAAAAATGAAATTATACAATATGTATTTCTTTGTGCCTGCCGTCTTTTGCTCAGCATAAACTTTTTCTGACTCATCTTTGTAGTTGTACATCTCAGCAGTTCATTCCTTTTCATCACTGTGTATTACTTCACTGTATGAATATGCTATAGTTTGCATCTTTGTTTACTTGTTGACATTTGTGTTGTTTCCATTTTTTCACTATTGCATATAAAGCTGCTATGGACGTTTAAGATAAGACTTCATGTGAACATATATTTTCATTTCTTTTATTGATACCTTGGAGGAGATATCTTGTTGGGTCACACATAAGTTGTGTATTTATAAGAAGCTGTCAAACTCTTTTCGAAGTGCTGGCACCATTTTTATTCCTGCCATTAATGTATGAGGTTTCCAATAGCTCTATATCCTTGCTAACGTTAAGCAATGTCAACCTTTTAAAATTTAACCATTCAAGTGGGTGTGTAGTGGTATCTCATTGTGTTTTTTTGTGTGTGGGGGGGATTATTTATTTATTTTTGGTTGCGTTGGGTCTTGGTTGCTGCACGTGGGCTTTCTCTAGTTGCGGTGGTTTCTCTTGTTGCGGAGCACGGGATCTAGGCATGTGGGCTTCAGTAGTTGCAGCATGCAGGCTCAGTAGTTGCAGCACACGGGCCCTAGAGCGTGCGGGCTTCAGTAGTTGCGGTGCACAGACTCAGTAGTTGTGGCTTGTGGGCTCTAGAGCACAGGCTCAAAAGTTGTGGCGTATGGGCTTAGTTGCTCCGCAGCATGTGGAATCTTCCCGGACCAGGGATCGAACCCATGTCCCCTGCATTGGCAGGCAGATTCTTAACCACTGCACCACCAGGGAAGTCCCTCATTGTGGTTTTAATGTGCATTTTCTCAATGGCTGATGATGTTGGTCACTTGTGAATCTTCTTTTGTGAAAAGTTTGTTCAAATATTTAACCTATTTACAAAATCCAGTTATCTGTCTTGATATTATTGATTCATAGGAAGTCTTTACATATTCTGGATACAAATCCTTTGGCATTTATATGTATTGTGTCTATTTTCTCCCAGCCTGTGACTTGACTTTTCATTTTCTTAACAGTTAATATAGTGTAGATGACTGAGTTTTCCAAATTTCAGGAGCACATGAAATAATATGGATAAAGCAGGAAATGCTAAATGCAGATGTGAAATAAATGAATTTTTTATGCCAATGACACCTTTGTCCAGTCCAAGGCCATTTCTTACATTAAAAAAAATCTTTTTTCTTTTTTTCACCATCTAACACTTGATTATATTTTTTCATGTTATTTTGCCTTGGTTTTTTTCATGTAAGTCTTATTTTCTTAGCTAGATAGTGTTTCTCTTTCCATAGCTGAACTCTAAGTCTTTTTTCCTTCACTAGACTCTAAGTATTGTTTTTCCTTCTGTGTCTACAACACCAGCTTTGGGCTCACTAGGTACTGAAGAATATATTTATTCATTTGATTCGATTTGAATTCCGAAGTCTAAGTTTTGTAACTATTTGGTGGGTTTGTAATTATTTTTGTGGTTTTCCATATTTTTATTAGTCAGGGTTCTCCAGAGAAACAGAACCAACTATATATATATATATATATATATATATATATATATATATATATATACACATACACACACACACACACACACACACATATATATATAATAAAGAATTGACCTTTATAAAGTGTATATATATAAAGTAAGGAATGGGCTCCTGTTGTTAGGAAGGCTGAGAAATCCTAAGGTATGCAGTGGGCAAGCTGGAGACCCGGGAGAGCCAATTGTCTAGTTCCAGTTTGAGTGCAAAAGCCTGAGAACCAGGAGAGCTGATGGTGTAAGAGCTGGTCTAAAAGCCGGCAGGCTTGAGAACAAAGAAGAGTTGATGCTTCAGTTTGAGTTTGAAAGCAGCAAAATATAGAAGTTCCAGCTCTAAGGCAATCAGACAGAGGAGTTCCCTCTTAACTCCAGAGGGGGTCAGCATTTTTGGTCTATTCAAGCCTTCAACTGAAGTTCAACTGATTGGATGAGGACCACATCAGAGAGTTCAATCTTCTTTATTCAGTCTACCAATTCAAGTGTTAATCTCATCCAAAACACCCTCACAGACACACCCAAAATAATGTTTGAGCAAATAGCTGGGTACTCTGTGGCCCATTCAAATTGACATGTAAAACTAACCACCACATTGTAGAAGGGAAACTATCTACAACGTAACAAAGTTCTTCTCAATTTACATGGGGGCCTGGCAAATCTGGGTAGGCAAATTTCAAATAAGAAGAGATGTAGCTATACAAACATTTATACTTGGTACCTACCTATAGAGATATATAGATATCTTTTTAAAAAATATATTTATTTACTTATTTATTTATTGGATGGGCCGGGTCTTAGTTGCAGCATGAGGGATCTTTAGTTGAGGCATGTGGGCTGTTTTAGTTGTGGCATGTGGGCTTTTAGTTGTGGCACGCGGGATCCAGTTCCCTCACCAGGCATGGAACCTGGGCCCCCTGCATTGGGAGTGTGGAGTCTTAACCACTGGACCACAGGGGAAGTCCCAACATATAGATATCTTGAACAACACAGGTTTGAACTGCATGGGTCCACTTATACATGGATTTATTTCAGTAAATATATTGGAAAAAATTTTGGAGATCTGGACAATTTGAAAAAACTTGCAGCTAACTGTGTAGCTTAAAAGTAGCAAAAAAATTAAGAAAAAGGTATGTCATGAATGTATAAAATGTATGTAAATACTAGCCTATTCTTACACAGGCATAAGGTGAGTGATATTTAATATAAAATTAATAATGTGCTGGTTTTCTTACTGTTTTATAACTTTGCTTTCAAAGAATTACATTACTGTAGAGTATGCCTCTCTCTAGTAATTGGAGAAAATGTGTATCGAGCTATCATCACAGGTAAATTTTTTTAAAATATAACAATGTTTCCACTACCATATTATGAATGTGACTGTAATAGTGTATGCCATAAAAATTTTATAGCCATTTTTTCATTAGTGTATAGGCTAGGCTACTGTGAAGCAGTCATATTACTCCTGCTTCCTCATCAATGCATGAACTGTTTTACCAGTAAATAAATATGAATTTCTTTTTCACGTTATCTTTTCATTTTTTGTTGTCTAGTGTTAGTAATACATATAACATCTACAGTATTTTGTGTCATATAAGATAATATTGATGTAGGTACTAACAGATAATTCATCTTGTAAACAGACATAAACTTATGGTATCAATAAATGCAGTACAGTACTATAAATTTCTCTTCCTTACAATTTTCTTAAAAACATTTTCTTTTCTTTAGCTTACTTTATTGTAAGAATACAGTATATAGTACATATAACATACAAAATGTGTGTTAATCAACTATTTATGTTATTGGTAGGGCTTCTGGTCAACAGCAGCCTATTAGTAATAGCTATACTTGGATTTTCCACTGTGCAGGAGGTTGATGCCCTTAACTCCCATGTTGCTCAAGGATCAACTGTATCTTGAATTACTAGGTACTTGATGTGAATAAGTACCTACTTTTATTATAAACAATTGTTCATTGATGCTGTTACTACATTTTTATTAAATGTGTTTTAGAACCGCGTTGTTTAATGTTCCTAAATAGCTTGAAATATTCAGATGCCAATTTATAACCCCTGAAACTAGAGGAAGGTATATTCCCCATGCAGTCACTGGGTTCTTAACATTGCCTAAGTTTTACAGGATGTAAAAGTGAAGATATTTGGAGAAAAAAGGAAATCAGATATTTCTAGTTTCCATGAGGTGCCATGCTGTGGTCAGACCAAGTCACTAATGAAAGCTTCAGCTGTGGATATATAAAAATGCTATCTTCTTTGTGAACAACTAGAGACTAGACATGAATCTGAGGTTGTATCAGAAGCACTCCTTGCTTTGGCTTTCCAGGGACTTAAAATGACAAGCTAAGGCCAGCTCAGTGGTGGGCAAGATGCCCAAGTAAGACATTCCTCTTTAAACCCACCATACTCGTCAGAGACATTGGCCCATGTTAACATAATAGGAAGCAGGATTGTCTAATGGGATGGAAGCAAATGGAAGGAACACGAGCTAGTAAATTTGTAGATGGCATTTGTCAATAACATTGCCTACATTTTGTTGATAGAATAGTATGTCTTTTGGAATAGCTTCAGATGGCCTAACGAGGAATGGTTGGGTATAAATGAGGATGGGAAGTCCAGACAGGATATGGTTTCATCCTATTAAATTTCCAGGTTTTTGGCACTGACTCCACTGCTGTGGGGAGGAGTCTACATAGCCCATCACATCACAGCTTTCTTCTAACTTGACAGAGCTTCTATTGTACCAGGCAGATGAAACCCAAGAGAGATTCATTTGGATTTAGGCTTTGGGTGGGAACTAGGTTAAACTTTGTTCCCAGCTCATGTTCTACATATTACATTCTTATGCCAAATAAAAAAACACCCATCCCTTCAAGGTTGACATACAACTGGGTTTTACTTCACATAGTGAGATTGAATTTTTGAACAAGGAGCATGTCCCTAGGGGCCACTTATGCGTGAACTTTCACTCACTTCAAGCTGTAGGGGAAATCTCAGCAGCATATGAATATTCAGTGAGACCATCAGTACTTCTGTTAGAATACAGATTCTGTTTGATTTTTGTAGGATAGGTACTTATTCATTAGGATTTTTCTCCTTGGAGATTATAAAATTAAATGTTTTTCTTCCTTTAATAAAATACTTTCAAAAGAGGAATTTTACTCCTTAAGCCAGGTGGATTCCAGTGATATTTACCTAACCTTCACTGACATCAGATGTTCACATTAATTCAATTTACTTACAGCTCTAGCTATTTTCTAAGAGAAAAAAATTTTTCTGAGATTTTCATGATACGGAATCTCCCCACTTAGCATATAATATTTTACCTAATTTTAGATTTGGTTATAAAATTTTGTCTTTATTTTCTTCTTATTCATATTTACCACCACTTTATTACTTTGTGAATTGTTTTTGTGGGTAATAGATTTGAAATTTGGGATGTTCTTTTGTTTTTGAAGAGTTTCATATCACAAAGAGTTCCATACCACTAGGGTAGAAATTAATTCATTTTTGTGGCCTCAGTCAAAATAATTTTCAAAACAATGTTATGTTCAGCTTTCACTTGATAATATTTTACAGTTTTGACCACCTGTCAATATCCATTGTGCTTCCATTCTCATATTCGCACATTCTTACTGTCGTGAAACATGTTGTAGCATGAAAAATATAGTAGATTTTTTTTTTTCATTTAAAGTGCACAACTAGGGACTTCCCTGGTGGTGCAGTGGTTAAGAATCTGCCTGCCAATGCAGGCGACATGGGTTTGAGCCCTGGTCCAGGAAGATCCCACATGCCACGGAGCAACTAAGCCCGTGTGCCACAACTACTGAGCCTGCACTCTAGAGCCTGCGAGCCGCAACTACTAAGCCCGAGCGCCACAACTACTGAAGCCCGTGCGCCTAGAGCCCATGCTCTGCAACAAAAGAAGCCACCGCAGTGAGAGGCCCGCACACTGCAACGAAGAGTAGCCCCCCGCTCGCCACAACTAGAGAAAGCCCGCGCGCAGCAATGAAGACCCAACACAGCCAAAAATAAATAAATTTATTAAAAAAAATAAATAAAGTACACAACTAAGACTAACTACTGGTATTACTTTAGGAATTTTCACAGCGTGTTTTCTTTCTGGGAATTATTAAGTTAGTTTTGGGATCTGGACAAGTTACAAAGAATTCTGAGAATCTTGAGTTCTAAAAGTAGCTGTATCAGTTCAGAGGTCAGGTAGTTTGCCAGTGAAAGGGCAATGCTGGGGCAAGTGACCCTTCATCATGCTGTCATAGAACTGCTTCTTTCTCCTACAATCTGCAGTGTAGAGAATGGCTTCTTTCCAACCACCTAGCCCCATTCTGCCTCCTCAGTTAACAGCTGATGTTGGGGCCTGTAGCCCCTGTTAGGGGCAAGGACTTATTGAAGATTGGTGAGCTTGGTTGCTGCTTATCTCTCTTGGCTGCTGGCAAGACGAGCTACGTTTTTTTGGAAGGTGATTTCTGTTTCTTTTGTTTTTTTTAAGAGATGAAAGTGCTTCATCAAAGGCCCAGATTCTTGTCCTCAGCCATTCTTGAGTTGTGTTTATGGTAATCATATCATTCAAACTGGGACAGTTTTGAGAGTGAAAGACGTATCATGAATAATTACACTGGGGGACAGGTGTAAAATAAGACTGTCCCAGACAAACTAGGATGAAAGTTCACTGTATCTATAACAGTATAGAGGTGGTTTCACAGTGTATCTATAGTGAGAGTGACTGACAAGAGGAGAAATGTACTGTCATAAGGTAAACTAGGTGATAGATCGATGCCATCCATGTACATGCAATGACCTTATAAATCACAGGCCACCAGGACCAACACAGAAGGGAAACACTAGATCATTGCTTATCACTCATTGCTTGGTTTCAGTAAACCAGGACTTGCTCAACTTTGTGTAACAGACATTTTTTGAAATATGATGAAAGTTGACAAAATGCTCTTCAAAAGAATATACATAGATGTCAAATTTTGCGTGCAAGTCCAGGGAAGTCTCACTTTCCTTGAAGCCACCTATGAAAATATGGACCCTAGAGTTATCAGCCCTATAAGACATAAACTACACAATACACTTTTATTACTTTTTCCAAAGGTGTTACAATAAATTTAGGAA